>NC_135499.1:25132736-25732736 GCF_052857255.1 Amblyomma americanum | reverse complement strand
TTTGTCTTTTGTTGATTGTTTGTTATGTGCAATTTTCTGTGTCAAAGCCAGGCAATAAAGAAAAAAAAAAGCTGCGTAGGAGCACAGAGCCGCAGAATGATGAATGGTGTTGTTTCCTTTTTTAGCCAGAACAGCCTTAAGCTTGTTCAAGCTGTCAAAAAGACTGGGTTTGTTGTTTTGCCTGAGGAAATGTACGACCATAAAGCGCGTGCGGCTGTCAATAAGAACTTTGTACAGGTCAAGAAAAGTGCTGTTAGAGTGAAGACAAAATTCATTAACTCTTGCAAAGATTTAAATCTTCAAACTTTTGCCAAGGATATAAAAAGGAGCAGAGCTAATATCCTAAATGCTTTCTTTACAGCCAAGACCAACAAGCTAGAAATACCTTTCAAAACTATAGTCAGCGAAGAAGGTTCATGGCAAAAGAATGTCAGCTATTTATTGCAAAAACATCTTAAATTACTTGTTTTGGAAGACCCCTTTCTCACAAAAAATTCCACAATAGTCGCTGAGTACCAACAGAGCTCCGATGACATCGGCTTTGGGTTTTCGGTAGATTTGCAAGATTTGTTTCACTCTGTACCTCAAGACCGGCTTTTGTTGGCTGTAAAGGACGACATAGAAGGAAACGGCGATGTGTCCTTCCAGAATTCTTCTGGACTGTCGGTTGATAATTTTATCGCTCTACTACAGCTTTACCTAAGTGCTACTTTTATACATTTTTACAACCTGCCTTTTTTCAGCGCAACGGTGTGTGGATAGGGTCCTCCGTGTCCCCTATCCTTTGCGATATTTTTTAATAAAGGTGGATCAATCTTTAGATAAACTGTTTTATAGGGAAGGGGTGGTTTATAGGTTTTTAGGTATGTGAACGATTTTTTAGTTTTTTGAAAAAAGCTGACTTCCTTCCCCTACCCCTCTAGAGTAGGTGCAGTTTTAAATGCTTTTGACAAACATGGTCTTGGGCTCACTTTTACGCATGAACTTTCCGACACTAATGTTTTACAGTTTTTAGATTTGAAACTAACCTTCCTGGAAAGACACGTCTTCTGGGGCTATTACTCGCGTGAAAAAAAAAAGATATTTTTCCTTATGATTCTAAGCATTCCAAGACAGTAAAAAGAGCAATAGCGTCGCATTGCGTGGAGTCTTCTCTCAAGAAATTGTGCCCGCATCAGTTGCGAGATTGCTTTCACAATCAGATGAGCCGACTTTCGGTGGCTGGGTTCCCCTGCTCTGTGTTGGTTGCTGTTTGCGAGACCCTCCTTCAAGAACTTTAACACAGAACCCGAAGAAATACTGGAGAAGATCGTTTCAGCACACAGAAGCCGCTAGTTGTGCCTAATGTAAACAAGACCTCGCACAAATTGAGGAAAGTGGCCAACAGGTATGGCGTGAGTGTCGTTTTTTCGGCTCCTAACAAGCTGGATAAGCTGTGCTTCCGAATCTGCCACTCCAGGAAGCGGGGTTGCCAGATAAAGCACGACACTCCGTTTATCAAGTGTTCCGTAGGAGTGGTCTACGCTATCCCCTTAACTTGTGGGAAGTTTTATGCCGGTCAGACTAGCCGCTGCATCAACGAGCGTTCGGGGGACCGGGCCCGAAATTTGTCAGTCTTAAAAGATGATTACGCACATTTGGTTGCGCACGTAATGAGCTGCGACGGGTGCGAGGCGCGTTTGAATGAGACGAAGATTCTGAGACGAAGACCGCGCGTGCTAGCCTGGAGGCTTTCTACATAAAGAAATTTGGCTGTAGGTGCATCAGTACTATTTCTTTATCTTTTTTTATCTGAGATTTGAACATTTAAATTTAGTTCTGATGTAATTTTCTTTTTTCTTTGAGATTTTTGGCTGCCTGCTTGTTTCTGCGAAGCGATGTTGCCTTTGTTCACCTCCTCCTTCTTGTCACCCTTCTCTCCCCTTGAAGATTCACCCTATATAAGCTGCATCCTGGCTTCATAAAAATTCAGGTGTGGGTATAGCGCTTGTGTCTCGTCGTCGTTCGTCCTTGTGGTTTGCATGGCTTTGGCGCTAGGTTTTTTCTAAATCAAGTATGCACCAACTAGCCCAAAAAGAGGTGTTAATACCAAATCTGAAACACATCGGAAATCATGGAGCACATGACATCCCGTTACAGAGCTCCTAGGATAAAAGGGCGCCTGGACAGCCTTCGCCTTCTCTTTGCAGCAAACAGAGCGAGAGCTCATAACTGCTTAATAAAGCGAAAGCTTTACTTGACTATGTTGACAAGGCCGTGTCCTCCAATACGTGTACACAGCAGTTGTGGGAAACTCAGAAGAGGTAGCGTCAAACGAGTGGCTTAAATCGAAAGAGAATGATGTGAGGATGCTGCACTAGTGATGCAAAACTATTGATAGTCATGCATCTCTAGTGCATCATCCTGCACAAAACCCGGCTGCCACTGTCGGCGGTTACAAACGTTCTCCGCCCATACCTCCGAAGTGGCGCCCCTGCCCCAGCCGGTAAGTCGGAAGTCCTTCTTACGTAGCCTTCTATTTCCGAGGAATGCCTCGTTGATGTTTTGTAGCTAGCTGGCCCGCTCTATGTATTAATTGCAAGTGTAATAAATAGCATATGAGTGTTAACGCTTTGTCGTCCTTCCCTTTGATCCCTCGAGCATGCACCCCTCGGAGGTTAGCGAGCGGGAACGCTGCATCCGCGGAGTGGGAGTGCGGAGGGGGGGGGGAGGGGGGGGAGAATGACCCCAAACCATATTTCCACAATGTCTGCTTATGTACCAGAACTTATTCCATGAACATGCAGAGGACCATAAAGTATAGCATTTAGACTTTCGCAAAGCATTTGACACAGTGTCGCACAACTTACTTCTTTACAAACTAAGTAAACTTAATATTGATCATAATGTACTAAGGTGGATTGAGTGCTTTTTGTCTAACCGATTGCAGTATGTACACGCTAATGGCTTTAACTCGTCATCCATTCCTGTGACCTCCGGCGTCCCACAAGGTTCTGTCATAGGTCCTTTGCTGTTCCTTGTATATATTAATGACCTGCCTAACAATGTAACATCTTCAGTAGGACTCTTTGCGGACGATTGTGTCGTTTACCGCGAAATAAAAAATACGAATGACGTTGAATTACTTCAGGCTGACCTAACCACTATCTCTAACTGGTGTTCACAATGGCAAATGACTCTTAATACGACTAAATGCAAAGTAATGCGCTTTTCCCGTCGCGAAAATTCACGTCCCGTTGCCTACACTCTTTCTTCTTCCTTGCTAACACCCATGGAATCTTATAAATATCTCGGCGTCATTCTAACATCAGATATAACTTGGAAAGCACACGTCAGCTCTATCATAGCTTCCGCTAACCGCATGCTTGGATACCTTAAGCGCAATTTTTACTTAGCACCAACCCCTGTCAAGCTTCTTCTGTATAAGTCACTTGTGCGCTAAAAATTAGAATACGCTAACTCTGTATGGGACCCCTTCACTAACACACTCATCGACGCTCTAGAAGCTGTGCAGAATAGAGCAGCGCGTTTTATTGTGCGCAACTATGATCGTGCTTCCAGTGTCACAGAAATAAAAAATAGTTTATCGTTAACCCCTCTTGCTCTGCGCAGAAAAGTGTCCCGTCTGTGTCTGTTTTTTTAAAATTTACAGCATGAACTCTACTCTGAAAGAAGCATTGATCACAACATCAACGTATGTTTCATCTCGCATCGATCACTCACGGAAAGTTGGCGTTCCTCGTTGCCGGACAACATCCTGCATAAATTCCTTTATTCCAAAAACATCGTCGGAGTGGAACCACCTACCACCACATATTGTAGCTGCAAAGGACGTTGATGAGTTTAGGGCACTGTTGTCATTACATTATGGTTTACCATAGCCTCAGTTGGTTCACTTCGTTTTGTATATTGTGTATTTAGCCCTGTTCCTTTTTTTTTCGCGTGCACTTTGTTCTGTTAATAGCCTTCTGCCATCGTACCCGTTCAATGTTTCTACGAAGAGTGATGTTCTAGTTCATATCTTTGTGTTTACATGAAATGTTTTTTGACTGTTTTTGTGAATTTATTCGTTTTGGTGTTGGTATTCCTAAATATTGTATTGTTTCGCTTTTTGAATCATGTATTTTCTTGCAGCTAGCTTCTTTTTTTTTGTGGGCATGCCTATGTATGCGTTAACCCCCTTTTTGTAAGAGTTTCATTTTATATCTATGTACCACTCCCCTCAATAATGCCCTGTGGGCCATGAGGGTATCAGAAATAAAAAAATAAAAATAAGAAGAAGAAAATGAGCTTTCCAATTACCGCCCAGTGCCCTGTGCTACTAGACATTTAAAACGATTTAAAAATTTATCTGTAACATTTTTGTAATAAACATAATATACTGTCAGCACACCAGTCTTGCTTTCCTCAAAACATGTCCACGGAACCGGGTCATCTGACAGAGAAAGATTTCATGACCAACGGATTCGAAGAAAATTAAAATTAGGTATGTATATTCACTTTTCAAAAGCTTTCGACAGACTAAATCGCAGTACTGTGTTTAAATTAGAAAACTATGGTTTTTGATGCATTACCCTTGTACTGCTACCGCTAATTTTAACCACACAAAGCAGTGTGTTTCTGTCAATGAAGAACAGTATGCTCTACGGAGCGTAACACCATGTGTACCACAGGGCAGCGTCCTTAGGCCAGTGTTCTTCAATATATTACCAATATGAAACAGGTATGCGAAAATGTCTTTGTAAGCTGCACCGAAGATACCAGCTTTTTCATTCAACGAGATGACAACAGTTAACTCAAGAAATTAGGAAATAGTACCCTGAGAAAACTGTCAGTATGGAACAGAACTAATCCATTGGAAATAAACAATACAAGATGTTGAATTTGCGCCATCACAACAATATGGTAAACGTGATCTTAACCTCTAATTAGGGTCGGAAAGGAGAGAGAAAACAAAGAAAAAAATTCTCCTGACAGAATGCATTTCCTGTCACACATAAGTGCGAGCTCACTACTTTAAAATATAAATCTTACTTGAAGTATAATCGCATGCCTTTTGTACGCTTACGCAATTTTTAAAACCCACCCGAAGTAATAATATAGAGAAATAAGATAGGTATATATATATATATATACATTGTAATGACAGTGCGCGACCCTCGTCTTCATCTGTAAATATTCATCATCATCACGCATCTTCGTCTTCGGAGGAGTGGCCGCCATAACTGCGAGTGGCAAAAACAGCTCACTTCGTCCACAGTCTCTTAAGTGGTGGAGTCTCCGTCGCAACACTGCAGCTACGTTCCGGTCGTCACCTGGTCGGACCATCTCCAAAGATGAAAACCGTCGACCAACATCGCAGTAACGCTTTTGCTGGCCTTGCCGGTGCCTCAGAAGGTGTGCTTCCCCTTCCTGCTGATCCCTCCGCCCGCAGCCCTGACTCCAACGCACCTGCTGCCTCTCCGTCACCTGAACACCCGACATGGACCGTCACCACCCTTCTGCGCGAGCCTCCTACATTTGCGGGTCTCCGTGGTGATGACGTTGAGGACTGGTTCGACCAGTACAACCAATTAAGTGCCTACAATCGTTGGGACTCTTCCATGAAGCTCATTCACGTCTCATTCTATTTAACTGCCGTGGCCAAAACTTAACTCATCAATCACAAGGATGCTATCCCGCATTGGACCCACTTTACCTCGCAGCTTCGGCAAATTTTTGGAACTGTTGGTGCAAGCCCGGCCATCTACAAATAATGTTAGATGCGCGTGTCCAGCTTCCCGGCGAATCTTACGCGTCCTAGATTGAAGATGTATTAGGCCTGTGTCGACGAGTCAACTGTGCAATATCTGAGTATGATTGGGTCCGTCACATTCTTAAAGGCATCGGTTCATTTGCTTTTACCACGCTTGCGAGCCAAAATCCTACCTCAGTCAACGATATCCGCACCACATATCACCGTCTTAACGACCGCCAATCTCTTCGCTTGCAAGACGCCTGGGACCCCCGCCTTTCAACCGCTGTGCACTTGCGCTCTCACATTCGCTCCATCATCCGAGAGGAGCTGCACGGCTCCACCTCACCGCCGGTGGAATCCCATCAGCACCGGCCTCCGACCTCGCCATTGCGCGATCTCAGCAAGGACGAGCTCGCTTCCGTACCTCACCCCGTGGCACCCGAACCATCTGCACCCCTTTGTGTGCCCAAATATGCCCAGGTTGCTGCGTCTCCTGGTCCTCCCTTATATCCTTCACATTCGCCGCCCGTCCAGCAGACTGTCGGCTCCTTATCCCAGCGACCCGAAATGTATCCAGCAGTTTTGCGGCCGCCTCCGCCTCGTCCTATCTGCTAGTACTGTGGAATTCGTGGACACGTTGCTTGTGTTTGTCGTCGGCGTCAGCTCGACGAGCGTAACCAGTTTGGTCACTTCCGCATAAACGAAACCTACTCATCGTGTTGTTACCACCCTACTTTTGTCTCTAATGCTCCTCATCACGACGACACGTACTCATCGTATCCTTATTGGCCAACATTTCTCCCCAACGGTCTTCCCCGCTTCTCTCCGTCGCCCTCTCCAGACCACTCGTCGAACGTCCGGTCGTCGCGTCGCCACTACCCGTCACCGTACTGCCGCTCCTCATCGCCTCTACGTCCAGCCTCTCAGATCCCTGGTCGCCATACGGAAAACTAGATTGTGCAGTTTCCGGAGGTAAAGCTGCCCCACCCGCCCATCCATCAATTCCTCATCCGCCACCGTCGAACCTGTTAGCCATTGATGTTGAAGGCAGCATTGTAGAAGCATTGATTGATACCGGCGCCGCTGTTTCTGTCATCAGTTCTGCTTTGTGTTCCCATCTTCGCAAAGTGCGCCCTCCTTACTGCGGACTCTCTCTCCGTGCTGCAAATGAAAAATCAATGCATCCTTCCGGTCTGTGTACAGCACGCGTCACTATTAACGGCATCCTGCATCACATCGAGTTCGCTGTGCTTCCCTCCTGTGCTCACCCCCTCATCCTCGGCTGGGATTTCCTCCACTCCATGCAAGCTGTCATTACATGTTGCCCTTCTACTCTGCAAGTTGCTGAATCCGACCTTTCTGACGCTCCTGCAGTGCCTTCTCATCACTTAATCAAAACCGCAAGCCATGTACTTTATCCCGGCTCCGAAGATGTCCTCTCCGTTGCTTCTGCTCACGTAAATGCTGGGGAAGTTTTTGCCAAACACAATCCCCGTCTTCTCTCCAGGGGCACTATTCTTCTTGTCGCATTCCTTCTTCGCTTCGTCAATGGGACTGCCCTTCTGACTTCGTTCAATACTACGTCGGAGCCCATTTTTCTGCACGTAGGCACTAAAGTCGCTTCTGTGTCTACCGCTCAACCTGTCATCATTCTTTCCTCGCCCCCATCAAACTTCGCCCTTTCGTCCCATGCTTCTCCTGCAGCTATTTCGCTACTATCAGCAACGATCTCATGCCTGCTCTAAAAGCAGAATTGCTTGCCCTCTTGAACAAACATGCCGCTTCTTTTGATACCCAGTAAAAAATTATGAGCCAAACCTCGGCGGCTACGAATCGCATTCACACTGACGGTTGGCGCATCATTCGCCGCCACCCGCATCGCGCGTCTTTTAGTGAGCGCAAAATTATTCAAGATTATGTAACCGACATGCTCAAGCGCCACATCATACGCCCTTCTTCAAGTCCTTGGTCCTCACCAGTTGTGCTGGTACAAAAGAAGGATGGTTCAGTACGCTTTTGTGTCGACTATCGCGCCCTCAATAAGATCACTCGAAAGGACGTTTATCCACTTCCTCGGATTGACGACGCCCTCTAGTGTCTTCAAGGTGCTCAATGTTTCTCTAGTCTTGGCCTGAGATCCGGCTACTGGCAAATCCTCATGCATAAAGAGAACCAAGAGAAGACAGCTTTCGCCACATCAGATGGCTTATATGAATTTAACGTTATGCCATTCGGCTTGTGAAATGCTCCGGCCACGTTCGAACGCTTGATTGACGCCATACTCCGCAGGCTGAAATAGAAAACTTGTCTCTCCTACTTGGACGACATCGTAATTTTCTCGTCGACTTTTCGTGAGCCCCTCGCTCGCTTCGATGAAGTTCTAAGTGCACTTTCCGCGGCCGGACTTCAGTTAAACACAAAGAAATGTTACTTTGCTTCCACTTCTACCAAAGTTCTCGGACACGTCGTTAGTCGCATGGGCATAAGACCTGATCCTGACAAAGTTGCTGCAGTTCTGCATTTCCCCCGCGCAACACGGATTAAAGATTTGCGCAGTATTCTAGGACTGGCCTCATACTTTGTCGCTTCATCCGAAGTTTCGACTTCATCGCCGCATCTTTGCATAAGCTTCTTGGCGCCAGCACACCCTTCGTATGGTCTGAAGCCTGCGAGGCTGCCTTTACTTCTCTAAAGCCGGCTCTCACATCTGATCCGATATTGGCCCATTTTCATGACATTGCCTCGACGATTTTCCACACTGACGCCAGTGGACACGGCCTCGGTGCCGTTCTGTTGCAGCGCCAGCGCGCTTCGACTGAGAGCGTGATTGCTTACGCAAGTCGTATACCCTGACTGCAGCGGAGCAGAACTACACGATCACAGAGCAAGAGTGTCTTGCCGTTGTCTCTGCCCTTCAGAAATTTTGCCCCTATTTGTACGGCCGCCAATTCACCATTGTCACTGACCATCCTGCGCTGTGCTGGTTGTCGTCACAGAACTTGTCCGGGCCCCTCGGCCGCTGGATTCTCCGCCTCCAGGAGTATGATTTCACAGTCACCTACAAATCAGGAAACAAGCACAATGACGCCGATGCGCTCTCTCGTTGCCCTCTCGCCTCACTAAAACCTCTGTGCTCTCCTCCTGTTGCTTCATCGCTCCCAACTGCTAATTCCATGGCTACCAAAACCTTGACAGCCGCAGCCATTGATCTGGTGCCCGCTCTCGGCGCTCTCGCCTCACCACAGCGGGTCGACCATTACTGCCGGACTATAATCGATCGCCTGAGTGGTGCTATGCGGCCTCCAACTGCCGCCTCCGTCGCCAACTTAACTGTTTCAAGCTGGTTGACGGCACCCTTCTTTGGCACAATCATAGCCCCCTGGGTCACGCCTGAGTCCCTGTCATTCCCCGTTCTCTTCGCCGTGAAGTTTTGCAGTCGTTTCATGACGACCCCATGGCCGTACACTTAGGATTCGAGAAAACGTATGACTTTATCAAGCGTCGTCTCTTTTGGCCTGGCCTCGCATTCTCTGTCGCCAAAATATATTGCATCTTGCAGCCCTTGCCAACGCCGCAAACGCTCCACGTCTCCTCCTTCGGGCCTTCTACAGCCTCTTCCCTGTCCTTTCTCACCCTTCGAAGTCGTTGGGATCGACCTCTACGGTTCCTTACCACTGATGCCATCTGGCAACCGTTGGATCGTCACAGCCATCGACCACTTAACCTGGTACACTGAAACAGCCCCGGTTCCGTCTGGCTCTGCCTCCGAGATCGCCCATTTCTTCCTCAACGCCATGCTTCAGCGCCATGGAGCCCCACGTGTCCTTATGAGTGACCACGGCACATCATTCCTCTCCAGCGTCCTTCCCGAAGTTCTTCACGCTTCCAGGATCGTCCTTAAACAACTTCAGCCCATCACCCCCAGACCAATGGGCTCACCTAATGGTTTCATCGCACCCTGTCAGATATGCGGTCCATGTACAGTCTTTGTCAAAATTATACAGCCCAAGGGGTTTGTTTCCAAGCAGTGTAGTAGGGCTCTTAAGCACATTTTACAGGCTAAGCTTGCGAGGGTTGACGAGTTAAATTCCTTCCGCCTTCGTGAGATTAAGGTCCCTCAGTATGCAAGAGGCACCGCACTGCAGAGCTCAGAAGAAGACTCCTTGGGCCGTATCCTTTTGACAAAGACTGTGCATCCACCCCGACCACGCCTACTGGGACGCCATGCTCCCCTTTGTAAGCTTTGCCTACAATACTGCCGTGCAACGAACAACCAGCTTCTCCCCGTTTTTTCTTGTGTATGGCCGCCCCCCCCCCTACCTTCACTCTCGAAGCATCTTTCTTCTCTGCCCCTACAACCTCTTCCAGACTATCCTAAGGCGAATTTACTCCCCGCCTTGCCTCCTGTCGCACCATCGCCCGCCTGAACACTGACGCCTGTCAAGCCTCCCGGAAAAGCATTTATGACTTCAAACACCGTGCAGTGTCTTTCTTCCCTGGTGATGAAGTGTTGCTGTGGACTCCCGTGCGCACCCCCGGCTTGTGCGAAAAATTTTTCAGCCGCTTTATTTGTCCGTACACTGTACTCGAACAAACGTCCGCCGTGAACTACTGCGTTGCCCCTGTCCATCCTGCCAATGACCGACGTTGTCGCGGTGTACAGATTGTTCCCGTGTCGCGCTTAAACCCCTTCGCCCGTCGCCCTACTTCGCTCTAACGTGCTCCCGGGAGGTCGCTTTCGTCCGTAGGGGGAGAAAGTGTAAGCGCAGTGCGCGACCCTCGTCTTCACCTGTAAATTTTCATCATCATCACGCATCCTCGTTTTCGGAGGAGTGGCCGCCATAATTGCGAGCGGCAATAAAAGCTTGAGTTGAGTTGAGTGGTTGTAAACTACCGGTGGGATTAGCCTTGCAGTTGCTGCCGGCAATTGCTCCACCGTAGCAACACTTAAATAGAAATCACAGAAACACTGTCCGCAAAACCCCAAATAGACACTCCTGAGGTCACCATGTGGAGGCCAAATCCGTGTCCTGCAGGTAAAGTAGAAGAAGGCGAGAAGCATCCCTTCTACTCGACTGGCTCCCGCGCGGGAAAACAATGTCCTGAAGAGAACTGTGAGGAATTCCTGCCTTCTTGAGGGACCCGAATAACAAAGCCCGTTCCGCGTTGTACAAAGTACAGCACAAGAGGTAATGTTCTATGTCACCACACACACCACACGTTAAACACAATGGTGACAACGCTAGGCCAGTCTTATACATCCACGCCGGCGTACGAGCAGAACCCGTGCGAACGCGGTGCAGCAAAGTGGCTTGGTACCTTTTGAGAACCTTGGTCACACATGGCTGATGAGGAGAGGTCCACAAAGAACTGAAGTGGCACAACACCACATCTCTGAACATTTGCTTGACTTCATGAGGGACTCCATGTACTGGAATCCCGGAGAGAGCTGTATGGGCGAGGTTGTCTGCTATCTCGTTGCCTAAGACACCTATGTGCGAGGGCACCCATTGAAAACGTATAGAGAAGCCTTTGCTATGTAGATTCTGCACCAAACGTAGGGATCTAAGACTCAAGGCATCAGTGGGGAACCTGTACTCTAACCTTTAAAGGGCAGATTTTGAATCCGTAATTATGACAGTAGGTTGAGGCGTACAACACCGTAGCTTCTTTAGAGCTGCCTCAATGGCAACGCTTTCGGCCATTGTGGAGGACACGACTTTAGTAAAACGAACAGACCAATCATACTTCAAAGACGGAATATGAAAAGCAGCTGCACTAGATCCTCTGACCTTGTCCACAGAGCCGTCTGTAAAAATTTGAAGATGACTGGCATATTCGGTCTCAAGATGTTCCAGTACGAGCGAACGCATTGCCGCTAAAGGAGAATTCCGCTTAGCGCGAACGTGGGGAATTGTCAAGGAACAATCGAGGCTCGGAAAGGACCAAGGTGGCTTCAACGTCTTAGGTCGATCTCGAAGGTCGAGACCCAGAGAACGAAGAGTATTTAAAGCCAAGTACGCCCGGGACTCAGATCTCTTTCGAAGGCGCTGTAGAAGCGCTCTGCCGGCAACAGTCTCTCTGAGGCGGCCAATTTGCAGCAAAAGTCTCTGTGAAGCGGCTAGCCGAAAAGGTTTCGATTGAGACTCATACAGTACTGCATTGTTTGGAGCAGCCTGCGGAACGCCGAGAGCCCTCCTTAGTCCCATTCTGTGCAAACCCTCAAGGCGTTCCAGCTGCGATACCGAGGGGGAAATTAAAGGGAGCTCGTACATTATGCGACTTGTCACCAGGGCACCGTGAAGCCTGATCATTGAAGCAGGATGGTTTCCCCATTGCTCACTAGACACTCTACGAACCACATTGAGACGCGAAGATAGTGAAGCCACAATCGAGTCCACAGCTCGTCGCCACTGTAGACGTGAGTCAATAGTGACGCCCAAAAAACGTATGTGGTTAACCTGACGAAGGCAAGACTGATCAAGGTCTATGCTCAGCCGCGCATACCGTCGTCCCCTGCCTGGAAACAGGACGAAGCCAGATTTTTCCACCGAGAGAGTCAACCCAACACCTTGAAGGTAACTTTTAACTGAAAGCACGGCCTGTCGCGCTAATAGCGCTAAGCGTTTGTGTTGATATCCGGTTACCCAAAGACAAATGTCGTCTGCATATATCGACATATGGACATGCCTACAATGTTTTTGCACTTTTGCGGGAAGACCAGCCATGACAACATTAAAGAGCGTTGGGGACAGGACACTACCCTGAGGTACCCCTCGCGATACCGCCCTTTCGGAGCTCATTGTACTGCCTAACCGCACTCGAAGTTTACGATCACTGAGAAATGCGTGAATGAATCGCAGAAGATAGCCCTGTACGCCTATGACCTGCCGACTATTCAGTATTGAGCTCTGGAGGACGCTATCATAAGCCTTTGATACGTCTAGGAAAATAGCTAGTGTTGAAAGTCCAAAAGCACTCTGATGTTCAATGTGGCTTATCAAGTCCAGGACGCTATCTTGCGCGCTTAAACCTGTGCGGAATCCAGTCATGCATGTTGGTAGTGCCCTTCTATCCTCAAGCCACCAAGACAAACGCTTACTTGCCATCTTCTCCATGACCTTAGCCACACACGACGTCAGCGATACAGGACGATACGAGGCCGCGTCTTTCATCTCTTTGCTGGCCTTCAGCAGTGGGACTACACAAGCCACCTTCCATGAAGGGGGAACGTCACCAGACTCCCAAACTCGATTGAGATAGTTTAGGAGCATCTTCCGGTGTTCCAGAGGCAGGTTATGTAACATTTGATTGGTAATGCCATCAGGACCTGGTGCACAGCGACGCCGCAGGCTGCGGAGTGCTGTCTGCAGTTCTCGAAGTGTGAACGGGGCGTCCATAACAGACGGAGACGTAGCAGGCAGAGCGCAGGGATGAATGCCTGGGCTGGAATTTACAAATGCATCCGCAAATTCCTCTGCCAAGCACACGAGATGTTTCTGCGTGCGCAATGCAAGCGCCTCGAAAGGTTTACTCGGACGAGAGCCACCAGCAAGACTGCCAACGACACGCCAAATTCTCGTTATCGGTGAGAAAACAGTCAAAATAGCGCAAAAGGATGCCCACTGGGACCTACAGAGCTTGTTCGCATGACGTCTAATGGCAGAGTTGAGCCTGTTGAAAGTTGTCTTCAAGGCTCTGTCGTCCTTCTTCCGCAACAGTTGTCGCTCCGCCCTTCTGCGCGCTGCGCAGAGGTTCCTGAGTTTTAAATCCGGAGTCGGAAAATGATCAGGTAGCTTGAGCGCCGTGCCAGCAGCCATCTTAGCATAAATCATTTTGTCTGTCACATCACCGGAAACACAGGCTAAGTGCTCCCTGTATTTGTCCCAATTAACAACATGGCAAATTTTAGGACCACGAAGATGGAAGTCGGCAGTAAACACAAATATCGGGTAGTGATCACTTCCCATTCGGTCAGCTCTAGTTGACCACTGCACACGGACGTCAGGTGAATGTAAGGTTAGGTCTATAGATGTGGGTGAGGTTGGAGGCCGAAAGAAAGTGGGACTTCCGTCATTGGCCACGCACAGGTCCAAACTGTCGATGACTTCTACAAGTTGGCGTCCGCGAGGATCTGTGTTCCTGTCACCCCAGGCAGGGTGGTGGGCGTTGAAGTCACCGCAGATGATTCTGGGTGCCGGGCAGCGGTCACAAAGGTGCTGGAGGAACAAAACCATATCGACCTTCTTCTGCGGGGACACGTATACTGATGCAATGGACAGAGTTCGGAAAGCGAGCCGAATCCTCACAGCCACTACCTCAATACTGTCGCTGCAAAGATCGGTGACGTTCAAAGCCACATGAGGAATCTTCCTACGTATGTAAAGGGCGGCACTTCCTTCGGGAAAAGATTTTATGCTGCAATTCTTGTGGGCGACGTATCCCGGCAAAGACCTCCCGCTTGGCAAGCTAGCCTCCGAGAGGGCCAGTACTGGAACACAGGTCTCTTTCAAAAACAATTTTTGTTCTGCTAATCGACTTATAATCCCAGCGCAGTTCCATTGCATGATAAACGGCACTTTTCTAGGGTTTTTAGTTGCAACAGGTTGAAGAAAACTAGCCATCTAGGAGTTGAAGTTCTCTGCGAAGGCGGTGATCCAGGCCTCAAAGGAAAGCACCAGCTGTATAAAGTTCTTCAAAGTGCCAGGCTGCATCGCTTGGCTAAATGAACGCAGGACAACAAACAAAACGCGTAGAAGGTCGGAGAGATTCCGGCTTTTGAGCTCCTTATTTTGCTGCACGCACTGGCGCACCACTTCGACAAAAGACGGGGACTTGGACCCACTCTTGGCCACGGTAGCTGGTGTCTGCATCTCCATGTGGTCGAGTCTTGCTGTGATCTGGTCGCTGAGGAACATGGACACTTTTAGCAGAAGCAGATCGAGCAGCCAGCTCACCCTCGGAGGCCGTTGCCGACTTGCTCGGATCAGGTCGTGCTGCGACGTCGCTTGCTACCACGTCCCGAGCTTCCGATTCGTGCGCAGGGAACTCTTCACTTCCATGTATCGGCTTCTCAGTAGGTTGTGGTTTGGGGCCACTAATGAAGGACTTGCGACGGTGTAAGGCGCTTACACGGATTGTGCAGCCACTGAAACTCGCTGGATGGTCACCTCCACAATTAGCGCAAGCAAAATCTGCCTCGCACTCTTTGTAATCATGGCCACCACCACACCGCTTGCAACGTTGATCTTTGTTGCAAACTCTCGCTACATGTCCAAAGCGTTGGCACCTGAAGCACCGGGGAGGAGTTTCAACGAACTCGTGGACTGTAGGTTTGGTGAAACCAAGGTCAATTATTCCAGGGCGCTCGGTGTGTGGAGCAAACGTTAGCACAATAGAATTTGTAGGCTTCGCTGCCCATTGTTGTTCTCCAGGCTCCACCCGGCGCATTAACCGTCGCACGTGCAGAACTCCTTGCGGTTTCAAGTAGTCAAGAAGGGCACTTTCCGAATACCACACTGATACTCCCCTTATAACACATGTGTTAGTCATGTAGGAGTGTGGCAACCGGGCTTGAACACGTATGCCACCGATCTGAGAGCACCGCAGAAGAATGTCTACTTGCTCTTCCGTTGAGATATCTAGATGAAGAGCCCCTTGCGTTGTGAAGCGACTGCGAATCGGAGCAGATCCCAGTAGTACTTTAATATCTTCAAACAGCCTGATAGGGTTCCACTCTCTGAAGACAACACCTTTCTCTTTTGGCTGGACTATCACTGGGATGCCGACTGTCCGGTGCTTCCGATGACTCACCACTTTGAAGCCATCGTTGTCCATTTCCGCCATGTCAGCCACTTCCTCGTCAGAGGCGACGATAGTTGAGTCGTCCCCACTGAGCGATGATGACGCACTGCACTGCTGGACGTTCCTGATGACCGGCAGATCCCCGCCATGTGATGCCATGGCCGCCTCCGCCCCACTGGGCCCCTTCGGATGGCGCTGTCTCTTTAAGGATACCGGCGCCGGAGCTGCCGTACCCTTCCCGTAGGGACAGTACCGCCTTAAAGACGCGGCCGTCTTCCAAGGACAGAAATAACCTAGTTAATAACTAGAAAACAAGGCGAAATTACTGAGCTGAGGTGACAACAGATGGAGCAGCGTCGTCTTCCTCTTCCTCGCTTCGTCCAGTCTCGCAAGTGTGCGTGCGTGCGTGCGTGCGCGCGCGCTCGCGTGTGTGTGTGCGTGTGCGTGTGTGCGTGCGTGTGTGTGTGCGTGTGTGGAAATGGGCTTCAACTAATGCAAAAACCCTGAAATGAAGTTGCGGAATACAGTGACCCAAAATTTTGAAAACAGATCTGTAAATTCACTTGAGAGAAAGTAAAGATAATTGTTATTTTTGCTTTCAAAAATACGCAACATCGACATTTTTGCGCTAAGATCTCTATATAGACCACGTTAGAACACAAGGAAACAAATGAATGGGTTAAACAACGGACGCGATTCCCCGAAGAACTCACTCCTCGGTTGGGAGTTGCTCCCTGGTCGCCTCGCTGCTGGCAACATGAGCAGTGTCCTCGTCGCGGCCACTCCTGGACTCTGTGGGCACCACCTGCAGCTACGCACGGCCAACTCTGGTCAGCAGAGATTGTAGCCGTCGGGACTGGGCGGCAGTAGCACTGCTTCGCGTCTTTTAAGCTTTACCTGACTGCCTTGCTTAGTGGAGCCAATGGTTGACAATGCTGTGAAACCCTGTGCAGGAGGAGAAAGAACTTGTTTACATGGTTGACATAGCAAGCAGATACGCTTAGATAAACTGAGTATATTAAAGAACTTCGGATGTGAAGTGGGCTCCTCGCGCCGTTTAAAATGACAATGAAGAAAACGTGCCCAGAATGGTATTGGGAACTTAATTTATGGAATTTTTTTCTTGATTCTTTTCATTTATTTTTCCCCCATCTTCGCTAGCTCGTTTTCTTCCACACCAACACCTTTTCGTTCCACCCTATCGTTGTTTTTTTTTTAACTCGTCCTACACAGTACTACACTGCTCGCCACGCCATTCGGTGGCCGTCTTGCTGGCACTTTCCTACCCTCGCCAAAGATGTTCTCTTGTACTTTTGGCTACCAAGACGCAAAGCTGGGCTAGTTGGTATGTCATCATTAATTAAACGACTAGCTCATATACCTAGGACACAGACATAGAAAAAGACAAGACGAGCGCTAAACATCAACTCGTCCCGTCTTCTTCTGTGTCTGTGTTCTAATTTTATTTATTTATTTATTTATTTATTTATTTATTTATTTATTTATTGCAATACCTTCAGGGCCCCAGTGGGGAGTTACAGAAGGGAGTGGATAAAAAAGTAAATAACAATGCAGCAAAATGAAAACAAAAAGTAAGTGGTAAATGTAATGTAATACAGCAAGGAATGAAAAAACGTAAGCTTTAACAAAATACAAATCAGATTACGTAAGAAAACAGCCTAGTCAAACACATAGTTTTCCGCGGCATTTTTGAATAAACAGGTGTCAGAAATGTCGGCAACCAATGTGGGCAGGTGGTTCCAATCGCTCGCCGTCTTGGGTATAAACGAGTTAAAATATGCATTGCTTCGGCAGTTTGGAATGCCTACCTTGTGGCGATGATCCGTGCGAGGTGATATGAACGATGGTTCAAATAGAAGATCCAGCTTTAGCTGATGATTGGGATAGTAAATCTTGTGAAAAGTTAGTATTCGCGCGAGTTTTCTACGAAGGGAAAGGCTAGGAAGGTTCAAAGTATTTTTCATTGTAGTTACACTAGCAGTGCGGGAGAAATTAGACAAAATAAATTGGGCGCTACGATTCTGTACTGACTCTAACTGATTAGTAAGAGTTTCAAGTCCCGGGTCCCACACAGAGCACGCATATTCTAATTTCGATCTAACTAAGGTTTTGTAGGGTAGAAGTTTTAAAGAAGATGGAGCCATGGAAAAATTACGACGCAAGTAGCCAAGCATGCGGTTAGCATTGTTAACAATATAATCAACATGTGCCTGCCATGAAAGGTTAGCAGTTATATGAACCTCTAAATATTTATATGTGGTAACTTGCTTAAGGAGAGAACCTGAAATATTGTAGGGAATAAGATTTTCGTTAGCAGACCGGTGTGAAATACGCATGACCTTACACTTGCTAGTATTCAGTCTCATGAGCCAAATATTACACCAACTAGATACCTTATTTAGGTCACTTTGAAGTAAGGATGAGTCTGAAGCGGATTTGATTACTCGATAAATAACGCAATCATCTGCGAAAAGCCTAATTGTGGAGTTAATAGAAATTGGTAGATCGTTAATGTATATTAGAAACAATAGCGGCCCGAGCACGGAACCTTGAGGCACGCCGGAGGTAACAGAGCATGGTGAGGAATCAGCGTTATTTGCAGTGACGAATTGAGTTCTGTTACGCAAAAAACTCTCGATCCATGAAAGAATGTTTGGGTCGATGTTTAGTTTGCCGAGCTTAAAACAAAGTAGTTGGTGATTAACAAGATCGAACGCTTTCTGAAAATCTAAAAATACACAGTGAATGAAAAATCCCTTGTCTAATGCATCAAATAAATCATGGGTGAAGGAAATGAGTTGCGTTTCACAAGAAAATTATTGACGAAAGCCATGCTGATGAGGGAAAAAAACGAATGATTTTCTAGAAATTCAACCAGATTAGAATAAATGACATGTTCAAACAGTTTACACGGGACACTCGTTAATGATATGGGTCTGTAATTAAGAGCACAATGAGCATCACCAGACTTGAATATTGGTACCACCTTACCCACCTTCCAGTCCCCGGGTAGCTTTCCTGAATTCAAAGATTGCGAAAACAGTGCACACAAGTAAATGGAAGAATAACCACTTGTATTCTTTAAAAATTTAGAATTTATGTCGTCGATTCCCGAAGACGAAGAAATATTGAGATTATTAATTAGACTTCTATACCAAGACTGTCAAACACAATTGGGTCCATTAATGGATTCTGCACAGGCTGAAAAGAGGGCAGAGAAACAGATGATTGCTGTAAAAGAGTATTTGAGAAGGCGTCGTTTAGCACTTGAGAGCATTCTGATGAAGGAATGGCTGCGCCACTTCTATCGTTCAGAGCTATTGCTTTATGCTTGGGACCAGAAATGATGTTCCAAAATTTTTTGGCATTTTCAATCAACAAAAACGGAAGCGTACTATGGAAGAAAGCCTGCTTGGCGTTTCTTAAGGCTTTTCGATACTCAGATGTTATGGCACGATACACATCCCAGTGATCAGGGCAACCGGTGGTTTTCGCTCTACGATAAACTCGTTTTTTTTACTTAAAAGGCATTTTAATGCGGCAGTGAACCACGGTGAACGTTGCTTGCCTGATATGACGCGTAAAGGTATGTGTTTTTGGACGAGAAAATGAACTTTTTCTTTTAAAAGGCGCCAGTTCGTTTCTACAGTACGGTTATAAAAGTTTGACATGCACTCTCCTAAGAATATTTCGAGTTCAGCGTTAATCGACGGAAAATTTGCCTTTGAATAAACTCTGATATATTTGGGATTGGGTCGCACACATGTGCTAGTATCTTTAAGGTCAAACTGGATGAAGGAGTGGTCACTGAGGCCTGGTAGAAATGCCAATGAATGAACTAGCTCAGGAAGCGTAGTTAGAACAAGATCAAGAATGTTAGCGCTAGTAGTGGTGATACGGGTTGGCTGGGTAATGAGCTGAGAAAAATTGAAGTCAGTGCACAGATTTATGAAGCCAATCGTGTCAGGTGACGAATCCAGAGTGGAAGGGAGCGCGCCAGACCAAATTATTTTTGGCGTGTTGAAATCGCCAAGTAAAAAGATTGGCGAAGAAGGAAACCTAACTAAAATGCGATTGAGCACATCATGAAGTTCACTACAGAAAGGCGATGGAGCATTTGGAGAGCGATAGCATGCGCAGAAGATTACGTCTCGATGATTAATGCGTATGGAGGCGCATACAATTTCTAGTGAAGAAACAAGTGACACGTGTGAAGAATGCAGATGATCAGCGACCGCCATCAGAACACCGCCTCCTATTCTGTCTCCCCGGTCACATCGATAAGTAATGAAATCCTTTTCACAGTTTAGTATTTCATCATTAGAAATCTTTGAATTCAGCCAGGTTCCGGTGAGGACCAGAATGTCTGCATCGCACGTGTCGATGATAGTACACAGATCATCACGCTTGTTAACAACACTACGAATATTAGAGAACAAAACACATATGTCATTTGGAAGCTCATGACCACGAGCAGGTAGCTACGCGGTAGAAAGATCGGCAGGCAAGGCACTACTATCAGGGCTGCGTGGGGATGCTTGGTTATTGATATGATATTCACAGATGCTATCTGATGCCGAAATGTAGATGTAACACTTATTCTTTATGAACAATTTGTTCAGACGAATAGCGTACTTCTCTCCACTTGCTTGTCCAAAGCCAAAAGGTTTTTACGTGCGTTGCGAGTTGACAAGCAGAAATCTTCCGTAACCTTTATCCCAGCATTTTTAATTTTACTTCGGTCAGTAAAAACGGCTTCTCGGATCTTAAAATTCGTAAACTTGACTATGACAGGACGGCATTTGTCATTCGAAAATTTACCCAGCCGATGCGCGCGTGCTATGGCCTCGCTGGGTAGCTCAAGGTCCATTTCAGAAAGAAGCTTTTCACGCACGAGCTTTTCAGATTCATCCCATGTTTCGTTTTGCGTGTCAGGGAGGCCGTGAAAAAGTATATTATCGCGTCCTGACCTGTCTTCGAGGTCGTTGAGTCGTTTATGAAACGCCTCTGCTTCATTCTGTACAGCCTCAGACACTTCCTGGGTAATGTCAAAGGCGCTGGAGGCTTGCGAGGCAGCTACTTTTTCTTCGACGGCAACAAGCCTATCGTTCATACTGGCCATCTGACGCTCAAGCTTTGCTTGTGTTTGCCGAACTTCATTGAGCTGGGAGAGTATTTCGCTATGGTTCTTGTCAATTTTTTCGTTTAAAGATTTTAACAGAGTGACTACGTCATCATTGGACTGGCTAGAATCTTTTTTAAGGGGCCCTGGGTTCTGTTCAATGTCGCCACCTAAGACAAATAATTTCAGCACATATACACATTCGCAGACAATGCACATGAATACGCTTGGGCATGGCACAAGCAGCAGGTTGACACTACTTGTGCGTTTACAGTGCAAAGAAGGACATGAACTGGCCTGCACCAAGAAACAGAAGAACATTGGTCGTTGCTGCATTGCTGCTGCTGTTCCATGCCCACTGAAGGCGCTCGGTGATTGCCAGTGCTAAATGGGCGCGATACACTTGATGACTGTGACGATGGGGCTTGCGCGGCCAAAGGTGCAGACCACTTGAAGGCGATGGCTTCTTCCGGTGGCGTCGGGCAACATTCGCTCATTCGTAGCGAGTCGGGCTTGAACTGTACAGGCAGCCGAAGAGGCGATACGGGGCGCTCAGTCGATGTCAGGCAGGGAACGTGCTGCCGGTCGCTCGAGACAAGACTAAGGCCGCTCCAAGATAGCATCTGCACCAAGAAACAGAACAACATTGGTCGTTGCTGCATTGCTGCTGCTGTTCCATGCCCACTGAAGGCGCTCGGTGATTGCCAGTGCTTAAATGGGCGCGATACACTTGATGACTGTGACGATGGGGCTTGCGCAGCCAAAGCTGCAGACCACTTGAAGGCGATGGCTTCTTCCGGTGGCGTCGGGCAACATTCGCTCATTCGTAGCGAGTCGGGCTTGAACTGTACAGGCAGCCGAAGAGGCGATACGGGGCGCTCAGTCGATGTCAGGCAGGGAACGTGCTGCCGGTCGCTCGAGTCATGACTATAAGGCCGCTCCAAGATTTAGCATCTGCACCAAGAAACAGAAGAACATTGGTCGTTGCTGCATTGCTGCTGCTGTTCCATGCCCACTCCTATGCGCTAGTCGTTTATTAATGATACTTTTAGCTACCTGCTTATATTTCCTGTTAGCAGCTGGCTTCGTGTAGAGTCGTACCGCATGGACGAGAGGGCGTATTTCGGTTTTATTTTTCGTACTTTGGTTTTTTCGCCCGTATTTTCTAACCCGTCCTTCATATTGTCACGACTTGCTTGACGTAGAGGCCGGCGGCGAGCACAGCTGGTGATAGCCGGAGCACAAGAACACACGAACCAGAACACAGGTCCGCCAGCAGCAGCGTCGTCTTCGGCACCACGCGGCCAACCCACTTCAACTTTCTCTTCGCTACACTACCTCCCCTATAAAGAAGCATCGTCCCGATGCTAACCCGAGAACAAAAATCACGCGGCGGAAAACCACACAGGGGCCCAGAAATCTTGCTGGCCGATGTAGAAGGCAGTGGAAAATGCAGGCGATTATCGCGTGTAATACGGCTTAAGCCGGACAACGTGCACAATTTCAGGGCGGGAGGAACGGCGAGACGACGGTCGCAGTCCTTCGGGCAGCACCTCGTAGTTCAGCTCAGCGATGCGGCCAAGAACCGTATACGGGCCAAAGTAGCGCTTCATGAGTTTCTCGGAGAGACCTCGACGCCGTACCGGCGTCCACACCCATACCTTGTCACCAGGGTAAAAATGGACATCACGTCGACGGAGATTGTACCGACGAGCGTCTGTATGCTGTGGTGCTGGACGCGGAGTCGAGCGAGTTGACGAGCTTCCTCCGCGCGCTCGCAGACTAGACGGTAATCATCGACTACGTCGACAAGTGGCTCGTGTCGCAACATAGCGTCAAGAATTGTGGTGACCTGTCTGCCATGCACCAGCTGGAAATGGGACATACCTGTCGTCTCCTGGACTGCGGTATTATACGCGAAGGTAACGTAGGGTAGTACCTCGTCCCAACTGCGATGGGCGACGTCCACATACATGGCGATCATGTCAGCCATCGTCTTGTTCAGCCTCTCCGTCAGCCCATTGGTTTGTGGGTGGTACGCCGCAGTTCGGCGATGGCTGGTGCAGCTGAGACGGAGGATCTCCTGTGAGCTGTGCTAGAAACGCGGCACCCCGGTCAGTGATCAAAACGGCAGAGGCACCATGACGGAGCACAATGCACTCAATAAAAAAATGGGCGGTCTCAGACGTCGCAGAAGGAAGTGCTCGGGACTCAGCGTATCGGGTTAGGTAGTCGGTGGCTATGATAATGTACTTGTTACCCGACTTCGACGTTGGAAATGGGCCGAGAAAATCCATTTCGATTGTGTGGAACGGAGCATGCGGTGGTTCTAGCAGCTGGAAAATACCAGCTGGTCGTGTAGAAGGTCTTTTCCGCCTTTGACACTCTCGATAAGTTTTGACATAGTAATGGACTTACTTGGGAAGTTGCGGCCAATTATACTTCTCTCGAATACGTGCAAGTGTTCGGCTGCAGCCAATCTGACCAGCAGTGGGATCATCGTGACAAGCTTCAGCCACCTCGTCACGCAAGTCTTCTGGCACAACAAGGAGCCATGACCTCGGGCTGCTGTCGAAGTTCTGCTTGTACAATACGCCGTGCAGAATCCGGAACGTCGGCAGAATACGCAGAAAAACGCGGGGCACCACGTCTTCGTGGCCTTCCAGGTGTGCCATTAGCTGACGAATCTGAGCATCATTGCGTTGCCGAGCAGCCATACCTGCCGTGTCCAATGCCCCAAGGAAGCCGTCCGCGTCGTCATTATCGCCCCCTGGCGCCGAATTCACGGGGGCTCGAGACAGTCAGCATCATGGTGTTTGCGGCCGGAACTGTAGATGATGGTGATGACGTATTCCTGTAGCCGCAGGCTCCACCGAGCAAGGCGGCCTGCGGGGTCCTTGAGATTGGCGACCCAGCACAGGGAATGGTAGTCGGTAACGACGCGAAAAGGGCGACCGTACAGGTAGGGTCAGAATTTCGTGATCGCCCAGATGACAGCGAGACACTATTGTGACGTTCCTTGTGTGTGCTACGAGGGTCCGCGTTCGACGGCGCGGCGTAGACGGAGCCCCCAGTGGCGGCGAAAGCACTCAAGGGAAAACAATTCAGCTGGAAGAGAGGAGAACGGCGACAGCCGGTCTCGTTTTGGAAGCAGCCAGCAGACATGTTTCTACTGTATATGGCTGCAAGCAACTTGAGTGGGATTGCTTTCGGGCCTGCCGCCGTGGACCGCACGGAGACGACCCAGGTGACAGCGGCATCATCAATTACCGAGCCATACTCGTTGAGAGTGAACGACCAGAACGAAGGGGTTTAAGCACAACCGGACCCCCTTTCCATAGTGTCGGCACGAGTCGAACGCCGCCGCCGCCGCCGCCGCCGCGGGGAGACGGGCGTTAACTTCCCCAACTGCCCTGGCCGTGCCGGGGACAATAGGGCCTCGTTTCAGCGGGCCTGGCCCCGTGGCAAGACGGCGGGCATCATCAATCAACCCTCCCGAGCACATCCCAGGACAAGGGACCACTTTCCCGGCCTTTTAGTGACCTCGCGTTCCGGCCTTGAGGGGTGAGTGTCATTTGATGGAGAACGGAGGTCGGTGACCCGCGGGAACCGTCAGCGGGCCAGAGACAGTCTACCACAGCCGACGCTACCTCGACGACAACCTTCTTTCCCTCGGACTCAACACGTGAGGGGGGCGAGACCATAAGTGCGGTGGTGTGTTTGTGCGCCCAAGTGAAAGCCCTAGCCCCCCCCCCCCACTCCGGCGTGGGCGTCCTCACCCTAGGGAGTGTGGGGATAAGAGGATATAAAAATCGACAAGCAGTACGGAAGAAGGACGCTCAGGACGACATCGTTCGCCAAGCTCCGAAGCCCGACGTCGTGCAGCTTCTGCCAGCAACCGTTCGAGCTCAACTCCGGAGCCCCTCCATCGTCCCCATGAAGTCGTCGGCACGTAAGCTCGGACGCCTCAGCCTCTGAATCATAATCATGTATAATTATTGAATATATCTGTTTGTTAATACTGAGCCATACGGTGTCTCTTTGCCTCTCCGTCCCGTGTGGACCTGCGCATTATGGGGGGTCGTCACACTATTTTTCAGTTGTCGAGTAATTGCCCTCCGCCTTCGAAAGAGCTCGGCTGGCATAGGCAATAACCCGCTCGGCGCCGTCCTGGATTTGCACAAGCACTGCCCCTAGTCCTTTGTAGCTGGCGTCCGTGTGGAGTTCAGTGTCGGTATCATGATCGAAATGGCCTAGTATAGGAGGCGCTGCAAGGGCGTGCTTTAATTGGCGGAATGCTGATTGCTGCTCCTCGGTCCACTCAAAGGCGACGCTGTCCTTAGTAAGACGGTAAAGTGGCGCTGCGATCTGGGCGAAGTTGCGAACGAAACGTCTGAAGTACGCGCAGAGGCCGAGAAAGCTGCGGACAGTTCTTGTCGGATGGTGGAGGGAAGGATTCTACGGCAGCCGTTTTCTCTGGATCTGGCTTCACACCCATTTGGCTGATGACATGGCCTAGGAACTTCAGCTCACTGTATGCGAAGCGGCACTTCGAAGGATTGAGCGTGAGTCCGGCGGTTAGGAGAGCTTGAAGAGCCGCTTCAAGGAGCACAAGATGGTCAGCGAAAGTGCTGGAGAAGATGACAACGTCATCCAGATACACGAGACACGTCTGCAACTTCAGTCCGGCGAGCACAGTATCCATGACTCGTTGAAATGTCGCGGGCGCTGTACACAGACCAAACGGCATGACCTTAAACTCGTGGAGCCCATCCGGTGTTATAAATGCGGTCTTCTCGCGGTCGCGCTCATCCACTTCAATCTGCCAGTATCCACTCTTCAATTCGATGGACGAAAAATAGCGGGCATGACGGAGATGGTCGAGAGTGTCGTCGATGCGAGGTTGTGGATACACGTGCTTCTTGGTCACCTTATTCAGTCGCCTGTAGTCGACGCAACATCGAAGGGTCCCGTCTTTTTTCTTGACCAATACTACAGGAGCGGCCCACGGAAGGTTGGATGTCTGGATGACGTCGTCGTTATTCATTTTGCGCACTTGCTCTTGTATGGTTTCCCTCTCCTTCAAGTAAACGCGGTATGGCGGTTGGCGAATCGGGGGCGTCGCGGTATCGACCGTAATTCTATGCTTGGCGACGGGCGTCTGGCGAACTCGGGCTGTCGTCGCGAAACAGTTGTGGTATCGATGCAAAAGCGAGAGCAGTTCGCGTCTGTGGGAAGGCTCAAGCTTGGGATCGATGTCCAGGGGCAACGTTCTAATGTCACATGACCCGGGCGGGGCCTCCTCCTCAGGCAGCGCAGCAGCTTCGCGAACATCGTTAAGTTCGTCCAGTTGGGCTATAACTACCCCTTTCGTCAGGTGCTGCGGCTCGTTCCTGAAGTTGGTCACTAAAATGTTGGCACGCCCACGTTGAACATTGGCAATCCCTCGCGCTACCCCAATGTCCCGCGAAAATAGCATCTGGACACTTCCTTCGAGAACGCCTTCGCCACATGCGGTGGTATCGGCTCGGACCGGCAGGAAAACGGTCGACAACGGCGGCAAGTGAACATGGTCGGCATTAACTTTCATGGCACCGCGGGGGGGGGGGGGGGGGGCTTGAGGAGGTATTGGTGACGAAGAACGTGCGCGGAGGGTCAACTTGTTCTTCCCTACGTCGATTACAGCGCCATATCACGGAGAAAGTCCATGCCAAGAATAACGTCTTTGGAGCAAGTCTCCATGATCATGAATGTGACTGGGCACGTCTCACCTTGAATTTCAACGCGGGCAGTGCACTCGCCAACAGGGTTTACGAGGTGACCTCCCGAGGTACGTATGGGCGGGCCGTCCCAATGGGTGGTAACCTTGCGAAGACGCCGAGAGAAGTTGCCGCTGAAGACCGAGTAATCTGCACCCGTGTCGACAAGCGCCATTACTTCACGACCGTCGATTAAAACGTTTACATTGTTTACCCGTTACCTCGAATCGATGACTCCTTCGACCAGCTGCGTCATGCCCGCTACTTTTCTTCTCTTGACCTCCGCAGTGGGTACTGGCAGATTGAAGTAGATGAACGAGACCACGAAAAGACGGCGTTCGTTACTGCTGACGGGTTGTACGAGTTCAAGGTGCTCCTCTTCAGCTTGTGTTCCGCTCCTGCCACCTTTAAAAGAATGATGGACACTGTCCTCGTTGGCCTCAAATGGCAGTCCTGCCTCGTCTACCTTGATGATGTTGTCATTTTCTCTGCCACCTACGACGAACATCTCAAGCGCTTGAGTGCAGTACTGGAGTCCATACGATCGGCCGGCCTCTCGCTCAAACCAGAGAAATGCCACTTTGCGTTCCAACGGGTGAAGTTCCTGGGCCATGTCGTGAGCGCTGAAGGTGTTAGCCCTGACCCCGGCAAGACGGCTGCCGTCACTGCGTTTCCGACCCCCACTGATAAGCGTGCTGTGCGCCGTTTTTAGGGTCTCTGCGCCTATTACCGACGTTTTGTGCGAGACTTCTCCCGAATAGCCCAGCCTCTAACTCGCTTGACAAAGGACGACCAACCTTTCATCTGGTCCCAAGAACAGGAGATGGCCTTCGACGACCTCAAGAAGCGCCTACAAAATACGCCCATTCTTGAACACTTTGACGAGGAGGCGGACACAGAACTGCACACCGATGCCAGCAACGATGGTCTGGGTGCCGTCCTCGTTCAGTGGCAAGATGGTGTTGAGCGCGTGATTGCTTATGCAAGCCGCACTCTGAAGCGAATTAATCTACCACGGAAAAGGAGTGCCTTGCTGTTGTTTGGGCGGTAACGAAATTTCGCCCAGACTTGTACGGTCGCACATTTCGAGTCGTGAGCGATCACCACTCGCTTTGTTGGCTCGCGAACCTTAAAGACCCATCGAGGAGGCTGGCGCGTTGGAGTCTCCGCTTGCAAGAATTCGATGTTACCATCGTGTACAAGTCTGGCAACAAACACAGCGACGCAGACTGCCTGTCCCATGCTCCTCTCCCGTACACCATTGCTGACACGGAAAACGATCCCGCTTTTCTTGGCGCTTTAACCACGTCCGTCCTTGCTCAACAACAGCGAGATGACGCCGAGCTACGACCCCTCATAGAGTACCTCGAAGGGCGCACCTCGTCGCCGCCCCGCTTCTTCAGAGGCGGGCTATCGTCGTTCTGCTTACGGGGTGGCATCCTCCACAAGAGAAACTACGGTCCCACGGACACTCCGTACCTGCTCGTGGTCCCAATGGTGCTTCGAGACAATGTTCACGCATGCCACGACGACCTTTCTTCCGGCCACCTCGGCTTTTCTCGCACGTTGGCGCGGATGCGGCAGAAGTGTTACTGGCCGCGGCTTGCTACAGTTGTCCAGCACTACGTTATGCCTTGCCGCGAGTGCCAACTTCGGAAGACACCACCTGTGAAGCCGGCCGGCCTATTGAAGCCCATTGATCCGCCTGGAATCCCTTTCCACCAGGTTGGCATTGACTTGCTGGGACCATTTCCGACATCATCATTGGGCAACAGGTACATTATAGTTGCCACCGACTACCTCACCCCGTATTGTGAGACGAAAGCCCTTCCCTGCGGCACCGCTGCCGAAATTGCGAACTTTTTCATCTTTAACATTGTCCTCCGTCACAGTGTCCCTACGGTCGTTTTAACTGACCGAGGCAAGGCTTTTACATCAGCCCTTACTAAGGAAGTTATGCGTCTCAGTGGCATCACCGTCGAACCACTGCCTTCCATACTCAAACAAATGAACTGACTGAGCGACTCAATAAGACCATTGCCGACATGTTTTCCATGTACGTCGACACCGACCATAAGAACTGGGACCTGGTTTTGCCTTAAGTCACGTTCGCATATAACACTGCTTTTCAAGAGACGACGCGCTTCACGCCGTTCCGTTTGGTGCACGGTCGCGAAGCCACGACTATGCTGGACGCAATATTACTGCCAGGCGTTGGACGTCCCTCCGTCGCTGGCGCTGAAGAGTTCGTTCGGCACGCAGAAGCCGCCCGCAAGCTAGCTAGACAGCGAACCCGTACCCAGCTGGGAAGTGACGCTCAACGTTACAACCTTCATCGCCGGGCGGTGCTTTACCACCCTGGCGATCAAGTTTAGGTTTGGACCCCAATCCGTCTGCGGGGTCGCTCCGAAAAACTTCTGCGCCACTAATTCGGCCCCTACGAGGTACTGCGCAAACTTAGTGACGTTAACTACGAAGTGCTCCCGCAAGAGTGTGTTCGCTCCTCCAGGCGGCAGGCGGCATCCGAAATCATGCACGTTGCCAGGATGAAGCCCTAACACGCCCGCTAGGACTTATTCTGCCAAGCCCGGCACCACAGACTTTATTCCGAATTTCCGTGATTCCGCGGCATCGGGGCGATGCCCTTTTTAAGAGGAGGGGCAATGCCATAGTGTTAGCCATTAAATGGCGCCGCTATGCGGTGGAATGAAGGAAGGAAGGCCTCAGACGTTGCTGGAACATACCCACTACGGGGGAGTGGCCAAGACACAGGCGGTTAATTGCTGGATACAGGAAAGCGTTGACGGGAAAAGTAGTGGTAATAGGATGTAGCCTGATAGATTGGAAGACGGAAGGACAGGGGTTTTATTAACTTGGAGATCGAAGACGGGACAATGGCTTAATGTGCATAATAGGATACAATGCCTGCAATGTTCCAATGTCGTACTGACTGAGAGCGGGAAGACGAAATTAGAATGGGAGGCGCTGCGTTTCTTGAAGAAAATTTTGCACAGCAGAGCGCACACTCCTGTCGCTTCGTCCAAGCAAAGAAGCGCCAATTGAAAGAACAACCGCGGAAGACACAGGCAAGCCCAGTTGATGAAATCGAATTTGCAAAAGACGCTTCCTCAAATGAGAGAAGCGGCGGCAGAACAGCAGGAAATGATCTATTGTCTCAGGTTCGGCACAAAAAGGGCACAGTGGGGAAGCCGCCAGGCCAGATCTGTGAAGGTAGAAATTTAGAAGTGGAACCCGGCAACGCAAGCGCGTGAAAGGGACCTCTAGTCTGCGTGAGCGCCAGTCTTTGCTACTCCAAGGATGCAGAAGATGCTGATATTCGGGAGATGATGTAAGAGTCGAGGCAGCAAATTCCTGAAATATTGTGTAGATGCGAAACCTCACCGCAGCTGTATATGCACACGTTGGTAGGACAGCAATAATTGGGCCGCAGGGAGAGGCTCTAGCTAAGGAATCTGCAACCTCATTTAAGTGAAAAACCCATGTGACCTGGTACCCCAAGCAACCTTACCGAATTTAGATGGAGCGGAATCAGGAACTTAAAGAGACGTAATGCCCGAGACTCAGTGGGTGAGGATAAGGAAGAGCAAATGGACAGAGAGTCAGTCATAACCACAATCTGGGAAACGGTAGTTTCTAATTTTCGTAAGGCTAAGATTACTGCTAATAATTCAGCCAGAAAAATGGGAGTGAAGTCAGGAAGACGGAGAGAAAAAGACCAATCTAGTGAAGGCGAAAAGGCGCAACGCCTCACGCTCAAACAGCACAAGAGGGCGAAGTTTATAGGCAGGAGCTCCCGAGAATAAAACACACCCGAAATCCAAAATTGGGTGGACGTACATTTTATAAATCATCAGAAGTGTATGCCTTCTCATGCCTGAGCTAGCACTACAAAGCCTACGCAGGATACCAATGGCCCGAACTTCTTTTGCAGAAATTTGCTGAATGTGTGGCCGCCAGGAAAGAGTAGAGGCGTATATTCCTCCGAGATACTTCACCGTCTGAACTTGAGCTATTATGTTATTTCTATAGACCAGGCAGATATTTACAGGAACGGAAACTGGAAATACTAACAATGCGCATTTCTTCACATTAAGGGACAGATGAATTCTTCCTAACCAGTTGTCAAGAACATTGAGGTAATTTTGCAGTGTTCGATAAAGAGTGTGAATGTCACCTGCTGTTGCAAAAAATGCAATATCGTCGGCGTACACATAAGTATTCACATTTTGAATGCATGGAATTGAGCTTAGAAAAATGTTAAAAAGAACAGGTGAGAGAACTGATCCTTGCGGTACACCTCTTGTCTGTGGAAATCTCCTTGAGGAAACACCATTTTGGCAGCAGTAAAATTCTCTATTTTCCAAAAAAGCAGAAATCCAGGCTACAAAATAGCATGGGAAGTTCAGTTCCTGTAATCTTAGTAATAGAGTCGAGTGCTCAACGCTGTCGTATGCTTTACTAACATCCAAGGTGACAAGCGCCGCAAACTGTTTTCTATTGCGAGCTAATTTAACACGACTCTCTAGGTCAGTATGAGCACATCAAATTGAACAACGCGGCCTGAAACCGATTTGACATGGATTCAAATTAGTATTTTCTGAAATGAATGACATGACACGGCTGAGAAGGACCCTTTCCACCAATTTCACTAGGTTAGATGTTAAGGATATTGTCTAAAGTTAAGCCCTCCCCTTGCTTTTTAAGCAGTGGAACTATTTCAGCAAGACGCCCCTCATGCGGTATCCGAGGACCTTTAATATAATGGTTAACTAGAGCCAACAGGTCTGCAGGAGATTCCTTGAACAAAATTTTTGATCATGGATGAAGTGACCTTATCGGGGCCAGGAGCCGCTGGGGATAAGCGCAGAACAATTTGCGACAGCTCAGGCATAGAGACCACAGTGAAATCACTTGAGGTGCATGTAAATATAGTAGGAGAAGGTAAGGCAGATGTAAAGCGAAGCTCTAAGCCACACGCAATATCCTCTAAGGCCTTTGCGATATCAGCAGGGGACTGAACGAGGGATTCAATGTTGGCAGCCGGTGGAATCACCTTGTTGCGCCTCATGAAATTAAACAAAGCTCGTTTATTTCCTGATTGTGAAAGAAAGTCGTAATGATTTGTATTATACTCCTCCTTTGCACGGGCGACGGTGCGCTTAAATGTTGCTGCAACATACTTATAATCCAACCAATTTTTTGGGCATTGATTGATGAGAAGTTTCTTCCAAGCTGCTTTCCGTCGTCTATATGCACGCGTGCACTCAGCATTCCACCAATTGTTCGCGATTGCACCCTTGGTTCTCTTAACCAAAAATTCAGACTTTTGCCTTGCATGGTCCAGTACTGAACATAGATGTGCAGCCTTGCTTTCGGCACTTGTCGGAACGCAAGAGTCTGCAGTGATTTGGAGGGCTGATGTTAGCGTGTCTTTAAAGCAACTGTAATTTATTAACGTGCGCTGATGTCGTTCAGGAAGAGTTAATTTACACGCAAACTTGAAACTAATCGGTATATGATCCCTGTTTGTTGCATTGTCAACAGGCGCCCAAGACATAACAAAGACTCCTGGGGAGGAAAAAGTTAAATCCAAGGCAGAGCGGCATTGGCTCCGAACAAACGTAGGCAATCCGGAATTGTTGCAAATTAAGTTGTTGTCAGAAGCCCAATCAAATAGTCTAGAACCAAAGCTGTCTGTTTTAAACCCCCACGCCACATGGTGCGAATTGAAGTCTCCAAGTAATAGAACCTGAGATCGGCTACTAGACATGAGTGAGTCAAGGGGCCGAGTGTCACGCACACCAGACGGGAAATATGCATTAGCTACCGTAAAGGGCTGGTGACCTGGGACGCTGAGGTCAACCGCAAAGATTTCACATTCATTGTCCGCATATTGGAAAGAAAGGCATGCCCTGTGGCAAAACTTTGTAGAGATGAGCACTAACAACCCTCCCCCTCGTGATGACCGGTCAAGCCGTAAAGGACGGTAATTCCTGAGATTATAATTAAAATTTGAAGTTAGCCATGTTTCCTGTAAAGCAACTAAATCTGGTAGAAGCTGATTGCATAGGCAATTTAAATCTGTTGAAGCTTGTGGAAATATGGGGGAAACAAAGCCTTTCGCCCCGCCCGCACTCCCACTCCGCGGATGCAGCGTTCCCGCTCGCTAACCGCGGAGGGGTTCGTGCTCGAGGGACAAATGGAAGGGACGACACAGCGTTAACACTCATATGCTATTTATTACACTTGCAATTATTACACAGAGTGGGCCAGCTAGCTACAAAACATCAACGAGGCATTCCTCGGAAATAGAAGGCTACGTAAGAAGGACTTCCGACTTACCGGCTGGGGCAGGGGCGCGACTTCGGAGGTATCGGCGGCGAACGTTTGTGTGCGCCGATAATGGCGGCCGGGTTTTCCCGTGCGCGCAGCATTCTTGGGACAAAGCCATTCCCTAGCATTTGCTGGGGAAGGCGGTCAGAGCGCGCGTTTGCTGCGCTCGCTTCGCTGCCTGGAACCAAAAGTCCAGCGGCAAGGCACAACGGATCCCCGTGCGCCTGCCGCGGAAGGTGACGAGAGCGTGCGGCTCCAACCGCTCACCACGCTGGCCGGATACCGAAGGGCTTCTCCCCGGTTCCGCAGAATTCCGCGTAACCTACGAGGTGGCGCTCCCGTCGCCGTTCCCTTTCCCCCATGAGGGAGAATTCCCTCCTCGCCCAGCCGGGGGCTGTCCGTCCAGACGGCCGACGATGAAGATGGGCCGCATCGAAACGGAGGGGGGAAACAGGTTCTCCACATCCCTCCCTCCTTAAATGTCGGCCTACGGTTGAACCCGTCCATGGATGCCATCCACGAAGGGGCCACGAGCGTTGCGATGATGACTGCAGGACAGCTCGTACAGGCGGGGTGCCGGGGTCATCCGATGAGCAGCAAGGTCACCAGGCACCCGACCTTGTCCCGCGGCAGGCATCCAAAATTAGCGTGTCGAGAGGGTGTTGTTCGCGCCGACGCGCCTTTGTTGGAAGGTAGAGGGGCTGACCCCCCCTCTCGTAGCCGCTGCAAACTGCTCGCCGGAGACTCTGCAGCTCGATGACTCATGGCCGCAAGGCAGCAGGCAGAGACCCATACAATGGACAGCAGGCCGGGGCAGCTTCTCTTCAACTCTGCATATCGCTCCTAGGATCTCCAAAAGTTTGCAGCAAAAACAATGGAGACCGCGTAAACTCACCATTTGGTAAAATGCGGAGTAATGCAAGTACCAAACAATCATATCCGGCACCGCCCAAACGCTCGGTTCATTTGAACGTAGCTGGCTCTCTTCGGACGAAGCACATTCGCGGTTCGCTTTCCGGCATGGTGATGTTAAGCTCACTTGAGCTGCGTTAGCGTCTCTGGTTCCACGAAATTATAAATTCGCTTCGCAGCCCAAAAAAAACAAGTTCGTTCGAACAAAGTCAGCTTTCTGTAGTTGAGCGAGACCTCTCGGCTCTAGCGAGGTTAAATATACAACAAGCAAGCCCGTTTGCGCGTGCTTGTGCCACGGTACGACTGTGTCCTCCCAAAAGCGAAAGGCAGCTCCCGAAGAGCCTTAGGCCTACTCGCTCTTACACTTCCGGGTGCCAACAAAGGGCCAAGGACAATAGCTAGAACACAACGCCACGAGGAGATACGTTTCTGCCAAGGTGACCCTAACGCGAACGGCGCTTACCGCTTCCCGCGGTGTCGCAGCGCCCCGGTGCTTTTCCTGTAATCACGACTGCAATCCAAAACAGCTGACTACGGCACCCGGCTCCCAGAGCCAAAGAGACAGAACAGAGAATATTTACAACTATGTACAAAAAAAATCGGGCCACCCTCCAGGCTTCCGCATTCACTCGCTTCTGGCTTGCTGTTCTCCGTGGACGTCTCGGTCTCGCTCTCCATGAGCGGACCTCGTAGGTTCACCTTCCACAGGTGTACCGATGAAGTGCTCATCAAAAGCTTAGCATGCACGGCAATCCTCCCATGCTGCTATTACGCTCATCTCGCTGTCAGGAAAGCATCTTCGCCTTGCTAGCAACTCCGAATTCGGTTCAGGCCTAACGCTGTTCCAAATCCGGGCGGGCATTCCACGAACCGAACTGACTGCCGTCCCTCGTCCCAAGAGCTTGCCACACGTTGGGGCGCCATTGTGGAAATATGGGGGAAACAAAGCCTTTCGCCCCGCCCGCACTCCCACTCCGCGGATGCAGCGTTCCCGCTCGCTAACCGCGGAGGGGTTCGTGCTCGAGGGACAAAGGGAAGGGACGACACAGCGTTAACACTCATATGCTATTTATTACACTTGCAATTAATACACAGAGTGGGCCAGCTAGCTACAAAACATCAACGAGGCATTCCTCGGAAATAGAAGGCTACGTAAGAAGGACTTCCGACTTACCGGCTGGGGCAGGGGCGCGACTTCGGAAGTATCAGCGGCGAACGTTTGTATGCGCCGATAATGGCGGCCGGGTTTTCCCGTGCGCGCAGCATTCTTGGGGCAAAGCCATTCCCTAGCATTTGCTGGGGAAGGCGGTCAGAGCGCGCGTTTGCTGCGCTCGCTTCGCTGCCTGGAACCAGAAGTCCAGCGGCAAGGCACAACGGATCCCCGTGCGCCTGCCGCGGAAGGTGACGAGAGCGTGCGGCTCCAACCGCTCACCACGCTGGCCGGATACCGAAGGGCTCCTCTCCGGTTCCGCAGAATTCCGCGTAACCTACGAGGTGGCGCTCCCGTCGCCGTTCCCTTTCCCCCATGAGGGAGAATTCCCTCCTCGCCCAGCCGGGGGCTGTCCGTCCAGACGGCCGACGATGAAGATGGGCCGCATCGAAACGGAGGGGGGAAACAGGTTCTCCACGAGCTGAGAATATAGATCGACAATTCCACTGTAGTACACTTAAGAACCCTATCTTGGCGGGAGTGCCGCAGCCGCGAGTGCCTTTTCTAGAATCGTGGACTTAGCATTTTGACTTGCGTTACTTTTCTTTGTCTTCGATTGGGGGCACGATGGGCCTGCAATATTCAGAGGAGACCCACTTCGTTTCTGGGCGCGGAGATCAGACTCCATATCCATACAGTCTATAGAGGATGAGTCCATAACGCTGGTCGAAGGAGGGGCCTGAGAGGTCTTTTGTTGCTCACATTGGTTTTGGCCCTGTGGAGCGGAATCGATTACTACAGAAGGAGAGGTAGCTTCCGAAGCCAAAGAAGACAAGAGAGGAGCGGTGGACGCCTGCAGAAGATTGGTCATCTGTGCAGCTATGACCTGCGAAATGCACGCGGACACGGTTTCCATAATGCGATCCATTGCATTTGCCACAGCTTTCTCAACTGCCGCTGTAATAGCCTGGGACCAACTAGAATCCATTATGGGTGGGCATTTGGCGGCCACACTAGAGTAGCCTGAGGCTCTCTCCTTGACTGCGGCAAAAGCCTCTCTCCGCGTGCACCTGCGCTCGTCTATAACCTCGAGCACCTGAACTTCTTGTGCTCGTGCAGGACAGTCAGGTGAATCAGCAGGGTGAGCACCGCTACACAAAGAACATTTCTCCTGCTGTTCAGGACATTCCTCTCTGCAATGACGTTCCCCACAGGCACAGCAGCGTAAGGGCGATTTGCAGGCTTTGCCGCTATGGCCAAATCGCCAGCAGTTTGGACACTGAAGGCGCCGAGAGTTAAAGGCATCTACTCGAAAAACCAATGGCCACACCTTAATCTTTGACGGGCAAAATATTCCTGCAAATGTGGCAATGACGGACTCCGTAGGAATTTTAACTCCGTCAACCATCCCGCTGCATCGATGGACAGCAACCACTCCTGCAGGCGAGAGGTTCTCAAGCGTTTCCGCAGGACTCAATCGAGAGTCGACCCCTCGGACCAAGCCCTTGGAACATGCTAGATGAGGCGGAATGAATGCGCTCACCGGGTGGTTGGCGAAGGTCGTACACTTTAGAAGGTCTTCAATACAGTCTTTATCTGGTGACCTGCACAAAATACCACCCCTGCCGAACTGGCGGACATCGGTAATGTGCATAAAGTGCTTCGATGTGGACTGAAGGGCCGCCTGCACTGCCTCCGGGTTGTTCAGTCGGATAGCGCCTCCATCGGAAGGCACTAATGCGACCGGAATGCTTGGAACACCACTGCGGAAAAAGAGATCAATTGGGAGCTGGTTTTGAGGAAGAGATGCCGACCAAAAGGAAAACCCCTGGGCGGGAGAAGAAGTAGACATTAAGCTCTCGTCCCTCGCCCGATCACCCCAGAACAGGAGCAAGCAGGCACAGACAAAAAGAAGGAGAATTTAGGAAGCTAGCGCAACACCGCCAGGTACTTAGCTACTGCCCCGAAGCCTGGGTTGCTGGGCCACGTCACCAAGAGCCCGGAAACAAGCACCCGCTGGTCTTCTTTGTCTTCCCCGGCTCGTGCGTTCGTTCGCTGAGTGTGTCTGCCTGGCTAGTCCTGGTGTGCCCTTCTGCCCTTTCTGTCGGCTTTCGTTGACAATATTCTATCGTGACTGCAAGCCGAAAAATTAGGCGCGGTGAACGATGGCAGCGAGATGATTTTAACGGCCACCGGCCTAGTGCGAGCGATCCGTCCCGCGTCACTGCCATTTTTGTCGTCTTCGTGACACTACCCGGGCTGCCGAGCGATCGTCCCGATCGTGAATAGAAGAAGACACCGACGAGGAGACTCGCTCAATGTGATGGGTTCAGAGTACGGTACAACATAAATGGGACGGTGGGAAGTGCTGGCCGCCACGATGAAAAATATGGGCGAATGAATCCTGGCTCGCGAAGCTTCCGGGCCGCAGGTCACCAGGAGCCGACGGCTGAGGCCCCAGGACGCGCCGAACGGCAGGCGAACGGTGTCGTCACGTGTGGGCAGCGTCTCGGGTCGGTGCGATCGGCAGGTCGGGTCCTTGCGTCGGGTACAGTTCGTCGTGTCGAGTGGTCTGGGCTGTGGACGGGGCGGAGGAACAACGGCGAGATCGGTTCGGATCTGAAAGGCTGGGGCACGGCCGGGCGACGCAGGCCAAGAACTCACGGCCGACGACCACGGCTGACGGATGCACCTAAGGTCCTGGATCAGGATGAGGATGAAATCCGCACCTCACACCAGATGTTACGTGACGGCACACCGATGTATGAGGTGCGATGAACAATGACAGTGAGATGATTTTAACGGCCGCTGGCCTAGCGCGAGCGCTTCGCCCCGCGCCACTGCCATCACCGTCGTCTTTGCGACAGTATCGACATAACATATCGATGACCCTGCGACCGCACCTCCATCAGCCGCACACGCTGTTTCCCGGTGGCGGTGGTGAACGACGTCAGGGAGAAGGCGAGCTCTCCGAAGCAGGAACTGCTTAGCGCATTTCATTTTGGCAAAGCTATCCCCGAAGCAGTAGAGGATCTCTTCCACGAAGCGGTCCCAACTCGCTAAGGAGGCTTCATGGTTTTCAAATCATGTTAACGCGGTACCGTCCAGAAAGAAAACAGCATTGGTCATCTCGACGATGGCATCCCAGCAGTTGTATTTGCTCACCTGCTGGTAATTGGTGAGCCACTCATCCACGTCTTCGCCAACCTTTCTAGAAAAGGTCAGCGGCTAGCGCTAGTGCTGCCAAGCGGACGCTGCTGCTGCTCCTGTGTGACGTGCGTCGGCTTCCTGGGTCTTTTGCGCGGGTAATGGGTGCAGGCCGGCAAGTCATCGGCTCCAGCGATGTCGAGAGAAGTCCGTGGTGATCGACCAAGCACCTCCATCACATCCTTACAGCTTCTATTTAAAAATACTAGTTATGTCAAGGCGTTTATTTGAAGCACAGGTCGGTTGGTCTTGGTTGTCCGGCGACACAACGGGCACACTCACAGGCGTCGTTCGAAAAACCCAGCTGCACTTCGTCTGCCTCTTCGTTGTCCCGCTTGAACTCGTCCGCTTCTTCGCTGCGCTGCGCCTGTCGGTCCCATTACAATTACTCTCCCTCCGAAAAAGAAGCCATCCTGGCGACTTACGGAGAGGAGAGGATGGGCGGGTCATAGTAAGGCTTGAGGCGCTCAACGTGCACAGTTTCGCGCCCCCGGCGACGGTGGTCCGAAGAGGGAACGAGCGGCTCAACGATATAAGTCACCGGAGAAGTTTGGTGGTCAACCCGGTAAGGTCCGTGAAAGCGAGACAGTAGTTTCGTGGCGAGGCCTGGAGTGGAGGAAGGCACCCAGAGCCAAACGAGGGCGCCAGATGGGTATGACGCTGGAGGGTCCGGGGAATCCCGACGGTGCTTCTGATCCCATTGTTGCTGTGTGGTGAAAGAGCGGGCAAGTTGCCGGCATTCTTCGGCATACAGGTGAGCTTCGGAGAGTAAGGTGGTCTCGGAAGGGTCAGGGTGATAAGGAAGGATGGTGTCCATGGTGGATGTAGGCTCCCGGCCATATAAGAGGAAAAAAGGAGAAAACCCCGTTGTTGTCTGAGTAGCTGTGTTATACGCGTACGTGACGAACGGGAGCACTTGATCCCAGTTGGAGTGGGCGGTGTCAACGTACATGGCGAGCATGTCACTCAGAGTGCGGTTGAACCGCTCAGTCATGCCGTTGGTCTGGGGGTGATAGGCGCTGGTGTAGCGATGAACGATTTGGCATTGCTTGAGCAGGGCCTCGACGGCGTCCGAGAGAAAAACACGGCCGCGGTCACTCAGAAGTTCTTTCGGGGCGCCGTGACGAAGAACAAGACTGTGTAGAATGAAGTGGGCGACATCGTTTGCGGTAGCAGATTTGAGAGCCGACGTTTCGACGTAACGGGTGAGATGGTCAACGGCAACGATGATCCACCGATTATTAGCCGAAGTAGTTGGAAGCGGGCCATAAAGATCAATGCCGACGCGGTCAAAGGGACGGCCAGGGCAAGGTAACGGCTGCAAAGGAGCGGCGGCGGGGTGGGGAGGTTTCTTGCGACGTTGGCAGGCGATGCATGACCGAATGTACTGACGTATGTAGCGGTACATACCTCGCCAGTAGAATCGCTGACGAAGGCGAGCATATGTTTTCAGTACACCGGCGTGGCCGCATTGTGGAGCGGAGTGAAAAGAGGCACAGATTGTAGCACGGAGGTGTCGAGGGATGACCAACAGCCACTTCCGGCCGTCGGGGAGGTAATTACGGCGGTATAAGAGGCCATCACGAACGGCGAAGTGGTGGGCTTGGCGGCGAAGGGTCCGGGTCGAAGGATGCGGCGAGGGAGTGTTCAGGAAGTTTAGCAGCGAGGTGATCCAAGGATCCTTCAATTGTTCGGAGAGCATATCAGGGATGTTGAACGAAGAGAATTCGTAGGCACAGACGAGGGCAGAGGTTGACTTGCATGGGAGTGGTGAACGAGAAAGGGCGTCGGCGTCCGAGTGCTTGCGGCCGGAGCGATAAATGACGTGTATATCAAACTCCTGGAGACGTAAAGCCCAGCGGGCGAGTCGGCCAGAAGGATCTTTGAGGGAGGATAGCCAGCATAGGGCGTGGTGGTCTGTGACGACATAGAAGGGCCGGCCGTAAATGTAAGGGCGGAACTTGGCAATTGCCCAAATGATGGCGAGACATTCTTTTTCTGTAACAGAATAGTTTGATTCCGCCTTGGTGAGGGCGCGGCTGGCGTAAGCGACGACGTATTCCGGATACCCAGGCTTTCGCTGGGCAAGAACTGCGCCCAAGCCCACACCGCTCGCGTCAGTGTGAATTTCTGTCGGACAGGCGGGATCAAAATGGCGAAGGATGGGGGGAGAGACCAGCAGGCGACGTAAAGTGCTGAACGCGGTATCGCAGGCGGGGGACCAAGACGAAAGGTTCGGGCTGCCGGCAAGAAGCTGCGTTAAAGGGGCGATGATACTGGCGAAATTTCGGATGAAGCGGCGAAAATATGAGCATAAGCCTATAAAACTGCGAAGTTCTTTTAAGGTGGTTGGTTTGGGGAAGTCAGCGACGGCGCGAAGTTTGGCAGGGTCAGGAAGAACGCCGTCTTTGGAGATGACATGGCCTAATATTGTGAGCTGCGTTGCACCGAAGTAACATTTTTTCAAGTTTAGTTGGAGGCCGGCGTCAGTAAGGCTAGTGAGTACGCGCTGAAGGCGGTGCAGATGGGAAGGAAAATCTTTGGAAAAAACGACAATGTCATCTAAGTAACACAGACAAGTTTCCCATTTGAGGCCACTGAGAATAGTGTCCATCATCCTTTCGAATGTGGCTGGAGCATTGCAGAGGCCGAATGGCATCACATTGAACTCATACAAGCCGTCTGGGGTGACGAAAGCGGTTTTCGGCCTGTCGTTCGCCGCCATCGGGACCTGCCAGTAGCCGGAGCGTAAGTCGAGGGATGAAAAATACTCCGCTCCCTGCAAGCAATCCAGTGCGTCGTCGATTCGGGGTAGAGGATAAACATCCTTGCGTGTGATCTTGTTGAGACGGCGGTAGTCCACACAGAACCTGATGGAGCCATCTTTTTTCGTCACCAAGACAACAGGAGAGGCCCAAGGGCTGTGAGAAGGCTGTATTATGCCGCGCCGAAGCATGTCGTCAACATTGTCACGGATGACGCGGCGCTCGCTCGGCGAGACTCGGTACGGTCGCTGACGCAAGGGAGCGTGGGTACCAGTGTCAATTGTGTGAGAGACGGCCAATGCGCGCCCCAAGGAGGGCTGGGAAAGGTCGAAAGAGTTGCGGAAGCGGCAGAGAAGTTCCAAGAGTTGGTCACGGTAAGCGGACGGAAGGTCGGGAGCGATGTTACGACGAAAGACGTCGATGGAAATCGGATCGGGCGCTGTCGCACAACAGGCTAAGGCAGTAACATGGGAGCAGGCACGGGTATCGGAGAACTCGGAAGCAAGAGCAGGGTCCAGTTCTTCAATAGAGCCGAGGCATTCGCCGCGAAGAACAAACGACGGGTAAGAAAATGGGTTGGTGACATAGATGGCGCAGTGGCCATCGGAAATCGAGACAACGGCGAATGGAATGAGGAGGCGCTGATGGCGAGTGGGTGCTGCGGTAGGTGTGAAAAGAACAGGGCCGCTGAGGAAAGAGTCGGGGCGGAGCGGAACGAGGGCTTTAGAGGAGGGAGGTATGTCGGTGTCGGCAGCTACAAGAAGCTTAGCGGAGCGCACAGGTAGGTCACACAACGAAACATCACACAGGGGAGAAAGCTCAAGTTCCGCACGGGCACAATCAATCACTGCACGGTGGGTCGAGAGGAAATCGCAGCCGAGGATGACATCGTGAGAGCAGGCGGTCAGCACAACAAACTCGATGGTATAGGCGACGTCGTTGATAGTAACGCGGACCGTGCAGGCTGCGATGGGGTGGATGCGCTGAGAGGTGGCCGTACGTAGTGAAAAGTCAGACAGCGGCGTTGTCACCTTACGAAGTTTGCGGCGAAGAGCATCACTAATTACTGACACTGCAGCACCCGTGTCGACGAGCGCGAGAACGGGGACGCCTTCAACAGACACCTCAATCACGTTAGCAGGAGAACACGGAGGACTTAAAAAGTTGGCAAAACACGCAGTTCTTGCCTCCTGAACTGCGGCAGTCAGTTTTCCTCTGGGAGAGGGTCCGGGCGGCGGAGCAGCGGAGAAATGGAACGTCGACGAGGGGAAGGCGAGCGACGAGTAGGGTACTGGGAGCGATGTGTAGAGGAGGCAGAAGAGACATTAGGCAAGGGCGGCCCGGAATCGTACCGGAAATTGCGCATGAAATCGCCAGAACGAGGAGATCGCTGACGGCAAAAGCGTGCGACATGGCCCGGAAGACCGCAGGAATAGCATATCGGTCGATTGTCCTCGGTACGCCAAGGGTTCGTAGGGTTTCGGCGGGGTCGACGAACCGGGACCTGCGGCGGGGGTATAGACGGCGGTGGAGCATAAAAGGCCGGGCTGCTAGGGTAGGCGGCAGAGGTGGGCGAGCGCCGTGTACCGGTGACTGCTTCAGCATAGGTGAGCGGCGCTGCCACAGGAGGAGGTGGGGGACTGGATGGCAGAACTGCAGCGACCTGCTCCTGAATAACACGACGGATTGTGGGCGTGAGAGATGGCGCCAGGTCGTGCGGAGGGCAAACGGGGTCGGGAAGGTGATGCAGCAGAGAAAGCTGGCGAGCGACCTCTTCGCGGATGAAGTCTTTAACCTGCTGCATGAACAGGGACTGCTCAGCAGACGAGCCACCAAGGGCCAAGCCAGCAAGACCCCCCGCAGGCGCGCCGGACTGCCGCGTAGATGCGCGTTGCTTGCGGAGTTCGTCGAAGCTTTGGCACAGCTGGATGACGGTGGCGACGGAGGTGGGGTTCTTCGCCAGCAGCATCTGGAAAGCGTCATCGGCTATGCCTTTAAGTATGTGGTTGACTTTATCCCCTTCGGACATGGAGGGGTTGACACGCTTGCACAGGTCAACGATGTCCTCGATGTAGCTGGTGAACGTCTCGGAAGGGAGCTGAGATCGAGCACGAAGACGTTGCTCGGCGCGAAGCTTCCGGACGGCGGGGCGGCCGAAAACGTCGGCGAAGCTTGTTTTAAAGGACGACCAGGTGGGAAGGTCGGCCTCATGGTTGCGAAACCATAGGTTGGCAACGTCCGTTAGATAGAATAGGACGTTGCTAAGTTTGACGGAATCGTCCCACCGATTGTAAGTGCTGATGCGCTCATAGGAGGCCAGCCAATCGTCGACGTCTTGGTCATCGGTGCCACTAAAAGGTGAAGGGTCACGCTGGCGCTGCACCCCGTGACAGAGTACGGTGGCAGGGAGGGGCTGCGATGGTTCACTCGGACCTTCCGGCATGGTGGCGGAGACGAGGAGCGTTCCACTTCGAAGTTCCAGGATGAGGACCGGGACGGGAACCGAGGCACCTCCACCAAGTGTCAAGGCGTTTATTTGAAGCACAGGTCGGTTGGTCTTGGTTGTCCGGCGACACAACGGGCACACTCACAGGCGTCGTTCGAAAAACCCAGCTGCACTTCGTCTGCCTCTTCGTTGTCCCGCTTGAACTCGTCCGCTTCTTCGCTGCGCTGCGCCTGTCGGTCCCATTACAGTTACATAAACAGGTCGACCCGAGCTTGGTAAATCGGCAACAAGATGCCGAGCTTCTTTCTGCGTACACACTTTTTCTGGTTTATGGGAGTTTCAGGTCACAAACGTGACTAAGGCTATGAGGGACGCCGCAGTCAAGGACTCCGGGGATTTCGACCATCTGGGGTTCTTTAAACGTGCACTGACATCGCACAGTACACGGACCTCTAGAATTTCACCTCCATAGAAATTCAACATCAGTGGCCAGAATTGAACCGGCGTCTTTCGGGTCAGCAGCCGAGTGCTATGACCATTGAGCCACCGCGGCGGCCGCGCACTTCTTCGTTGATCCTTCAGGTTCCAGAGGTAGCGCGTGCAAATATGTATGGACCCTTCGCACATGTTTTATTACAAACAGAGAATTATAGCATAGCGTGATGCGCGATCCGCTGCCGTGAACCGCTTCCGCCGGGCACCACTACGTTACAGTTAACTATAGAATTAAATACGTAAGTGTTGATTGGTCCCTACGCGACAAGAGCGCACGCAGCTGACTGGAGCGTGGCTCCTTCTGGCGCCCCCACGGCGTTCTGCGCACACGCAGTCGCGCTTCGCGGAAGCGGATCACTCCAGCGGATCGCGCTTTGCTATAACTATCTAAAACGGCAGCTGGCGCGACGCGCTTTCTGCCTTTCCACTTGACAGCAGCTGGCGTGGCGCGGTTTATGCATATCCAGCTTGTTGCAGAAGGCGTGCTACCTTGCATTCTCCTTGGCTGCGGCTGGCGCGCACAGGTTTCGTCCTTTCACGTGGCAGCAGCTGCCGCGAAACCGGTTTTCTGCGTTCACCAGCGCACATAGCGGCTTTTTTGCTAGTGATCCACGTAGTGCTCGCGCACCGAAAAGAAAGGTGGATTTCCAGCATGCCACCAGCAGACCGTTGCCTGTCGCCATATCTTCGTCTTCTCTCGCCCACTTGCATTGCCCTCTCCTCTGAAAGTGGAGAGGAGGATCTCCGTCACCCCCCTTTTCCGCCTACCATCCGAGGCAGGTGGAGGCTGCATCAGAACACGTTTTCACTCGTGAGGTCCCACCTAGCGCTAAGGCAATACACCTTCCAACCGCGGCAGGTGGAGACACAGACTTTATCCGCGCAAGACAAGTCCTTTTCGCTAGCGAGACATTTGACGGCACAGCAAAGGTAGGGTAGAAGGTGAAACTGAAAAATTCACGCCAAGACAACCTTCAAGCTTGGCAGTCAGCAGCTCTAGATTTTGGAAATGGAAGGTTATTTTAGAGTCAAAATAGACGCCGAGAACCCGGATAGGAGACTTAAAAGGAATCGGTGTACGAGTGTCATTGGGGAGGAGCAGACAACACGATTTAGAGGGACTAATTGGTGCTTTATCTCTGTAGGCCCATCGGGCAATACCAGTGGGGACATCAGCAACTTTCTCTCCCAAAACTCTTCGTGAACCACCTCGGATCAAGATAATCACGTCCACAGCATAGAGGATCGAAAATGTTAGAGGGATGTCAAGCAGCTCCCAAAATACAGTGTTCCCTGCGAAACTCACCAGCGGAGGACATGTCTTCTCGTGGCTTAGGACCAGCTCGGCGGTGGTCTCTTCGCGGCGCTCCTCAGTGGCCGGTGGTGGGTCGCTACCAGGCTCGCTGGTATGCCGCGCCTGCGAATCGGGAACAGAGCGAAAGGCAAGAAGATGAGAGGCCAACTGGCGGAACAATACGCTTTTGATGCAAACCGCTGCCAGCACAGATATTCCCGGATGTTAGAATAGATCACCACCCCCCTCCCCCTAAAGAAAATGAAACTGCACGCTTCTCGGTGCGTGCCGATCAGCTTTCTGTCGCTTTCCGAGTGGCGCCGCAGTTCTCCAAGAGAAGCAGCGTGCCAGGTTGCGGAAACATTGAGAATCTGAATCGGTTCTTTCATGAATATGGGCAACAACTAGTAGTTGGGTTGGCCATATTTAAGGAATACCTCGAAACACTGGAAGTAGTTGGGTGTCCAGTCCAGTGAAGAGTACACCAACAAAGCGTCATAAGGAAGAAGGCGAACAGAGGCGCTGAGCAGACCATGGAGAGTGATACCGCAAAAAGGTGTCCCTTAAGACGGCACGACAAGCATCCCACAGGATGAGTGCTTGTCTGGAACATTCACGGCTGAAGAAAGGTGGCAATAGACGGGGTCTTCCTCAGGTTCGGTGCTGCGCACAGCACCTATTACTCACTCACGCTGAATAAACTGTATAGGGATGGGTTGGCGTCCCTAGATCAATATCACATATATATTTATGCGTTAGCGTTAGAAGGGTCAGTACAAGCGTAAATGGCGACCGCCATCACCGTGACGCGTCTTGCTCGACCTTGTGACACCATCATAGCCTCCCAACATAGCAGGTGGCCTTCCGGATATCGAGAAAATTTCCCACTGTGGCAGGTGTCAATGAAATTAATCATTTTTTGTGAGAAGTTACTCGGGAAGAGCAACCTGGGTCTCACATGCTCCGCCGGTGGCTGTTTGTATCAGCTACCTGCCGAGGGAATGGCGCATCGCTTGGCCGCTGCAGCACTGCGTCAGAATTGGCATGGCTCCCAGCTATCAATGAATACAAAGTAGAGAATGAAGAATTCTGCTCGTAAGGGAATTACAACATTAACGTTATGGCGTCACGCCCGTGAGGTGGAGCTACAACAGAATCAGCAGCGACCGAAAATGCCATAGCATTCAAACCATCAACCGAGGACCGACTCAGAGCTTTTTTATTTATTTATTTATTCCTTCATGCGACCAGCGGAGCAGCGAAAAGGTAGACTTAGGGCAGTTGGGATCCTGAGAGACGCCTATGTCCTTCGTGACGCTCTTTGGTCCACACCTGCTATTTAAACTGCTGCCGCTCGGTCCCATTACAATTCGTTTATTTTTTTATCTTGAGTCACAGGGACTGCAGGAAGCGTTATAGATGGGAGGAGCTGAAGAACACTAGTAGACTGAGAACATAAACAAGAAACGAAAACAATTCAAAATAAATAGGCACAGAAGTTCATAAAAACACGCTAAAACGGAAAGAAAAACAAAACAGGAAGAAAAAAGACAGTAACCGGATGAAAACGCGGTTTAGGTGTAGGCAGAAAGTTAATGTGTTACATGCGGTTAATAAGTGTTCTGTGAAGACGATCGGTATCTGCGATAGTGATTGTAATGTGGGGGTAAACTGGCAGGTAGGTGGTTCCACTTACTACAGCTTCTTAGTAACAATGAACAAGAATACGTGACTCTGAGCTATGATGAAACATTTGTGTTAGAGATTACGAACACATGGGGAGATGTAAGATAATCGTGTAATGTAGCAAGACTTCAGCGTGCGGTTAAGACAATAAATCTCATGGAAGGGGAAGTCAGGTTATATTCTTCGGAAGGAAAGAGGTGGAATATCATATCAGTGACGCTAGCAGTACGACAGCGATGGTTCAGTTTGAAACGAACTGATCGGTTCCACGTAGCTGTGGCACATAAAAAGACGGAGCCATAGGTGGATACACAAAGCGCTGTGAGCCACCAAGCCCACGTGTCAGCGTAAGCAAAGCGAGGCACCTGTGATCCGCAACTGTGCGAGAAGCTCACCGTGACGTCTCCGTCGCTGGCCTTGGCCTTCTCCTTACGCTTGCGCTTGCGCTTTTTTCCTTCGGGCTTCCCAGACGGGGCGTCGTCGGCGGGCCTCTGCGCAGCGCCATTTCCTTGTTCCGGAGCTGCGGGTGCTACAACTGCAGGGTCATCCATGTCGCCTTTATCCTCCTCTTCCTTCTGGTTCGCTCTTCCTTCCACCTGCCCTGCATATTCCACGATGTTAAGTAGGATTATCTCCCGTGCTGCTGACCAAGCAATTCAGCCGACACCACTAAAAAGCTACCGGTACCGCTACATTACAACGAATAATCCTACCGACGCGTGTGCAACCACTCGTCTTAGCAGCATCACCCCAGCCGTGCCGCGCGGTGTCTTCGCCATGCGCGTACCGATTTCCCTAGATTGCCACTTGAATTACGATCCTTGGTTTATCCTCTTTCCTCTGCGAGCACCCTGGGTCCAAGCCTTGGACAGCCGCGATATCGTCCCTTCCCCGGGTTCCACTCAATCTACCGGTTCAGCCGCGGCAATAATCCCAACCCCGCTAATCTGTTTCGTGGATGTTACAAATCATCCACGCCTCTGCAGGAGGGCAGTCCCGGGACCCGCCAAGGGTATCTACAGAATCGAGGAGTGACACCTTAATGGCGACCACATGGAGCGAACATGAGCTGCGGATTTTGAGCGGCGCGCCGAAACGCCGACGCACCGCCGCCGTGCTGCGCCACAAAAAAAAAAAACAAAAAAAGCGGGCGGCTGCCGCCAGACCGCTGCCGCCAAGATTTCAGTGTTGCTAGAAACTGCGTGGTTCTATATGCTTAGTAAAATGCTGAAGAGGTCTGCATTTACGATAAAGCTATTCTTTATTCAATGGCGACAGAGAGGACGAATTATTCTTTGTGACCCCTTTCTGCGCTAGCAAACCCCTTCGACGACACTCTTGCCACCTCCCTCGGCGGAGGAATGCGACAAGCATTTGGCCAGCTCAAGAAAAACAACGCACATGGCTCTCATCACGCAAGCTGAAGAGGTCGCCCCCCGACTAGAAGCCACCCGGGACTCGCCCCAGCCCCAGCCCCAGCGAGTCCCTTCCATTTTGTGGCAGTAAAGTTGTAACCACCACCACCTGAACCAAAATAGTTAACCAGTTTCAACCTCCTGCGGATCCTGACGTCAACCGACGCGTAGTGGCTAAACCTTGCAGGTTTGAAAATCCAGAAGCATTCTGAAAATCGGGCGCGTTTCGTCGCTAAAGTTTTGTGGTGTGTGCATCTTCAGACAAAAGCGAAAGCTTCGTGCCACCTTCGTTTGCCGTGAACGTGAGGCAAGAGGCGCAGTGTAGCGGCACAGACGAGTTCATGGAAATGTTGGTTCGTGGTGAAGCGAGAGGCCCTGCTCCCCTAATCCACAGGTGCGGCCATTTTGTAGAAGCCGGCGCAAGTCAGACACGGTCGCGCCCTGATTCGTCAGCGCTGATAGCCCACGTTGGCCGCTTCCGGGCAAGTTCTCCGACGTCGCGGCCACGCTGGTGAGAGAGCGGCCACTTATTGTGACTAAAACGCTCAATGAACTAGAAGTGACAGCACCTGCTCCCTCCTCCTGCTATGCTGGCTCTCCTTCTCTCAACTCCTCGCGGGCGCCGACGATGGGGGCACCTAGGCAGGGGGAAGATAGCAGACGCTCCCAACCCTAGCCCTTTGGTGCGCAGTAGACCGTGCGTGCGTTTTCTGCCTTGGTTGCGGTCGAAATGAGATCATGGCATGGGAGAATAAAGTTATCGTTACCCAAGCAACTTCCCCTACCCATGTTGCACTGTTTTGCGGGAACTCTTTGTACTACGATCGCTTTGATCGCGGTGCACGCGGTGGAGGTGGCACGCGCGGCCCAGCTCGCCGCCAATGCTCGGAGTGCTGTCTCCCAAAGCTCGCGCTTTGGCACGCAGTGTATCGCGCGCCCGAATCTATTCTTTGTCGCATTTTCCGTCTTCGATTCAGCCGCAGTGATCATGACATAGGAGATAATTAGTTACCCAAACAACTGCCCCTACCCATGTTGCACTGTTTTGTGGGAACTTTTTGTACTACGATCGCTTTGATCGCGGTGCACGCGGTGGAGGTGGCACGCGCGGCCTAGCTCGCCGCCAATGTTCGTAGTGCTGTCTCTCAAAGCTCGCGCTTTGGCACGCAGTGGATCGCGCGCCCGAATCAATTCTTTGTCGCATTTTCTGTCTTCGATTCAGCCGCAGTGATCATGACATAGGAGATAATTAGAGTTACCCAAACAACTGCCCCTACCCATGTTGCACTGTTTTGTGGGAAATTTTTGTACTACGATCGCTTTGATACCGGTGCACGCGGTGGAGGTGGCACGCGCGGCCCAGCTCGCCGCCAATGCTCGGAGTGCTGTCTCCCAAAGCTCGCGCTTTGGCACGCAGTGGATCGCGCGCCCGAATCAATTCTTTGTCGCATTTTCTGTCTTCGATTCAGCCGCAGTGATCATGACATAGGAGATAATTAGAGTTACCCAAACAACTGCCCCTACCCATGTTGCACTGTTTTGTGGGAACTTTCTGTACTACGATCGCTTTGATCGCGGTGCACGCGGTGGAGGTGGCACGCGCGGCCCAGCTCGCCGCCCATCCTCGGAGTGTTGTTTCCCAACGCTCCCGCTTTGGCGCGCAGTGGATCACGCGCCCGAATCAATTGTTTGTGGCATTTTCTGTCTTCGATTCAGCCGCAGTGTGATCATGGCATGGGAGATAATTATAGTTACCCAAACAACTGCCCCTACCCATGTTGCACTGCTATGTCAGAACTTTTCGTACTGCGATCGCCTTGATCGCAGTCCACACGGGGGAAGTGGCATGCGCGAGCGAGCTCGCGGCACAGTGAACATCCTCGGAGTGTTCTTTTTGGAACGGCGTCTTTTGCTCAATCTTATTGAAAATTTAGCTCCGCCATGACGAAGTGGGCTGACATACGACCAGACATGCGGCCTACCTTTACAAAAATGGTCTTTAAGCAGTCTATAGACTTCTTATAGACTCTATATCCTTCCTAAAGATATTTCTTTCTGTCTGTTCTTATTCTACACATTGTGCATAGTGTCGCATAGCGAGTTTTAGAGTTTTGCGCATCATTTGCTGGAGCCGGGAACCGACAACCAGAGTGCGTCCTTGGTGCCATCTGTTTTGGATTAGTCAAGCCCTTCTTGTTGCAAACAAGACACAGCTGCCCTGCTGAGCACCCCGCGAGCTCCCGCCCCCCCCCCCCACCCCCCTTCGTGGCAGGGGCCTTTGGCCGCGTTCCGCGGCAAGCGATTCGATTAGCGGTGTCGTTCGGCGGATGGTTTCGTCCCGGCTTCCACAAGGGTGCGAGCTGGCTCCGCTGTGTGTTTTTGCGTATTTTAGTCTGAGAAAGTGTATGTGTTTGGTGTCGGCATGTCTTGAAAGGATGAGCTTTGATTGGTTCCGATAACTGTTTTCTTGGCTGGTCGAAAGAAGTGTCGACAGATTGCTGGTGAAGGGTATTTAAGAGCGGGTTTTTCAACGCCAACGGTCCCGAGAGAGGAACGGCTGCCTTCCGGCTGCTGCTCGGGACCTCTGCTCTGAAGATGTTGCGCGCCCCAGGGTATGACTGACTGTTTTTCTATGTGACCTCATATACCTTATCTCAGTTTGTAAGTCTAACTAATGATTCGGATCTATCCTTCATAAATCAAGTTGATCAATGCATCTCATCGACCACCTGCTGGTCAATGCGGCGGAGCTCTGGTCCCGCACGGAAGCACACTTCGTTACAAGTTGTGGAGGTGCGGTGTCCCGAAGACCCCGCTCTACTATAAATGCGCCCAAATCTCAGGATTGAGCAAAGGCATACTCCTGCGTACTTCGCTACGATGACCAGCCCCCAGCTGAGGCCGTCCATCGCCCCGCCTGTGCTCAGGGGAACCCCGGAGGAGTCCGTGGCGGAGTGCTAACTTGCTACGAGCGCGTCGGTTCGCTGAGCTCATGGGACAATGACACTAAGGTGAAATGCCTTTATCTGTATTTGGACGGCGATGCAAAGAAAGGGCACAAAACGCAACTACTCTCTGGTGCGCCAAGTTCGTGGAGCGAATGGCCGGCAAATCTCAACACTTGCTTCAGCAGCCGCCACGCGGCGGAAATCGCCTACTTACGCCTGCAAAACCGGGCGCAGCTGCCGTCAGGGTCTCGGGAGCAGTACTTGCATGACGTTCGGCAGCTGTGTGCGAGGGTTGACGCCAAGGTGCGCGAAGAAAATCGACTGCGTCATTTGCTGCGGGGTCTCCAACCGCCGACAATGGAGAAGATGATTATCCCCAACCCGAGCACTTGTGCAGATTTTTTGCAGATACTGCAGCGCCTCAGTCAAGCTGCGCTGATGGGACTCGCTGCCCGAGAGCTGTCAACCCAAACCAACGCCGCCTACCTGACGACCGAGCATAACGCTTGGGGAATGGCCATCCCTGCAGCATACACGGACGCTACCTGCCAGCAGAATCCTGCAATTTCACTTGCCTCTCGACAACCTCACGTGCTGAACACCTTCAAGGCGACATCCCATTGGCGACAACAAGGGCGCGGATGTGAGAGGAAATTTTAATTAACTGCCGCCTCCTTGGAGTCGTTATCCACTCGGTTAAAAACAACCGGGAAAGAACTCTCTCGCACCCGTGCCCCGTGGCCCCGAGGACGTCACATGCTGACGAAGGACGACCATGCTGCAACTACTGCAATCGAAGTGGCCACATAGCTTGTAACTGTCGCCATGTAGAGACGAAGACCGCGAACAAAGAAACACACGCGCCGATGATGCTCCCAACTCAGGAAACGGGAACTGCCGGGCCTAGGTGGTCAGCCCAGTCGACCAGTGTGTGTAATGAGCGAAAACGAGTTCTTCACTGTCCCACTCGAGGCTAACAACTCGAAGACCACCTTCTTGGTTGACACCGGCGCCTCAATAAACGTAATTTCTTATAGCTTGGAGGACAAAATTGCTTGCAAAGTCAAAACAACTGAGCACACTACTTTTATCAAGGGTATCGGCCGGGATTTGTTGTCACCTGTAGGAGAAACCGAAGCACTTCTTCAATTCGGACGATCCAAAGTGAGCGTAAAATTCATCGTTCTCAATGGCTGCCCTTACGAATTGTTGAGAGGGCTCCCCTGTTGTCGGCAGACCAACTTGATGATTGATTTTCGCCGAAAATAACTAAAAATTGGAGGCGAAGTCTACCACGTACTTGCATCTGGAGGCAAATATGCAGTCGCGGGCCAGCGTGGTTACAGCACGCATCGAAGACCAAGTCCACATCGAGCCGCGCACGGCGGCCGTGCATTGGGTTCGCATGCCGAGAGACGGAATTCAGCTCGTTGAGCCAACCTCTGCCCTCAGACGAAATGACCAGCGCTTAAACAGACGAACCGTCATGAACGTGATTGGCGGAATGGGAATTGTGCGCGTCGCTAATCCTACCTTATCGGTGCACCGTTACACGAAGAACGGCTGGGCCTCCCCCTTCATCAAGCGCAACTTGGACTCGCCGTGCCACAAGACCCCTCGGCAATGGAGCACCTCGATATCCAGACTGGCCTCACCTGACGTCATCTGAAAAAGGTGAGCTCTTGTCCCTGATTCAGAAATTCAGTCATCTGTTTACTAGCTAAGACAATCCGATTCAACCTACCCATATGAAGAAGCATGCTATACTAGATACGTGGAACTCTGCCCCCATTCGTCAGCATCAGTACCGCCACTCGCCCTTCGAAATGGAAGTCATCCAAACACAAGCCGAAGAAATGCTGCGGAACGTAGTTATCAGAGATTCGCGTAGCCCATGGTCATCGCGCGTGGTTCTCGTAAAAAAGCCGCAGGGAGGTTGGCGCTTCTGTGTTGACTTCCGCTGAGTGAACTCTGTCACTAAGCAGGACGTGCATCCACTGCCGCGGATTAATGACATTCTAGATGTGCTTCAAGGGGCCAGATATTTCACCACGCTCGACCTAACCTCAGGCTATTGGCAGGTGGGAATCCAAAAATACATGTGTATCGTGGAATATCGAACCCTTCCTACAAAAGGAAGGCGTATGCATTGGCTCCTGTATAGCACCGGTGCTCAGTAATCTGTTTTTAAGCAACCATGACACAACCTTCCAGCGCCACCTTGAGGGTTCAAGTGTTTTTAAGGTTTCTAGATTTGTTTATGATTTATTATTGTTTATTGACTGTGACCGGAACTCCCTTCAGCATGGCGCTATAGCAATATTTTAGCAGTCTACAAGAATAATCTCAGCCCTCTGAAACTAACACATGGACTACCATCTTACGGAAAAATACGATTCCTAGATGTTACCTTTTCGCTCACCATCAACCACGTTTGCTGGTGCTGCGAACCACGCGGCAAAAAGCCCCTCTTAGTTTTTCGGTCCAGCCGCTCTAAACTGTTAAAACGTGGAGCCATTGCGTTTTGTTTTAGAAACGCCTTGACAAAATCTTGCCACCACAGCATGCCCCGCAGCTTCCACAAACAAGTCAACCGGTCATCCGCCGCAGGCTACCTCGTTCCTCTTCATGTCTCGGTAGCAGAACGCACCCTTAGGAACCATAACGCTCGTGAAGATATCGCACAGGAGTCTCGCGATAAGAAAAAGGTTGCTGTGCTCCGTTGCGTGCGCAGTGTCTCCCACACCTTAAAAAAGATAGAGCAAAAATCAGACGCGAAAGTTGTGTTTAGGGCCCCTCATTAGCTTAGCAAGCTTTGCAAGCTGACGAAGCCCTACCCCTCCGTCAAACAAACATGTGGCATCAACCACCAAACTGCGTGCGTGGACTATATTGATTGTGTCGTTTGCTGCATCCCTCTATCTTGTGTTCAAAACGTATGTTGCACAAACAGGCTGTTGTCACAATGATCGGCTACGCCAGCACAATAGACAACCTACCAATAGAATCTGTGCTAACATTTAAGTACCTAGGCATCACACTATCAAAGAACCTATCCTGGAATGCGCACATTTCCAGCATCATTTCATCGTCCAACAAAAAACTAGGTTTCCTCAAACGCCGCATACGCCACGCACCAAAAGACTTGAAACTACTAGCATATAAATCACTGATAAGACCTAAACTTCAATATGCATCCGCCATCTGGGATCACATCAAAACTATCTGAAGGCTAATCTCGAACGCGCTCAAAATCGCGCTGTTAGATTAATTCATTCCGTATATTCATACGACATCAGTGTATTGTCTTTGAAAGCTGAAATTAACTTGTCACTTTTTCCCACCGCCGGCGCATTGCTAGCCTCTGCCTTTTTCACAAATTCTTCAACAGTTCATTGGACGAACCACCCTACATCGTACGCCACATGCGCATATCTCAGCGCACTGGTCATCCGCTTCAAGTTGTCCGTCCACGCTCCCGTACTACTGTATTCTCGGCCTCGTTGTTTGCCCGAGCAGCATCTGATTGGAACGGCCTTCCCCACCAAGTCGCAGCCATTACCTGTCCATCAAGATTCCACCAAGAGTTAACGCAGCTGATGTTAGATTAGAACCTCATGTTATATCCGTAGTCCCACCCCTTATGTAATGCCCCTGAATAGGGGTCCTTAAGGAAATAAACTGGACTGAACTGAATAATGTTAGGAATTCGTCCGGAAGCAACCTATCCATTCTCTGTAGGAAGTGCCGGAACTGTGCTCCATTGTTAAATTAGTGTCATATTATCGGACGTAGTCGTGACCAACTTACCCGAGAGATTATCGAAGCCCAGAAAATACCGGGAACCACTTGTGCCAGCGCTCCTTTTATTCCGTTGTCAAAAAAAGAACTCGAATTCCTCAGTGTACCAACGTGATCTTGCACATGTCTTCTGGTTTCTGTCATTCTCGGCAGCAGCACTTTTTGATAGCGCACGTACAGTCTGCGTTTTTATGGAGGAAAAGCGCTAAGGCGCCCGTGTGCTGTGCGATGTCAGTGCACGTTAAAGATCCCCAGGTGGTCGAAATTATTCCGGAACCCTCCACTACGGCACCTCTTCCTTCCTTTCTTCTTTCATTTCCTCCTTTATCCCTTCCCTTACGGCGCGGTTCAGGTGTCCAACGATGTATGAGACAGATACTGCGCCATTTCCTTTCCCCAAAAACCGATTATTATTATTATTATTATTATTATTATTATTATTATTATTATTATTATTATTATTATTATTATTATTATTATTATTATTATTATTATTATTATTACAGTCTTCTGCCGTGTCATAGTAGCCTTTGACCACTGTATAAAGCACTTGCGGCTTCATGATATAAACAGTTGGAAGTAGCTCTCGTCCCTGTCTGTTCCTCACTTTTTCCGTGTTGGTTTAGCGCTTTCGAAAAATGTCAAGTGAATCAGTTGCCTTAGCATCTTTGTTCCTGATGCGCGGTCAGTGCAAATCGGTGATGAGTTTATCGCGAGCTGGCCGCTAACGGTAATCGTACAGTACGTTGATGTCTGTTTTGTTGGTTCTTGCGGCATCGCGTCTTCGACTTTTTTTGATGTGATAGTGTTACTTCTGGGTGAAATTTGGAGCGCCCAAAAACGAGGCACCACTGCGCTCGTCCGCGCTGTAACAAGGTACACAAGCATGTGTAGTACTTCATTTCTGGCTTCATTCTGCTTACGGCAAGGACCTGTTACCTCGCAAAGGGTAGTTCCTTGTTTTATGTAGCGGGGTAATGTGCGCAGATGTTTTGGCCACTGCAACTCGTGTAAATACCGCAACTCGTACAGCCACATTGAACGAAGCCTTCCGGCTGCCACTGCATGCTGTCATGAGTTCGGCCTTTTTGCGCCGCGACCGCAGTCGAAGGCCTTAAATAGTGCTGTGTTTGGACTGACGATAGCTGCAGTGTCGTGTGTTCACTTAATGCCTTTGAAGCGCTGCTGGTGGACTGCGAAGAAAAAAATGACGTGAGTAGTTCCGGAATCATTCCTCGAGTTTCTGTGCAGGCTTAGAGCCGGACTGAACTCTTAGCTCGCAAGTAGTATTTATGTTTCGCATTGCTGGTAATTAAAGAATGCTTCGGCCGCTGAAACTTGTGTCGGAGCTCGTTGTGAGCCCTCGTTGAAAGGAGCCTTGCTGCTCCGACTGCATGCGGTGATTATTTAGGTCTTCTTTTTTGCAGCTGTCGTACATAAGTCTTGGATGAGATCGCAGTCTTCATGTGTGAAATTTGACGGTAGCTGTAACGTCACCTGTTCTTGCTGAATGTCTATGAACTGTAGTTGGTAGACTGTAATGTAAGGAATGCGGACTTATGTAGTTCCATAATCGAGGCTTTTATATCAATGTACGCGAAAACTCCGCGTTCGGTCATTCCACGCCAAACGTCCCAGACGTCGCGCTCAACAATCCCCAATTTTTTCGCAAGAATTCGTGGAAACTGATCTATTTTTGCCGAAAAAAAGTATTCTTGAGGTGAGCGCCGTTTGATAATTTTGGAAAGGCGAGAAACCAGACACTGCTCACTAATTAATAAAAATATTAATTTTAAGAAAAATCTCATGAAAATTATAAAAAATTTGCACAAATTCTGGCTTCGGATGCGCTCAACTGCTCTCACCACACCAATTAATTTTGCCAGCAAAAATATTTTAGTCTTCGATTACACACATCGCAATTAGTTTCCATGAATGTTTTTGAACAAATCGGAGATGATCGAGAGCAATGTCTGGGGAATGGTCCTCAACGAAGGCAACTGCGGCCTGTGATGGGCAGCGCAGTCGGGCGAAGCGCTTTACATGTGTCGCTCGAATCTGCAGCCACAGAAAATTTGGCTCGTCCTCCCGGAGTTGCCAATCAGACTCGGTGACCATTTCCAGTTTGTCACAGAGCGCCACCCATTCTCCGCCTCGAGAGGTTCACCTGGTCGATTATTCCGGAGCCCTTACTACGGCATTCCTCATTGCCGATGTCTCTTTGATACACTGAACCTTAGGAACCAAGCCAAACTTGTCTTCGAGTTTTAGGTAACAAAACATGCATAGCGAACGCTTATTAAAGCTGCCTGTAATAGATCTTTTAATGCGCTGCCAGGTAACAGCTTTCAACATGACTAGGTCACCTTCATTACTTCTGGGCTTTAGAAGTGCTCGGAGGCAAGGTCCGTCGGCAAGTACATATTCCTTGCCTGAGTGCTGGCATCTTCCGTGGAGATCGCGTAGGCTGTGCGTAGACATTTTGCTTCCGGTGCCGAATTATGTAGGATTGCGTTCGCGCTCAGTCTAACAAAGTGGGTATGAGCAAATTATTGGTTAATTTCAAGACTAGCTTTCAGTTATCGCATGGCAGTAGCTCGCGCCACACAAAAGGTATCTGGCCTCGGGTACCCAATTCCATTTTAATAACTCCTTGTCTAGGCGCGAAAATGAGTGAGCTGGAAAATAACAAATTTATTTGTTAATAACACCCGGTCATCACGCGGCCGTTCCCATGCAGGCTGCGGTTGTATTTTCTCTACAACTGACGTAAACCCACAATGCAGCTGCAGCAAGTATGATATCCAATTGCGTAGGTAGCGAGAGCAGTAGGCCGCATTGCAACTGCGTGGGCTTTGTAAGCGCGCATCCCCCTCGGCAGTGATATTAGGTTTGCACCCTAGCATGCACGTTCCCAATTGCTAAGTGTTCGGCTGGTGGTGTATCCTCATTTGCATTGCTAGATCACGCTGTTTATTCCGCATGAGGAACAATATTTTAAGTTAGCTATGAGCCCATGGCCTCAGCATTCGGTCCTCAAAAGACCTTGTGTTAGAATTTGGTGGGTTCAACTTTATAGTTCTGCATCACAGAAATTGTTAGGTCATCTGACCGTTTAAGTGCGCACACTACTGCAGCCCGATCAAGTAATCGATATCATTCAGTTGTTTCAGAGCTGAGGGTAATGCAAGGCAAGTGAGCATGCAGAACATCTTCTAATGCTGTAAAATTTGTTTTTCTGAATGGACTTGGTGGCACCGACCAGAGACCAATGCTCAAATTCTTCGTCTTTGTTGTACAGGTTGTTCTGTGGCCGTCCAGCCTGATCACCAGCACGGAGGCACATGACCTGCTGGAAGGCAGTTTATCGGCGGATGTGGCAAAGCAGCTGCTTTTCCAAGAAGATGCGTGTAATCTGCGCTACATCGAAGCAAGCCCGGAGCGCCGCTATCACCGTGCTGTTGCTGGGACTTCAACAGAACCACGCCTACCCAGGAATATAACCAGGATCCCGCCAGCTGGATACTTCAGTGGACTTGGTGGCACCGACCAGAGACCAATGCTCAAATTCTTAGTCTTTGTTGTGCAGGTTGGTGGCAAATACTGTTTCCTCAGTTAGAGACAATGAAGTAACCCTGATGGTGCTACCAGGTCCACAATTTCTCCTTAGTATGCTCTGTAATTGTTATAGTGCCATTAGGCTTTTGCTGCTGACATCGGGTGACATTGAACTCAACCCAGGCCCCAACTCTGACTCTGATTCTGACTGTCAACCTAGCAATGAACTACTGAAGAAGATTCTGAAAGAACAAGCAAAAACCAACAAAACTTTGAGGGAACTAGTTACAAACCTAAAACGCGTCGAGAAAACGGTCGATAATATGAGGTTGAGAATTGAAACAATTGAAAACGATTTGGGTAGGCTGAAGAAATGCGGAGAAAGAATTGATGAAAGTGAAAGACTATTCAGGAGTACGAACAAACCCATTCAAGGTATAACGGCAAAAATAGATGATTTAGAAAACCGTAGTAGGCGCAACAACTTAGTGATTTACGGTGTGATCGAGAAACCGGAGTAGGATGCTAAATCACTTGAGGAACACTTTAAGCAAGAAATCTTCAAAGACAAGCTGGGCATGGAAGTAGAATCTGTCGAAAGAATTCACAGGATAGGTAATCTTAAGAGCAAAAAACCACGTCCAGTCATAGTTCGGTTCTTCAATTTTGCAGAGAAAACAGATATTATGTCAAGCTGTTTCAAACTAAAAGGTTCTATCATTTTCATATCTGAAGATTTTTCAAAAAGGGTACGAGACTTACGCGCTAAGCTATGGCGCTCATCGGAACGCGAGAGGGCGGCTGGGACGAAGGTGTCGCTTTCCTTTGACAAGCTAAAGGTCAATGGCAAGGTTTTCATTTGGGACGAAACACAATAAACCAGGGTCGACATAACCAGAAGGACCGATGATGCAAGGCAAACCCAACCAATTTCCTCTCCAGGAACAGCAAACTCGAGCAGCAATCATATCTGACCAACCAAAACCAAAACACTAAGAATCCTTTCATTTAATGCTAAAAGTATAGTAAATAAATTAGGTCACCTTGAGCAGCTAATTTTGGGGCACCATCCTCACATTATAATTATAACGGAAACATGGTTACAAGCAGGGGCACGTGATTCCTAAGTTGTCCGATCAACATATAAATTGCTACGTAAAGATAGAGGATCACGAGGGGGAGGAGTAGCTATAGCAATTAAAAGCAACATAAAATATTCAGTCCTGAAGGGTATCGATGACCACGAAAGTGTGTGGTGCAAAATCACATATTCCGGTAAAAGTATATTCCTGGGAGGCGTGTATCGACCGCCAAACGCCCCTCCAGATTATCTTGAAAAAATGTACGATTACCTGTCCCAGCACACTAATTCAAGATCGAAGTTGATTTTATCGGGTGACTTTAATCTGCCAGGGATAAATTGGGCGGACTTTTCGCATAACGCGAAAAATGCCCAAAGCGCGGAAACACTTTTATTTACTGCATTTGGTTTTTCCTTAGATCAGCTGGTTGCCGATAACACCCGAGTTCTATCGTCCTCCTCTTCACTTCTTGATTTAATGTTCGTTAGCAGCACACTTCCAGGGTGTTCAGTGCGTATCGAAGATGGCATATCAGACCACAAATTGCTAGTACTATCATGTCCCATATCAGTCACCTGCAAAAAAAAAGAAAACACCGCCTACCTTTGTCAAGGACTATGAGTGTGCAGATGATCCTGCAATTTTAAATGCACTTGAGTGCAGCTTTGCCGAATTCAGCGCATTGACGGAGGTGCGTGAACTGTGGTCTTGTTTCAAGAACATTGTACATACTTGCGAAAAGAGAAACGTTCCGCTCCTAAAAAAACGTATAAACAGGGAGTACCCGTGGATAACGCCCGAGATAATTCAAATTAAAAGAAAAATAAAACGACGGCGAAAAAAAAGGAAACGAGAACGAAATTGCAAGCCTTGTTAACTGTTTACAGAGCAAAGTCCGAGATGCTAAATCTCGTTTCTTTGATTTGACGCTGCCTTCTTTCATGGCCCACAACCCTCATAAGTTTTGGCGGTACTTATCTGAAGACCAGTCAACTGGTTCCATCATTACAAATTTCAGTGACGCCACAAGTAAACCTGATGCTATTGCAAATGAATTCAATAAGTTTTTCCAGTCCGTTTTCACCCGAACAGCCTCCCACGCTTCGCTACCCGCTTACACATTCAAGCAACCCATGACAGAACTAGCCATTAGTGAAGTCGGAATCCCTTCTCTTTTACAAAAACTTGACACAAAAAATCTCTGGGTCCTGATTTCATCTCAAACACATATTTAGCCCGATACGCTGAATGGGTGTCCAAATACCTGCATATGATTTATACAAGACCTTTACAAACACTCGTAATCCCAGATGACTGGCGCTGTGCCAAAATAATTCCTGTACACAAATCGGGTTCTAAAACTGAACTGAATAACTATCGTCCAATATCACTAACACGTACAAGCTGCAAAATGATGGAACACGTTATTTTTAAAGCCATAGTTTCATATCTAGAAAATAATAATCTAATTTACGAAAAACAACATGGTTTCAGAACAGGGCTTTCAACAGTAACGCAGCTTGCTGAAATTACTCATGACATCGCTAACACAATTAATGAAGGCAACCAGATAGATGCAATATTCTTAGATTTCTCTAAAGCGTTTGATGTTGTTCCTCACGATGGCCTTATAACAAAATTACTATCTTTTGGAATTGATTGTAACATTGTGTCATGGATTTCTTGCTATTTACAGAACAGAAAACAATGTGTTAAAATAGGTGAATACGTCTCGCAGAACCTGGATGTGTATTCGGGTGTACCCCAGGGATCAGTTCTTGCGCCTCTTTTGTTTCTCATTTACATAAATGATATTAATTCCTGTGTTAGTTCATCGATCCAGCTTCGCCTTTTTGCAGACGACTGTGTCGTATACATAGCTGTAAAAAAATTAGAAGATCAAATTGTCCTTAACAATTCTTTAGAATCAATCCACACTTGGTGTAAGACCTGGGGAATGAAACTTAACGCGAATAAGACCAAAAGCATCACATTCACTAATAAGAAACAGCCTCTAAGTTTTACATACACACTTGGCGACACACAGGTCAAAAAATATGATCAGGTGAAATATCTAGGACTCATCCTAACATTCAACCTGCGTTGGGAACCCTACATCAAATCAGTTTGCTCTGAATCTGAAGTTAAATTAAATTATTTAAGGAGAAAGCTGCGTAACACGCCGGCCCATATTAAACTCAGTGCCTATAAAACTCTCATCAGACCTACCCTAGAATAGGCGGGTATAGTCTGGAGCCCCCATCAAAAAATTTAATCAACAAATTAGAGCGCATCAATCAAATTTGCAAAGCCTGTCACAGCGAAGAATCATTTCAAGGTTAAAGTTTTTGTTCCAGCTTCTTCACGACCACTTCAAAATAACAAATTCACAATACTTACACCCTCCTTTCAAACACTCGTCTAGAACTAACCATAGTAAAACAGTCCGTCAACCAGTCAGCCGTGTAAATATCCACAAGTACTCCCTGTTTCCAGATGCTATATCCTATTGGAATAAACTGCCTGAAGGTGCGGTGAAGTGTACGTCCGTGAAATTATTTGTTAATTATATTGAAAAAATTGACTTTTCTGTTTAATTTTCTCTGTTATTTTTGTGTTTAGATCACAGAAGATCTCTGTATTTTTGTGTTTGATCACATTTATGCCTTGTTAACACTCCTGCAAGGGCCCGAAAAGGGCCTGCAGTATGTTGAAATAAATAACTAAAGTTTATTCTCTATCGAATAGGCAGTTGCCTTTGTTAAGGACTGTGTGGCGCTCCCATCACATGCAATAAACTTGGCAAAATTTATTGCATTGAAATTTTAGATGCTTCGGTTTTATGTTGATGCTCGCTTCTTTTCTGCAGTTGGAACCTCATTCTAGGCTGCTATACGTGCTCACTTAGTGGCCACGGCAGATATTCGTTTTTGTTTCGGAACTAGTGGAACATAGCTGTGTGTGGTGCTCCCAGCTAAAAGAAATTCATTGCATTGACTTCACAAACCAGGTGCGTTGTTTTAAACATTTTATCCCTAGCTTTGCTTATATGTGTACTAAGCTTGTTTGCTTCTTCGGATAATATATATAAACAGTATGGATTTAAAGCACCTTTCCTCTGAGCAGCCACCTTTCAGTACGAATTTAATAAAACTGAGGTGATAGCTCCGAATTATATTTCCCGATTACTTTTACTAGCGCACAGTGCAAGTCTGTAATTCCTATTGCGATTGGATGCACCTTCAATTTTTCTCTTTCTGCAATTAGTCTTGTTGTGTCCAAATGAGCAAATGAGTGGCAAGTTATATAACGTGTAACAGTCTTGCAGTAAACCTACTCTGCTTTAGGAAACCAAGAAACGAGTAATAACACACGGTCATCACGTGGACGTTTTTACCAAGCTGATCCCCGTATGATGACAGCAGCCAAAGATGTATAGTAAAATGCAGAAAATGCAGCTCTCTATGAATGATATGGAACATTTCCCATGGCTCAAAATTCGATGCTTATTTCTGTGTCATTTTCACCTCGTTGCTGTTGCAGAGCTTGAGTACACTCTAGTGTCCCGTGACACGCACAATGGCATACAAGTGCAACATGTGCCAAGCAGTTGCCAAAACTTTGCTTCAGTTCTTGAGGCATGCATCACTACACCAAAATGAAAGCAGCCTTCACATTCGCTGTCCTTCCACTGACTGCTCCAGAGCATTTCGAAAAGTCAACTCCTTGAAGAGCCATATATTTAGTTCTCACAGGCAGAGGTGGGCAACCTCATGAGGTCGGCCTCAACCTCAAAGTGACCTCAACCTCACGTCGTGAGGTGAGGTTGAGGTGAGGTCGGCGACGGCTCTAAATTTTGTGAGTGAGGTCAGAAAATCAGACCTCAACCTCACGCGTGTGTTTGAGGTTGAGTGAGGTCGTCATTCAGTGAGGTCGAAATTTTGAGGTCGAGACTTTTTGCGGTTACCGCGGCTTACCCCGACGGGTGCCGCTTACGAAGCGGAGTTGGAACGCACCACCGCAGTGTTCATGCAATGACGCTTTGTGTTCGGTTTCCCTAATTTCGATAACCAGATGCCGCAGGCCACTCTTATATTTTGGTGCTTCGCCGTAATGTCCGTTCAGCCCGAGCCTACAGGAGGACGCATCCCTCTGGTCTTCCTGGAAAGAGTGCTGCTGTCACGGAATGCCACTCTCCCTACCCCTTCCCCCATTGGCGCAGCAGCCGTAGCTGCCTGCCGGTTGGTTCAAACTCCCGGGAGCGCGCGAAGCACATAACTCACGTTGACCCGCGGTAGCTCTGTCTGATGTCGCAAACAAATAAGCTCAGTCCAACAAGCACACAATAAATTCATCGCAGCGCGGATGGCCGAAAGCAAGACTGCTTCGTGTTCATGCTCGCTGCCGGCGCTGACGTCACAGCTATTGCCTTGCAGTCGTGTAAAAGGGATCCTGCTGTACACTACACGGTAATTTAGAGAAACTGGAGCAGTCGGCATAGGCGAGAGAATGGGATTCAGGCGGTTACTAACAAGGACACCTCCTGATTTGATTAAAAATCACGAGGCCAGAAAAACCTGTATAACACAGTGGAAGCTTGAAGCTTTTGATCGGTGTCTTCCCCTTTCTAATATCTAACTACTTCTGTATATTCCAGTTTCGTAATGCAAGCAGATGCAAATATAAGTTCATTTTATATTCTTCCGAATAACCTCCCTTTGGCCTCCTGTACCTTGTAGCACAGGATGCACCTTGTACAATGTAACTTGTACCCTGTAGCGCAGAATTAACGTACCAGCGTAGCGGTGTTATAGCAGTACAAAAAAAAATGAAAACTACAATTAATGTATGACGATGTGGTATCTGATTCCTGTTACTTTATTTTTTAATGAAGATGTGTGAATAGAACTGATTACGTGCTGACGCTGTGCTGCTGAGTCCCTGTTTCATACCTTCTAATACGGCGTTTAATGGGGCACTGTTAGCTTGTTTTAGTGTGCGATTTCTTTGTAAGTATGTAAACATTCCCTTTGTATGTTTGTTTTCTCGTATGGGATAGGTTAGGTTGGCGGCATGACTTGCAGACGACCAGGCACTACCCACACCGTTATCTTTCCCTTAACTATTTTGGAGAGACCCATCGTTCACCTTAAACGGCTTCGCGGAATGCTCGCGTGGTGCTCGCGGGTAACGAACGTCGAGGACGCCGGTGTACCATTGATTAGTTCAGTTTTGAAAGAAAACAAATGATTGACTCAAAACAGCTTCTCTCAAATGGCTGACGAAATGATGCTCAGAATTATGTTCAGGGGTGTGAGTATTTAGGCGTTTTTTTTTTTGTCCATTTGGGTGGGGGGAAGGGGGGGGGGCTCGGAAAAAGATTGCGCTACGGCGAAATTTGAGAGGAGAGACGTGGTGCTGTTGACAGAGAGAGAGCTGTTCACGCTGCCCACTCTAGGCCAGTTGATTGGCCCGTGTGACTTCAATAGTTGGCACAGTTTTCGGAGGCGTAATCGAGCCCGTTCTTGCAAAGTGCCACAAGACCACCGAGTCACCGGAGAATTCCCAGTGTTTCCAAACCATTACCATCGCCACCTGCAGGGAAGTGGCGGAAACGGAGGAGGGTCTTTACCTTCCAAGAGCATCAACATCATCATACTTAATTATTAGCTGCAGGTATTCCTGTTTTGCCGCAGAATTATATCTTCGGTTGCTGGGTAATCTAAAATATTTAATCAATATTGTAGCAATATTTAATTTGGTAGCGGTATATCAGATTTCCCTGGGCTCCTAAAGATGCACTATTATCATCGTCATCATCTCGAGCGTCAACGGCACGTGTCGTTGTATGCCGTCGCAGTATGCCATAAATGGGAGCTGCCGCGTTTACCTGCTGGGCAATCCGAATGCCAATAATGTGGACAGGGTTGTGGGCACTCTTCGTAATGCATCATGCGCGCATGTGTAGTAATGTGGGTGGAGACCTGGTATGACGTGACATTATATCGCTGTCACGTGGCTAAGTGTGACGAGTCATTACATCGTCGTCACGTGACTAGGTTTGAAGTCTCATTACATCGTTATCACGTGACTTGGTATGACGTCACACCCATATGACATCATCAGTAATTATGTCAGTCAGTGGCACGTAATTTCTTTAATCACAATCAATTACATGCTAATCAGGGTGTGTGTTAATTAGTATTATTACTGATGTGAAATCATCACCTTCGTCGCGTGACTCTCGGCTCGTGACGTCGCATGGTGCCGTTTCTTGAGGACACTTTTTTGCGGATATGACCTTGAAACTGAGCTATCTAATGCTTTCGTATTAATAAAAGAAGCCTCTCGCTTCTCCATAGAAATAAATACAACGCGCCTCTTTAGTGTTCTGCAGTCGCAACTTGTTAAGCGTTTTCGAAGACAGCATAAAGGACTGAAAAGAGCGTTTTCTGGGTTGCAAAATTTTCATTTACGCTCAGTCCTCTCGCTATGCAGGATAAAGCTAGAAAATCGGAATATACTGATATGCGTCTGCGTAGCCGTCACTTTTGGAAAGGATATCAACGACCAGTTTTTTTTTTACCTTCGCTAATTATTCTAAAATCTAGAAGAGTATCGTGAATACCTCCTCTTCCTCCCAATTTTTGACAGTGCAGAAGGTCAGTATTTGTCATTTGCCGGTTCGTGCGTGAATGAGCGAGTGGCTTCCAATACGAACAAGTATAAGTGAAGCAGGTGGCCGAATATTGGCACTGATATGCTTAAAAACAGCTAGTGAAGCAACCATAATGAAAAAGTACCGTCGGACGTACTGGTGGTAAACGCGTAAGGGACACCCCTGTCTGCAGGCCATAAACTCTCCGAGGGTTGATCCGAGATTATAAGCTTCTCCTATTGCGTGCACATCAGTACTGTCTGCACGCACCCTATAAAATAATAACAGACCGCTTAGTGCCGCTAGTTTATACCATCATCATTTTGGCTTTCCTGCCTCACAGGATTCTTAGAATTGTTCTTAACTGGAAAACTTCTTATTCGTTTTTTGTTCTTTTGTTTCTTTTCTTAGGTCGAGCACCCGACCTCAACCTCAACATATGAGGTTGAGTGAGGTCGCCAGTGGCCTCAGGAAAAGTGAGGTGAGGGTGTCTCAGGAGACCTCAACTGATGATGTTGAGGCTGAGTGAGGTCGGCAAATTTTTTTGAGGTTGGGGTGAGGTCGAGATTTTTTAGGTCAAATGTCCACCTCTGCTCACAGGTGTGATGCTATTCCGGCTGCTGTAATAACTTGCAGGAGCGTCTCACTGGTCTGCACTATCGATACATGTATACAGGCAGGCAGAGATGTCAAATCCTTGTTTGAGTCATCTAAAGGTGCACATCACTGAAGGGAAGAAAGTTTGATGCCCGTTTGTTGCTTGTTAACGAATGTTTATAAACAAGTTGACATTTTCTTCGCATATTTCTCGATGCCACCGGCACGCTTTTCGCCAGAGTGGAAGCTTGGGCGAGTTGATAACGATTCACTTGCCACATAGCGCTAAACAGACACGGACGCAAAAAAAGCATAAATCAAAGAGAGAGGCAGCCCGGACCAGCAACGCTTTACCGGGCTTAAAGCCAATAAAAAAAGAAAAGAAAAGGATGGTCCAAAATAACGCATGCATAGTCTAGTATCGGCAGAATAACGGTTTTGTATGCGAGTAGTCGGTCAGAAGGGGTAGAGAGTCTCAAAGCTCTCCTCAGAAAGAACAACTTGCGATTAACATTAGCCATTACGTAGTCAGTCTGCTTGATCCAAGTGAGGTAATTAGTGATCGATAGTTTGTTTCTATTTTTCTGCTTTTCTCTTTAAATTAAGTTGTTTTTTAGCGTATAACTCATTTTCTTTTCTTTTTTTATTGGCTTTAAGCCCGGTAAAGCGTGGCTGGTCCGGGCTCCCTCTCTCTTTCATTTGTTTTTTTTTTCTGAGAGGACCAATAAATGGGAGGCAGAAAGCACGGCCGCTAGGATCGGGCGCTAGGATAGCGCCCGTCCTGTTTGTCTCCATGCGTCCGTGCGTGTTTAGCGCTATGTGGCAAGTGAACATGCTTTTCAACCAGGTGTATGCAAGTGTTATTTAGAGGGCGCCTCTGCAGAAAGGCGTAAGGGAGCACAAATTGATCCTGAAACGGAGACTCATACTGCTGGCTTACAGACATGTGCACCTGAGGAACCACATACTGAGGACCAGAGGTGGGCAAATGCCCTCATTTTTACTTTTCCTCCCTAATCCTCACTTTTGAATACGTGGCCCCCACTCACACTCACCCTCATTTTGAAAATTATCAGGCCCTCTCTCGCCCTCACCCTCACTTCTAGAAATGTGATGCCCCTCCCTCGCCCTCACCCTCACACCGTCGGCCCTCCCTCACCCTCACTAACAGTCATTTTAAAGTTCGAGTTATATTTTCTAGTCTGCAACTTATGGTGATATTACTGGGTAATGAACATACAAGACAAGCCCTGAAGGCTCTGTTGAACGAGAGGCTAGATGCTTATACTGTTTTGTGTGTGCAGGTACGTGTGTGTGAGCTGTTCGAGCTAATACGTGAGACAAAACCGAGACAGTTACGAGTTGGGCCCGAAAATATCACTCTGCCTTTACTTCCGGCACGCACTGCATGCATGCATGCACTTATAACATTTCATTGTTATCTATATTTTTTTTGCTTATACTGCAATCCCCAATAGAGATTTTAGCAGGGTGGGATACAGATAAGTAAACACAACGTAATAAAACAGGCAATGAACACAATAACAAAGTAGAATAACTTAGCTTGAAAATTTTAGAAAATAAGCATACACAACAGATTTTTAAACAATACTGGAAATAAATGTCGACATAGATGATTTTTAACCGTGGTCATTGGTTAGGATATTCCGTTCAACTACTGTTCGTGGAAAGAAAGAATACTTAAAACGGTTACTGCGTGTGGTAAATGGCGTTACTGTGCGGCTACGTCTTTGCCTAGTGGCGTAACCAGATGAAAAAGAAATTATTCTCGTGAGACCTCTCTTATAGTAGCCGTTAATAAATTGAAAGAGTTTTGCTCGTGACACACGGTTTCTTTGCGTTAATGAGGGCAAGTCCGCTTTAGTTCAAAGTTCTGCCACTGACGTATGTCCAAATCTGTTATAAATGATGCAAGCTGCTTTTCGTTGCACCATTTCTATCTTATTAGTGTAAGTTGTAGTGAAAGGGTCGAGAATAACGCATGCACAGTCTAGTATCGGCATAATTACGGTTTTGTATGCGAGTAGTCGGACAGAAGTAGGGAGTCTCAAAGCTCTCCTCAGAAAGAACAACTGGCGATTAACATTAGTCATTACGTAGTCACTGTGCTTGATCCAAGTGAGGTAATTAGTGATCGATAGTTAGAGATACTTATAATGTATCTTAATAAAAGCTCGAGAAATGTTTCAATAGCATGACTATTTGGGTTTCTCATCTAAAACGGCGCCTGCAGTAGTGAGCAGCACAACTTTGTGGTCCTATATTTCATCTACTATCTGGCAATTTGCTTTGGCAGTAATTGATCCGCTAAAAAAAAAAGACGTCAAATATTGATTCAGAATTGCTCTGATATATGGTATTTTCTTCTACAATTTGCAATAAGTTGAAGGCAAAAGCAGTGTCCAACACTGCTTCACCTTGCAGGTCATGCTTTCCAACTTAAATATCTGACCAGTCAATTTCAGGCAGATTAAAATATCCTGACAATGTAATACGACTATCGGGGTTAGCATTCGTGCACAAATATTGTTTCAGTTCGCCTAGTGCGGCAACGGTAGAGTTGGGGGGCCTGTACATTGCTCCAATAATATATCTAACGTTTTCATAGCACGCTGTACAAACAATGTACTCTACATTGGGTACATCAGGGAATGTTAAAATTCGCAGGGATGGTTTCAACTGAATGCTGACAGCTCCACCTCTACCATCACGATCCCTTCGGTAGCCAGTGGGAACGAACTCGCTTTCCAACACTGCATTAAGACAAGTTTCTGTCAAAACCGCTCTTTCATTGTCATGCAAAACCAGAAGAGCCTCCAACACAGTTGTCTTGTTTATGTCACTTCAGTTAACATTTAGTATTTTCAGGGTAAGAGATCTTAGCCCTGAGTCAGTTAGATTTCTTTCTAAGAATAAAGCGAGGACCTCTTGTTTCATCCCAACCATACAGTACACTATTAACGCTACCTTATGATAGATTAGCTTTAAAGCTTGGGGCCCTCTTTTCCACTCTTCTGAGCTTTTCCACTGTTTTTTCGTATTTCCCTAACTCGTTTAGAAAAGTCTTCACCTAATGATTTTGAGCTTTATTGATGTGGGATTTTGAGCTGATTTTTGTGTTTTTGTGTTAATAACATGATCGTAATATTGAATTTTTTTCACAGAAGTCGAGGAGTTTCGAAACGACTGATCGCGCCTTATAACATGATCGTGTGGGCCCGGCAGACCCAGCGTCAGCATGTGGCTACAGAATCTTTTCTGCTGACTTGTACAAGTTGGTAGCTATTATTCTGCCATGAAAAGCGACTCTCGCTGTCTTCTGGTCGTGCCGAGCCCCAAACAGCGTCTTTGTTCTGTGCATGATGTTTATTGCGTATGCACCTTGCTTTTGTGCGGAGACGTCGAAACAAACCTTGGTCCCGATCTAGACGATTCCAGTACTACTGAACCCCTACAAAAACTGCTGCTAGGACAAAATAAACTGACAAATGAGATAGCTGCACTCAGGACAGAGCAAACGGAGATTAGAAAACTTATTTCCGATATGAATATCAGGTATACTGAGCTGGAAAAGCGAGCAGCCGTTGTGGACGCCCTGGAAAAGACAGTCAACTTTCTTCAGGCGAACAAATGGAGGATCGCAGTAAGCGTTCAAAATTAGTTATTTTAGGCATTAAGGAAGATGAAGATCAGGTCGCCACTGCATTAAAAACGAAAGTTATCACCGACCTTTTTTTCTACGACACTTAATGTAAATTGCACTTCGGTTGGCAGGATTAATAGGCTAGGGAGAGAAAAGTGGCAACCGACCAGTAATCGTATTTTTCCAGAATTACAGCGAAAAGCAAGAAGTGCTGAATAACTGTCATAAGCTAAAAGGTGGAAAAATATCGGTGAAGAGCGACTATTCTAGAGACACGCTCAGGAAGCGAAAACTTCTCTGGGAAAGCGCTAAGGAAAAAAAGACTGTTGAAACAAAAAGTGCCTTTAGTCAACGACAAACTGAAGATAGGAAAAAATATCTTCATATGGGATGACAATAAAAAAGGAAGAGTTAAGCTCAGAACTGAAAACAATTCGCCTAGTCAATGACGTGTCACCCCGCAAGTCAAAGACCTACGCCTGCTGAATTTAAATGCGCGACGTATCGTGAACAAAAGCGAGACACTGGAAGCTATTTGCTTAGAATATAACCCACATATAGTGGTAATAACGGGAACTTGGTTTCATGAGGATATTGATTATGATATTTTTCCTAGCACTTTTCGCGTATTTCGCCGTGATCTTCACTTCACTTCACTTTATTACCTCATAGGCCCCGGGATTGGGGGCGTTACATAAGTGGTGGGTCAGATGTATAAAACAGGTTTAATAAACAAAGAAAACACGTAAGGTACATAAATTATTCGCTGTTAAATATAGTCTCTTAAACAATTTACAAATGTTGATGGACAGGTGATTGCGGCGATGTCGTGTGGAAGGCTGTTTCAGTCCGTGGCTGAACGTGGAAAGAATGACGAGGTAAATGTAGTAGTGCGCGTACGAGGCCGGACAACTTGAAGGGGGTGACCAATGCGGGGGGAAATGCGTGCCGGCGGATTGATGTAGGGAGGATGACGAAGTGAGCTGTAATAAACTTTATGAAACAAGCACATACTAGACATACGACGTCTTCAAGCTAGAGATGTTAAACCTGCATTTGCTTTTAATAACGATATACTAACATTATATGAATAGCACGAATATATGAATCTTGTGGCTTGACTTTGCACTGATTCTAGGGAATTTGTTAGATAATTTTGGTTAGGGCTCCAAATAGCAGAGGCGTATTCTAATTTAGAACGGACAAGTGATTTGTAGGCAAGTAATTTTACGTTCTGTGGCGCATGGCGTAGATGTCGTTTTAAGAATCCAAGGCTTCTGTTAGCGGATGATATGACTTTTGTCACATGCACGTTTCAGGTCAGATCATTGGACAATGTTACGCCGGGGTATTTATAAGTCTGAGTTAATTCTTCCGTGACGTGCGAGATTTTATACGATAAGAGGATAGGATTACGTTTTCGGTTAAATGACACGAGTTTACATTTATTGGGGTTTAGTTCCATGAGCCATTGGTTACACCAGTCCTGTACGCTGATTAAGTCATTCTGGAGGGCGAACTGATCAGAGGCGTTATTGATTGTGCGATAAATGACACAGTCATCGGTAAAAATACGGACGTTACAAGAGATAATAGAATCAATAATTCGACGAAAGCTCGTCTGGTCAGGCATTGTATTAAAGAAAAAGGGATGCGGTCACTGACCATGTCATGAAATTCAAAGACGTTTCGGAACCTCGTACGGGTTCCTTGATCACTGAGCGGGACAAGAAATTGTCGCGACTTATATACGTAACACGTGGCGCAAGGAGCGTGCGTAGATGGGTGGCATGGTTCCTTGCACCCGGTTCATGGTAGCTGGTGTCGATTGTATGATTAGAGATTCCATCAGCCGCCGAGATGACACGTTCCTTTCCTTCGCGATGACAGTGGCGTGGTCCCAGTCAATCGTATGAGTATGCTCTTGCACATGCTCGGCAATGGCGTTCGTCGTGTGATTATTATTTCTTACGTCGCGTTTGTGGTCGTTAAGCCTTCTGGGGGACTTTCCTGTTTCGCCAACGTAAACCTGGGGGCAATCAGCACATGGGATCTGGTAGATGACACCTGGAAATGCTTCAATCGGCAGTTTGTCTTTCACGTTCACGAGCTGGTTACGGAGCTTGCTGGTCGGGATGTGGGCAATGGGCATGTGATATTTTGAAACCGGCGCGATAGTGCCTCGCTGATTCCCTGCACGTAACGAATGGCAGCACGTGCCTGGGATGTCTTGTTGCTTTGTGTTTCCCGCTGTAAGATCCGCTTATGAATATTGTACACAAAGCGACTAGGGTAACCGTTATTAGTCAGTTCGCGGTGAATCGTCCCCAGCTCGTTTTGCAATGAATTTTCATCTGAGCATATGCGTACGGCACGTGTTATTAAGGACGATACCACCGACGTCTTTCTCAAGTTCAACGGCTCTTTGTCATTCCTGGATGTACTGGTTCGCAGGGATGAGGGCGCCCTCACCTTCTCGTTCTATAGGAAGCCTACGCATACAGGTCGCTACCTCAATATTATGTCATGTCATCCGGCTGGCCACAAGACGTCGGTGGTATCGTCCTTAATAACACGTGCCGTACGCATATGCTCAGATGAAAATTCATTGCAAAACGAGCTGAGGACGATTCACCGAGAACTGACTAATGACGGTTACCTTAGTCCCTTTGTCTACAATATTCAGAAGCGGATCTTACAGCCGGAAACACAAAGCAACAAGACATTCCAGGCACCTGCTGTCATTCCTTACGTGCAGGGAATCAGCGAGGCACTATCGCGCGTGTTTTCAAAATATGACATGCGCATTGTCCACATCCCGAACAGCAAGCTCCGTAACCAGCTCCTGAACACGAAAGACAAACTGCCGATTGAAGCATTTCCAGGTGTCATCTACCAGATCCCATGTGCTGATGTCCCCCAGGTTTACGTTGGCGAAACAGGAAAGTTCCCCAGAAGGCTTAACGACCACAAACGCGACGTAAGAAATAATAATCGCACGACGAACGCCATTGCCGAGCATGTGCAAGAGCATACTCATACGATTGACTGGGACCACGCCACTGTCATCTCGGTGGCTGATGGAATCTCTAATCATCCAATCGTCACCAGCTACCATAAACCGGGTGCAAGGAACCATGCCACCCATCTACGCGCGCTCTATACGCCACGTGTTACGTATATAAGTCGCGATGATTTCTTGTCCCACTCAGTGATCAAGGAACCCGTATGAGGTTCTGAAACGTCTCTGAATCTCATGACATGGTCAGTGACCGCATTCCTTTTTCTTTACGTTACAAGAGACATGCGTTGGTAGGTCATTAATGTATATTAAAAATTATAGTGGGCTAAAGACTGATCCTTGCGGGACACCTGATGTTACGGGAAGAGAACTAGAGGCTTGGTTATTAACGTAAACATACTGGGTGCGGTTAGCCAGGAATTCGCTTATCCACTGTAATGTGTTAGGATGAATGTTTAACCATGAAAGTTTTAGTAGCAAGCGTTTGTGAGTTACTTTGTCAAAAGCTTTTGCGAAGTCCAGGAATATTGCGTCAGTTTGTAGGTTACAGTCAAGGTTCACATGCAAGTCATGGATGAAAATAGCCAATTCTGTATCGCAGGATAGGTTCTTACGGAGGCCATGTTGGGCAGGATGATAAAAATTAATAAAGTCAAGAAAATTCATTATGTGGGAATAAATGACATGTTCCATGATTTTACATGGCACACTTGTTCTGCCTTCTGTCTTCTGTGTAAGCTTCTGTCTTCAGAACACATATTTCGTGTTCAGCAACGTATATTACTAGCAGGTGTTTGGTACGGCCATGTGTGCATCTGTGTCCGTAACCTGTGCCAACCTCGCGCTGGAGTGTATTGAAATTTCGGCCCCACAATCGTTTCACACTCGTCCGAAGCTGTTTTTAGGGTATGTGGACGATTGCTTCTGCGTAATTCAGCGCAAGGATGCCAAACCGTTTTTGGACCACCTCAACTCTTTTCAACCAACAGTTCAGTTCACAATGGAAGAAAAAGCTGCCGGAAGTATTGCTTTTCTCGATGTTCTCGTTCTCCGCACTCCCGATGGGCTCGCCACTACCGTATACCGAAGCCCACACATACCGGCAAGTACCTTGATTTTAAATCTGCCCATCCCATAGGCCACAAACGCTCCGTCGTGACCGCTCTGTTCAAGCGAGCTGGTCGTCTATGTTCTAGTCCTGACCTTCTCTCTTCCGAGCAGCAGAAAGTTCGCGTCGACCTTGAAAATAATGGCTACCCCGTCAGATGCTAAACAATCAAGAACGCCGCTGTAAGGGACCTGCTCAGCCCCAGTTTGTTGGGCAACAGAAACTCGCGACTGTCCCGTATTCCCGGGGTAAAAGTGAGGCTCTGGCGCGAATATTTGCCAAATACGGCGTTCGAATTGCGCACGTACCGTCCAGTAAGCTGAAACAGCAGCTATGTCACGTGAAGGACCGCCTAGAGCGCACATGTTACCCCGGCGTTGTATACAAGATCCCCTGCAAATCGCCTGACTCATCATACGAGTCAGGCGATTTTAAAAGAAGAATAAGGGAACACAAGAATGACGTCAAGAAAGGTCGCACTTCCTCCAACGCACTTGCAGAGCATGCCCAAATGATGCAGCACTCCAATGACTGGGAGAACGCCACAATCTTGGACACAAAGAAACCTTTATCTTCACGATTACTTCTCGAATTATTTTACATACAGACGACCAAGAATGCTATCAACAGGACGAGAGGGAATCTCCCCGATATCTACGCCCGCTCACTGTGCAGTCAAGTCCGCTTATAAGGAGCGGCCCATTCCGCCCATCCTCATTGTGAACAAGGGACCCGTACGGGTCTCGAAACGTCATGTGTTAAATATTTTTTTCTTGGCGAGTGTATGTTTCATGTGCTTCCAATATGCTTCCCCCTCGCCAGACAGGATTCTGTCGAACCCTTGACTTGTTAAAGAGATGGGGCGGTAGTTAAGGGGCGATTCTTTGCTACCGGAACAACCTTCCCCACCTTCTAATCGCTGGGTATGCTACCTGTGGAAAGTGATTGTGCAAAATGTTTGGATAGATACGCTGCGGAAGCATGGCGAGCATTTTTGAGGAACTTGGGGGTGATTTCACCAGCACCCGCAGAATATGACATCTTGATATTTTCAATAATACATATAATGACGTGCACAGAAAATATGATTGAAGGCATATGCAAACTCGTGTTGGCAGTTGCGGTAGAAGGTGGCATATCAGTTTCGTGTGTGGAGACGGATGAGAAAGCGGTGCTAAAAATATTTGCACATTCCATGCCACTGCCCCTCCATGCCCCTCTTGACTCAAGAGTCAACAGGGTGCGGAGTTGCCGTTCTAGTAAAAAAAAACCATTGTCTGTATTCTTTTACAACAGATTGACAATCACCAGAGTGTCACCTTAAAAGTCAATTTTTTCGGGCAGAGTATTTTGTTATTTGCTGTATATAGAGCACCCGATTTTCACCCCAATTTATGAATAATTTGTGTGAACATATGGCTGCATTTGCTCACGACAAAATAATATTGACAGGGGATTTTAACTTGCCTGACACTATTTGGAACAAACCACCCCTTGACAGCATGCACAACAGTCATTCTAACTGTATGTTTCACATAATGCTTGCTAAAAACATAACACAAGTAGTCAACGAGCCTACTCGTGTTACTTTCTCCTCTAGTTCTGTACTGGATTTAGCCTTTGTTAACCGTTCAATTGAAAATTCTGAATTGACAGTTGAGCCTCGCCTATCTGATCACAAAATGGTGCTTATCATGTGTTTTCAATGCTTCACGCGACTTCCTGTCCGTACAACCTGAAACTGAGAGATTTTTCACGCGCAAGCGACAAAAATGTGCTGGACTATCTTGATCTTCGATTAAGTTATTTTCATGGGTCTGACGTCACTGTACTATGGCACCAGTTTAAGGAGATATGCAGTCGTTGTCTCGCCAATTTTATCCCAAACAAAATCAGGAAGCGTACAAAACCAACACCTTGGATTACACGATGTATCTTACAAACCAAAAGGAAACTGAAAAGTTTGAAACGGAGTGGCTCCTGCCAGCGCACCTTTGATCGTACACGGGCCACACTGTGAGCAGAGCCAAGCGGCACTATATTCAGGTTACTTTGCCCAACTTTATAAAGAATAAGCCTGGTAAATTTTGGAGCCATTTATCCAAAAAGAGAAAGTAGACCAAATACTGCATGGCAGTGCTATCATTCATGACAAGCAAGTCATCGCGAATCATTTTAATGAATATTTCCAGAGCGTTTTTTCCATTCCAGTCGGACATGCGCAAAGCGATGTCCTCCACCAACAAAACGACGATGAGTGTGACTTGGTTTCTTTTCCTGGTGCCTGTGCAATGCTTCTGTACTTAAAACAACGCTCGTCTCCAGGACCAGCTAACATCCCCAATGTATTCCTGCACCGTTACGCTGAAATGTGATCAAAGTTCTTAGTCGTTATTTTCCGAGCGTCCATTTCGTCGGCAAACGTTCCTTCTGACTGGCGAGCGGCTTGTATATTCCCTGTGCTCAAAAAAGGCAACTCCACCCTCCTCCAGAATTATCGCCCCATTTCATTGCTATCATCATGTTGTAAAATGTTAGAACAGAACATTGCGAATTACGCAACCGAATTTCTAAACAACAAAGGCTTTCTAACTCCATTTCAGCATGGTTTTAGGAAAGGTTACTCAACTGCAACTTAATTAACTTCAGTTGTGCACAGCTTCGCTGAAATCCTCGGCAGATCAGGCCAAGTAGATGTATTTTTTTGGATTTTACGAAAGCGTTTTATCTTGTTTCACATAAGAAACTAATTTGTAAACTCAAATTCGCTGCTCTACCTTCCTTCTTAATCAAATGGATTACTGCATACCTCACTGACAGAACCCAATTTGTTTGTGTTGGTGGTCACTCCTCGCGCTCCCTCCCGGTAACATCTGGAGTACCTCAGGGAAGCGTCTTTGGCCCGTTAATATTTATTTTCCATATAAACGACATTGTTAACGTTATCACAGAACCAGTTCAAATTAGGCTGTTCGCGGACGACTGCGTTTTATTCGCAGAAATTAAAAATCCGGAGGACCAAGTAGTGCTTAACTCTAACCTCAACAGCATTAACGATTGGCGTTACAGATACGAGATGAAACTTAATGCCGAAAAAGTTTTCATGAAAATAACTAACAAAAACAGTCTATATTATCAGTACCGCCTATCATCACGGTGCCTATCAGAAGTAACGCAGTACAAGTACCTTGGTACAACAATAACTAATACCTTAAGTTGGAATGCTCACATTTTTAACATTTGTGCGTCATCCTTCCGTAAGCTGTGTTTTCTTAGATATAAATTAAAACGAGCTCCTTCCGCAACTAAGCGTTTAGCTTATGCGTCAGTCATTAGAACAAAATTAGAATATGCTTGTACAGTGCGGGATCCTTTCACTAAAACTAATATCCATGGGTTAGAAATGATTCAGCGGAAAGAAGTTCGTTTTATTTTTTTCTAAATTCCGCACTACCGATTCCCCTACAGCTTTAATGAATGTTAATGGCATACAGACACTGGAAACTCTAAGAAAGCTTTTGAAACTAAAATTTTTCTTTTTGTTGAAAAATAAAAAGTTATCAATGAGCCCGGACCCTTACTTAAAACTACTAATGACGCGATTAACGAGACATCGTATCGCCCAGTCCTTAACACCTTACCGTGCAAGAAGAAACTTGTACGAATATTCTTATTTTCCCAGAACAATAACTGATTGGAACCAGCTTCCTTTCAGTGGACTAATAAGCACTGAGAGCATTGCCAATTTTTATAAAGACTTTTGAATGTTGTATGTCCAGTTCTGGTAAAAAAAAATTTAGTTCAATTTACCTATTTTTTGTACGAATCATGCATGTGTTGTCTTTGGTTTGTTTATCCGTTAATTTGTGTGCAAAATGTTACCATGCCTTGTATCTCGTTGTATTGCCCCTCCTTCCCTGGCCTACCAAGGCTGGTCAGTGCTGAATAAATAAATAAATAAATAAATAAATAAATAAATAAATAAATAAATAAATAAATAAATTTATTTTCTTTTTACCCACCTTGTGGCATCATTGGACACCACTCACTTTTAAACCTTGTTCCAGAAAAAAAAAACACGATCAATTACTTCCTTTTTCAGTTCTTCGCTAGTCTCCTCGCTAAGCTGTTTTAATCCGTAAATGATCAGGTTACTTCTCCTGCCTCTGTTTTCTAAATCGTCTGTCTGGTTCCCATCTGTACTAAGCTGCTCGTGAAGTTCCGATATTACCGATCCCTTGTCTTTTACCTTCATGGCTAAGACATTTAGGCCCGACAATTTTTTCTCAATACCATCGATTCGCTGAGTTAAATCGGAAAGTTTTTTCTCAGTTATGCTTTCAGACGCACGCCGGCCCTCCATTGTTGAATTAATCTTTCTCTGGCCTTCTAGCAATTGCGATAACAGTTGTTCTTCAAACGGGCTAGGATTTGTATCAACACTGCCACAAGACAACAGATTTTTTTCATAATGCAATCACGCAAGAAAGGAAATGCTGAACACATAGTGCGCAGGGAAGCAGCACTAGAAAGCGATAGTCATTCCTGTAGCAATGTGCAGATTTGGAATCACTAACCTGGATAGCAAAGCAAAAAGGATTGCTTAGCATGCTGCCTCTTTTGTTGCTGCCATGCCCAGTGTGCTAAAATAGACTGCTAAAATCAGTCAGCCCGTTGTTGTCTCTGTGTACAAAAACTAATGTACGCCAACAGTATTTAGAAAACAATTAAGTAGCGTTCACCACGATAATTACAATAAGTGCTGAGCCCAGAATACACTCAGAGGAAGAAAATTTTGTAGGTCGCTTAATTACCATTACCCGATGGCATTGCGATAGCACTGGGTCTTCTGAATTTCACTGCTTCTAATCTCCCGCCATTTTTTGCAGTTCGCTGCATGCTCGTCTGTTGACGCTTCCACGTTCACGGATGTAAGATGCTGAAGACCATGCTTTCAAACTACAGTGTGAGAGACTGGCACTTTCAACAACTCTCGTGAACGCGGCTACGTGAAGAAGACGACATTGCAAGCACAGCACGAGAGCTTGGCAGTTCGTATAGGCGGCATGTTAGGATTTCTCCCAACTGATTGTTCAAATTAGTTAAATGTATGAACCGACCGACTTAATCACACATCCGGCTCACAAGGGCGGCGATGAATAGGACTCCAGGAACGCTCCTCTCCGTGTACGTTAGTGCACTGCTCCACGTGCTAACAAAGGGAGAGCGAAGGCAGCAACCCATTGCTGCTGGCACACTTTAGTCACCCCTGAAGAAGGGACCGAGTTTGTCCCGAAACGTTGGGTAAAGTTAAAAAATTGTGGTTGGCGTCAGTTTTCGAGTGGCTCTCCTTCTTGGTGACGCGCTCAACCTATACCTCTCGTCTACTGCTCTGTTGCTCTGTTGTTAAAAGGTTTGTAAATAATTTAGTTAATGTAAATAGAATATATTTTAAAGCTTATAAAAGTTATAAATGATATGCTTAAAAAAAACTGTGATGACGGCGTAGTAGTCTCAAGTAACGGCCAGCGGAACTGATTTTTTAGTGCCGCCGCGAGTTCGGACCCTGCTCCCCCAGCTTTAAATTTTTTTGTCTTTAGTGTCTTTCCCCGGTGTAGTGCCGGCTTCCCGCCGCAGTGAGGCTCTTATGCGGTCGCTTAAAATAAAACATTATTGGGGCCATTTGAAAATCAAACGGCTCGCTAAGATGCAGCATTTGGGCTAAATAATGTAATCACTAACTCCCCGAGTATGGAGTGAACGATTCCTGTGGTTTCCATTTTAGTGCTCTAGCACTTCCAATCCGCCGCAAAGTGATTGTCTGTCCGAAGCCTGCTTCTAGCACGTGGGTCACTTTGGTCATGTGGCGTTGTGAAGTCTTCACAAGCTACCCATTGTATTGTGAGCAAACTGCCCACCGTGACAGTTCAATTTAATTAGTCGCGAGAGAGCCCTCAGGAACAACATAGGTCTCGCAAGCCCCACCGATGGCAGCACCTGCCATCGCAGGGCAGTGGCGCGTAGCTTAACCGCTATCCGCCCCTCCCCGGTATCTGCGGATGTAGAGAATGACGAATTCTACTGCAGTATACAAGTCTAAAATGATGCAGTAACATGCAAACTTACATCACATGACATATCCAACAAAGTAAGCATGTTCAGGCCAAGCAGCCGCATAGAAAGTCAAGAGAAACCATGCTGAACGGGACTTACGGTGCTAGCGCACGGTAATTCATGGTTAACCCCAAGCAAAACCGCCCGTGATTATTTTGCTTGCATGTCTACTCTTTACTCAAATGCTTAGTGTCAATTCTCTACCATGCCTGCTCGAAATTTGGTTCATAAAATCAAGCACACGATTACGCAGTCACAGGTCTTGCCAGGGACGGAAATAAACCAATAGATGTTGATGTTATTTGGAGAACAGTGCCAATTTTTCTTTTTAGCACATCGTACATTTTAAGGCGCGCAGCGAGCGATGATTCAGACCAATGTGGTTAAGGTGCTGCTTTATTTTTATTGCAAGACTAAAGTGGTCGCCTTTGCCCCCCACATTGCGGCACCGCTTTCTTATACCACAGTTCCAGAAAAAATAGAATACAGAAAGAAGATATGAGTGTACTGAACTACTCACAGCGTGGATAAGGAAATTCCACACCAACGCCACCAACAGGCTTTGATTTGACAGTGGAATTTCGCAAAAGCATTTTTTGCGCTACAGCCAATTCTGTGACACCCCACTGAGCTGAAATCGGTTTCGTTCCGGCAAAGAAGGCCTAGAACTTGGGAATTCAACAGCCTTACTAGGTATAATTTCTACGTGTTTTCCTCTACACTCTGATCATCCGACAGACTCGGGCCTGATAATGAAAATGGTGATTGCGGTACCATGGTTCCCGTTGGATTGGCGGCCACCCGCAAGGCCCGGCCAGTGGCCCCTTGTGAGCGCACTATACAGGGTGTTTCACCCAATACTTTACAGAATTAAAAAAAACAGGTTTTTGAGTTAGAAGAGCCCTTTTTCCGGCGGTGTAGGACATCACGACGGAGTAGGTGTGCTTCACCCGCGTTTCGTTTTCGCCTCGTGTGCCTACAGAGGGCAGAAACGTCTTCCCCGGGATCTTCACCCTAAGAAGTAGCTCTTTAAAACGGGAATTCATAACGGGTGGCACAGAAAAAAGCGTTAGCCCGCAGTACGGTTCGGGCCACCGCCATCGCCCTCAAACAGTGAATTCTGCCCTCCCCCAACCTCACCTCATCATGTCTTCCCTCCCTCGCCCTCACCTCATCATGTCTTCGCTCCCTCACCCTCATCCTCGCGTATTTTCATCCGCCCATCCTCCCTCACCCTCACCTCACCGAGTGAAATCCTCATGAGGTGAGGGTGAGGAATCCCATCTCTGCGGAGTACTGCAACTCAGAAGTTGATTGAAACAAAGAGTTGGCTGAAGGTGTCATGCACCAAGATTCTCTACGCACTGATATAACAGATGCTTTCGGACGTTTCTATCTGCGTCTCTTTCGGAGAGTTTGGAGCCCTCAAGAACAGTTCAAGTCATTTCTGCGGAATTTGTGACCTCCAGAGTAACAATCTTGATGGCATGGCCAATACATTAAGGAGAAAAATGAGAGATACTGGCTTGAATGGGGATTTCATTTAGCTGGCAGTCAACAGTATGCTTGACAGTGATGACATTGTCAGCCTGCACAGTAACAGTGGAGTTTTTCGGAGCAATCACTCTCGCAGGGAGAATTTTCAGAGCAAATTCAGCTATGTGCAGCCAAGCCAGTAGGTATGCATCTTGGAAAAAACAAAAACAATCAAGATGCTCATTTTCATTATGTCCCAGTCACTGAAGCAATAAAATCGTTGTGATGCCCCCATAATGCGCAGGTCCACACGGGACGGAGAGGCAAAGAGACACCGTATGGCTCAGTTTAAACAAACAGATATATTCAATAATTATACATGATTAAGATTCAGAGGCTGGGGCGTCCGAGCTTACGTGCCGACGACTTCATGGGGGCGATGGAGTGGCTCCGGAGTTGGGCTCGAGCGGTTGCTGCAGAAGCTGCACGCCGTCGGGCTTCGGCGCTGAAGGCCCTCTTGGCGAACGATGTCGTCCTGAGCGTCCCTCTCAAAGAGCATGGCTGGGTAATTGATGATGCCGCTGTCATCTGGGTCTCCGTCTACGCCAAGCCGTCGATCGCGGAACCTCGTAGCACACACCAGGAACGTCACACTCGCTCACCCTCCAGAAGAATGTTCTCCGAACATTTGAGTCCCTGCAGCTCCCCTTGTCTTTCTGAATCGCCTCGCACAGTGCGTCCGACAAAACACTTTTCGCTGCACTCAACACCACTGCACAACACCATATGCCTCCGCTGTCATAACTGGCGTCTCCAGGGGCAGCACTGATCTTCTTTTACAGATAAACATGAAACTCAGCACCCAAGCCTCTCCTTTCTAGTCCAAACTGGACGAAATAAATTTACCACAGTTACAAAGGAGCTCCCACTTCTAGCACGATCACGGCAAAGACAAAAATATAGATAACGAAAGGAAGTAGGGCAGGTTCTGCATGCGCTCCGCATGCTCTCCTGTGAAGGTGTTACTTAATGACAGAAAGGTTTAACTACAAACTCCGATAACTTAACACATAAGCACATAGCAATGTTATGAGCTGCGGCATTACACAATTCTAACCAGTTCACAACTCCGCTCTGTTTACGCCATTAGTCCGACTTAGCTTTCCGATTTCGCAGCGGATATCGGCCTTCATGAGTCATACTAAGTAAGTCTGTGACCCTTTGTCTGCTTTTGGACTCGCGAGGGCTCGTGGCAGAAGCCTCTCCTGGCGTTATCTGCGCGGCAACCTCGCGCGCTTCTTCTAGCAATGCATGAAGTAAATCCGGTGGCATTCCGGCCGTCACCTCTGGCGCCTGCCGAACAAATGCAGGAGAGGGCATTTCTTGCGAACTATCTGCGCGCTCCGCTTCACTTCTGTCCCCATCAAAATCCGCGCTTTCCCTTTCCTCATTTCGTGAATACTGAACCGGTGCCGACTTGAGGCGATTTGCGTGTATCCTTATCAAGCGCCGGTTCACGTCTCGGACTCTGAAGTTTACCGGAGAAACCTTCTCGACAACCTCGCACGGTCCTCTCCACTTCGTCTGGAACTTACGAGCTAGCCCAATCTGCCTTTGGCAGTTTTCAATGTACACGCTGTCCCCCACATTAAACGGCGCGTCTCTAGTACTGCGATCGTGCACCTCCTTCCTGCGCTTCGCCCCTTTCTTTAAGGCCTCCTTTGCAATGTCCCTCGCCACTTGCAAGCGCGATTCTAGCTCAACCTTATAGTCGTCCAGTGAAGCGTATGGGACACGACGGGGGCCCTCTGGCACTTCACTAGGCTGGTCCGGGTCTCGGCCGTAGAGAAGAAAGAATGGCGATTCGCCCGTGCTCTCGTGTGCTGCGGAATTGTAGGCAAACATTGCATACGGGAGCCACAAGTCCCAGTCCCGCTGGTCGCGCGAAACAAAATGCGACAGGAACCCGGCCACGGTTTGGTTCAGTCGCTCCACCGCGCCGTTGCAAGCCGGATGGTACGGTGTTGTCTGCTTCTTAGCGATCTTAAGCAGCTCGCAAACTCTCCTCATTAGCTGCGACACGAAGTTCGTTCCCCGATCTGTCAAGAGTTGCCTCGGGGGTCCATGTCGGAGCACGATCTGTTCGACAAATGCTCTTGCAACCGTGTCTGCCTTCTGATCTGGGAGTGCTACCGCTTCCGCGTATTTTGAAAGGTAATCGACAAATACTAAAATGTACTTGTTTCCGGAAGTGGTCGTGGGCAATGGGCCCATTATGTCCATAGCTGTCCGCTCGAAGGGAGCCGAAACCTCAGATAACGGCTGAATTGGAGCTGGTCTTCGTCCCTTGGTTGTTTTTCTTTCGAGACAGGAATGACACTTCGCACAGTAGTCTCTAACATCCTGTCGCATGCCACTCCAAAAGTACAAACGCTCCACACGCCTGCGTGTCTTCGCTACGCCAAAATGACCGGCGCATGGCGCATCGTGAAACGCGCGAAGAACCCTTTCTGTCCACGACCGAGGTATGAGGACTCTCTCCCAAGCGGTTTTCTCTGGTCTCCCTTTCCTGGTTGGCCTCGTGCGCCGACACAGGGTGCCGTCTTTGCCAATGAAATAACCTAGCTGTTCGGGGTGAGACGGTGCCCCCTCTAAGCTTTCGATTATTCGCTTCAGGTCAGGATCTTTGCACTGCTCTGTGCGTAATTCGGCGGGGTCGACTACGGGGACAAACTCATCTATAGCTGCCACGGCAGCTGTGCGGCTGAGTGCATCAGCATTAAGATGTGTCTTTCCTGACTTGTGCTCAACTTCAAAGCAGTATTCCTGCAGGTGTAGATTCCATCTAGCGAGTCGCGAGCTAGGGTCCCTGACACTCATCACCCATTTCAGAGGATGGCAGTCTGTGACTAGCTTGAATTTGTGGCCGTAAAGGTAGCATCTGAAGTGCTTTACTGCCCAGACAACGGCGAGGCACTCCCTTTCCGTAGCTCCGTACTTTTGCTCTGTGGGGCTCAGCTGTCGGCTAGCAAAAGCAACGGGATGTTCTTTGCCCTCGATAACCTGAGATAGCACGGCACCAACTGCGAACTTTGACGCATCTGTGGCCATAACGAAGGGCAAATTAAAATCCGGGTGCCGCAACAGCGGTGCGCTCATTAGCTTCCTTTTCAGGGCCCCAAAAGCATCCTCCGCGTTTTCGTCCCAGCGAAAGGCGACATTTTTGGCTGTTAAGGCGGTGAGCGGCTTAGCGAGCTTGGCGAACTCCTCTATGTGCTTTCGGTAGTAACCGATCAGGCCGAGAAACTGCCGGACCTGGCGGACGCTAGTCGGGGATGGAAAATCCGAGACACACCTTAGTTTCTCAGGGTCCGGTCGCACGCCGTCAGCTGAAACAACGTGCTCACCCTCCAGAAGAATGTTCTCCGAACATTTGAGTCCCTGCAGCTCCTCTTGTCTTTCTGAATCGCCTCGCACAGTGCGTCCGACAAAACACTTTTCGCTGCACTCGGTGTCAATATCGGTAATGCGAATCTCAGCCCCTCTCCTGTTCAAAAACGGAACTTTTGAGCCGCCCGCATTAACCTCTTCCTCAGAGAATGAGACTACTACCTTCCCTTTTCTCAAAAAATCCTGCCCTAATATACCTGACACTCCGTTTGGCAGAGACACCGTGTCCGGGCATACGTAGCAGGGGTGCTCCAATGCAATTCCGCCGAGAGAGAAGTGTAACCGGTAGAGTCCACTTATGCCAAGAGGATCCCCCGTTATGCCTACAAATTTGGTTGCCATACCACCAGACGCTTCTAACAACTCGCGGTCCCCCTTCCTTCGAAGCGTGTTAAAACTGCTCTCCTTAAGCAATGTCACCTTTGACCCCGTATCTATCAACAATTCCATGCAACAACCATTTAACTTGCAATGCACAACAGGGCACGCCTCGTCGGCCACACAAACTACCACCACCTCATCATCCACTGTTCCCTCCCCACGCTCCTCAGGCTGGGGAGGACTACCTAGTTTTTTGTCTCGGTATCTGGAGCCCCGCTGTAGGCTTGCTTAGGGCGTGTCTCGCCTGCTTCTCTTTGTGGCTCCCCACGGCGCACGTTTTGGCAGAACCTGGCGATGTGTCCGCGACCCTGGCAAGCGAAGCATACGATTTCTTCAAAATCTCGCATACCGCGCCTGCAGCTTTGTGGCGGTCTCCGGTTTCCAGCGAATGGGCGCTGTTGAGCGCGCGCTTCAACCTGGCGTTCTACCTGCTGAGATAGCAGCTGTTCTAAGCGATCTAACCGCTCTGTCAAGAGAGCAACCTCAGGGTTGAGCACCGCTCTCTCGAGATTACGTGCCGACGACTTCATGGGGGCGATGGAGTGGCTCCGGAGTTGGGCTCGAGCGGTTGCTGGCAGAAGCTGCACGCCGTCGGGCTTCGGCGCTGAAGGCCCTCTTGGCGAACGATGTCGTCCTGAGCGTCCCTCTCAAAGAGCATGGCTGGGTAATTGATGATGCCGCTGTCATCTGGGTCTCCGTCTACGCCGCGCCGTCGAACGCGGAACCTCGTAGCACACACCAGGAACGTCACATCGTTATTAAGAGATAACTGAGTTCAAGATCACTGTACAAATCTGGAAGTTCATGAACCAGGTGTCTAAGGTTTTTTGCTACTGGGAATGTTTAAGTCAATACCACTGTTTCAGGATCACCCCACTGCTTTACGTTTGATTCTTTTTCAAGACGCTTTTGAAGAGGCAATTCCTTTAGGTTCGACAAAGAAGAAGCACAAACTTCTAGCTTTGTATAGGATGCATGGAAACCTACGTTCTTTGAACAGAAGTCGTATCTGTTCAATTCAATTAGTGCTGCTTTGTAAAGAAAGTGACCTTTTGTTCTTCGGACATGACAGCTGACCGGAATCTTATACACCACACCAACAGTGCAAGGTACAAACTGAGTTTGGTGTTTGGAGACACATTTGTTCTTCTTTGCCCTTTTGCCTTGGCACCTGCTGGTCATGGCGCACAGGCGGGACAGTTTCAAGGGGGCTGTAAGAACGACATCAACTCCGAACTTATTAGCCACCCTCTTGACATTGTGCATTAGCTTGTGCACATATGGAAGGACTTGAAAAGGCCTTTTCTCTTGCCAGCGTGAGGTGAGGAACATCGATGACCCTCTCAAGCCTTCTAAACTGTTTAAACAGCGACTCCGCTACAGAAACCTATTACCGAACTCGGGAATCCAGTTCGCTCCAAACGTTCAACCTGGTGGTCAAAACTGCATTTCACCCTGTGCGTTCATGACTTCGAAAGGGCTGATCTTAGAACGTGGCATTGCGTCTTCTTGACTAAGATCAGCCTTTTCACAGTCGCTGTTCTTCAAAATGATCTACTTTCAGCCAAAGAAGAGTCCAGATAATTTGCGAAAAATGGTCGAAATTAAAACGTCTCTTGAGGATGCAAACAACACGACGCACAGAAATAACTTGATAGTTCTTAGCCTATGTGATTGTGAAAATGAAAGTTGGAGAGACTCAGAAAAAAGCCATCGCGTGTTTTGAAACTGAGCTCGAACAGACTATCACCACAAAAGATATTGCACGTGCTCATAGGCTGGGAACGGTTCGTGAGGAAAAGAGCCGGCCAATTATTGTCAATTTCTGTAGATTTAAAGTTAAGGAACAAGTTTTGTCGTGCAGATCCAAGCTGAAAGATAAAGAATATACAATTCGAGAGGATTTCAGTCCTGCTATCAGATATGCGCGATCAAAACTGGTTGAATATGACACATAAATAACAGCGCAAAAGACGGGACAATAAGGAAGAGACACAAACACGAGCGCTGTCTAGCAACTGATAGAAATTTTATTGCAGCGAAGCAATTTATACCCCAGGGTCAATCCCACAGCATAAAATCATAAAAACTTGAAAAACAAACAGCAAGATTCTGCGCGTTATTAGCAATCAAGGAAACTAATCTCTTTTCTTTTCAAAGTGATAGAAGGTGTGCTCACGCACTTCACTCCTCGTTTATGAATGACATGCGTTTCGAACCATTCGCGCACAAGCTGTTCATTATATCTCCTGAGAACTTTGCTTTTGTCAAGATATGCTGTGCACTTGCCTTCGCATTACATGCCCTGCCCAAGCCCATTTCTTTCTCTTTATTTCGACTAGGATGTCATTAACCCGTGTTTGTTCCCTCACCCACTCTGCCCGCTTCCGATCTCTTAACGTTACACCTATCATTTTTCTTTCCATGGCTCGCTGCGTTGTCCTTAACTTAAGCTGAACTCTTTTCGTTAGCCTCCACGTTTCTGCCCCGTAGGTGAGTACCGGTAAGATTATGCTGTTGTACACTTTCCTCTTGAGGGAAATTGGTAAACTGCCACTCATGATCGGCGAGAGTTTGCCATATGCCCCATAACTACAGCGCAAACGACAGGACAGAGATGAAGAAGGGACGCCACACAGCGCTGTGTGGCGTCCCTTCTTCATCTCTGTCCTGTCGTTTGCGCTGTAGTTATGGATCATCGTAAACACCAACTCGCCCAACAAATGCTTTTGCCATATGCGCTCCACCCCATTCTTATCCTTCTAGTTATCTCGCTCTCATGATCCGGATCAGCTGTCACTACCTGCCCTAAGTAGACGTATTCCGTCACAATTTCTAGGCTCTCGCTGCCAATTGTGAACTGTTGTTCCCTTGCTAGGCTGTTGAACATTACCTTGGTTTTTTGCATGTTAATTTTTAGACCCATCGATCTGCTCTGCCTGTCTAACTCATTGATCATGATTTGCAGTTCACCTCCTGAGTGACTCAGCAAGGCAATGTCATCAGCAAATCGCAGATTATTTAGGTATTCTCCATTTATTCTTATTCCCAACTGTTCCCAATTCAGGACTCGAAATACCTCCTGTAAACATGCGGTGAACAGCATTGGCGAGATCGTGTCTCCTTGCCTGACGCCCTTCCTTATTGGAATTTTATTGCTGACTTTATGGAGGACTATAGTAGCTGTGCAGTTGCTATATATATCTTCCAGTATTTTGACATAAGGCTCTTCTACCCCCTGATTACGCAATGCTTGTATGACTGCTGAGGTTTCCACTGAGTCGAATGCTTTCTCGTAATCAATGAAAGCTATATATAGAGGTTGGTTATATTCTGCGCATTTCTCTATCACATGATTGATTGTGTGAATATGATCTATTGTGGAATATCCTTTACGAAAGCCTGCCTGATCATTTGGTTGATTAAAGTCTAATGTTTCCCTGACTCTATTAGCGATTACCTTAGTAAATACTTTGTAGGCAACGGATAGTAAGCTGATCGGCCTGTAATTTTTCAAGTCCTTGGCGTCTCCCTTCTTATGAATTAAGATAATGTTTGCATTCTTCCAAGCTTCTGGTACAGTCGAGGTCATAAGGCATTGCGTATACAGGGTGGCTAGTTTATCTAGCACGATGTCTCCTCCATCCTTCAACAGATCTGCTGTTACCTGATCGCGAGTGTGACGTAGAACGACACTCGCGGTACTACAGGACGTGCTACGTCCACCGCTATGGTCGAGGGTGGCGCTGGTGAACACTCTCAAGGTTCGCTTACACGCAGTAAACATAAATACCCACGAAAGCAGCAGATTGGACACCGTCGCCGTAGCTCAATTGGTAAGAGCACCGGACGCGATATTCAGAGGTCGTGGGTTCGGATCCCACCGGCGGCATGGTTGTTTTTTCTGCTGCTTTATAAGTAATTTTCTTTAAACTGATTGATTGGTACTACAAATAAAAAAAAAACAGATTAAAAAAAACTTTCCCCTATGCCTCTTGGTTTCGGTGACTGTTGGCCTCCTTAATATATATATATATATATATATATATATATATATATATATATATATATATATATATATATATACTTATCAAGGGAGCCAACAGTCACAGAAACCAAGGTGCATAGGGGAACGTTATATATATTTTTTAATGTGTTGTGCTTAGCAGTGGGATAAAATTACTTAGATTAATAAATCGCTTAAAGAAAATTACTTATAAAGCAGCAGAAAAAACAGCAAGGAACAACAAGAGCACCGGACGCGATATTCGGAGGTCGTGGGTTCGGATCCCACCGGCGGCATGGTTGTTTTTCTGCTGCTTTATAAGTAATTGTCTTTAAGCGATTTATTAATCTAAGTAATTTTATCCCACTGCTAAGCACAACACATTAAAAAATATATATATAACGTTCCCCTATGCACCTTGGTTTCGGTGACTGTTGGCTCCCTTGATATGTATATATATATATATATATATATATATATATATATATATATATATATATATATATATATATATATATAAGGAGAGGATAGGGTTAATTGGAGAGACATGGGAGAGGCCTTTGCCCTGCAGTGGGTGTAGTAAGGCTGAAGATGATGATGACGATGATTATGATGATGATGATGATGATGATGATGATGATGATGATGATGATGATGATGATGATGATGTGTGTGTGTGTGTGTGTGTGTGTGTGTGTGTGTGTGTGTGTGTGTGTGTGTGTGTGTGTGTGTGTGTGTGTGTGTGTGTGTGTGTGTGTGTGTGTGTGTGTGTGTGTGTGTGTGTGTGTGTGTGTGTGTGTGTGTGTGTGTGTGTGTGTGTGTGTGTGTGTGTGTGTGTGTGTGTGTGTGTGTGTGTGTGTGTGTGTGTGTGTGTGTGTGTGTGTGTGTGTGTGTGTGTGTGTGTGTGTGTGTGTGTGTGTGTGTGTGTGTGTGTGTGTGTGTGTGTGTGTGTGTGTGTGTGTGTGTGTGTGTGTGTGTGTGTTGTAAATACGAAGATGTGACAACGAGGTAGCGGCAGTGCTATCGCTGAGCGCGTGCTGCTGCCGGGCTCTAGAATAACCGCGGACGCCTAGAAGGCCTCGTTCTACGCCTGGTTCTGCCTTCCTGGTTATGGTGGTGCCTGAGCTATTAAACCCCCTTTCAAGTGGTGTAGGTTGCTCCTGATCCCGTCCTGGAGCTACGCAGCGGCTCTGTAACGTCAGCAATGCCGAATAACGCCCCCCTGGCTCCCCAGCCACCGGCTGCTCCGCTTGTCTGCTCCGGCACACCTCGACAACGGGACCCGGCTGTCTTCAGTGGGCTCGGCGACTCTGACGTCGAGGACTGGCTGGCTTCCTACGAGCGGGTCAGCACGCACAACCGCTGGGACGACGCCATGAAACTAAACAACGTCATCTTTTACCTGGCTGATGTCGCCAACCTCTGGTTCCGTAACCACGAAGCCGATATCGCCACATGGTCCACGTTCAAGACGAGCTTCACTGAGGTATTTGGCCGTCCTGTCGTGCGCAAACTTCGCGCCGAACAGCGCTTACGCGAACGGGCTCAGCAGCCTGGTGAGACATTTACTAGTTATGTTGAGGACGTGGTGGATCTTTGCAAGCGCGTGAACAGCGATATGACCGAGGCTGATAAGATCCAAAATATCATGACGGGTATCGATGAAGATGCGTTCCAAATGCTTCTAGCCAAGCAGCCGGCCACCGTGGCCTCCGTCATCAACTTGTGCCAGAGCTACGAGGAGCTCCGCAAGCAACGCGTCCTCACTCTTCGCACCGTACAGCCTGCCGACGTCCTGTCCGCTGATGTCGAGACCGCAGGAGGGCAGCAGCTCAGGCATGACATTCAGAAGTTCATTCGAGAGGAGATCACACGCCAACTAGCGCTCATCTCTGGAGTTCGGAACCCCCCGCCAGCGCTGTCTCCCACCCTTCAGCAGACGATCCGAGCCCAAGTCGCGGAGGCCCTGCCACCCCTGCCCCAGCAACCTGTGGCTGCCCCTCTTACGTACGCCGCTGTTCTTGCCAGACCACCATCCCATCCCTTGAGCCCTTTTCAAGACGCCACTCAAGCGCCGCCACCTTCGACGCCTCCGCCTGATTTCTCGTATCGGGCTCAGGTGGCACAACCGTCGCCTCGCTTCACGCCGGCAGTCTCGCACTACGGTCGTTTGTGGCGTACTCGCGGCAATAGGCCTATTTGCTTTGCCTGCGGCTTCGCCGGCCATGTAGCCCGCTACTGCCGCAGACGTCCTTCTTCGCCTGCTGACGTCCTGCCACCATCTGCGTATGAGTCTTACATACAGCCGCCCCGCGTGCAAGCGGACCCATTGCCTCCTGCCTTCTCCACCAACCGCCAGGCTGCCACCTCTCATCGTTCCTCTTCTCCGAGGCGCCGTTCCCTATCTCCTATGCGCCGTCGGGCCAGCCCTTCCGCTGCGGAAAACTAATGAACGCAGTTCCCGAGGCAAGAGCTGCGTCCCCTGGGAACTCTACAAGGCCTCTGCTCTCACCAACAAACGTTATTGATGTTTTTGTCGAAGGTGTAGCAACCTGTGCTCTCGTGGACACCGGAGCTGCTGTCTCAATTATGGACGCGAAATTTTGTCGAAAACTGAAGAAAGTCATGACGCCATTTTCGGGAGTTTCTCTTCGCACTGCTACCGCCGAACAGGTCGAGCCGCTCGCAACCTGCACCGCGCGAGTCGTTATTCAAGACGTCTTGTACATCATTCAATTCCTGATCCTCTCCTCTTGCTGCCATGACGTAATTCTATGATGGGACTTTATTTCTGAGCACTCCGCCGTCGTCGATTGTACCCGCGCCGAAGTTACTTTCTCTGCCCTGCCCAACGCCTACCCGGCCGCACCGTCTCCTGAATATCCGGCCAAAGTACACCTGTCTCAAGATGTCGAGCTCCCGGCAAATTCCTCTGTTCTTGTATCCCTCTCGTGCGCATCACCACGCAACCAACCTGCTGTAACTGTACTCTTTACCCCCTCGGAGTTATTTCTTCGCCGCACTTCGCCACACCCTGCAAAGGAACACCCCAAGGCTCAGTCATATCGCCGGTGCTCTTCAACATGTCAATGCTAAGACTGGCAAGAAAGCTCAAAGAGATCCCGGGTATCAAACACGCCATGTACGCCGACGACATAACCGTGTGGATCACCCAAGGATCGCTAGGAGCAAAACAAGACCGACTACAGGAAGCCGCCACCTGCGTAGAAGACTACGTGAAGGAGAGGGGCCTGAAATGCTCGACCGAAAAATCGGAGCTCATCAGAATAGGGAGACACCCTACCCAAGCCCCACTGGACGTCGTCCTCGAGGGACAACCGATCCCGGAGAAAAACATAATCCGCATTCTGGGCATGTGGCTACAGAGTAGCCGCAAATGCAGCCACACCATCACCCTGCTCAGGAAAGCCACGGAACAAGTAGGAAGAATGATCAGCCGAGTATCCCAAAGAAGATACGGAATGAAGGAAGACGACACCCTAAGACTCGTAAACAGCCTAATCGTCAGCAGGGTCACATACTCGCTGCCCTACCACGCAACAACAAAAGCGGAAAGAGAGCAAGCCGACTGTATACTAAGGAAGGCCTACAAGATCGCTCTGCACCTACCCAGGAACACGTCAAATGAAAAATTACTCCAGCTCGGAGTCAGCAACACCTTTGACGAGCTAGCAGAGGCTCAAATGGGTGCGCAATTGACGAGGCTCAGGGGCTCCCCCACAGGAAGGGCGCTCCTAAAAAGGCTAGGTCGGAACGCAAGTGGTCTGGCTGACAGATACACAGAAGTTCCAGACGACCTCAGAAGAACTTTCAACGTGGGACCCTTACCTAAAAATATGGATCCCAACCTACACGAAGAAAGGCGGAGAGCCAGGGCCGAACAGATAAACAGAAGGCTAGGCCAATCCGAAAGCACACTATACACAGACGCTTCTATGTACGCAAGAGCAGAGAAACGCACAGCCGCGGTAGCGGTGGTCAACGGTACAGGGGAAACTATCACCTGCGCTTCAGTAGGGGTGTCAGGGATAGCAGAGGCCGAAGAAATTGCCGTCGCGCTAGCGATAGCCGAAGGCTACAGAAAAGGTCGCTCCCTAAATATCCTAACGGACTCGAAAGAAACATGCAGAAACTATACGAAGGGCAATATCAGCGGCACTGCCCTCAGAATAATCAGCGAGGCGGCAGCCTCAGCTGAAAGAATACCCATACAACATATAATCTGGGTGCCAGCCCACGCAGGCGTAGCAGGAAACGAAAGGGCGGACAGTCTAGCTCGAGGGCTCACTTACCGAGCAGGCTTATCGATCGTCTCGGAGTCACGGCTACACATATGCGAGGGGGGCTACACAGAGACCCTACAACTATATAGGGGAATCAGAAAGAGATATCCATCACCACACAAAGCACTAAATAGGGAAGAGGCTGTAGGATGGCGTAGGCTACAGACGAACACCTTCCCTAACCTACACACATACAACAAGATATCACCAACGCAATTCAGACCAGACTGCCCCTGGTGCGGCAGTACGCCCACACTCTATCACATCACCTGGGAATGCAAGAGAAACATAGCATTCCACAATCAACAAACACCGAGTGCGGAGCAATGGGAGAGCTGTCTCTTCAGCAGCGAGCTTGAGGTCCAGAGGGCCTTGGTAAAGCACGCAACTGAAGCGGCACAACTCAGTGGAGCCCTGGACTGAGGGCCCACTCTTGCTTGAAGACTCAAGTCGCCAGCACCCAAGCAAGACGACCAGGAAGTCTTCATCCCCGCGAACCTCTTGGAAAGAAATAAAAGTTTTCTCTCTCTCTCTCTTCGCCGCAAGAACATGCCGCTACGCTTCGCTGTCCTCACGGTGACCTCCGGAACGACAGCCATGCTCGTCAACAACCCTCTCTCAACTCCAGTGACCCTGATTCATGGTGAATGCCTTGGGTGCGTCGAACCGGCTGAACTTCTGCAACTTGACGACGACCGAGAAACTGCTCTCCGGTCATCGCTGGACTCTCTTATTCCTGTTCCCCTGTCGCCCCCACCGCCCTCTGACATTCTGTATAACGCCATCGATCAAGATCTCACTTCTCCCTACCGTGACCAGCTGTTCCACCTGTTACACCAATTTCGTTCATCGTTTGACGCGTGCCAGTCTCCCCTCGGGCGTTCTTCACATGTCCACGATACCATCGATACCGGCTCCCATCCACCTCTGCGACAGCGTCCATATCGCGTGTCAGCGACAGAGCGTCGAGTCCTCAACGAGCAAGTGGGCGACATGCTCGAGCGCGGGATTATACAGCCGTCGCACAGCCCTTGGTCATCCCCGGTCGTGCTGGTTCGAAAGAAAGATGGCTCCATAAGATTCTGTGTGGATTATCGCCGCCTAAACACAATAACTATGAAAGACGTTTATCCTCTACCACGCATCGATGACGCCCTCGATTGTCTGCAAGGTGCGGAATTCTTTTCGTCCCTGGATCTGCGTTCTGGATACTGGCACTATTTAACGTTCCCCTATGCACCTCGGTTTCGGTGACTGTTGGCTCCCCTGAGACCGACCGGCAGAAGTTCAAGCAGCGCAGAGAAGAGGTAGACGAAGTGCAGCTGTGATTTTCTAGTGACGCCTGTGAGTGTGTCCGTCGTGCCGCCGTCCGACCAACGCCTACCGACCTGCGGTTCGAATAAACACCTTTACACTTGGTAGAGGCGTCTCGGTTCCCGTCCCGGTCCTCACCCTGGAACTTCGAAGCGGAACGCTTCTCGTGCCCGCAACCATGCCGGAAAGTCCGCGCGAAGCATCGCAGCCCATCCCTACTACCATCCTCTGTTCCGGGGGGCAGCGCCAGCGTGACCCTTCTTCATTTAGTGGCACCGACGACCAGGACGTCGACGATTGGCTGGCCTCCTACGAGCGAGTCAGCACTTACAATCGGTGGGACGATTCCGTTAAACTTAGCAACGTCCTCTTCTATACCTAACGGACGTTGCCAACTTATGGTTTCGAAACCATGAATCCGATCTTCCCACCTGGTCCTCCTTCAAAACGAGCTTCGCCGACGTTTTCGGCCGCCCCGCCGTCCGGAAACTACGCGCCGAGCAACGCGTTCGAGCTCGAGCTCAGCTCCCTGCCGAGACACTCACTAGTTACATCGAAGATATCGTTGACTTGTGCAAGCGTGTCAACCCGTCCACGACCGAAACTGATAAAGTCAACCACATCCTTAAAGGGACCGCCGATGACGCTTTTCAGATGCTCCTAGCGAAGAACCCCGCCTCCGTCGGTACCGTCATCCAGCTGTGCCAAAGTTATGACGAACTCCGAAAGCAACGCGCAACTACGCGGCCGTCCGGCGCTCCTGCAGAGGGTCTCGCTGGCTTGGCCCTTGGTGGCTCGTCTTCTCAGCAGTCCCTGTTCATGCAGCACGTCAAAGACTTCGTCCGCGAAAAGTCGCTCGCCAGCTTTCTCTCCTGCATCACATTCCCGACCCCGTCTGCCCTCCGCATGACTTGGCGCCATCCGTCGCGCCCACTATCCGCCGTGCTATTCAGGAGCAAGTCGCTGCAGTTCTACCATCCAGCCCCCACCTGCTACGGTAGGCGGCAGAGGTGGGCGAGCGCCGTGTACTGGCGACTTCTTCACCATAGGTGAGCGGGGCTGCCACAGGTCCCCCGGCCTTTTATGCTCCGCCGCCGTCCATGCCACCGCCGCCGCCCATGCCACCGCCGCCAGCCCCGTATCGTAGACCCCGCCGACACCTTACGAACCCTTGGCGCACCGACGACAATCGGCCAATATGCTATTTTTGCGGTCTCCCGGAGCACGTTGCACGTCTTTGCCGTCAGCGATCACCTCGCTCTTGGGATGCCATGCGCACGTTCCGCTACGATTCCGAGCCGCCCTTGCCTAATCTCTCTTCTGGCTCATCTACGCATCGCCCCCAGTACCCTACTCGCCGCTCGCCTTTACCTCGCCACCGTTCCATTTCTCCCATGCTCCGCCGCCAGGACCCCCTCCCAGAGGGAAACTGAATGCCGCAGTTCCGGAAGCAAGAACTGCGTGTCTTGCGAACTCGATAAGTCCTCCGTTTCCTCCTGCTAACATCATTGAGGTGTCTGTTAAGGCGTCCCCGTTCTCGCGCTCATCGACACAGGTGCTTCCGTGTAAGTGATTAGGGATGCCATTCGCCGCAAACTTCGTAAGGTGACAACGCCGTTGTCTGACTTTTCACTGCGTACGGCCACATCTCCGCGCATCCACCCCATCGCAGCCTGCACGGTCCGCGTTTCTATTAACGACGTCGCCTATAGAATCAAGTTTGTTGTGCTAGGCGCCTGCTCTAACGATGTCATCCTCGGCTGCGACTTCCGCTCGACCCACCGTGCAGTGATTGATTGTGCCCGTGCTGAACTTGAGCTCTCTCCCGTGTGTAATCTATCATTGTGTGACGTGCCTGTGCGCTCCGCTAGCTTCTAGTAGCCGCCGACACCGACATACCTCCCTTCTGTTCTGCCCTCGATCCGCTTCGCCCTGACTCTTCCCTCAGCAGCCCTGTTCTTTTCACACCCACCGCAACCGCCACCCGCCATCAGCGCCTTCTGATTCCATTCGCCGTTCTCACGATTTCCGACGGCCACTGCGCCATCTATGTCACCAACCCATTTTCTTGTCCATCGTCTGTTCTTCGCGGCTAATGCCTAGGCTTTATTGAAGAACTAGGCCTGCTCTTGCGTCCGAGTTCTCCGATACCCGTGCCTGTCCCCCAGTTACTGCCTTGGCCCGTTGTGCGACTGCGCCCAGTGCGCTTCCCTCCGATGTCTTTCATCGTGCCATCGCTGCCGACCTTCCGTCTGCTTACCGTGACCAGATTTTGGAACTTCTCTACCACTTCCGGAACTCTTTCGACCTTTCTCAGCCCTCCTTGGGGCGCGCGTTGGCCGTCTCTCACGCAATTGACACTGGTATACGCACGCCCCCTTGCGCCAGCGACCATACCGCGTCTCGCCGTGTGAGCGCCGCGTCATCCGTGACAATGTTGACGACATGCTTCAGCGCGGCATTATACAGCTCTCGCACAGCCCTTAGGCCTCTCCTGTTGTCCTGGTGGCGAAAAAAGATGGGTAAATCAGGTTCTGTGTGGACTACCGCCGTCTCAACAAGATCACTCGCAAGGATGTTCATCTTCCACCACGAATGGACGACGCACTGGATTGCTTGCAGGGAGCAGAGTATTTTTTATCTCTCGACTTACGCTCCGGCTACTGGCAAGTGCCGATGACTGCCGCTGACCGGCCGAAAATCGCTTTCGTCACCCCAGATGGCTTGTATGAATTCAGTGTGATGCCATTCGGCCTCTGCAATGCTCCAGCTACATTCGAGAGAATGATGGATAATATTCTCAGCGGCCTCAAATAAGAAACTTGTCTACGTTACCTGCATGACATTGTCGTTTTTTCCAAAGATTTTCCTTCCCATCTGCAGCGCCTCCAGCGCGTTCTCACGTGCCTTACTGACGCCGGGCTACAGCTCAACTTGAAGAAATGTTACTTCGGTTCTGCGCAGCTGACAATATTAGGCCATGTCATCTCCAAGGACGGCGTTCTTCCTGACCCTGCCAAACTTCGCGCCGTCGCTGACTTCCCCAAACCGACCACCTTAAAAGGTCTTCGCAGTTTTATAGGCTTATGCTCCTATTTTTGCCGCTTCATTCGCAATTTCGCCTTTATCATTGTCCCTTTGATGCAGCTTCTTGCCGGCAGCTCGAACCTCTCGTCTTGGTTATCAGCCTGCGATACAGCGTTCAGCACTTTACGTCGCCTGCTGGTCTCTCCCCCCATCATTCGCAATTTTGATCCTGCCTGTCCGACAGAAATTCACACTGACGCGAGCGGTGTGGGCTTGGGCGCAGTTCTTGCCCAGCGAAAGCCTGGGTATCGGAATATGTTCTCGCTTACGCCAGCCGCGCCCTCACCAAGGCGGAATCGAACTATTCTGTCGCAGAACAAGAATGTCTTGCCATCATTTGGGCGATTGCCAAGTTCCGACCTTACATCCACGGCCAGCCCTTCTATGTCGTCACAGACCATCATACACTCTGCTGGCTCTCCTCCCTCAAAGATCCTTCTGGCCGACTCGCCCGCTGGACTTTACGTCTCTAAGAGTTTGATATTCATGTCATTTATTGCTCTGGCCGGAAGCACTCGGACGCCCTTTCTCGTTCACCGCTCCCGTGCGATTCAGCCTCTGCCCTCGTCTGTGCTAACGATTTCTCGTCGTTCGACGTCCATGATATGCTCTCCGAACAACTGAAGGATCCTTGGATCACCTCGCTGCTCAGCTTCTTGAACAATTCCTCGCCGCATTCTTCGTCCCGGACCCTTCGCCGCCAAGCCCACCACTTTGCCGCTCGTGATGCTCTCCTATACCGCCGTAACTACCTCTCTGACGGGCGGAAGTGGCTGTTGGTGATCCCTCGACACCCCCGTGCTGCCATCAGCGCCTCTTTCCACGCCGCTACACAATGTGGCCACGCTGATGTACTGAAAACATATGCTCGCCTTCGTCTGCGATATTACTGGCGAGGTATGTACCGCTACATACGTCAGTACATTCGGTCGTGCACCGCCTGCCAACGTCGCAAGAAACCTCCTCACCCCGCCGCCGCTCCTATGCATCCGTTACCTTGCCCTGGCCGACCCTTTGACAGCGTCGGCATTGATCTTTATGGCCCGCTTCCAACTACATCGGCTAACAATCGCTGGGTCATCGTGGCCGTTGACCACCTAACACGTTAGGTCGAAACGTCGGCTCTCAAATCTGCTACCGCAAACGATGTCGCTCGCTTCATTCTACACAGTCCCCAACAAACACAAAACCTCCTCAAAATCTCCCAGAAATATCCCTTCAGGACTTTTGGAATGTCCCCAGGTGCTCATTTTTTCCGAAGACATCCAAAAAACGTCCCCACAACTAGCCGTGTCCAAAAAGTTGTGCGTCCCAGGGACAGCCCCAAAAGGTTAATGCTATATCTCTCGGCTCTGGCTCAATAAAATTTCTTTTTCATGACTTCAGGCATCTAAGCGCACATATGGGCCAAATTTCAGGCACATGCTTACGTTACAGGGGGTGTAATACATCTGTCGACTCGCGGGAATGCTTGCTGGCTAGGCCATTCAGACTTACGTGTTTACCTGAAATGTGCTTTAACAAGGTGAAAATTATGACTGGTTGGTGCATGGTCATGTGACGGGAGCAGCGCAGCACGATACAAAGAGAGAGGCGAGACATGACGCTGAATAACAACCAGATTTTTAATGCACATTCGTCGAATATATACATCTCGCTCGTATAAGAAGGAAAAGAAAGAAGCATGAAAAACGCATAAGATGTACACGTGGTTAAATATTAAGACATCGCACGGAGATAATCAATTTCTGTGTCACGAAACGCTATTGAAGGTATGCAGACGCATACGTCGCTCTTTGGTCGGATGTTGAAGGCTTCTTCAATCTCCTTGGTCCGTTGATCAAAGTATGAGGGGATGACAAGTGTGTTGATAAGCTGCGGAGCGCATTCATGCTCACTGCAATGTTTTGGTAAATCACTGCTGACGGCGCTGTTTAGGGATCTTTTGAGCTCTCCAAGCCGTTTATTCAAACAGCGCCCTGTTTGACCAATGTAGGTGTGTCCGCATAACAGAGGAATTTCATAAACCCCGCTTTTCACACATTTCAATTGTTTTTCCAGTGTTTTTTCTTGCATTGATTTTTTGCTCACTGTTGATTTTGGCGTGGGGGGGAAATCCGACTGTGCGGCCTGCCCGTGGCCCCCCCTGCCACCGGATACGGGCCGGTGTAGTTTCGGCTACTAGGCTTTGTTCCGGTGCAACGCACAGCGGTGGGGATGGGCTGGCCGGGGCCCGTCCTCTGGGGATGCAAAACCCCATGGGAGTGGCAGCGACTCCCAAGCGACTGAGTGGGCCAGTCGCGCACGTGAGGTCCGATGCCTGTGCGGAGGCAGGCCTGGTTTCATAATCAGGTTGGACTCACGGAATTGGACTCAAAAACTGCTCGAAAATCAAAAAGCCTCTGCACGCGGGGGCGTGCGTGGCTACCGGCTGGCGCGTCGGTTTCTGGCCACGGAGAGGCCAGGTCCGCGCGGGGGTTTCCAGCAGAAGGGCTCCTTGGGAGCGATGTCCTCGGGGAAGCAGCCAGGGATGGCTGACCGCGGGGCCGTGAGGCTAGAGCGCGGGACGCCGAGGTAAGGGGGACCTTAGTAGGACCGATGCAAAAACCGTCGATGTTGCGGAGTAGCGGTGGAGTAGGCCCGGGTTATCTCACCCTCGGCCAGGTTCTTGGTTTGTGGGCCGGTCAGCCCGGCCCTGAACACTCCCTCCTCAGTAGGTGTGGAGCAAGCCAGGGGAGGAAATAAGTGCAAGGTTGGTTGGTTGGAAGCACAGGTGGGTCCCTGGGATCCACCACACATACTTCCGGAGTCTGAAAAGCCGCGAAAAACACTCGACGGTTAGTAGCTGGGAGCGTAATGCAAGTCCGAACCGGACCCCTGAAAGTCGTGGAGGAGCCTGAGGCAGCTGCCCCGGGTTAGGATTCCCTGTCTCCGAGTCGGAGCTATTGCGTCGTTGGGTGGTCGGGCATCCCGTGAGTGGAGCCGCACCATTGGAGCACATCGACGCCCTCCCTGTCCTGGCCAGACAGGAGTCGAGCGATGATAAAATGAGGGTCTATATCTCGCTGTCCCCATTCCCATCACATTACCCATAACCCTTCCCTCAGTCCCATTCCCACAACCTATGTCCCACCCCCTCCGCTACGTCCCAGGGGAGATCAGGGGAGTCTCCCCGGGCCCGCTCCCCCGGCTGTGGGTCGCTTAGTAGCATTACCCCATTTTTTTATTTTCCCACCTTCGGGTGGCAAAAGCACAACATTGCCTTCGGGCCTTTTCATTTATATTATGATTGGGTTAAGCCTGTGATACTTTAGTGGTACAGGCAGGAGCTCATTGGTTTACGTTTTTTTTATGGCAGCTCCACCATACTCTTTGTCCCTTTGTTGATTTTGGCGCATAGGCTTCTTGTTGGGTGCAGACATGCGCACTTTTACACCAGCTCTTGCTCCTACCTTCTTGAGACTGTGGGAAATGCCATTAATGTAAGGAATGACCGCGTACGGCTTCCTTTATTCTGATGTGTTTGGGACTTATTTTCTGCCTCTAAGTGCTTGCAGAATCCCTTCTGCGACACTCGATAGCAGTCTGTCATGGATCTCTCCGGAGAACACTCGGACCGAAAGAATGCACAAGGCGACGGGTGTACCCACACAAACGCACATTTAATACACCCCACGTGACACACACACTAGAACATAAAACTAACACAAAGACTATAAATACACACGACCCGGGCACACTGCTACCAGCGTCTACTACTAGCGTTCTACTATTCGTGGTCGGCGTTCGTGCTCACGGTTGGTTCGGTGCGGCCGCGGCGTTGTATGGATCCAGTATCCGGCGTCGAGGCAGCGTTCGGCGTGCTTGGGCTGGCGTTGCTGGCGGCGTCGCTGGCTGCGTCGTATAAGCTCCCGGTCCAAGCGCCCGTGGAGGTGATGCCGGTGTTGTTGGCGTTGGGGGCACGACCCGGATGTGTGGCAACAGCACTGGAGACACCCCTGGCCGTAGCAGGTGGTAGCGTCCTCCGTTGACTCCCCGGAACGGGCTCAGGCACGGCAGGAAGTCCACGATGCGAAGCCGTAGAATGCGAGCTGACCGGAGCAGTTGCCGGCGTCGCTCTCTTCCAGCCAAACTGTCCTTGACCCTCCGGAGCCTCCGCTTCTCTGCCGTTCCCCCCCGTGCCTCGCTCTCACTCGCCCTTTTATAGCCTCGGTGTTAGTCCACGTAAGCCTTGTCGTCGTCTTCTTTTCTCCGCCAATCCTCTCTCCACCTCACCGAATGCTTCTTCTTCCTCTTCTTTATTCTTCGGTTAATCTACGTCGTCTTCTTCACACCTCTTTCCTTTAAAGTTTAATTTAGGCTCCTTAATATGTGTGACACAGTCTCGCCGGGCAACCTGCTGCTTTCAGCCGACTGTTCTGGGTGTCAAAACTGCCTTGAACTTCATGATTACAGGATCTCGTCAATGCGGCTCTCATTGCTGATTTTTTTTTACCCCTGCTTGATGATCTTGGAGTGCGCAGGTGTGTAGGGGGGCAGTCCCTTCTAGCTTCGTGATCAGTACCGCCAGCATATGTGAGCGCCTAGAAAGGCTAGCGTCAAGTGAAGAAATCACATAACATTGTTTTCAGGGAGTGCACTTGTTATTTCTAGTCCTTAGCAAAAGCCGCAATGAGAGCCGCATTGGCGAAATCCTGTCATCATGAAGTTCAAGGCAGTTTTGACGCCCAGAACAGTCCGCTGAAAGCAGCAGGTTACCCGACGAGACTGCTATCCAGTCTCGAAGGGTTTTTGCAAGCACTTATGGGCAGAAAATACGTCACAACCACATCAGAAGAAAGGAAGCCGTACGCGGTCATTCCTTACATTAATGGCATTTCCCAGTCTCAAAAAGGTAGGCGGAAGAGCTGGTGTAAAAGTGCTCATGTCAGCACCCAACAAATTAAGAAGCCCGTGCGCCACAGTCAACAGCGAGCAAAGAAAAATCAATGCAAGAAAAATCACCGGAAAAAGCATGTGAAATGTGTGAAAAGAGGGTTTATAAAATACCTCTGTCATGCGGACGCACCTACATTGTTCAAACAGGGCGCTGTTTGAGTGAACGGCTTCGAGAGCACAAACGATCACTAAAGGGCGCCATCAGCAATGAATTAGCAAAACATTGCAGAGAGCATGAATGCGCTCCGCAGCTTATCAACACACTTGTCATCCCCTCATACTTTGATCAACGGACCAGGGATTGGAAAAGCCTTCAACATCCGACGAAGAAGCGACATATTCGTCTGCATACCTTCAATAGCGCTTCGTGACAGAGAAATTGATTATCTCCGTGCGATGCCCTAATATTTTACCACGTGTACATTTTATGCGTTTGTCATGCTCCATGATTTGGGCCAGCATGAACTTTGGGACACAAACGAAGAGAGACACATGGAACACGGAACACACTGCTGCTCCATGTGTCTCTCTTCGTTTGTGTCCCAAAGTTCATGCTGGCCCAAATCATGGATTCATACCAACTGGCCCAGAAAAATGCCATTTTGTCATGCTTCTGTCTTTTCCTTATTGCACGAGCGAGATGTACTGCACATATTCGACGAACGCGCATTAAAAACCGGGTTGTTAGTCAGCGTCGATTCCCGCCTCTCCCTTCTTTGTTTCGTGCTGCGCTGCTCCCACCACAAGAACATGAAATGTGCTAGAATTTTACCCACAAAGGAAATATGGATTCAAAAAGTCGCCTGATCCCGCCCATATAACAGGAAATAGGAGCGCAATACAGATGTAATTTCAGTTTATTATATGTGCTCTTTACATTTAAATGAATACAAACAGGAGACGCATATGTATGCACCATTTAACACACAATGTACGGAAGCACTATGGCACCAGGATATAATAATGGTCAAATTTTTATCTAGCTCTGAGAAATCTGAAAAAATGAAGCAAAAAAAACATAATACAGGCTAAAAGTTGATGCACCTTAAGAAAACATTCTAAAGGGTACAAAAGCATATATGCACACGCAAAAGCAAACGCATGTAAAGAGCAATCTGGGTGCCAAAAGAAAAGACGAGATCGGCGTACGATACAGATACGCGGTTTCAGGTCACGGATATTCCCTCTCACTTTGCCTCTCGCACGAGCCTCGGAGTAAGCTTGAACGTGTTATCAAAACAGGAAAAAAAATTTATTCTACGAGGCGAAGATAAAAAACGAGCATAAATCAACATACCTTGACGACGTTGCCAACGGAAACCCGGGTATGAAATAAAATGCTGGAACTATATATATGAATTCAACGCAGCTTTCTGTCCTGTGCCTACTCACGGCACAGCGAACGCTCAAACATACGCGTTACATCATCGTTACACCCCCGTTTTATTTTCTTGTGACTAAGTGTGGAGATAAGACTTCTTGGAGCCGGCCGATGGAAGGGGGGGGGGGACGTCTTGAGATGGGAGCCCTGGCTCGCCGCACCCATGGTACAGCAGACCGCGCGTGCCGCACAACACGGCGTGGGAGTCGAGATCAAGGTGATCAAGGCACAAGTAATCCGGTGGGGGTGGGTTGGGAGTCAGCGACGCGAACACAACACAAACTATACCGCTGCGACAGGACCGCAATGTAGGTAGAGCAGGTTAATCCATGGGCGCTCGCAGCAAGAGTCTGGTGGGCTTCCGAAGATCTCTCCCGCCTATATGACCGCAGTGGACGGCCACGCTGCCACCAAAAACACGCCACAGTCGTCGGAGGCGCTGAGGGATGCAGAGTGCGCGCTAGGAATCGCCCATTGCCTTGAAATCCGCTACCGCGAACGACGCCTGTAAGAGCGCCATTATGGTGTAGGGCCGTGAAGTTGCACAAAAGACTTGGCGATGCGCCGCGCGCCACTGCACCAGTTCCAAAAGGAATTATGTGGGCACGCCGAGGTGCGCGGGAAAGCTGCCATGAATCCGTAGCTAGGAAGTTCACGACAGCCCAGTGATGAGAGCAAGAGCTGCCGCGCGCTGGGGCTTGCGCGCGAGCGGCTAGAGCTGCGCGAATACGTGTGCGCAACATGGCTTCCGTCCAGCGAGGAAGCCAGGCGAGCAAAGGGAGGCCATTACTGCGCCTCAGCTACACAGCGCTGCAACGAGGACTGCTGGTAGTTGGAGATGCCAGCAGGGACCGCTGCACCGTGCTGAAGTTGGAAACACTATAGAAGACGGGCACGTTGGTGACCGCCGCTCCCGGCGGTGCGATGAAAAGGCAGACCGCCGTCGCCTACCTGCCTCCAGCGGAGAGATGCTTCCTTCGGCTGTTTGAACAAAACTCTTTGATCTCTCAAAACGGCGAGTGCAAGAGCAAAACCTTCTCTCCCCGTAGCTTTTGGCGCGAGGGTGAGAGAAAAGAGAGCGAGGAGTCAATTTGTATTTTCTGTTGAAAAGCATTGGTCCCAAAACATTCTCCCGGTTACCTTTCTGGGACCAAAATGCTATTATTTGTTTTTGTTTCTACTTAACAGCCTCGAAGAAAGTTTCTAGGAGATTAGTGGGCGCACTGCCCTTTTGCTTGTGTTTCTGTGTCCTGCCTCTACGGCCTGGAAATGTTCTATAAATGTTGTACTGGGACTGGAACATCCCATCCTTTCTGGGTCTTGTTCTTCGTCACGGCGCCCCTAAAGAACTGCTAAGTGACCGCGGCCGGTGTTTTTCTCTCGGACGCCATCGAGGCCCTGCTCAAGCAATGCCAAATCGTTCATCGCTGCACCAGCGCCTATCACCCCCAGACCAACGGCATGACTGAGCGGTTCAACCGCACACTCAGTGACATGCTCGTCATGTATGTTGACACCGCCCACTCCAACTGGGACCAAGTGGTACCTTTTGTCACGTACGCGTATAATACGGCTACGCAGACAACGACGGGGTTTTCTCCTTTCTTTCTCTTATATGGCCGGGGGAGCCTACATCTACCATGGACACCATCCTTCCCTATCGCCCTGAGCCTTCCGAGACCACATCACTTTTCGAAGCTCACCTGTATGCCGAAGAATGCCGGCAACTTTCCCGCTCTTTCACTACACAGCTCCAACGGCATCAGAAGCACCGTCAAGATTCCTCGGACCCTCCCGCGTCATACCCATATGGCGCCCTTGTTTGGCTCTGGGTGCCTTCCTCCACTCCCGGCCTCGCCACAAAAATGCTTTCTCGCTATCACGGACCATACCGCGTGGTGCAACAAACTTCTCCCGTGAATTACATCGTTGAGCCGCTCGCCCGCTCTGCGGACCACCGTCGCCGGGGGCGCGAAACTGTGCACGTGGAGCGCCTCAAACCTTATGATCCGCCCATGCTTTCCTCCCCGTAAGTCGCCAGGATGGCTCCTTTTTCGGCGGGGAAGTAACTGTAATGGGACCGACCGGCAGAAGTTCAAGCAGCGCAGAGAAGAGGTAGACGAAGTGCAGCTGTGATTTTCGAGTTACGCCTGTGAGTGTGTCCGTCGTGCCGCCGTCCGACCAACGCCTACCGACCTGCGGTTCGAATAAACACCTTTACAATATATAAAGTTGCCCATTTCAATTCAGGTTTCACATTCAATTCAAACACAGTTTTGAACAGCGAAATATGAAATTATTAAAAAAAGCATTAATTAAACATTTAAATAAAAGTTGGAATAAATAGACAAACAACTATAAAAACTCCAACACCTGTCCTCCTCCTCCCCCCCCCCCCCCCCCACTCTAAAGAAACTTCCGGAGTCCCAGCAGAACAGCACGTCTCTGTGATAAAGGCAACATACCCAAAGAACTTCCAGCTGAAGCAACTAATGAGTGGGACCTTAGGGACCTTTTACATCTGTCAGTATCATTTTACTATCTTGTCAACGTCCTGGAAAACAAACTTATTGCGTTCAGCCGAACGCTCTTGCATGCCAAAGCTGTGGCAGAGGTTCTACAGTCAGTTGGTGATGTGCCAAACTTTGGTTCTTCTGAGCATTCTGTTGCGCTGACAGCGTCAGGTGTACGTTTTTATTGCCTCGCAAGGATTCACTTTTTGCTTAAGGGTATGAGGCTAGTGAGAAGAAACGGAAAACACTGAAACCTTGTGTGTTGTAGATCAAATTCTGCGAAAGTTCCACCCCCCCTCCCCCGCCCCAGGTGAAAATTTTTAATAGGACTCTGCTTTTTTATGGTTGCATCTGCGTGGTCCCAGAAGAAAGCCGTAGATCTGGTTTGCTGCTGGTTGTAATGGTCCCTGTACGGCACCCGATGGTGTTTTGCTTGGATCTACTGGTCCCAGAAGGAAGCCTGTTTTCTGGTTTTGACCTGGGGTCTACTGGTCGCAGAAGGGAGCCAATGCTGGTTTACTGCTTGTTGAAATGGGCCCGGGCCTTCACTTGTAAATAAATACTTCATTGCCAGATGTGTTGCTTCATTGTCTAAAAGTCGTCGGCGATTGCTTACATGAGCGTCAAGATCTATACATGCTACAGGTTCGCAAGCGGCGACAAAAACTGGTTTGTGCGTGGGGCGCCTTCAGCCAATGCGACTGCAGTTGCGAGGTCCTACGGCACACATTACAACGTGCTCTTCTCGCCGTAGTGGCTGCGTTTCGATGGCGGCGCAACGCACAGAGTCAGTGCACGTTAAAGAAACCCAGGTGCTTGAAATCATTCCGAAACCTTCCACTAGGGCGTCGCTCACATCCTGGGCAGCGTCTCGAAATGTGCACGCACAAAACTCGCTTCAGTCCAGTGACGCAATGCAAACTGGGCTTGTGAAGCAGCATATTTCACGGGAATGTGAGCTGACGAAACATTATTTTATGGAAAATATTCATTCTTTGACACTCGCAGAAAACGCGCGGTAAGAGAAACGGGCTCATTTTCGCCTCGGTGGTAAAAATTTAGCCTACGCGATGCGCTCATTTCGGCTGCACGCCTTACCGCGCCTCTGCCGTCAGCGCCGCCACATGGCATTGGCGCGCTGCGGGGCCATGCTTCCCCGGCCGGTTTTCACACCTTTTCATTCCAACCCCCTTACCCTTGCAGAGCAACGTTCTTCAGTTTCGCAGCTCCGAAGACCTCCTTCCATGGAGGAAAGAAGCTGAACATCAGCATAGCACGCTTATAACTGTGTGATGACCCCCATAATGCGCAGGTCCACACGGGACGGAGAGGCAAAGAGACACCGTATGGCTCAGTTTAAACAAACAGGTATATTCAATAATTACACATGATTAAGATTATACATCAGAGGCTGGGGCGTCCGAGCTTACGTGCCGACGACTTCATGGGGGCGATGGAGTGGCTCCGGAGTTGGGCTCGAGCGGTTGCTGGCAGAAGCTGCACACCGTCGGGCTTCGGCGCTGAAGGCCCTCTTGGCGAACGATGTCGTCCTGAGCGTGTATGCAGTAGAATTTCTGTAGTCGTCCGTTTCTTCGAGGATGGTTCACAAACCCTTCCTCTAGTGTCGTTCGGCTTGGAAGATGAACAGGAGGCGAGCTTGTAGATGATGACAGCAGAGCATAATTTTACAACATACATATACAGAGAGTTAAACTGGAAAAAGCAGAACTGAATTTACAAAAGAACAAACTTTGCACTACTTTACTCATCGACCGGGCAGGTTAGTGCCTAAGTAGCATCACATTACATGCTAAGCATGGAGCCCCAGCTCAGACTGGACTGCATCCGTTTACATGTGCTTTTAAGCACTTGATTAACAAAGGACTAAGGGCGGTCATTTCCAGTGGCTCGCCCAAAGCATCAATTCTCCAATCCAAAATAACATGCGAGATGGGGACCACCCCTTGGGTTGGGCTTAGCCTCGAACCCAGAGTCTGTTAACAATACAAACTAAATAAACAACAAAAACGCCACCACTCTCTCTCAAGTGAGAGTATACACAGGCTCTCTCTTCGGAGCTAATTCACTAGCGCCTGTCTTTCCACATTCTTGGCGAGTACTGCCTGTCCGCCATGACAGGTGTCCGTCACGGCCCTTCTGGGAATGCGCTTTTGTTCACGAGGCACGGCGGGAAGCTGTGGGTGCCTTCCCGGCGATAGCCCACGTCGAAAGGGGAAGGAGGGAAAGAATGTTGTCTTCGCGGTAGCGCATAGCATCGGCTGTGGTACGGCGCGCTCTGGCCCGCTGACAGCTCCCTTGTCCTGGAATGTGCCCGGAAATTGGGGAGGATAAAGCCTGTTTCCCCGGGGCGGCGGCGGGTCCGGTTGTTCTGGTCGTCACTCAAAGAGCATGGCTGGGTAATTGATGATGCCGCTGTCACGGGTCTCCGTCTACGCCGCGCCGTCGAACGTGGATCCTCGTAGCACACACGGAATGTCACACTCGCTCACCCTCCAGAAGAATGTTCTCCGAACATTTGAGTCCACGCAGCTCCCCTTGTCTTTCTGAATCGCCTCGCACAGTGCGTCCGACAAAACACTTTTCGCTGCACTCAACACCACTGCACAACACCATATGCCTCCGCTGTCAATACTGGCGTCTCCAGGGGCAGCACTGATCTTCTTTTACAGATAAACATGAAACTCAGCACCCAAGCCTCTCCTTTCTAGTCCTAACTGGACGAAATAAATTTACCACAGTTACAAAGGAGCTCTCACTTCTAGCACGATCACGGCACAGACAAAAATATAGATAACGGTAGGAAGTAGGGCAGGTTCTGCATGCGCTCCGCATGCTCTCCTGTGAAGGTGTTACTTAATAACAGAAAGGTTTAACTATTAACTCCGATAACTTAACACATACGCATATAGCAATGTTATGAGCTGCGGCATTACACAATTCTGACCAGTTCACAACTCCGCTCTGTTTACACCATTAGTCCGACTTAGCTTTCCGATTTCGCAGCGAATATCGGCCTTCATGAGTCATACTAAGTAAGTCTGGGACCCTTTGTCTGCTTTGGGACTCGCGAGGGCTCGTGGCAGGAGCCTCTCCTGGCGTTATCTGCGCGGCAACCTCGCGCGCTTCTTCTTCTAGCAATGCATGAAGTAAATCCGGTGGCATTCTGGCCGTCACCTCTGGCGCCTGCCGAACAAATGCAGGAGAGGGCGTTTCTTGCGAACTATCTGCGCGCTCCGCTTCACTTCTGTCCCCATCAAAATCCGCGCTTTCCCTTTCCTCATTTCGTGAATACTGAACCGGTGCCGACTTGAGGCGATTTGCGTGTATCCTTATCAAGCGCCGGTTCACGTCTCGGACTCTGAAGTTTACCGGAGAAAGCTTCTCGACAACCTCGCACGGTCCTCTCCACTTCGTCTGGAACTTACGAGCTAGCCCAATCTGCCTTTGGCAGTTTTCAATGTACACGCTGTCCCCCGCATTAAACGGCGCGTCTCTAGCACTGCGATCGTGCACCTCCTTCCTGCGCTTCGCCGCTTTCTTTAAGGCCTCCTTTGCGATGTCCCTCGCCACTTGCAAGCGCGATTCTAGCTCCACCTTATAGTCGTCCAGTGAAGCGTATGGGACACGACGGGGGCCCTCTGGCACTTCACTAGGCTGGTCCGGGTCTCGGCCGTAGAGAAGAAAGAATGGCGATTCGCCCGTGCTCTCGTGTGCTGCGGAATTGTAGGCAAACATTGCATACGGGAGCCACAAGTCCCAGTCCCGCTGGTCGCGCGAAACAAAATGCGACAGGAACCCGGCCACGGTATGGTTCAGTCGCTCCACCGCGCCGTTGCAAGCCGGATGGTACGGTGTTGTCTGCTTCTTAGCGATCTTAAGCAGCTCGCAAACTCTCCTCATTAGCTGCGACACGAAGTTCGTTCCCCGATCTGTCAAGAGTTGCCTCGGGGGTCCATGTCGGAGCACGATCTGTTCGACAAATGCTCTTGCAACCGTGTCTGCCTTCTGATCTGGGAGTGCTACCGCTTCCGCGTATTTTGAAAGGTGATCGACAAATACTAAAATGTACTTGTTTCCGGAAGTGGTCGTGGGCAATGGGCCCATTATGTCCATACCTGTCCGCTCGAAGGGAGCTGAAACCTCAGAGAACGGCTAATTGGAGCTGGTCTTCGTCCCTTGGGTGTTTTTCTTTCGAGACAGGAATGACACTTCGCACAGTAGTCTCTAACATCCTGTCGCATGCCACTCCAAAAGTACAAACGCTCCACACGCCTGCGTGTCTTCGCTACGCCAAAATGACCGGCGCATGGCGCATCGTGAAACGCGCGAAGAACCCTTTCTGTCCACGACGACTCTCTCCCAAGCGGTTTTCTCTAATCTCCCTTTCCTGGTTGGCCTCGTGCGCCGACACAGGGTGCCGTCTTTGCCAATGAAATAACCTAGCTGTTCGGGGTGAGACGGTGCGTCCTCTAAGCTTTCGATTATTCGCTTCAGGTCCGGATCTTTGCACTGTTCTGTGCGTAATTCGGCGGGGTCGACTACGGGGACAAACTCATCTATAGCTGCCACGGCAGCTGTGCGGCTGAGTGCATCAGCATTCAGATGCGTCTTTCCTGACTTGTGCTCAACTTCAAAGCAGTATTCCTGCAGGTGTAGATTCCATCTAGCGAGTCGCGAGCTAGGGTCCCTGACACTCATCACCCATTTCAGAGGATGGCAGTCTGTGACTAGCTTGAATTTGCGGCCGTAAAGGTAGCATCTGAAGTGCTTTACTGCCCAGACAACGGCGAGGCACTCCCTTTCCGTAGCTCCGTACTTTTGCTCTGTGGGGCTCAGCTGTCGGCTAGCAAAAGCAATGGGATGTTCTTTGCCCTCGATAACCTGAGATAGCACGGCACCAACTGCGAACTTTGACGCATCTGTGGCCATAACGAAGGGCAAATTAAAATCCGGGTGGCGCAACAGCGGTGCACTCATTAGCTTCCTTTTCAGGGCCCCAAAAGCATCCTCCGCGTTTTCGTCCCAGCGAAAGGCGACATTTTTGGCTGTTAAGGCGGTGAGCGGCTTAGCGAGCTTGGCGAACTCCTCTATGTGCCTTCGGTAGTAACCGATCAGGCCGAGAAACTGCCGGACCTGGCGGACCGCTAGTCGGGGATGGAAAATCCGAGACACACACCTTAGTTTCTCAGGGTCCGGTCGCACGCCGCCAGCTGAAACAACGTGCCCGAGGTATTTCACCTAGTTTTTGAGGAATTGGCACTTAGAGGGCTTCAGCTTGAGACCCCGCTCCTCTTAGTCGCACCAAAACCTGCTCAATATCGCGCAAATGGTTCTCAAAACTGTCACTGTATATGATAATGTCATCCATATACACGAAGCACAGCCTCCCCAGAAGACCTGCCAGGATAACATCAGCGGTTCTCTGCCAGACAGCAGGCTGTTGGCCAGACCCATCTGCATTCTTTTCCATTCATAGTGCCCTGAGGGCGTGTTGAATGCCGTTTTCCTCGGCATCTGCCGGATCCATTGCTATCTGCCAGAATCCCGCCGCCATGTCCACTACCGTGAAGTACCTGGCAGAGCCCAGCTGAGAAAGCGTCTCCTGTATATTGGGGATGGGGTATGGATCGATGCGAGTTACGGCATTTAGTTTGCGGTAGTCCACTACCAATCGATACGAGCCATCTGGCTTTTCCACCAATAGTGCTGGTGCTCCCCAGGGTGACTTTGAGTGTTCTACAATGCCGCGATCAATCAGGTCCTGCACCTGCCGCTCCATCTCCTCACGTTGGGAGTAAGGAATCCTGTACGCACGCTGGTAAACGGGCGATGAAGTGCCGGTTTCTATCCTGTGCTTTATAACGCCACAGCAGCCCAAATCCAGGTTGGACCGCGGCGAATACACTCCGAGTAGTCGTTCAGCAACCAGCCAGAGCCTCCCTCTCCCTGGATTTTACGTGAGAAAGATCGAACGACACCTTTGGAGCAGCCGAAGGACTAGCATGCTCTACAGTTGCGAGTACCGTATCGGTGGGCTCACGTTTCTCTATCGCAGAGGTGAAGAAAGCCAATGTTTTGTTCTTGGGAAGGCTCAGTGGCTGCTGGCTACAGTTAACCACCCGTAGGGGCACTCCTGTGGGCGTCATTAACTGTCACGAGGCACGCGGCTGCCTTCAGGCCATTGCTGAGAGAGTCGACCGGCTCAAGCACTCCCACGGCGCCGCTCTCTACATCTGAAGGCACTAAACGCGTACAAAATGTGCTCCGACCAAGGAAGGACGACCGCCTCCTCGACCAGCCGGACGGCAACCCCGCGAATATACCTTCTCCAATGATCCCACTGTTTGACGGGTGTCAATATCGGTAATGCGAATCTCAGCCCCTCTCCTGTTCAAAAACAGGAACCTTTGAGCCGCCCGCATTAACCTCTTCCTCAGAGAATGAGACTACTACCTTCCCTTTCTCAAAAAATCCTGCCCTAATATACCTGACACTCCGTTTGGCAGAGACACCGTGTCCGGGCATACGTAGCAGGGGTGCTCCAATGCAATTCCGCCGAGAGAGAAGTGTAACCGGTAGAGTCCACTTATGCCAAGAGGATCCCCGTTATGCCTACAAATTTGGTTGCCATACCACCAGACGCTTCCAACACCTCGCGGTCCCACTTCCTTCGAAGCGTGTTAAAACTGCTCTCCTTAAGCAATGTCACCTTTGACCCCGTATCTATCAACAATTCCATACAACAACCATTTAACTTGCAACGCACAACAGGGCATGCCTCGTCGGCCACACAAACTACCACCACCTCATCATCTACTGCTCCCTCCCCACGCTCCTCAGGCTGGGGAGGACTAACTAGTTTTTTGTCTCGGTATCTGGAGCCCTGCTGTCGGCTTGCTTAGGGCGTGTCTCGCCTGCTTCTCTTTGTGGCTCCCCACGGCGCACGTTTTGGCAGAACCTGGCGATGTGTCCGCGACCCTGGCAAGCGAAGCATACGATTTCTTCAAAATCTCGCATACCGCGCCTGTAGCTTTGTGGCGGTCTCCGGTTTCCAGCGAATGGGCGCTGTTGAGCGCGCGCTTCAACCTGGCGTTCTACCTGCTGAGTTAGCAGCTGTTCCAAGCGATCTAACCGCTCTGTCAAGAGAGCAACCTCAGGGTTGAGCACCGCTCTCTCTATGACGCGTACTCTCGCTGCGGCTGTCGTTAACGCCTCATTTCGTTCCTCATCCAATGCGGCCTCCACGGCTTGGTCGAAATTGCTCGGCTTGCGCGAGAGCACGAACCGGCGCACGGGGTCTTGCAGACCAGCCACGAACAAAGCGGTCATTTCCTCTTTAAGTATATCCTCCGCGTATTTCTTCCTTAGCTGGTCTCCTTCCTCCTCCCTGCTTAACGTATCGCGTGCTAGGCGCTGAAGCCGCGACGCAAATGTTCGCACGTCCTCCCCTACCATCTGTCCGGCGTCACGGAACCTCTGTACCCGCACGTGACGTGGTTCAGTGTCGAAATGCTCAAACGCGAGCTTCTTAAATTCCGCAAATGATTTTGTGGATTTTACTTTTTCGTCTCGCCAGGCAAAATCATGAGCAGCTCCTGCCATCTTACACCTCACCATTCCCAGCATTTGAGCATCGGACCATCCCCCCATTTTCCCAATCTCTTCTAGCATGGAAAAGAAATCGCAGATTGGAACCCCTGTCTTATCTCCCGTAAACGTCGGAATGACGCTTCCTAATGCCAGCATGCTTGCTCCGAGCGACGGCTGTGGAGTGGGAGCTCCCTCAGATACAGTCTTTTTTTTTTTTCAAGCCCTCCAGTGCCTCAAGCCTCTCAAATGGGGGTAAAAGTCCCACAATCAGTCCCGTGATTCCCTTTTGATTACAATTTTGAAGTCATGAATGTCACAGCATTCAGAGGACATTTGCTTTTGAGACCCCACTTCTGACACCAGTGTGATGACCCCCATAATGCGCAGGTCCACACGGGACGGAGAGGCAAAGAGACACCGTATGGCTCAGTTTAAACAAACAGGTATATTCAATAATTACACATGATTAAGATTATACATCAGAGGCTGGGGCGTCCGAGCTTACGTGCCGACGACTTCATGGGGGCGATGGAGTGGCTCCGGAGTTGGGCTCGAGCGGTTGCTGGCAGAAGCTGCACGCCGTCGGGCTTCGGCGCTGAAGGCCCTCTTGGCGAACGATGTCGTCCTGAGCGTGTATGCAGTAGAATTTCTGTAGTCGTCCGTTTCTTCGAGGATGGTTCACAAACCCTTCCTCTAGTGTCGTTCGGCTTGGAAGATGAACAGGAGGCGAGCTTGTAGATGATGACAGCAGAGCATAATTTTACAACATACATATACAGAGAGTTAAACTGGAAAAAGCAGAACTGAATTTACAAAAGAACAAACTTTGCACTACTTTACTCATCGACCGGGCAGGTTAGTGCCTAAGTAGCATCACATTACATGCTAAGCATGGAGCCCCAGCTCAGACTGGACTGCATCCGTTTACATGTGCTTTTAAGCACTTGATTAACAAAGGACTAAGGGCGGTCATTTCCAGTGGCCCGCCCAAAGCATCAATTCTCCAATCCAAAATAACATGCGAGATGGGGACCACCCCTTGGGTTGGGCTTAGCCTCGAACCCAGAGTCTGTTAACAATACAAACTAAATAAACAACAAAAACGCCACCACTCTCTCTCAAGTGAGAGTATACACAGGCTCTCTCTTCGGAGCTAATTCACTAGCGCCTGTCTTTCCACATTCTTGGCGAGTACTGCCTGTCCGCCATGACAGGTGTCCGTCACGGCCCTTCTGGGAATGCGCTTTTGTTCACGAGGCACGGCGGGAAGCTGTGGGTGCCTTCCCGGCGATAGCCCACGTCGAAAGGGGAAGGAGGGAAAGAATGTTGTCTTCGCGGTAGCGCATAGCGTCGGCTGTGGTACGGCGCGCTCTGGCCCGCTGACAGCTCCCTTGTCCTGGAATGTGCCCGGAAATTGGGGAGGATAAAGCCTGTTTCCCCGGGGCGGCGGCGGGTCCGGTTGTTCTGGTCGTCACTCAAAGAGCATGGCTGGGTAATTGATGATGCCGCTGTCACGGGTCTCCGTCTACGCCGCGCCGTCGAACGTGGATCCTCGTAGCACACACGGAATGTCACAACTGCGCAAGGAAAAAAGAGCACGTATGTAGCTGCGCACGCATTTATCACCTTGAGCCGGTGTGCACGGGGCCCCCGCCGGCAGGTTCACTCGCCCCCAAGGAATGCGTTCTTTTGTTAATAGCACAGCATGTTTTAATGGCACGTTTTATGGCATTTGATATTTACTAGAAAGTGTTTTTAATATGACAGACACAATTGTTTGATTCGAGTAGAAAGAAGTCTGGTAAGTTCATGCGCGGTCACGTTGGCGTGCTTAAAATAGCGTACCTTAAGTGTGCTAAAAGCCACATGCTTTTTCATTGCATCATGCATGTGTCATGTTTCATGATGCGGTCGATGACCGCGAAGCTTGTTTGGAAAGAAGCAGCCGCACGCGTGCTACTAACAGACGTGTCGAGATTGAGAGGGGGCGCGGCAATGAAAAGTGTTTTCGTTATTTATGCACGCGATATGAAACTAAATTTGGCGCAAATATGAAATTGCTACGCTAGTTTCAGTAATGCCTTTTATTTTTAGCTATACCTGGTGCAGTTCTTGGGTAATTATATTTAACACCCTCGTCAAGTCACCTCAAGGTCTCAAAATAATTGAGTAGAAAGTGCGCAATTTTTTATGCCAGCATGTTCACAAAGCCCTGTTCTGTATATGACGCTATTCTTTTTTTAGATGATCATGTACTTATGCATGCATAGTTACGTGAAAACGTTTCTTACAAAAGTAACGAACACAATACTGCACGTGTAGGAAAAAAAATCGAGAGATAAATTACACTCCTCAACGTCTCAGGAATCGTTTGCAACAAATAGAATCATTCTATTTTCATGCGTTACGAAATTACGAAGGTGTGAGTGGTGCCAATCGCAGAAAATGTGAAAGGTCAGAAAAAGAACCTTATAATTAACGTTTATTTCCTCGTTTTTGGCCTCTTCGCTTGCGCTTTGGTGAAAGAAATGCGGCCCTGAACTCAAAGAAAGCCCCAAAGGATTTACCTCACAATTTTCGACGACCCCGCATATCGAAAGCGTACTTTATGAATTTCTACCGAATATTTTGCTATATTTTTTCGTCACGAAACAGAACACCCCAGAGCTAAGAAAGAAAATAATTCTAGAAACCAAAAATTTTCACCAAATCGACCAGTTTAACAAGGGGAGAAGTCGGCCTGGCTGGTGCGTGATCCTGCGGATAAAAACAGCGCTTATGCGGGACAGCTAGAGGAGAATGGGGACACGACGCTGTCCCCACTTTTCGCACAGCACGACACCTACGTATGTCAGCAGACGGTGAGCGCACGTCTGCTCCGCCGAAAGATCGCCAGCACATCCTCTCACTACTGTCCCGAAGTAAAATCATTCTGGCTAGAGCAGAATGTCAAAAACTTCCTATTTTATTCAATGCCTAGCGTAGAAATCAACGGCAGAAACGCTTTCCATACCATATATACCCTATATACAATACACAGTGGCGAACTATTTCTCTGAATACGCCGCATGTGGCCAACGCGAGCTCGTGTACTTCAAGAAATTACTAAGCTGTAAACATTAACCATTGCTGTGCTTCGCAGAAAGTGAAAACGCGCCTACAAGCCTTGAAAACCCGCGCTGAACACCTCTCCGCAGTGATGCCAACTCACGTCAACGTTTTATCCCTAAAATGAACCCCCCAAAATCCCTAGATTGAAGAAAAATCCCTAGCTTTTAGTTCTTTACTTGATAATGTGGCGATTACATCTTAAACAAAGTCTCAACGCAGTTCACGCTTTATTCCATGTCTTGTACATTTTATCAGAGATAAATAAATGTGTGTTAGCCGCTACTGTAGCTCTTTTCTTAATTTTCTGTAGAGTTACCATGAAGAAGGTCCACAGAAGGCACAACCAGATAAAGGAGGAGTCAGCAACGACAATCTCCTGACTCCCCCTCTATCTGAAGTAAAATTCGAGCAAACGACTCCTGTTTCACCCCACCGCCTTTTGAGCTGCTCCTTCAGCAGGCCCATGTTTACGCGCAAAGAACCTTTGCAGCCCTTTGTAAATAGAATGGAGTTGATTCCAAGTTGAAAGAGCTGGTTGCTAAGCCCCTTAACGCATCAATGTATTTTGTTCAGACAACATTAACGGTGTTTTTAAGATGCAGACAGAAAGACGAACACGTTTGACTTCGTGAAAGTCCCCTTCTCGCCTCAAACAGAACACTCAGAAGCGGTGAAATGGCGTACCTCACCGCCCAGTACTTTATTTATCAAAGTTTCAATCAAAGATCGTCAAAGCTAAGAATATATATGTTGTTTTGGAATTGAGCAGCACGTTGAAACGAAGCGGTCTAGCAAACGCTTGATGTAGCATTCAAGTACGCATTTCAGCATGGCCGAAACTTTTTCATGGAGAAAGTGAATTCTGGTTTCTTCCGACTGCATTTCCTTATTTAGGTTAGTGAAAAAAGGCAGCTGCCTTTTTTCACTAGGACATACTCAAGGAACTCGAGGTAGAGTTTCGTTGACGGGTCAATCAGTTTTTCCAGAATGGCTTCTGCAGCAAGCAGGCGGTCATCAGTGGCGGCTTTTTTGAAAAACAAAATCAGGGCAGACATCTGCTCAAGTAAGCGTGTCACAACAACTTGTAGAGACAGCCCCCTTGTTTGGCTTGGGTGCAACAGCTTGTGTGGTTTCACCTCTTCAAGCTTCTGGAATTCTTGGAAGGCAGATGTCTGCTTCGGCGACAAAAAGTAGTTGAAAACATCGCGTGCCAGATCCTCAACTCCTCTCTGAAGTGTTTTACATGCATACGAGGCGCACAGATGGAACGAATGACAAACGCACTTCATAATGAAGAGGCCTGGAATGTCTGCCTGTAGCAGCGACGCGACGGAATGATGTGCACCCATCATCACGTTCGCTCCGTCAGCCGCAAAACCAATCAAATTTTTGTCGTACGGAATTTCCGCAGCACTGAACACTGCCTTCAGGCTAGTGTAGAGAGAGCTGGCAGTCGCATCACTGAGTGGCACTAAGTCCAAAAACGCATCCATTATGCCGCCGTCGACGTTCATTACTCGGGCGACGAGGGACAGATGCTTCACCGTTGCCTTGTCAGTGGATTCGTCGACTAGAAGGGAGAACTTCTGTTTGCGCGCGCAAAAGCTCACAGAGCTCTTCGCGACTCTCCTCTTCAAGCACATTCTTTATGATGGCAGCGCACTTTGTCCGGCGGCAACTTAAGTTCTTTGCAATCTGCGAGTCGTCACACGATGCTTTGACAACATCAACTAAATGCCCCATGGCATTAAAGGCTAGATTGTGTTCCGTGATAAACGCCGCAAGTCTTATTTCAGCCTCTTTGACAGATTTGTCTACTTGCGTTTGCCCACTTATTGAAGGCATGGATGTCAGCGCGCGGGTCGATTGCAAGCATGCAGCGCTTTTTTTTTTGTGCTTGGAGCTCGCAAGGTACGTGGCGGTCGATTTCGGATTTTCCCCCTTTGTAATCGGATCTGCATGCTTTGCAGGAAAAGAACAAGGGCCCTTTTTTACTGGCTGACAACCAGCCTCTGTACTTTGGATTCGCCTCCCCTTTTGTCAAATATTTTTGGTCGTATGCCTTCGCTTTCTTTTTGCTTGGCACACCTTCCTCAAAGTCTCCCGGTCCAGAAGTTGCCATCTGACATGCAGCACGTTTGAACGGATAAGGTACGCGGTGAGTGTAAACGTAGCGCGTTGATCCAAACAATACAAGTCAAAACTCAACTTTTTTCTGTCGTAGAGCAGCAGTCACTCGTAGCGTCAGTGATGACACGGACGATTAGTTTGAAAGTCACATGGTTTCGTTTCTCCTCTCTGTGCAGCAGCCGATTATTTCGCGTTGAAGAACTGCTTTCGCCATCTATCGGCTGGGCACAACACCAAAAATAAAATAGAGGAGCAGTAACTAGGATTTTTCATAGTTTTTTCTGTTCGATATGCACCCCTCCCACCATGAGCAGCGCCGCAGAGCCCGTGCAAAGGCACTCCACTGAGTGTACGGCTCCGAGCCGGACGCCGTATGGGTGGACGCCACCTGCACGGGTGACGAAGCAACCGCAGCCGTGGTGAACTGCTCTTCATCCGCCCTCCTCACACTACCTCTCCCCCCTGACACCACCCCAGAGGCTGCAGAGGAAGCCGCCATCGCAATTGCCATCACCCGCACGGAAGCCCAGTACATTTTAACAGACTCTAAAACTGCAATTCTAAATTTTGCGCGAGGCCGAGTCCACGTCCCTGCTTTTGGCATATTGGGCTCGCCCGATGCACCCCCACCCCGCCATGTAGAGCTTATATGGGTACCTGCGCACTCCGGGAATCATCATCATCATCATCATCATCATTTATTAACCCTTAACGGTCCCGTCAGGGAATCCCGGAAACGAGGCCGCCAACCTTTTAGCCCGAGGTTCTTTAAACCGGGTTCAGGTGGCCTCGGATCGGGGATTCGCGAGGGAGCGAATGCACTCGTTCAGCGAGATGACGCAGGCCTACAGAGCCTCGCGCCAGCTCTACCCCCCGCCCCACCCCTCCCTAGATAACAAACACGCAACACTCTGGCGCAAACTACAGACACACGCACTCCCCTCACCCTTGACCCTAGCCCACTATCACCCCTCCTTCCCCACTCCTGCCTGCACCTTGTGCCCAGAACCATTCGCCTCTTCCCTCCACATCCTCTCCCTCTGCCCGGCGGACCCTCCCCCGCGCGGCCTAGAGGACCTCAAGACCTGGGAGCAGGGGGGTAAAGCGCGGAGAGGAGGTTGTCATACACTCGGGCAGCGCCATCTTGCTACTCCCATAGTTGCCTGTACTTATTAGTTGTTTGCGCTACTGAAAATTAAGCGAATATTTTCAATATAGCTACATTAAATATAAACTTCTAAAACTTTAAACATCCAAGAAGATGTTTGAGCATTACACCAAACTCTTTTTGTTGTTTCAAATATGCAAACGTGTACAAGAAAACTTGGGAAAGTTTCGTTTTCGTTTCGTCTGCTGTAGCAGCTGTAGGTTACCTACGTATGCTAGTTTATTACTACTTACGGCGTAGACTGCGGGACAGAATTAAGATACGGCAGTTTCATACGCCCAATACGCGCTGCATTACACACCTCTCCACCCCATGTGTCTGCTCAAGGCACTCCCTTGCATAGTCCACTGAGAGCGGTCTCCCTCTTTTTCGACCGTGCGTTCTAGCAACTCTTCGCACTTTGGACTCATTCACTCCCGCCGCTCGGTTCGCAGTCTTTCGCACGAACGTTGCTTTCACTGCTGGTGTTGGTTTTGGATGTCTGATTCTGTGCCAGGAAAGCGCTGCACACGCAAGTCGTTTCCCGTGCGCACGTTGGCCGATCGTATCTCTTGCGCGCACGGCGGTCGATCGATCGCACACAAGAATCTGGACCCGTCGGCAGCGTTCAGAGCGACACCCGAAACTACCATAGAAGTCGGCCGGGCGAGTAAGTCCGCCTTCGCTCAAAAGCATAAGAACACAGATAACAAATAAGATAATACAGAGAACAGAACCGTCCGCTTATACACGCTCGCCTGTCAGTTGCTCAGTAGATGCCGTAAGCACGCAGCGCGCTGTGGCTCCGCGCCTCGCTATCTACCGCTTTGTCTCGCTCGTGCACAGAGTTTCCGCAGAATGCCGCCATCGTGCTTTATGTGTGAGTATTGTTCTCTGAAAAATTCATAACGGCACTGTCGTTTTTTTTTTTAAAAGATTTTCCGCTGCAGTGATGACCAAGGGCACAAAAACGTTGACCGCTTGGCCACAGTCCTTCCAGCAGTTCTGCCAACGACATGAGCAGGGCTTGAATTAGAAGTAGAACATTACAAACAGAGCCCAGCACATGTAATTGGAGTGATCAAGTTCGTTTTGAAGAAATATGTGACACTCAGACTGAGAGAGGAGGCTAGAAGGATAACAGAGAAGGCAAGAGGGGCATATGTTTGAGCACTGCTTACAAAGCAAATCTTGTTTCAGCATCAATAACAACCATTTGCAATTGCACTAATCAACTTAGCGACATATACATGAAGGAATCCAAAGTTAATGAACTGTCAGTGTATATGTCATAATGAGCCCCTCGATTATCTCCCTTTGTCTGCACCGCAACTTAATGACAATTATTTAGTGCAAAGCAAGGAATGAAGGAAACACGAATAAAATAATAATAATAAATTTTTACAAGCCAAAGTCGCACTTGGGTTATGCAGCACGCTGCAGAAGAGGATTCTTCAATAATTTTGATACCTGGGGGTCCTACACACGCCGAAAATTTATTACAAAATACAGAGTACCAGCTGTTCCAACTAGCCACATTGCATATTCCCTTAAATACTCCTGATTTTACATTATCAAAAGTTGGCGTTCAACAACTGTTGATACAGCGACAGTGGTGGGGTAGCTTCACCATTGCATTGTAGGAATGAACCTGGCCAATGTGCGTGTTTATAAAGTAGTATCGCAGTGTAAAATTCAGGACTGCGTTCCATTACCTTGCAAAGATCTCTTGTCGCGCCTTATGTCAGATAAATGGCAATGATGCATGACACGCAAGGTAAATATGTCTGTTGATTGTAGTAGAAGAAATAAGAATCCTTTTGTTGAAGTTCCTTAAAATACACCTTGTATGTGTAATGCAACAACTCTTCCCCAGTGCAATGTTCAGTGCAGAAAATGTTTCCGAAGCTAAGATCACTGAAGTGCTCAGCAGGTACTCAAACATTTATTCGCGTTAAAGAAACCTAAATGCAAAGCAGTTGCACATTTCAGCTTTTACACAGATGCTCATGTGCATTTCTGAAGGTTCTATTTTTTTGGTTTTGTGGGGTTTAACATCCCAGAGTGGCACAGGCTATGAGGGATGCTATTTCTGAAGGGATCTGCACCAAATGCACAGTCCTGCTATAGATAACAAGTATGATGAAGAGTGACATCGAACATTTATTCCAACATTGTTAATGCAAAATCACTGTATTGATACTATGTTGAACATGTGTTTTTTTCCCAAGTTTCCCTCAGTACTGCATCAAGGCTGCCCAATTAGGTGTTCAACAAATGAGAGCAGAGGTCTTGGTACTGTTTCTATTTTTTTTTTCATGTGCATTCTTTGAGTGTGTGAAAAGATGTGCAAAGTATTGAATGCTATATTGTGTATGACTGAGACATTATTTACAAGCTATGATACCTTTGTCTAGTGTGTACAACAGTAACATCAGTGAATTTATGGCAGAAATAAAAAGCAGGCATTCACAAACATAACTGCTGAAGTTAAATGACTGTCAACTATGAAACCAGCTGTAACTTTGCAGTGGCAGGTTGCTTAATAATCTCACATGCTTGTAATTGTGCAGATACACTGATTGTCATTTTTTTGTTTTACAGAATATGGCCTGAATTTTTAATATTTCCAAAGCTGTACGCAAGCAAACCGCATTCCAACGTTTCTCCTTACTATCATCACCTTGCACAATACTCTGTTAGTGCTCTCCGAGTGCGACTTATCCCACATGTCTCTTGCATAAAGCTCTTCCATGTATGTATGCTTTGGTGCTTCGTTGCAAGCAGATTAAACCTTTCGGAACGGAGTCTGTTACAGATCTTCCGTTGTATTCAAACAGAATTCGCATCTTAACAGGCAGCGGTACAGAAGGCATGCGCTGCACTCCGCGCGAGTGTCGTCTCCCTTCTGCCTCGTCTCCTGTATGGAACACCAACGAGATCTGACCGCCGGAGAAGACAGGAGGTGGCGATGGTGCACACTTTACTAAAGAGACTCCAGGTTACGCCAAAAGGCATGGGGCATGCATGTTTTATAATACCCCGTACATCAAAACAAACCTTGCTGAACCTCGCCTGTTTCTTGTGTTCATTAGGTTCGGATAATTGAACTTTATATGAACAAGGAAAGGCAAACTTGTTTAAATATTTTATTGTAGTCATTTTACGGCTTTTTGTTGGTTCAACTGCACCATTTTTAAAAAAACAACTAATTTATCGAGCTCTTGAGAAATTTATTTAAATGTCAAACGCCTCCATTAAAAGATAAACAAAAACGTCTTGCTGCAAAAATCGTTTCATTTATGGGTGCTGAAATCAGTTTTGCTCTCTTTCTCGCTGACTGCAATTGAGCAGCTACCAACACTTGAGAGTTCATTTTCCTGGAAAAAAGTGCATCCTGATGATAACGTAAAACTTGATCACTTTAGCAGTGACTTCTTAGCAGTGAAGATCAGAACTGACTGTAGGAACAGATGACTCTTCAAGCCTGTCTAGTACCTCCCAGAACAGGTCACCAAATACAACGCGATTCTCAAGGGCTTTGTGAACAATGCTCTCCATCTTCTTTATGACTGTGTACAGCCTTAGCGACGGATCGCGAAGGCATTCTGGCTTGAACGACCTCAGGTCAGTCAAGTGCCTCTGAACAACATTACTTGAGCTGGCGTGTTCAGGAGCAGCCGCCAGCGTGACCTGGCAATCCTTACAATACATTGCCTTAGTTATCAATTCATATGCACATATCCTGCTAAGTAATAGACAGCCATTTCTTCTGGTCCGGCTCTTTCATATCCATGGTCGCCCAGGTCATCACTTTCACCCGAAAGATAGCGGATGCTAAGAAGCTTCTTGCGCAGCTTTTCTTCCACAGCATTCCTGAGCTCCGCAGCAGCCTTTGTCTTTTCTCCGAGGTTGTCATGCAACGACACGAGGACACCTTCAGCGGCTCCAGAACAGTTTCCTTTCACTGCATTCGTCACAGGAGTGAACAGGGACAGAAGCCTATAAATCTGGCTGAACTGTATGATCGTGGGATGTCGTCATCATCGCCGTGAAAAGAGCGAACAATGCCAAAGAATCTCTGAAAAAAAAAGAAGAAAGCAGGCGAAAAGTTTGTTAGTAATTGCACCCATTTGCAACTAAATTTTCTTTAGAACAGGCTGCCGCTTATACGCTGCTGCTTCAAGAAAATTGCGCTCTTTAGAACAGGCCTCCGCTTACCCAGTGAGCATTAAAACTCATATGGATGTCTTACGGACATTCAGAACGTCCGCAGAATGTCGAAGGGAGTTCCAGTGCCCATTGGTTTATACTCTGCTACTTCAAGAAAATTGTGCTATGTTCACCATTTCATCATTATGCACGCGTGTGTTACCTCCAAGGGATCTTGGTTCAGCTTGGCCGTCAGCAAATAAGGCACGCCTGCTTTGTGCAGCTCCTCAATTAAGTCTAAAGCCGACAGCAAGGTCACTCGTAGAGATTCTGTCGTTTGCTGTGAAGCAAATAGGAGCAAGTTTTGATGTTGGTGGTTGTGCTCTGTTTCGTCAAGTAGATGGAGGAAGTCCTTGATGACCTGCCCGAAGAAATCAATGATTACTGAGTCAATCCCCTGAGAAGCAAAAGTGTATATCACGACGAAAAGCAACTCAGAGCGCTCCGACTGACATCACATTAAGGAAGAGTACCTTAATCTTCGGCGAGTTAATTCACTTGGATCCCTTCCGCAGGGTGTTTTCTGTTCAGTGCATCGAAAAGATCGTTCATTCTTCTCGTGAAGGCTTCTGCCCTGTAGACCTGCAGGCCAATGGCAGTGCTCCGGCTGAAGAGCTGTAGGGAAAGTATATGTTTTATGACACTATTCCCAACAGTGAACGCGTTGAAATATTTATAAATCTTTTTGTAGTTCCCCTCGTAGCTAACCTGCACAGCAAGCCGCCGCACGTTCATTCTCTGCAGGTTCGTCGGTTGCACATGAGCGCAGTTTATAGACGACCTATTTAGGTGATTCTTCCTCTCCGTCTCGAAGCGCAGTTGATAGTGACTGAAGTCAATACTGTAGTCTCCAGCCTGGAAGTATAGTTGAAGAAATACAGATTTTCACCTCATTACCTTAAAAGGGCAGTGACCCCCAATTTTATTCGTGAGTTACTTGTTTGGTATGATGTGCTGCATATGCTGCACATTAGAAAACATGGACAGCCGTAAGGATTGCGCCAACAATATGCTGTTTCGGTTTTCGTTTTCAACAGTCGAACGACGGCTGTGACGTAACAGACGCGTTGAGGTCGAGGCTTAGAAAAACTTTAGTATGGTTGCTATACTTCGTCTATTAATTCACATAAACTTTTACGTTCAGATCGTCGGCTTGTTCGGCTGTTGAAACCGAAACAGCATGAGAGAAAAAAAAAACAATCACAGATTATTGAGCTGGCGTAGGTGAATGCCATGTCATGGCTTATATATACTAGTGTCTTGCGCACCATTCCGAATAAAAAAAACATTCAACCAAAAAATTGGTTTCTCTACTTAAGTTGACGTATTATTAATGAAAGTGCGATACTTCATGCATACCTGGCAATATCTGTGCTTGAGCAGAAGGTTCCGCACCAATTTTACGATGTGAGGAATGTCACACATAAAATGAAGGTACTTCCCCTCAGGTAGACAAGGATGTTGAATCTTGTGACAAGGAGATGCAATGTTGCCACTGATTTCCATGTGCTGCCACATTGAACGATTACTTCCAGCACCGTCGCTGACCACCGATATGACAGTCGATCGCTCCATACTTGTGCAGTTGGATAACTGCCTCCAACACAAGTTGCGCCAAAATGCTTCCAGGTGCAGCTCCTTTCGTGGCAAAGGTCGCTATAGCTTGCACCCAGTTTTCAAGCACAGGCACAAACATAAGAACAAGAGCATGGTCCGCAAGCTCTGTGCTTGCTTCTGAAATCTCGACACCGTAATCGACAAAGCCGTCAATATTGTATGTTGCTCGGCAAGCTTTCCTCTTCAAGTTCTGCTGCCCTTCTTAGGTGCTGCCGTCTTCTTCCTCGCGCGCACCTGTCTTCGCAAACGCAATCAACGCGCACAGACTATAGCTGCTTCGAAAAAACATAACAGTGTTTGTGATGAACAGCTTCCGACTTCGTCGGCTGTTTATCAAGATTTGTATTTACTCCTGCACATATATTGAAGCCATCTGTTTCCATCAAAATGTTTTCAAGGCCAGTGACAGAAGCTACAGATTAAAAAAGCTGCTTGTGCAGCTTGTTCACGAAGCAGCTACAATCTTCTTCAACGACAGCAGCCTTTGGAATCACCAGACGGCATGCCGCTAGCTTTCTGCAGTAGAAAACTGCGCACACCTTCATGACGCATGTCCGTAGTTGGCAGAGTCACAGTCGCCAGGTCACCAATCGTCAGTGCAGTCGACGTAGCACCGCCGAGCGGGAAAGAGGGTCATTCGGGATGACTGCCTCTACGCAAGGCTCGTCTGAGTAGGACGTACTGTCGCTGCAAGGATCTTCACACTTATCAGTCTGCATGACAACACGCGTTTTTTTTTTGATGACTTTCGCCTGTATTTTGCAATTTTTGGCTTTGAGAATCGGTCTGGAAGGCCGGGAAGGAGTCGAGGGACGGCACCGGGCGCTAGCGCCCAGTTCCCACGGGGAATTCGGACCTCTTGCCCGTTCACAACGTGCTTGCACTCCTTGATAATATCTTCATGCTCAAAATGACACTCACATATCTTAGACGTGTGAGAGAGCCGTCTGTCCTTGCGATGCAACACCTGCTCCCACCTTTTAAATGCGCTTTCATCGCAAGGCTGTTTGAAAAAATGATGACCGGTGGCATCGTTTCTGTAACCACTTGTGAAGCCGGGCGCAAAGCAGGATGGCATGTTTACCTGTCGCTTGAAGTCACCAAGTGCACATATTTCACCACAAACACGTTTTCACAACACTAACAGCACCGTCACACGAAAACCAAGCTTGAAAATCTGACTAGCCTGTCGTAACTGCAGCGAGCGAAACTCCCGCGACAGCAGACGATGTAGAAAAGATCGACTGCAGCGCCACTAGTTCCCGCGACCGACACTATAGCCACCTCCCGAGCGGAGCTGCGAATGTGAACTGAGCATTGCTGCAGAGGGCCTTTTGCCATGCTTTTGCTATGGTGGCTAGACGGGGAGGTGAGAGCAACGCGGTGGGCGGCGCATTGCGCCCGCCGACGCAGTAGTTCATCCTAGCGACAGGTGGCGCTCGTGTGGCTTGTTAGATGCCTGTTTTGCCTGTTTTCAGCAGCAGCACTGCGAGCAGCGGAAGAATCTCGGTCGTGTGTTGTGCCAGCTTGCTCGAAGACGTGTTCCTGGATTTCTGTCGTTACTGTTCTTGTTAACGTTGAATTGTTGTCATGACATGATCGACGATGGATAGGCCTTCGAAGCGCCAGACTCATTGCTTTGCACCGGGATGCGCGAGTGGGTACGTTTCCTCGAGGAAGAAAGACAAGAAAGCATCAGTTTTCAGTGCACCAATTGATGAAGAAAGGTTCAAGGCGTGGCAGCGAGCAATTCCACGAGCGGACAGACCTCTCGAGAAAACTTCAGTGCTGTGTGAGTTGCACTTTGAACCGAGATTTATCGTGCGGGACTATACGCATATCGTGAATGGTGGTGTTGTCAAGATTCCCCGCGGCCGACCGTGTCTCAGCGAAGATGCTGTACCTACAATCTTTCCCAACACGCCTCATTACTTATCAAAGAAGCTCCCGCAAAAGCGTCTGTCAAGGACGTCAAGAGGAGAGGTAGTGGGGAAAAAAAGGAAGGTAGACGACGGCGCGCAGCGTGACATGGCTTTGTCAAGTGACGAAGGCACCAGCGACGCAACAGCGGACGACGCAGTAGACTACGATAAATGCTCCCTGGACAAACTGGACTACCTACTTAGCGAGAAGCTACTCAGCAAGTACTGGTCCAAAAGTCATCTCGAAGGAGCCCCGAGGACTGTGGCATTTAGCGTTTTCGCGCAGGCTAGAGAAGGTGCGTGCTTCAAGAAGCTGGTGTTATGTTCTGCAGAGGACACTCATTACCACTGTTCAGTATTTGTGCAAGGTGTGTGCTTGAAAAAAGAGGACCTGCCAGATGCCGAGTCTGTAGAAAAGCTGCTTTACTCAGTAGATAACATGAACGCATGCTGCGGTTTTGAGAAAAACCTTTTGGAGGAAAAATATCAAAGCTTGTCTCAAGCAAAGTACAGAATGCACGGGAATAATGTCCACAGCAAAACCTGCTCAGGCGCATCGCTGGATGAAAGGGCGTGCATTCAGTGCAGATACCTGAGGAAGCTGCTTTTGAATCAGGCATCGTATAAAAGAAGGAACGCAAAAGTGACCCCTGCCTTCAGCGCTGCAAAAAAGCTGATGAGACGTGACCAGCAGTTACGGCGTGAAAGGGGAAAGGTGGGTAGCCTAGAGGGAGTTCTTTCAAGGATGAAAGACGAAAATGCTGCCATTTCGTCATCAAAAATCGAAGACAGGCTCACTGGACTGCCTGAAAAGCAGCAAGAACAAGTGCGAGCATGCTTCAAAGCATCAAATAGGAAGGGGACCCAAGGCATGCGCTACAGCCAACAGTGGATACTTGAGTGTATTTTGATGCGGCTCAAAAGCCCGAAGCTCTATGAGCATATTCGGAGGCACAAAATAATGGTGCTTCCTAGCAAGAGCTGCTTGCTTAAATACATGAAGAACTATAAAAGCAGCTTTGGATTCAATGAAAATGTGCTTGCCGCAGTTTTGGAGAAAACCAAAACTATGGATGAATATGAGAGGCACGGAGGAATCCTGATAGATGAGATGAAGCTCTCTGAGAATCTGAAGGTCACCAGCAGTGGGTTAATTGAGGGCTTCGTTGATTTGGGGGCCTACACTTCTCCAGACCAAACCATGGAGAGATGTGATCATGGCTTAGTCGTACTTTTTCAGCCATTTTCCGGCCAGTTCCAGCAAATACTGGGAGTATTTGGTTCTCGCAGCAACGTGAAGGCTGATATCCTTTCAAAGATTATTTTGGATGCAACATTAGCTGCTGAGAAAGCTGGCCTGTTTGTTAATTTTGTGACAACAGATGGTGCTTCGTGGAACCGAAGTATGTGGAGGCAGTTCGGCATCAAAGGAAGCCAGAAAAAAACTGTGTGCAAAGTCAAGCACCCAGTAGATGACAGTAGAAGCCTACATTTCCTGTCGGATTTTCCGCACTTGGTGAAATGTGTCAGAAACAGCGTTGTGAAGACCGGCCTTCAGATACCAGAAGGAAGAGTGAGGCCCGATGTGGTGAAAGAGGCGTGGAAGTGCGACAACAGAAATGTTGTGAGACTACAAGCAATGCCTCACGTGACAAAGGCGGTCATAGAACCCAATGGGTTCGAAAAAATGAAAGTAAATTATGCCTTCACTTTTTTCAGTGATGAGGTCCTAAGGGGGCTGTCGGCATACAAAAATGACATTGAAAGTATGTGTGGCAAAGGCTGCAGTGAACCAACAGTATCGTTTATACGTAGGATGTCTAAGCTCATCTCTGCAATGACATCAAGGTGGAGCCGCGATGCTATGCGTCCAAAATCGCAAGCTCTTGGTGAGGTGGAGAATTTTCTTCGCTACCTAAATGCTTGGGAAGCAGAAGTAAAGCTAGGCTTTATCAGTCAAGGAACTGCAGAGGGGCTACGTGTCACATTAAGCAGTACAATATCAATCCTTGACTATATCACAGGAAAGTTGGGTTATAAATATTTGCTAACGGCACGTTTGAGCCAAGACCCGCTAGAAAATATTTTTGGCATTTTAAGACAAATGTCGGAAGTAACGACCACCCGACCCCCACCCAATTCCTGCTTTCAGCAAACTGTCTCTCTTTTTGCAGTTTAGCAAAAGCACCAGGCAATGGAAATGTGTCACCAGCCGTAATCAAAAGCCTCTTAGGGAAATCCAAAAATTCAAAGGAAGCCCAGTCAAAGCTTGATCAGCTGATGGACATTGGATGCCTTAATGAGGTACATGAACTCCTTAATTCATGCGATATGATTTCTGACCACACTTCAACAGCTACTGCGAGAAGTGACTCAAGAATAACTTATTATGTCACTGGCTATGTTGCCCGCAAGATGCTTAGCAAGACAAAATGTGAAGAGTGCTCAAGAGCACTGCTGCTCCCTGCTGGGTGTGAGGCACCTAAAGAAGCCTGCCTCACGAAGGAAGTTGACAGGGGTGGATTACTTTACCCCTCTGAGGACCTCCAAGCCTTTGTTGCGAAGGTTGAAGACTCGTTCACTTATTGTTTTAGTCACAACAAGCTAAAAGCAAACAGCTACCTTGATCTGATCTCTTGCCTGACACGAAACAGCCTAAACTTTGTCGGCTGCCCTCAACACAGGGAAGATGTGACAAACAGTCTAAGTTTTATACACTAACAAGGCTGCACTTCCTTGTTAAAGCTCAAAACCGGGCAATGCAGGCAAGGAGACAGAGGATGCACTTCCTCAAGATGCGACGTGTTACTTGAGCTTATAATCTTATTTTATGAGTATCTGTTGCTTGTTTGCAAAATCTTCACGTGGTTTGCCGCATGTTTCCGAAACTAAAATAAACTCTTTTCTGCCTAAATGCGATGTTTTCTTTTTTTTTTCGGAAAGCTTTGAAGCCTCAAACATAACGTGCTAAATTGCGCTTGACTTTGATTAGAATCGACCATACTACTGGGAGCAAGCTGGTCATAACAGTAGGTGATAAAAAGCATTAATTAGCACATGTTCGACAGAACATTTCGGATCCACTCTGGCGCGTGTGATCTAAGGGCAGTGAGCCCCACTCGACAGCGTCTCACTGCTAATAACGATGTTGCGAGTTCGATCCTCGCCGCGGCGGCTGCCTATGGGTAGAGACGAAATACAAACGCTCCCCTATGCTGTTATCGGCGGTCGTCTGCAACGGCGCACGTAGCCCATACTAGCCATCGCACAGTACGTCGTTTCACCTCAATTTACCGTGAATAGATTTAAAGAGTCATCGTCAACCGCTCATTTTGGAGTGACTATATTTATATAACTTTTCTTTCTGCAAAACCCGCGGATGCATGCGCTCGGCAGCGAGCATTGCAGCCGCTCCCCGCGTCCCGCCGTGAGCGAAGCGATCTAAGTGACGACAGCAGCGCCGCCGCTGCTGGCATGATTGCCTGCTTCGCTCCGCGGCCGCCGATGCTCTCACCTCCCCCTCTAGCCACCATACTTTTGCCTACCGCGAGCCCGCTAGCGACTGCAGCGTCATCTCGTTTGTTTGCAAACATTTAAAAAAATAATTACTCCATCTCCAGTATTCGACCACAGCGCCATTTTCGGCAGACTGCTTTTTTTTTTTTGATTCATTGCCTCCCATAGAAACACGCCTCGATTTTGACACTACAAAGCCTTCTAGTAGCTCTGCATCCCTGGCGCGCCGCCGCTCTTTTCCACCTTCTAAAAACGTTGACCTCTGCCCGCATGGAGGAAGGTCCCTCTGCCCCTCTGCAACCGCGAATCTGATCGACCAGCCTCCTTTGTCAGAAGCATTTCCCAACAAATCCTCAATGTGTGCCAAAGTCGACGCTGGATGCCCAACAAATAAAAAGTAAAACAAAAAAAACAAAGCAACGAGGGTCACGTGGTATGCACGGCTCGTACTCCGCACCCCGCGTGCTCCAACACGCTGCTGAACTGTACCCACTGGCGCTTCCGCGCGACATACGCGCTACTGCTACCTTCGTGGAGCCTTTCCTGCATTTCAGAAGTGCTGGCCCATTTGAGTTAACATGGGTTCAGTTTTCAAACTGGCTGCCTTCATGAGAAGTGAGCTGATGACACAGCAATGCGCCGCTCGATGGCTTCGCACGGCGTCCTGTAGGTAAGCAGTCCGCAATGCGAGCTTCGCTTTGGGAACCTTGTCTGAATTTCGGGCTGCTCATCAGCTTTGACACAGAGACCCATTGTTTAGCGCTGGCGCACATTTTAAAGCTTAATATGCTCCACTGCGCTAAGCATACTGATCCGCACGTAAACAGTGACCACAGGCAAAGGGGCAGATTGCAAAGCCCTGCCTTGGAGTGTCACTTGCGCACTTGAAAGCAGCTGCGCTTGACAGGTAGAAAGGCACAAGTACGCGGGATGTCCCGCTAGATTTCTTACGAGCGTCGCAGTATCTCTAGTGCAGCTAGGGTGAGGTAGACAAGTTTAGCTGTACAGCATGGTCAAAGCGAGGTGAGAATCCCAGTCCCGCAGGTCGAATGGCATCGAGCAACCCATTGGACGGGCGGCCCTCTCAGCTCCGAACAAGTTTGCAGCGCCTTACATGAGAGTTAGCCAAGAAGTAATTAAGGAAGCAGGACTCTCTTGGGTTCGTTGACACCTACTGCGTCGTTTTTTTGCTAAGTGAGCGCTCATTATAAAGTTATTTTCATTATTAATTTCCTCATATGGGCTGCATTATGTCGAATTCCCATTTTTATTTCTTTGTCACTTTCCAGACGCGAAGAAATTATACATGGACTTTCGTTCTTATGCGTCGGATTTAAAAAAATTCCTCTGTGCAAAATACTCGCCTAATCGAGAGAAAACAGCGCTCACAAGGTAGAATATTTTTGCTTAAGTTGTTTGAGATGTAAATCAGGACCTACTGAACTAGAGACCTACACATTTCGCACTGCTCCAGTGCGCATGTTCGCATGTTCTAGTTCATACCTTTTGCCGCTAGGGAACGGCAGCTACGGGCGGCTTGGCACTACAATTAACCTGTTGATCAAGATGGTATCAGTGTTTTACTTCAAGGATGTAATAGTTTTGTCATTTGTCTACGTTGTGAGTATTCATCATTCGGCCATTGCCTAGCAAAGATGCCAGAAAGTCTCACGCCTGGCATGCGCGCAAACAAAATATTCACCGCTAGGATTTGAAGAAATGTCGTATTTGCATCGTTCATTACTAGGTTTCAAAATAATAAGACATGACAAATGCATAAGGAGGCAGTGAGAGGAGAGAAGTCATTTGTCGAAAGCAGATGATGATGATGATCATGACAGACAAACAGGTCAACCAAGCGCCCTCAATGGCCAAAAAGTTAACGAAAATTGGCGCACGCAATCCCATAGGACCCCGCCAAATGTGCAGGTCTCTAGTTCCGTAGGTCTTGATCTAAATGAACATCGGTACTTGCCTGTATTTGTTGGAAGTGGCGAGAAATTGCTTTCAGCTACGAGTACAGTTTTTCCAGACGCGAGCCAAACAGCCAGTCTCACAGGCTGCGCCATCTGCCAGATGAACATGCAACTCACAAGCGACGACTTATTAGTGTGTGCTGTTGGTATCACATTTTAACTGCGGTATTTAGTAGCAGAAGCAGTGGTGTTCCTTGTGACCTTAATTCCGGCGGGCAGACGAACCCCATTTGCGAAGAGAGCGCGCTTCTCGCATCCACCTAGCCGAGACGTCGTTTGCCGTGCTGTCCGGCAGATGGCGCAGCCTGTGAGATGGGCTGCTTGGCTCGAGTCTGCAAGAACTGTACTCGTAGCTGAAAAGTTTCTCGCCAATTCCACCAAGTACAGGCAAGTACCGATGTTTATTTAGATCTCAAACAACTTGGGCAATAATATTCTACCTTGTGAGCGCTCTTTGCTCTCTATTAGGCCAGAATTTTGCGCACAGGAATTTTTTTGAAATCTGGCACATAAAAACGGAAGACCCTGTAGAAAGCAAAGGTAAGTACCAAAACACTGTGCGAAGTAATTATAATAAGTTCACGAAATGGCGGAAAATAAAGCAGACTTGAAATTCGCAATTTTTGAAAGGGCGGCTGTGGTGGAAGGAGGAAGGTCGTCGTCTGTGGTGGTTTTTTAGTTCTAGCACTGACTATAGGTGTCTTCGATTTGGCTGCACTCATTGCACTAATTGTGTGGAGTTCTGCGGCAGTGCCGCCAGTGTGCAGCGCCAGTGCAGGCAGTTCAAGTGCAACTTGGCACTGGCTTTTTTCAAAACGAATGGTCAAGAGCAGGGCTGTTCGTCTACTAGCCTTGTCGTTGCTACCAAATTACAGCTAACTGCGCGGCGCTGGCATCAATGATCACCAATATCCCGAACCACGTAAGGAATTTTTAAGCAGCAAATCGCAATAAAGTGTTACTATGAACCAAACCTAGGAACTTGTCCGGGGAAAAAAAAAGTTGAGTCTTACACACAGATGACCTGCGTTGAAATGATGCCCGTGCAGCACGACTTGACCGCAGGTTTACATTTAAGACTCCTCGAACAGTTACTCACCTCCTCCTTTGAAGAAAGAACTGCCATCATTTCATTAAAAAACTACTGTCATACCTTCTCCACATCTCCGACCTACACATGGGCGCCGCCGTATTGCTGCACTACAGCTGCACTTCCACTTTGGCGAGTGCAAGACGGCCAAGAACTCGTGCTGCACTAGTTTGGCACTTTTGCAAGACGAAGATGGAAGTGCAGAGGGCACACACTGCACTAGCAAAATGAATGCGAAAGTGCTACGCTCCTTGAACGGGTGCAGAAAATGGGTAAACTTATGATCAGAACTGGATGAAATGTAGAAAAGGTGAGCAAAAACATAATTTGAGAGAGGGTTATGATGATGTATTCTGTGCAAAAAAAAAAAGTAAAAAACATTTATAGTGTATAGTGAAAAACTGCGGCGCTCCCAGAGTTGTCCGAGCACGCGAGAGAGATGCAACCAACTTCTGCCTCTACTGATACATGCGCTACTTCTTCTTTTACAATGGCATGTATCAATATGTACGGCGGAATGACTGTGCTTTTCATGGATGTCATGCTGGTATAGTGGGAATAGTTCTTAATAAGATGTAACAGGCTGCTTAGTTTTGAATGGATTTGAGTGTAGTGATCAGTGTAGTTTGACTTGGATCCCAGATTGGATTATGCGTATTCAAACTTTAGGCGCACTAATGTTTTATACAGGTATCCCTGTGTTTCAAGGCAAACGTGAGTGAAGCCACCAGAAGTTGGACGGCCTGTCCCGGAAGTCGGCTGTGTATTTCAATGCAAAAAGTTGTGTGTTTCGTCCTTTTAGTCGCAGTTTTTTTGCATTGTTTTTGTGTTAACATCTGCTGTTATAGCATGACTGAGAAAGCTGAATGCGAGAAATATGAGCATCGTTTGGAGAAACCGGTAATTTCAGAGAAACCAAGGAAAACAGACATGCAGGATTCACGCTGTAGTAAAGGGGAATATACGTAATACACTACATTCTTGTCTGGTTCTTGTCTTCCGAGTGTAAATTTGGAGCACTAGTGAAATGACGATGAGGCTGCAGTCATCTTAAAACCAAATTTTCACGTAGCAGTGAAAAGGCAAACGATGGCGGAAGTCCTGACACTCGTTCTTCGAAAAGCTGCTCGGTATAAGCTGCTGTAGTTTCAGTTTCGAGTTGCAGGCAGCCATGTCTCGTCTCATCGATGGCGGGTGATGTTGATTGCTTTAGGACGTCATTTACCTTCCAGACATGCTGTTGGCTTAACTCCAGAGCAAGAACCACATTTGTACAGCTGTGTCTACAAGAAGCACGCAAAACCATTTTCAGGCTAGGCATTAGCATATTTAGAGATGCACAGCATGAGATAAACGACTGACAAGAAGGATGAGCGCTGCAGATGTGCACAGTGCGAAAGCAATTGTGGACACGAAAGAGGAACGCAGGACAAGTGCTGTTAGAAGTCAACTGCATCAACCGTTACGAATAAAAGCCCATTCAGGAATAATTTGGCACAGTACAAAACAGTAGTTGATACACTTCATTGGAAAGGCTGTATCATACTTTTTTTAGGCGCTGATGTGAACCAGAGCATCGTCGGCACCTCTTTAGATAGTAGCCGCACCTACGCTCCGATTTGATCAAAACATAATTCAATAAAATGGTCACTGCAAGGTCGGCTGCCTGGTGAAAATTTCCACCTATTCTTTCTTCAGTTTATCCCACATTGATGGTATATGCTTAGAGCACAGGAATATCTACCAAATTACAGTGTGGGGTTGGGTATGCTAGTGCAACGGGACAACACAAAGCTGTGTAAGCAAGGCTCTGTACATTCTGTGTGTAGCAGTGTCCTCTTGTCTGCAATGCAAAGGCCCTTCTTTTTTAAAACGCCTTTTCCGAAGTCTCTGTTGATCTCCTCTACAGTTGATTGCGCAGCAGGTAAGCATTGTCATGGAAAAAGACGAGAATGACAAAAAGACGGTATGCCAAAGGAAAAACAATAACTTAAACTGAAAAACCAACTGTGCTGATCTCCCATTTCGTGCACTGCCAAAGACCGACTTTTCGGATGAGGCTGCTCGCTTCCCGTGGCTTCACTTTCGGGTGCCAATTGCGCATCCAGCCCCGTAGTGGAGATCAGGGGGTTAGCTTTACCGGCATACTCATGGGAAAAATGTTTCGATGTAACCATCCATAGCATTTGGTTAGAATATCCGAAAATTTCAATTTTTATTATTAATATATATTTTTACCCTGTCATGCAAAATTACTAAGCAGTTATAGGACCCATAACCATTGCCTTGTCGCGGGTATTAAGTGAAATTAAATGCTTCGTTTTCAAGTTGCAGGAGATCAGGAAGTAGGAATTGTACACCACAAATACCTCATGTCATGTTGATCACAGTGAATGAAATGGATAGTAAACCATAATATAAGTGTGAACCAATTGTGTGAAATGTATTAATTATTATGTTCAGGGGGCAGTACTTTCAAGCTGCATAAATAGTCTTCTGCACTGTGCTATATAACTGCTCGATGAAGATATTGGGTGGTAACGTACTGCAGGTAATGGTAAGATACTGGAAGCCATGATTAGAAATAGTTGTTTAAAAATTCTTTTTTGTAGCTGACTGAAGACAAGGTGCTTCTTCTGACAATGAATTCCAAGCTAGTACCCCATTACATTCCACAAGCCTCTTTATGTATAGATTAGGAGATGAAGGCAGATTAAAATTGTGGTTAACTGCAGTTCTTGTGTTTTAGGACAGAATTTGAAAGCAATTATTGGAAACAAATCCTTTGTTTCTATAATTGTGGGAATAATTTGGACTGTTTTTGTTTATGTAATGCACTTACTGGTAGCATGCGAACTGAGTTGAACAAGTACTTGTTAGACTGCGTTGTCCCCAGGAACGCAGTAATTCTGAGTGCATGCTTTTGCAGGCAGATCACAGGTTCCAAGTAAGTGATGTAGGTTCTGCCTCACAACTCTGCAACATAGTTGGCTCTGAAAGAAAGGAGACTTCCGTCCGCTTCTCTGATAGGGAGTATCTGTTCCTAACCAAATCATTGGGATTCACGGGGTAACTTGTGGTGTTCATGACGTTTGTTTGTTTTTGTTCTTGTTGGTTTCACTATTTATTCGAGCATTGTCTGGAATAAACCTTCAGTTGTGAGTAGCGCTCGTCTTTGTTTGTCTCGCTTGTCCTCGTTTTTCCGCGCCAACTTCTTCAGTATGCATTTCAACCAACTAGCCCAACTTTCTGCTCTCCTAAATATGAGAAATAAAGAATGTGTTGAATAGCATAGCTAAACATTCCCATGCCTAAAAGCGACTCTGGGGACTAATTGAAGTTGACCTGTATTGACAGGGTACCGCAGTCTAATTATAAATTGACCATTCTTACTGAAAACAAAGTGTTTATGTGCTAAAAATGATTAAAAAAATGGAAAACATGTTGTCATCACCGACCAGTTTCAAAAGTTCAGTCTACGTGCATTTACACCAAATTTGGGGTGCAAATTGCAGTGGCTACGCTAACCACCATTAATTTCAGAACGGTGCCAACCAGTCTGTTTCAGTACCTAGTCAAGCCCAGCTGTAGCGGTTGCTGATATATCGAATGCTCGGTTATTGTGAATGAGGGTCTCGCTACCGTTGAAATGTGTATTAGGACAGTGGCAGCGCATCTCAGATAGCACAAACAACTGTGGCCATACCACTCAGTTATACCGATTGAGGAGGTACCGTAAACTTGCCCCAGAGTAAAAGGACGATGACTTCCAGCAAGCGACGAGACTAAAGAATGTCTTTTATCCCTCTTGTCCTTCTTGCCTTTCTTTTATCCTTCTTGGGCAGCAGTGGTAGCGGAAGCATGGTCCAACATTCCTGTGCCTAAACGCATCCCGCAATTCAATGCAGATATTGCCGCCATGCAAGTATACCGGATGAACAACGTTGTCCAACACAATCACCACTGTTGTCACCACTGCATCGAAGGCCACGTGAACAAATCGTCATCCAGCCCCGTCTACAAAAGCAACGACCCGGATCCCGACATCTTCACTTCTTGGGCAGCAGCGGTAGCAGAAGCATGGTCCAATGTTTCGCTGCCTAAACGCATCCCGCAATTCATTGCAGATATTGGCGCCGTGCAAGTATACTGGACGAACAACGTTGTCCGGTGTGATCAACGCTGTTGTCACTACTGCATCGAAGGCCACGTGAACAAATTGTCATCCAGCCCCGTCTACAAAAGCAACGACCCGGATACCGATACTTTCACTTCTTGGGCAGCAGCGGTAGCGGAAACATGGTCCAACGTTCCTATGCCTAAACGCATCCCGCAATTCATTGCAGGTTTATGAAAAACTTCGCCTCATTTCATGTGCTATTGCCACTGCTACTGCTTCTGTGCCCTTACCGTCTTTTCTTGTTTGGTTTTTAGGCAGCAACTTGCTAAAAGTGTGCTATGCCTGATAAGTGCTCGTCCTGGCATGAAGTATTTGATGCAAACAACTTGATAATGACATGTTCGGAATGTGACTTGCAGTTCCATCTTTGCAAGTGCAGTGACATATCTGAACGGTCGTTTCTAGCAATCAAAGAATCAACTAGAAAAAAGCAAAAATGCTCATCTTGCAAGCCTTCTGCTAGCGAACATGAAGCTATGCAGGCAGAACTGGTGGAAATCAACAGAAAGCTGTCCCTAGTCACAGCCCTCGAAGCAAAATTGGATAAGTTGATGAACTTGCAGAAAACTGTAACAAGTATTGAGAAATCTGTTCAGCATTTGTCGTATACTTATGACGACATAAGATGTACACAAAACAGGCACGAACAGGAAATTAGCGACTTGAGTCGACGGGTAGAGGCTATGGAAAGTTCACCAGAACTGAAAGCTGTGCCCGGACTAAAACAACAGATAAATGATCTAGAGCAATACAGTCGGAGGCAAAACATTGAAATTCACGGTCTTAAGCCACAAGAAGATAAGGACCTCTTGCAAGAAGTAAATAAAATAGCTCAGCACCTTGAGATCGCAGAACTGTCTCAAGATGACGTCGAAGGATTGCACAGACTGCCCTATAAACCTGGCAGGCCAGATGTGGTAATTGTCAGACTTGTGTCGTGAACTCTCAGATCAAAATGGTTTGAAAGAAGGGAGCAATTGCAGACTAAAAAAACCTGGAGTCATATTCTTTGACAACCTGACGGCAACCAACAAGCGTCTGCGCTGACTCGCAAAACATAAAGCGAAAGAAAATGGGTATCAGCACGTTTGGATTTCAAAAGGGCGAGTCTTCGTGCGCAAATTCCCTGGTGCAACTGCTGTCAGGATCTCAAACAAAGATGACCTCGAACAAATTGTCTAGCGCTCAGTTCATGCCCAGTGCGACATCCAAATCAAATCATGGCCACTTACATGACTGAATCCTTTAACAGACTGCATAACAGTGAAAACTGGTTGCGTAGGAAGCACGTTTCTATTTTTCATATGAACACGAGAAGCCTCCAAAACAAACATGTGGAAATTGAAACATACCTGTCTCTTATGGTTTGTGCTTTTGATTTTTTGGTTTTTTCAGAAACCTGGTATTCTGATAGCTCAGAGGTACTCATTTTTTGTGATTATTTATTTATTTTATTTGAAATACTGCCGGTCTCTAGACACATAGACACATATCTGTTTATCGCTTGGAAAGACTCGGGGGGGGCGGGGGCGTTTCCATTTATGTTTGGGAGCATCATCAGTTTGAATGTTTGCCAGATTTCACATGCGTGAACAATGATTTTGAAACAGTTGCAATTCTGTGTCATAATGTACGGCTCTTGCAGTTTACCGCCCTCCTTATGGCATCCTTGATAAATTTCTTAGCTTTGTTGAAAGACTGCTGGTTCTTGCAAATGTCAAAAATTGGCACGTAGTTGTTGGCGATTTCAATGTTGACCTGTTTTCAGCTCAGCAACAGAAATGCCAACTTCTAGAAGTTATGCTTGAAAATAGTTGCGAAAACCTAATTACCGAGGCCTCTAGAGTAACTGCGCATTCAAACAAGTTGATTGATCTGTGTTTTACGAATATTCCAAAGGATACAACTTTGTCCGGTGTCCTGTGTTCTGGTATTAGCGACCACCTATCCATATTTGCAGCACTTCCCATAGATGGAAATTCCCAAAGTATAAAATGCACTAGAAGACATTAATCACCATAGTGTCAGTTTGTTCAGGCGTTTAGTTGCTAGCTCACAACGGGTAAATGTACTCTGAAAGTGATCCCTCTGAGTCATATGAGGCATTCATTTCCTCACTACAACATTGCTATAATGTTGCCTTTCCTTTATCAACTGTGCTTCAGTACAAAAAAGCCCGGAAACCATGGATAACTAAGGATCTTTATAAGCACATCAAGCAAGAGGAAAAAATGTTTAATCTGTTTCTAAAAACACATGACGTTGAAACACTGCATGAATTGAAATGCTTCAGGAACAGGTTAAATTCGGAGTTAAAAGAAAGCCAAATTCGCTTTTTTCAACGTAACCTCGAGAACTTAGCGTGAAATAGCAGCAGAACGTGGAAAGTTTTTCGTGAGTTGACCAGCAACCCGACAGCAGACATACCGTCTGAACTACAAATAAATAGAAAAATATATTCTCGCGAATCGTTAGCCAGTCTGTTTAATAATTATTTCATAAATGCTGGAGCTCTAATGACCATGCCTGATAAGAAACCAGAGTGCAGCCCTTTACATTATATTAATGATGTCGTAAATGACAGTCTATTTCTTGCTCCTACATCTGAAGATGAAGTTGTTCCTCTGTTGAGTTCCCTTGACAACAAATCCGCAGCTGGCGAAGATTTTAAATCTCTACCAATTAAAGCAGTTGCTAGTGTTATCGCAAAGCCCCTAACCCATATTTACAATCAAATGTTATCCCTTTGTGTTTTTCCACAAAGGTTAAAAATTGCTCGTGTTATTTTAATACACAAGGGTGGTGAATACAATGAGTTAAACAGCAGTGGACAGCAGTGCAGATTTCAAAAAGGAAAGTCAACTGAAACGGCCCTGCTGCGCATTAAAGACAAAATCATTCAAAATATTGAAGCTAAGTTATTTACAATTGGAATTTACTTAGATTTTCGGAAGGCATTCGATTCTATACAGCACCATATCTTGTTCAACAAGCTCAAAGCATATGGCTTTAGAGGCATCACACAAAGTCTTATATGCAGTTATCTACATACGTGGTCCCAGTTCACATCCATACATGGCATTGCATTGGCGAAAGTTAACATTAAATACGGCGTTCCTCAGGGCTCTACACTCGGCCTGTTGTTATTCGTTCTGTATATAAATGACATCGTTAACATTTCGTCAGCCGGAGAAGTGTTTGCTATATGCTGATGATACAAGTATTTTTTTCCGAAGAGAGCCTTGAGGAACTTGCGGTCACGTCAATCGCATGGCTGCATGAGCTCAGTTTATCGGTATCAACAAACAAGCTTCAAATAAATGCAAAAAAAAACCAAATACATATTTTCTTTAAAAGATAAGCCCAATGTCTTCACAATAAACCTTAACTTTAATGATGCATTGCTTGAGTGTGTAGATCGTCATTCATTTTTAGGTGTTACTTTTCAGTCGAACCTAACATGGTCCTATCATGTAGAAAATATAAAAATGAAAGTAGCGAGATGTATTGGAATGTTATGCCGCCTTCGAAATCTTGCTTCTGCCAGGCTCAAAAAGCAGCTTTATTCTTCACTTGTGCGCTCACACTTTAATTACTGTGCCTTAGTATGGGGAACCGGAATTAAGACTGATAATGATAGGCTATCTGCACGGCAGCAAAGGGCAATTAGAACACTATATAAAGAAAATGTACACCCTGTAACCTTTATGAGAACACAAAATATCCAACCTTTTCACGAAATATATATACAGAAATTATCTGCGTACATATTTTCTGAAGTATCAAGCAATTACAGTTGATTTGTTTGTCACTATCTAAATAAAGATACTGGTCACAATTTGCGTAGGATTTTCTTTGTCACAGAAAAACCAAGGACAAATTATGCTGAACAGACAATTGATCATGAAATTATGTAATAATTATCCAGATATTCTCGATATCGCAAAAACATGTAGAAGTCTGAGAACTTTCAAATGCAGAATACAACTTCTGTTCACTTTAAATAGAAGGCCAAACACATACAAATAATGATTTCTAATTGCACAGTTGTGTTATGATTTATATATTTGTGTACAAAGTGTCAACAATAACATGTGTTTCTTTTTCTTTTTTGAACTTGACACGTGCTTCATGTACGTTTTTGTACGGTGGTTTTTGTTGTCCTATTGTATGTGTACTGTCTACATGTATTTTGTAACCGCTGTTGTTGCACCCAGTGGGGCCAGAGCCTCGTCAGGAGACTAATTACATCCTTTTGTCCTGCCCCACGGGCAGTACGATGTATTGCCCATCCAATAAGTAAATAAATAAATAAAAAACCTCTTAACACCACCCAGGAAACAACAAAGCGACACAAAAATGCAATGAGAAAGGCAACATTGAAACTGTAAGCAGCTGCAAGCCAAGCTCGTGCTGATGGCCTACAAGTGATCATAGCATCCATGCAGGTTGGGCAAAGAAGTGCAGTGGGCACGAGACAGAGGCGATGTCGAAAGTGAAGCTATACTAAGCACGGTTGAGGATCAACGAACAGGAGTTAATTGCGTGGCTGGCACTGCTGGTCTCGCAGTGTGCAATGCCTGCCCCGTCAGCTGTCAGCCTGTTTTACTGACACTGTTGGAAGTAAACCGGATGAGATGCACTTGGATTTTCTTAGCCCGTTGTTGATGTGTAACTAGTCGTATGTCTCGTGCGATAACTTCATTGGTGGAGACGGCGACAATGCGGAGATGTGCCCTAATAGTGCTATTCTACATCAAGTACAGGGAGTCCCCTACTGCTAGGGATCTAACTAAAGTGACAACTGCTACCAGCTACCATGAACACTTCATCCACAATTAGTTATACATAGGGATTGGGCTTTTCGGTTTTAACCGAAAAAAAACAACATAAAAGTACACTGAATTTAGTTTTTTACATTTGGTTTTAACCGAAAAAAAGGTAATATTTTTGGCATGCAAGGCATAGCTAGCTGGCTGTATAGTGTGAGTTACACTCAGTGAAAATTGATTAACGGAGTAGGGAAGCCAGGACCGTGACGAGAGGGTGGCATTGTTGGGGTAAGCCGTGCAGTTCTGTGATTTGAGGCGTTCTTCCACTTGCTTCCACACCTCTGCAGACCGGGGAGCACCATGCAGTACCTCGCCGTCTGCTATCTAAGCACTGCTTGTTCGCTATCATCACCCGCTTAGAGCAGTTAGTCAGTTAAGTAGGTTTATCAACTACATGTAGGACAGGCACAGCCACAAGTGCAAGATTAGTGGCAAATTAAGTTTATTACTGGCAAATGAACTGTTGCTGCTAAAAAACTCAGTATAGACTCAAGTGACTTTTGATCACTCAGAATTGCACATTACATCACCTAAAAAGTCAGTAATTCATGTGTCGAAAAAATATGAAAAGATGAACCTTGCATTATGAAATAAACAAAAAATGTCCGCTGAATTTTGAAAAATAAAAACCGAAAAGGCCAACCCCTAGTTATATATTATAACTAATGCGTTCTAAACCACATTGTTTGCAGCAAACATGACCCGTCTGCAGAGTTTGGAAAGTGCCACGTTAGGGTGAGCTTTGAAAAAGTTGATGCACAAAACTCACTTTTTAAAGAAATAGGTGCTGCTTTTATTTTACTTGGTTTTCTTGTTTGTGCTATGGGAAGTCTATTTACTACAGACTTTGGATGCGCCAAATGCCATCCAAGTGACCGTCAGGTTCGTTATAAGTGGGCTTGACTGTAGGCGTCACAAGTTTGCATCAAGCGGCAGAAAGAGTTTTTAATTCAATTTTCTCAGCCATAAATGTGTCTTTGCTGCCAGCCAAACTTCAGCACACAGCAAAAGAGCTAAAGAATAAATTTGAGAACATTAATTGGATAGAGTTGGGCTCAATGTCCCACCATATTTGATCTGAGTTGTTAAAAAAACCTGTGTTCAGAACTGATGACCGCTCTGATCCTTTTAAGTTTCAAGAAGGTTTTATTCACTTATAACAAGGAAAATATTTTCACAGATATTTGGACCGATAGGTGATGTGGCTAGTCAGTGGTCCAGTACAAACATAAAACTATAGTGCAGAGGTCAGCCAGTTCAAATATAACAGAAAAAAAAGATCAATTTTGAGTGTTCTAAAATAAAAATTATTTCTTCAAGTAGTGATAACTGCACTGCTCATTGGAATACATTGAACTGTAGCTTATTGATTATACTTGCGAAAGAAAAAGCGCCAGAGTTGTGTGTACAAAACTTTTCGAGAATTTACTGGTTAAATATGCTGTGACACAAAAAAAACACTACAAGCAACAGTAAAATAAGCCGCCACGCTAAGCAAGAAACTGATTACAAAAAAAAATAAAGTATACAAAACATTGCACATGTTTTTAGCTACAATTCTTGCGATTTTCAGCTGCGTACGTAATAACTGCACTTTCCATGGCCTTTCAAGTGCCAGTAGAGAAAGCAGTCGCACAAGGACATGAAGTGGGTGTAGATATCGGATGTGCCGCACATTACACTTCTTCTGAGTTCTGGTCTTGTTTTGTTTGTATAGTAGAGCTTTCAGTTCCTGCTTTTTTTTTTTTTTCAGTTGGTAGTGAAATGAGTCTATTGGTGAGAAGCGGGCGTGGTCTTCCTTGACATCGTCATCATGAAAAATTGGCAGTGGCTTAGCTCAGCTATGCCAGGATATACGTAGCGAGAGTTGCAGTTCCTCCCTGGTCTAATCGCGTGGTCAATTATACGATGAGCCTTTACATCCTTTTCTTCCGTTGTTGTTGATGATGATGATGTTGGCATTGCTTCATCTTGACTTTCTTGCGAAGGAACCATGCGAGCTGCTATGCGCCGCTTGTTACGCTGTGCTTTTTGGCGTCTCCGCTTGGCAAGATGTTCTTCTCTTTGCTCAGGCGTCTCCGCCGCTCGTTTAGCCTTCTTCATATGGTTGTTAACTAACCACTGCTGCTCTAAAAAAAAAAGTGCTCAGTGCAGCTTTTCGCATTCCAGTAGCCCGCAGTGCAACAGATGCCATGATCACCGACCGGTGGACTACGCCCGGTTAAAGTTTCATTTTTCACGTTACATCTTCGCATTAAAAAATGAAGAAAAAAAACAAACAATTGGTGCTATGGAAGCGAACAATGTGGCATAGTTTGTCCAGGAGCACCAGCTTCAATTTTTGGTGGAAGGTTCAAAATGTCAGCCATGTAATGACCAATGGCCTATTGCATGGAAAAGGGGCTGCGGCCTTCCTTGACATCATCATGATGGTAAATCTGCTGGCGTATTTGGTAAAACATCTTTGCAGCATGTTCCAAAAACCGTAAAGCACCAAATAAAACTTCTCTCATCATTTAGAAATCAAGCGCATTCCATGAGATGCAAAGTGAATGATAAAACGAAACACGTGCGAGAATGCATTGATGTCCCGGGCCTCTGAGACGAAGTCTCGCAATCCAAACTGAAGTCCAACCATTCCACATGGTTGTGTAACTCACCAATACTGCAAAATAAGACAGCATAAGAACTAACAAAAGTGCTCATGTAGTATTTCGCCTTTGAGGAGCGCGCGGTGAAACGTACACCATGATTGGCGACCAGCAAACTTTAGGTGAATTTTTTTTTCACATTGCTTCCTCGAGTTGGAAAATGAAAAAAGTTAGCTGTGGTTCAACCTGGCAGACACCTTAACAGAGTGAAAGCTCTGTTAAGGTGAGCACACGAAGCTAAGCAGACGCCACATGCTTTTATATAGCGAACAGCACATTACACGAATTCCGGCAGTTGCGAGAGTGCTGTCGGCTCCACATACGCAGCTGTGGCGAGGTGCAGCGAGTCACGTGATTCAATATTTGCAAAGTGGGCGAGCGCCGTCGGCTCAACGCGTGCAGCTATGGTGAGGCGGGACGTGTCACATGGCATGACGTCAGAGCCAAGCCTCGCTCCTCCTGGTTTGAAGGTAAAATGTCATAGCCACATGACCTTCAGCTTTGTACGAGAGGAGTAGAGCTGTCGCTCTGAAAACAAAACTGAAACCTAAGAAATGGTGTTATAGAAGCAAACTAGATGGCGCAGCTTGTCCAGGAGTGTCGTCTTAATTTTTTGGTGGTAGGTTCTAAACGTCGGTCATATATCACCGATGGCTTATGAAGCCGTAAGGAAAGAATTAACCGGGAATTGCCAGATAACTCACATTGTGGCAGCTGCTGACTGCTCTTTTGGTCTTTTAAAAGGTAACCTCAAACGTGCCACTATTCACCTCAGAAAGTAGCATGTGTTACCTTAGTATTTTTTATTTGTTGTACCCTCAGAGCCAGAGGCATTACAGAGGGAGGGAAGTGGGCTACATAAGGCAATACAAGCAATGAATACAATACAGTGAATGTATGCGACTGCCATATGGGACACAGATCAGGCATATATTATTCAGGGTGTTTCACCTAAGACGTCACACGATTTTTAAAAATAGCTTTTTTGACTTAGAAGAATGCTTTTTCAGCATAGCAATGTGAGTAGTGGGCTAACTAGTGGGCTGGTTAACTAATACTGAATAGTTAACTTTTTAACTAGCATTGTTAGGCTCTTTAATTATAGAGAGGTGTGTAGCCCAGTGTGAGTAATATCCATATGTTTTTAGAATTTCAAAAACTCGGTTATCCTTGGCACTAAGGCCCAACAATTATTGTTATTATGACGAGTTATGTGCTCTGGAGAGGTTGTTTTGCCTGCAAGCTTCTCAAAAGCGGCAGGCTTCTCGAAAGCAGAAGCCTGGACAGCTGAAGCCTGTCTTCAGCGTCATTGCATTATGATCAGGTTCACTGGGCTGCTTTATGAACTGTGCCTGAAGCATTACCTTGGACTAGTGCACTGCAAACTCTAAATCTGCAATGTCAGCCTCGAACAAATCGTGGTATACAGTGGTTCCAATTCAATGTCGGCAGAGGCCCACCACTGCTTGAGTGCCCTTACTTTGTTCGACGTATCGTACTGGCATAATTCTTTTCTTTCCTCCTTGCAGTTGCCTGTACATCATTGTTTTCATGTTCTAGTCAGGATTTGTCTGTGCATCAGCACAGAGAATGAAGAGTTGAATTTTATGAAAATTTTCATAATTCATGCCGCTGCCCATGCACCACTGGCAGCTAGCACCTGTAGTGCCATGTGGGATTCCTAGCATGCAAAATAAGGCTTCCAAGGAGGAAAAAAAATAATGAATCATCATCCCAGATTACTAAAAATGGAGGGGGAAGCATGCTTAACTTTAGAGCCACGCTAACGCATTCTCCACCATTGCGGGGCAATGCACCAGAATAAGACTGCAAAAGCTGCTATTATCATCACAACAAATGTTTAGGTATCTAACCTGAAACAAGTTGCTCGGTGAATGCACTGTTCTGGTATGTAGCGGTGGCTTCTGATAGCTGCTGTGGTGACGATGGCGAGGTGCAGTTATCACGGCCAGGTGAGGCGATGTTCAGTGCTCAGCAGTGGTTACCGCATCTGATGCCTGACTCATATTATTGCTCGCAGGACACAGGCTTGCAGGGAGTTCTTGGCAGTTGGCCACGTCAGTTGGCCATGGGTGAGCACAAAAGATAAAGACAAATTGAAGAAACACAAGACAAACGGTGACTCACAACTAAGAAAGAGACATACAGTTACAGCAGTGAACAGGTAGACATACAAGGAAGCACTGACAGAAAGGGTGATCACAACTAAGAAAGAGACATACAGTTACAGCAGTGAACAGGTAGACATACAAGGAAGCACTGACAGAAAGGGTGATCATAGAGCCGTTACATGTGTTGCTAATTGGAATTGAGAGAAAGGAATTCCTTGTCGTAGAATCACTGAGGGCTGGCTCACACACAGTTTGCTTTCTTATTAGGTGCGCTCAGTTTCCCTTGTGCACTTACTTACTAGTGTGTTTGAACAAGGCATCGCTTTTGGCAAACAGTAGGAAGCACAATTTACGTGCTGTTACGCTGCTTCACTTCGTCTGTATTACAGTGTGCCATTTGTTTGTCTACAATTTGTGGTGGTTTACAATCTGCCGGTAGGTTGTTGGAACTGAAAAAAGTGGCACTTCTCTTAGCAGCAGATCAAAAGTTTTGTCCCGATACTTTTTGAACGCGACAGTGTTGAGGCTCCCCTTTTGCAGAAAATCCGGTGGCATCATTGTTTGTGTTGAGAGCAAAAAATCCCCAGAGAAGCAACTTAGGTGGGTCAGGTGACCTCATCACAACATGCTCCCCATGGGATCGTTAATAAACTGACCATCATTGCATATGACAGTCAATTAATGATTGGTCGCGAGGGATTGCTCGGGGAGAGTAACCTAAGCTTCACACGCCCCACCGGGCGCAGCACCTGCCATCGCAGGGCAGCAGTGCATCGCTTAACCGCTGCACCACTGTGCCTGGAGTGGTACATATGAGGACTCCTAGCTATCTATGAACGTGCTGTAGACAGTCACCATTTCTGCATGTATGGCCATTAACCCATTAATGCTATCGTCTGATACCCTTAAAGGTGCACTAGAGAGGAATCTGAACTCGTCTTTTTACCGCGGGAACTCAGGTTCAGGCATTTTTAGAAACTTCGAATTATTGTATTGTGCGGCCAATTACCCCAATTAAGTCGAATCAAATGTCCCGGCTCCCGCCTTTTTTTGAACTCAACGCGGTAGGTAGGCGGAGTCAACCAATGCGTGGAGTGCCTTTCAGCCAGTCCAGTGGCGGCTTTGCTTTTGCTTTTATTTTTTTTTTAGGTTTCTGTGAATAAACAGTTTGTCGCAGACAATATAGCCGCAAATTAGGCCCACGGAAATAAAAATACATGTGGACTCTTTGATTTACGTATCACTCCGCCGATGGCAGAGTGGCAAGCCACCACGGGACTGGCTGACGCGTTCGTTGACTCCTCCTACCTACCGCATTGAGTTAAAAAAAAAAAGCGGAAGCCGGGACGTTTAATCCGATTTAATTAGAGCAATCGGCCGCACAGGACAATAATTCGGAGTTTCTATGAACGCCAGGAACGTGTAGATAGAGTTCTCGCGGTGAAATCACGAGTTCAGATTCCTCTTTAGTGCACCTTTAAGACAGAGCCCTTCCAATTTTTTCTGAGATATTTTGGGTCTTGTGTAGAGCTTTATTTATGTTTTTTGTTTACTTACCTTGAGCGTGGGAAATGTTACAGGGTGGTCCCTGTTATTGTTGATGACCAAGTTGTGCCTAGCAAGCAGACAAGGCCAGCTGTTCCAGGAACCACTTCAACAGAGCACACGCCTCAGAACGACCGGCCCAGGAAAGAGGTGAACCGCCAGATGCCTCGCAAGAAATTTTTCCCCGATGACGAGAGTGATCATGACAAGTGAGTTCTGTGTTGTTTAGTTCCCACTGCAGGCAGGGCACTGTTTTCATTTCTTTTTGTCTTGCCCACTCTAGCCAATGCTTCTGGTGCAGGGGCTGGGCAATTTTATTTTCATTTCGTTTTTCTTCCCGTTCTACTCTCTGCTTCCAGTGCACACTCTGGTTGCCCTGCCTTAACAGGAGCTGTTGTCGGGGGCTAGTTGGTGATGGTCTACAGAAGCCATGTTTTATTGCGCTAGAACCATAACACACAAGAGAAGAACACATAGCACAGGATGAGCACTCGTCCTGTACTACATGTTCTTCTCTTGTGTGTTGTCGTTTTAGCACAATATAACATGGCTCTGCCTTCGGCTGTGTGCCTTGGTAGTGGCGTGTTAGGTAGCAGAAACGCAGTGCTCAGCTGTTGGAAGCTGCAAGGTGAACGCTGATATCTCTGAATTAGGATAAAATAACGCCATAGGAAGGGCAGGATTCACTTTCAGTGGAAATACTTTCGGGAAAGTTCAGATGTTATTCAGGAATAACAGTCCAGATGTAGTGATAAACAGATCATTTTTTATCATGAAATTAATGGTCTTGATGCTCAAAAGCCTATTTATTTAAACAGCCAACACATCATCTTCATCATTATCACTGTTTTCGTAGCGGTGCTGTGCAACTTATTTTTTTTCTTTGAGGGGTGTTGGGGAGGATGCTGGTTATGCCCTGGGTGAATTCTCTGTGTTGCATGAAAATTGGAAATGATGGCAGAAAATGGCGGACACAAACGAAAGCTCTTGTGTAAACAGGTATGGAGCTTGTATCTTCGTAGCAGGGTGGTAGTAAAATTTTAAGCAGGTCTGCTGTCTGGGATCATTGCTGCTCATAGAACTAAAATGAACAAACTGCAGCAGCAATAGCCTCACATGCTGGATAACAAGTGGGGTGCCCTAATAAAGACTGCATTATCAATCAAAATTTATAATCCTCGTTAAGGCTTTACGGTAGCTGCAGCCACGTGGAAAGGACGAAGCCCTTGCACGCCAGCCGCAGCCTAGTGGAACAGCAGAAGCATCATGCCAGCTGCCGCTTGCATTGTTTGTAAAACCATCATAAAGTAACCTATGTGAACGGTCTGCACATATTGTGCTAGTGCAGCTACGTTACATTTAGTTTTACGAAGTAAATCAGGGGTAATTGTTTTTTTACAACTTGCTTCCCCATCGTAGCACAGCAAGAGCAGACTAGAAAGGAGCAAAATGGCGCCATCTGCATCTGGCTGTTCTCTCTGCCCTGCTTTGTCTACGAATGTCGTTGCAATTTTTGGCCAGCCAGTGACAGCGTCTCACATTTGAAGTCATGTGAGCCATATGGTGCTCCATAGCAGGATTCACCCAAGAGACTGGCACCAGATGCTGCCACGAGGTGTGGGCATGGGAACTTCTTAAAAGGCTCACTTTTGAGGACTTGTACGGGGAGAAGTTTGCGGGGATACGGCGGCCACAAATGGCAAAGGACAGGGTTAATTGGAGAGACATGGGAGAGGCCTTTGCCCTGCAGTGGATGTAGTCGGGCTGCTGCTGATGGGGCATGAACACCCAGTGGCCGTTACTCTACATAATAGTACATGCATTCCATGGCCACATAACAACTGTTTAATAGGCTCTTTAATAACTTTCTTAACGAGGTTTTTCTCTTCTTCTGATGTGGACTTTTTGGGGGATTATTTGAATTGCAGGAAGGTATAACTAATAAGATTGCAATTGCTTTATTGCAGAATATGATTCGTTGCTTTTCTTTTGCAGAATATTGAATTTTTTGGTTAAGAATACGCAGGACGCAATGTACTGTTTTTGTATTAGCTGATGACATGATATATTTTCTGCCTGTGCAGGCTGGCCCGTTTAGTGACGCCGTTGTGGAGAATGCCCTACAGCAAGCAGCTCCAGGTGAATATTGCGCGCAGTGGAACTGGTTCATGCATTGTTGGGTGCTCAAGGGAAGGGCGTTAGTTCTGCCTCGCATTGTTAAAGGCGATCTGGAGACCTTTGCCAAAGGCTATAATAGGTCTTCTCAGTCTAGCTGCACTTTCTGCACTAGTTAACAAAACTGCCAGTGCAGCGCTGGTTCTTGCGGCATGAGTGCACCCTGACACTAGGACTCTTGATGCAGCGGCCAAATCTAGTGTAAAACACAGTTCCGCAAAAAGCAAACTCCACAACACCAAATAGTACAAGAATTTCTGGCACTTGAGGAAAAATACAATGGTTTCACAGCCTTTTATACTGACGGTTCGAAAACGGATACTTATGTAGGAAGTGCAGTGGTGCGAGGGAATTCGGAGACAACAATACGACTTCCACAGTGCGCATCCATCTTCACTGCAGAATGTTACGCAGTATATGTGACCGTAGAAAAAATACTCGGCGAGAACCTTAAAAACGCTATTATTTACACAGACTCTTTAAGTATACTTACAGCCCTCCACTCAAGAAACGCAATCACTCCTATACTTGGTGACATTATACACAACATAGTAACAGCCACAGCTAGAAGACAAAACATTAAACTCTGCTGGGTCCCGAGTCATGTCAACATAAACGGCAATGAGCGAGCAGATTTCTGTGCTGCTCAAGCTCGTGGCAAGGAAATAAAAAAAGTAAATGTACCCTTGAATGACTGCATGAAATTAGTACAAAGGAAGTTAAGGAAAAAATGGCAATCGGCTTGGAACAGCGAATTGAATAATAAACTACACTTAGTAAAGCCGATTTTAGGTGAATTTAAGTCGTGTGCACCAAGACCGTTTTAAAGAAGTGATTTTATGCCGTCTCAGAATAGGCCACACGCACCTTATGCACAACTTCCTGCTAACAAAACAAGATAAACCTGTTTGCGAAGAATGCGGAGATGAACTTATGGTTAACCACATTTTATTCTCATGTATGAAACTAGAAAAACTAAGAAAAAAAGTAGTTCACTCAATTATATCATGTATGCATTCCTTTCCACCCTACATTGCTTTTAGCTGATAATGCCATTGTTAACATACCTTCCATTTTTAGCTTTTTAAAAGCAGCAGGCGTACTTGAAAAGCTGTAATTTTTTTTTAACCACTGGATCGCTTTTATACATGATACACCTCATCCACTTTCTCATTCTTGAGAAGTAGGCTGAGGCTGCTTATTTGATTGGTTGGGAGCCTCAGGATCCTTGCTAGCCAAGGAAAGCCGCTAAGGCTGCCTGACCTTCTTTAAGGCTTTTACCATTAGCCATTTCCAAATTTCTTCCATTCTTTTATTACTACGCAGTACAATCTTTTTAAGTCATCTGCACCATCGCCTCTCTTTCATACTCCAAAACATTCTGTAGAAAAGCAATTCTATACCTTGTGCTTGGCGCATGATGGCCTTAGCTGCCTATGTGCCATAAAACCCAACACAACACAACACAAATCTAGTGTAAAAGTTCAGGAACGTTGGTCTGCTTGGCCACGTGTTGGTGTTTGTCACGTGTTTTGACATATGTGCAGGATTGTGCTATGTATTTGTATTGAATGCTATGCATTTGTTAGAAGGGTGCATCTTGTGGAGCAGCCGTGAAATATTAATACCAAAAGTGATGAAGTACTTGACACCACCCTTTCTGTTGCATTGTGCAAAGTGATATGTGCCAACTGTTGTCAAGGTAACGAGTACTTTGAGAGTAGAGCGTGGTAGAGCACCCTGCTCGGCTTCGGGAGGTGGTGGGTTTGACACCCGCTGCCGGCTGGTTACCCACCGGTTTCCTCAAAATGGGTACAAGCTATGGCCCAGCCTGGTGCTCAGCTTGCTAAGGTTACATGGCTTGGCAAAGGAGCCTGCGCCTTCAAGTCCTGTCCCTGTGGGCTTAGAAGAGAGGCAGCGCTAAGTCAGCAAAAAATAAAAGGGCCACAAGTTGGGCCTCTACCACATGAGGCTGATTTAGGGTTACTTGACGGCGGAACTTATTTCTGATTCGTCAAGGCAACTGTTTGGTCCAGGACCCTTTCCCCAAGCATCTGACCCTAGAAGAGCCGAGCACCAGGCCGGGGAAAATCTTGTACCCATTGAGAAACTGGTGGGCACCCGGCGGCACTGGGAATCAAACCCAGCACCTCCTGAATGCGAGGAAGAAGTTTTCGGTCTGCCAAAAAGTTTCCCTCCAGCCACTCACAGAATAGGCTAGGGCCAGACTGCTTACCAAGAGCGAGTCCCATAAGTTAGAGCGAAGCTCAATAACTGGTGGACCCCTACACCAGAGACTGCTCTTGTACCAGTTTAGTTTAGGTTTGGTCAACCTCGGGCTCGAAGGCCCTCCCAGTCAGCGTGGTGGACCGGTCCACTATTGCCACCTTGTTGATCATGTGTGGGTCCAACCCACGAGATTTGGACAAGTGGGGTCGCTACTCCCCGTAGTGCGCTTCCGTGCTGCGCACCCTTGCCAGATGCCAAGGTGCCCTCGACTTCGGGTAGTCTCTTCGTGCCACGCTCCAAGTGAGAGCCCAATTCTGCCAAGTTTTCTTAAGCGTCTTGGATTTGATGCCCGCCCTGGTGTACTAAGCCAGGACCTACCACCTATGTACCAGAAGTGCGAGTGTGGGCTTCATCCCACACACCTTTGTCTCACAGTGGTACTACTCACAGACTCTCAAAGGACGCAAGCGCCAGTTCTGATTTTGCTTCGCCCTCGTTCTTTTGGCCTACTGAGATGCCCGCAGGCCTCAGCGTTTCCTAGAGAAGGCCCTGGTTTCCCGGAGGGGGAACGAGGGCAGATCCAAGCAGCGCTCCTGAGTGATCGAAGGGCTCGGGTTACACAGGGATGCCCCTACCCCTGATGACTTCAGTCAGCGGGGATTTCCCTCCAGCGATTCTGCTCGAGAATTAGCCATAGCAGCCTATCCCTAGCTGCCATGGCATATGAACTCGCTCCCTTCGGGTCATTGGGAGAGAGTCACCACTAGCCCTTCACATGTTCGTCATTAGCGTCGCCTCCTTTTCACTGGATTACAGGGGCACGCAACTACTCCCAGCGTTACACCTAGGGCCTTCATCGCCGGTGCCCACACCCCGCTAGGTTACAGGAGGACGCTACCCCTCCCAGCGTTAGCCATCCTGGGAGCAAACCTAGTGCTCCACAGCCCCGGTCAAAGACAGATCTACTGTGTCCAGGTAGCCAACCCTCCGGTTGACAGCCGACCACAGCACACCACTCAATTCAGTCCATCATCAGTGAAACTGCTAATGTTCGAGTTAGGACCACGGTTCACCACTTCCCAACAACCGTCAGCCCCGAGGCGCCGTACCGATTTGCCATATCGAAGCTTGGCCTTGTGGTAGAGCATCCGCCTTGCATTTGGGAGGTGCTGGGTTCGACGCCCAGTGGTGCCGGGTACCCATCAGTTTTCTAATGGGTACAAGGTTTCCCCCAGCCTGGTACTCAGCTCTTTTAGGGTGAGATGCTTGGGAAAAGGGTCTTGGACCAAACCGTTGCATTGACGGATCAGAGATGAGTTCCACCGTCAAGCAACCCTAAATCCACCTTGTGTGGTAGAAGCCCATTTGTGGCCCTTTTTCTTTTCTTTTTTCTTTTAAATGGTGCAAGGCCAGCTGCAGCCAAAGAGAGCCATGGCACAAGGTATTTTCATTTGCTCTAGGTGGGGTCAAAGACCCATTTCCCAAGCATTTCACTCTGAATAAACTGAGCACCAGGCCAGGGGAAGCTTGTACCCATTATATCACTTTAAAAAGTACTTTGAAAAGAGAACAGACGAAATATTTGCACTTTGAATTCATGAGGTTAATCAAATTATCGCTCTAGACTGCCTTTTGACACTTTGTACGTGTGGTTTAGGCTGTCACCATTCTATTCGAAAAGCTCTAATTTCAGCACAAAGAATCTCCACAACTTGGACTAATTTCAACTCTCCACAACTCGTGTTCACTGTTGGCGGGCTGTGGTGGCAGAGTGCCTATCAGAGGCTGACTGGCAGTTGAAGGCTGACTGGACCTCAAAGCCTGTTGCTACTTACTGTAAGTGGAGGTGCAGATGATGTCACAGCAAGTCATCAAAAACGCTGCCATCACCCACGTTTTAAAAAAAGGGTTGTCATCTCACCTTCTGTCTCTTAGTGTACAAAATCTCTATCATGCTGTGCAAAATAATACCGTTGTAGTGTAAGACGTCAACTGGCCTTCAACCAAGAGCTCCTTCAGAAACCAGGAACCCGGTACGACACGACACAGGAGCGTTTTTAGCGTTCGGCACGTTGTCGGCTTCTTCTTCAACAACACCCACACTGCGTCGTCGTCTTCTTTTGTCACCGGCCGCTGGCGCTTCCCAAGCCTCAGTTCTGTCCGACACCATATTTACACGATTGTAAAACGACTCGAATGTAAGTGGACCCCCCCAAATCACATTTCCCAAAAATAAAAAAAAAACTTCCAAGGTTGTTTAAGCTTGGCCTTGAATAGTTGAACGCGATAGCATTATCCAGCGACCGCCGTTCATCGCCAGCCGCTATCTGCTGCGGGCGTGCCCATGGGCACATTCCAAAACACAAAATGTATTAGTCACTGGACTACTCGTCCACACTTGCGCCATCGTCCTCACTAGTGCTGCCGTCGTGGTTGCTGCTGCGGTCCTACAGCATGTCGTTCTAACGTCGTCCAGTGAAATCCCACACTTCGCAAACAGCCATATCACAACATCGCGTGGAACAGCTGAAAATTTTCCTCGCTGCAGCTGCCATACCTGTATCACCCGTTGCAAACCTCGGAACTTGCGGCCCGGCGCGCAGCTGTTCGTTTCTTCGTCGTAAAAAATGGCAGCCGTCTTGAATGTAGCTGTGAACGATTGCCTGACCTGGAGCACAAATGAAGACTGACGTAACACGGACAGTTGAGCTAGTTGGTACATCATTTTAAAACTTTCGAAAGCGCTGCTACGGGGGACACCAAGAGAAGGAAGACGAAGGACAAGCGCTACTATCAACTGAAGTTTATTGGAAAAAACATGTAAGGTTAAGTAGCTCACACAAGGCAGCCATGTTTTGTCTTTCTGAGGGTAGGCGCATGCACTGCTGGCTGCCTTGTGTGAGCTACTTAACCTTATGTGTTTTTTCCAATAAACTTCAGTTGATAGTAGCGCTTGTCCTTCGTCTTCTTTCTCTTGGTGTCCCCCGTAGCAGCGCTTTCGAAAGTTTTAAGATGAAGACTGACGAAGCACTACATTAAAAACTTGTGAAACGCGGCCGGCAGTAGTCAAATGCGTCAGAGCCGAAGAGAAACTACGCCTGAATGGCGTCGGCTCTTCCGTCGGCTGTCGACACTCGCTGGCACCGCTGCCAATTCAAGTGGGGGTGCCGCCAACTGGAACAGCGGCCCTTCCGTAAACTATCAACACTCCATTGAGTTTTGAGCGTGCATGTAAAAGTAAAAAAAACTCGGACCATTGAGGTTCTCGTGGAACGCGATTACATTATCAGAACACTGCCGCTTATCAGCAACCGCAGTCAGCAGCCACGTGTGAGGTGCCAGGTTGCTGCCTATCGATAGCTGCCATCGGCCGCCGCCCGCGCGCGTGGGGAGGTATGCCAGTTTTGCGTGTTGATGTGCACGCACACACATGTGCAATGTCATTTCAGCTGTTTGGTGAGGGCGTGGCGCAGATGTCATGTCTAGCACAGGTATGTGGCCATCTTGTTGTATGGCCGGCTGACGCACACAGCCAGCCAAGCAAGCAGGATGCCAGTAGCTGGAATGAAGAAGCTCCTTTAATAGATTAGTCGCGGTAATATATACACAGCTAGGGCCACCTGTGGCGTCCTCCAGGACAGGTTAATATAAGTATAACATCCCCCGTGCTAAAGAAAAATAAGCCAAAGTGGCGACTCATTTGACTACTTCACTATGTCAAAAATCACATCTTATAGTCTGCGCACCACGCGAATTGCCTTCGCTCTTGCATTGATTGTCGCAAAATTGCTGGTGGTTCTGCTCTCGCTGTTGATGCTGGAGCTGCGCTGCTTTGTGTTGTTGACAGTCCTGCTGGCGTCGGAGGCAACCCAAGGGAGTTCCGGGTAGCGCCGAGCTGAAAAGTTGCCTTGGTGCCACTGCTTAACTATAGTCAAGGGCTGGGAATACCTAATAGCACCTTTGGGAATGTGCCCTGGCAACTTGACCTGTACTAGTAGGCCTGGGTGAAGCGCGTGTGCTTGGCAACTCGTTGCCTATCTGTTGGTGTTCGGCCACTCTGTGACGCAACGCTCGCAACTCAATGTCTGGCCTCTGGAAGAACTGGGCACCCGGAGCTCCGACTAAATCTAGCTTAGTTCTTGGGTGATGACCATGCAGAAGCAGGGCAGGTTTTTCGCCTGTTGTCGCGTGTGGTTTGCACTGGTACATTCCAAGGTAGTCGCGTACTCGAGCCCGCGATTCGAGCCCTGCGTGGATTTGAGTCCCATCCTCGTCGCCATCTGTTGTATCGCCGGCTGGCACACGCAGCAAGCCAAGCAAGCATGATGCCAGTAGCCGAATGAAGAAGATCCTTTAATAGATTATTCGTGGCAATATATACACAGCTAGTGCCATTCGTGGCGCCCTCCAGGGCAGGTTAATATAACTCAACTGTGTAATATAACTCAACACATCTCACCTGTGGTTGCTGAAACAGGCATTGCCGCTGAGCCATCTGCTACTTGTCTGCTGTGGGGTGATTCAAGCACCTGCACCACTTGCATGAAAAGAGAACTCGCGGGGAGGCTAGTACAGAAGAACTCGTGTAGCACATTGTCAGATTGAGTGCCAAAGTGTGAGAATGCTGCACCACCTGAACTGGTGCAGAAAGTGCAAGCAAATTGGGAGACCTAGTAGTGCCTTTCTTGCTTTGCCTGTGCTTATCTCCACTCTCGCTGCTGGGCTGTCCTCACTGTGTTGGGGGTGTGTGTCTGGATCCAAAAGAGCTCCTTTGCTGGGAAGGCCTTGCTGCCTCTGTGGCTTTGCACGAGGGTATGGTGGGGGCAAAGTGGGCTTAGCGTGTCTTATAGATTACCGCATTGTAACAACGAAAATTGTGTTCTTACTGAGAACGGAGCTCTGATAGACTTGACCAAAAAATGATGCAATAGAGTTGTGGCTGCCACTGGCCATTTTCCAGAACAAACTGCAGTTCGCCATGTCAGTTTCATTCACGTGGATCCCAGAGCCTAGGCTATACTGCCGTTCGTTTCCACAGCCTTGCTTTTGGTCTTTATGTGAGTTTGCACCGAGCGGTGAAAAAATTTTTAAATACAATTTCCTCGGCTAAAACTGTTATTTGCTGGTGGACAAACACCAGAACGCACAGAAAAGTCCCCAGAATCGATTTTTACTCTGAACAAATGTTGGGTGGAGTTGTCGGTGTTGTTTTAAAGTTGTCATGGCAGGGCTGCATTTGTCGTGTTCTTCAGCAGTGTCACTTGTGTGGAGATGGGGACAGTGTTGTAGCAGGGCGAGCCAGAGGAGGCTAGCCGCCACCAAGCTTGGCACTGCAGGCCTCCACTTTAGGTGACTCTTGAGGCCGTAGAGGCACGGTGCAGTCGGGGCTAAGCCTCTACAGAGTAGCTTGGAAGCCTCGTGTGCTGGGAAAAAAGGGGTCCAGGCATTTGGGAGAAAGAATAAGCCAGTTTGCAGCCAGGCATGGGTTGGGAAACTGAAAACCATGTCTGCAACATAGGCATGTGCGAATAGTGGCTTTTTGGTTCGAAGTGAATTCGAATCGAATAGTAATTTTCTCCGAATAAAGCAAATAGTTTGAATACTTCTATAGCACACAAAATAAGTTGAATGGTACTATAGGCATTTTAAAAATCATATATTTTTGAACACACAACGCTATTAGCAGAGAAAAAAAAAGAGAATGCATTAAACTTCATCACACTCATCGAAGCGTGTCGACGTCCTGCAGAAGGGGCTGTTGAAAATTGGGGAGTTGGCCTACATGCGGAGCTGGCACATTTGGGGGTTGCGCGACCCATTATGAGACCCTTGAGTGCTGGTCTCGTTCCATGGAGATCAAAGAGAACCGCGCGCCCTTTGATTAGAGCGCGATCCGCGGCCGCTATGGTGATCCAGTTTCATGGGGTGCCACTGCGCATGCCCAGATCGCCCTGAGGACGTTGCGAGGCGCCGGCCGACTGCTTGCAGCCCCGCCCCGTCAGGACCAATCAGTGCTTGCGCGCTAGCGGCATGCAGAAGCAGATCGCGCAATACTAAATCTCTCTGCTGATGCCGGCCACCGAGCGCTGTTATGGGGCATGAGCACTGCGAGTAGCGTGGCCACAGACACCTGGCAAGTATGGATCTGAGTGCCGCGCTTCCTCCTGCTCGCGTCTGTTGCTGCGAGCATGCAGACCGCATACGTGTGGGAACGCAGGCACGCATCGCGGAGTCGGGGCTTTGGTTACGCACTTGCCGCGTTGCAGTCCCGAAGTATGAAGCAAGAGTTACAGAAACGTTATTCGCTCGGGACGAATGCTTTGAGATTTTGAATACCAAACGTTCGGTCTGAATCAAATATTGAATACCTTATTATTCGACCGAATATTCAAAATTATCGAATATTCGCATAGGCCTACTGTAATAGCTGGTAATGTGCTTTGCTAATATCAGGGGAAGTGGTCGCGTGGCTTAAAAGAAGACACTCAAGTTATGCCAAGTGTGATTGTGCCTTGGCACTGCCTGAATTAGGCACTAAGTTCAGTATCTCTGAAATTTTCTCGCGAGTTCAAAAATCTGGATACTTCGAACTGCTGGCTCAGTCCTGGCCAACACCCCTGTAAGTCTTTGGCTTCGAATGTTCGCTAATTCAGATGCTATGGGTCTCACATTGCTAGCTTCGAACGGGCTCCCGAAGGGAAACCGCGTCTAGGTATGATCAGCACAGCAAGGGATCGTTAAAGTAGCCCTACTCGGACCTTAACTACATGCTGCAGAATCACCGTGCAGCTCTGACGTGCACGCAGTGACAGGCGTGGCAGCGAACGGACAACCCCGTCTCTGAGAGTAGCCACAGACTGCTTAATTTCGGTTTCGCTTTTGAGCTTTATGCCATTCCACGTCAACCGTGGCGTTTGCTGTTGGCTGTGCATCAGCCAGCCGGCTGAACCTAGCTGTGCACCGTTTTGGATGCTGATTGACGCCGCTGGGTCTTTACCTCACTTCCATCTGTGGGGTTCTTCCATGGCACTAAATCTGCATGCTTGTCACATGCCATTTACTCTTTGTGTGGTGAAGCCTCCTCCCGTGCAACACAGCTGCTGATGAGAGGGCTGCACTGCTACTGCATCTCACCATGAAGGGTGCCGAGGAGGCCCTTACCAGTTTGGATCAGTTCTGCTTCGACGCTCCTGACAGTGTGCATGCAATAAAGTATTGATGGAAAACTGAAAAACAACCACTGTCATGGTGTTCTCATTTCTAAAGTAGGCGAGCATTGCCCCCTCTTTCACTATGTAAATTCACTGCAATGCAAGCGGTTCTCATTATATTTTTGGTAATGCAAATTTCAGATAATTCGAACTTTTTTTTCTGGTCGCCTGGAATTGGCCACTTCGAGGCCTTGTTGAGTGTGTGTTGCTGTCAACGTCATTCTGTCTTGTCAGAACAAAGAAGCTTGCTTGTTCACCTTTACTCATGCCAATGTGGGGAACCTGTGCATCCGGGTCTCAAGAATGGGTGCATGGGTCAGGCACTGACGAGAAGCCCATGGTGCAGATCAAGCACAAGAACCTGAGCCGAACGATGCGGCAGCTTGGCCAGCGGTTGCAGGCGGCCGGCATTGATTTCCCAGTGGACCCCCAAAACCTGCCTTGTCCGCTACGACCTGTGCTGCCATCGGTGAGTGCTTCATTTGGTTTTCACTGCTCTTCAGTGGTGCTCTGTGCAGTTTTCAGCAGAGCTGAGCTTTCTTAAATGTGTTGTTAATTTTTAGCATTTCTCAGAGTGTTGCTTTATATGGATAGCTGTGATGATAGTTTTAGCCTTTGTTTAGTTTGCACACAAAATATCGTTGCCTGCAGCACTCTGCATCACAAAACGCCCAGAACTGTATATCAAAGCAAGAGAGGGGTAAGCAGTGCTTCTAGTGATGAAAGAAAACTTCAGCCTGCAGTCCAAGCAAGTTAGCTTCCTCCAGAATCGTCATTCACAATCCAAGCAATGTATGCATGCACTCCACTCTTAATTTGTTACAGAATATGCAGAGGCAGAGCTGCGGTGATAGTTGCCTTGTCAATTATGGGAAGTGAGAGGCATGTCTTAATGGCAGTGAATGGAATGAAATCTACAAAGAATGCAATGATGGTAGACTAACTTAGCGACAAAATGTGTGACATTTGATGATACGATCATGGCCGATGTGAATTTTGGGATGATTTGAACTTGTAACATTTCCTGCAATCAGCTGTAGGCAGAATTTTGGATGTTCCGAATTCTTTCCAGCGTCGTACAGATGATACAAACGTAGGAGCTGTGACCGTACCTGCAAGCACTAAGCGTTGCCCTTGGCATCGCAAATGCCACAGTTGCCATTTGCACAGTATGTACTACCGTGAGCACTAAACTATGGAGCGTGACCGGATTTGAAGGTTAGCGCATTTGTTCTGGCTGAATGGACCAATAAGTTTTTCCTAGCGTAACGGTCACTTAGGCAACAACAGACTAATAAGTTTTTCCTCGCGTAACAGTCAGTCACTTAGGCAACAAGAGACTTGATGGTGCAGGATAGATGAGTGCTTTGGGTAGCTAAACTGTACCCGCTGACGCCGTGATCGCCAGTCGCGTGGTAAGTGCCACGAGCACTTAGTAGCAGCAGTGTGCAGCTGTGCACAAATTTACATGCGAGTGATGCGAAAGTATTGCAATTCTATTTGAATTCCATTCTAGTTCAATTCTAATTTGATTCCTATTTCACTTCTATCTAATTCGATTCTAATTCAATTCCTATTTCACTTCTATTCCATTTCAGTTCTAACTCTATTATATTCCTTTGTAGTTTGTGCAGTTGTAAGCGCTAGTAGTGACTATTACTGGTTACATTTCATATTTTCCTGCCTTGATGACCTCACACCGTTTCGACCAATTGCTAGTTTTGTAATGCCGCCACACTTTGGCAAATGCCAGGTTTTCATATCAATGAGCCACCTAATGCCTTCTCATTACTAAGTGCTAAGCATTGCAAAACCAAGACTGTACGGAAAAGAGCTAACACTAATGCTCTTTGATGTCCCATCTTGGCTTTGTGCTGTTTAGCAATTATGGACAACCAACTCACCCAACAAGCATCAGTTCCCATACATAAATCTCGTCAGCCGTAAAAAGATATGCTCGAATGCATTTCCCTTGCTTCTGCATATGGGTTTGTTCGTTTTCAGATTATACGAATATTTTCCACAACACTGTGGGATTTGTATCTTCTAGACTCTACTCTTTTTAATGCAAATGGCGGTGGCATTAAAAAAAAAAAAGATACTATTACTTTGCTCCTCAGGGGACAAAGTTTTGAAATCCTCTTTTATGGCAGCCTCGCAGAAATCGGTTAGAAGCTACTTGAAAAATGCCATGCAAAGGTATAGGAAGGAAATGCAGTAGAACCCCACTGTCATGTTCCCAGGCGCTGAATTTTTGTGGCTGCTACATTGTTGCACGCCATAGCTCCCACAGAAACCCATGCATTATAAACAGGGATGCCGAAACAGGGGGCACAGGAGGCCAGAGCCCCCCCAAGTATTCTCGTGAGGGGGCTCAGCCCCTCTCCACCTGAATTCCTTGTTTATATTTTTTTGCTGTAACCTAACTTATGACCTCCGTGTTCCCATGACGTCCCAGTAGGAAACTACACGTTGAAGACACCCCCAAGTCTCTGGAACAGGCATGAATTAGAATGCTAGCCCTCATTTTGGTTTTCATAGAACGGCAATTTTAACAACAAAAAGCACTCTGGCGCAGGTACCAATTCTCAGTAGCAGCAGAAGCAGGGAACTGGCTTCGCTTTTCCTTTGTTAAAAACTGGTGAATTCCATTAACGTATGCGAAGGGAAGTTTTTCGAGAGTCCCCATCACCGTCGTCTTTGTGAGTCGGATTTGTCATCGCTCAGCGTGGTGTACAAAAAGGGGGAGACCGGTCTTTGTCGTCGCGAAGTGGCTGGTGGGTTGTTGGGCTGTTCATTGTGCGGGCTAGGGGTACGGAGAGGTGAAGGAAGGAAGTTGGCGCGACGGTGCGGGGTCAGTCTAATTTGTTCAGCAGAAAATTATAAGAAAGTTTAGTATAAGCAGAATCCCTGTATGAGGTAGCCCACTCCTGCCGTCACGGAAGCAAAGCCCGTTTCCTTGCATTTACTGCCTAACCTCTGTTAGACATATATGTGTGCACTAAAAATTTATTTTGTAACTTTTTTCTTGTTAATGCTTCTATAATATGCACCATCTAGCGATAAAAGAAACACTGCATAAGGAAAACAATTTTTTTTTCACACAGTTAATTGTTCTCTCTTGAGCCAAACTTGGATTGTAATATCTGAAAAACCTAGGTACATAAACAAAAAAAAACAAGTAAAAAGAAACTTGTTTGAGGCCCCCCCCACTTAATACTTCCGGCGTCCCTGATTACAAATGTTGCTCGCGTGCATTTTGCTGTTACGGTAGTGTTGGCACATAATATACTGCGTATGTCACCTCGTGATGGTGCTTCACCCCATGCTGGCACTTTGACAGCCCATGTTTAGCGCGCGCAGCAGGGTGATGGTACGCTGGCTAATGCAGAACTCCTTACTCCATTGGTGCCTGACTGCCATAGCTATTCTAGTACAGTCGAGCCGACTTAGAACAGTTGCAGTTATAACGAACACTCGCTTATTACAAACGAGGGCGATGGTACCATCAGAATATGTGTTGGGGCAATGACATTGCATCTCAGATACAATGAACATGGCTGCACAACTCAATTACAGCAAATGAGGAAGTTCTGTAAACTCTGCCTTGCAGTCGCAAACCACTGCTTGTTGCAGGAGCGGAGGGTGCCGAACGTCTGCTGGCCTTCGTGTCACCCCCTCCTCACTTCCTTCCGAAATAACGCAACGACCAAAAACCCAAAAGCAAAAATTAATAAAAATAAGAAATACAGGCTGTATGGAAGGGTGACAAAACTTATTACCAGATGTGGTTGTCAAAAATGCATGCTTTGAAATGTGATGCCTACAGTTGTTGAAAAGTGCAGTAAGCTTCACGTTGGCAGCTTTCTCCGCATGAACATGAATGGGAGCGACTGGTGGTCGCAGTTTGTCATCGTGAAGATTCGCAAGATGCAATGGTTTGGAAGCGATGTTCTCGTATGCTACATGCACGACACAAAGATCTGACTGATGTGCGACTTTTTTTTTTTATTCTACGAGTGTGCCACTAGGCGTAAGTTTAGAGGTGTCACGGGGACGACAGGCGGCTTGTTTGCCAAGTGGCTTGTTTTGTTCTACCGTGACGTGGCAAAATAAAAAATAGGAGGGTCCTGCTGGAAAGGGCCGCCTCCGAATTCGCCCATGTTGGCCTCGCTGTAGGGGGTATGACTTGGTTGTCTTGGCAAGCCCATACCATGGGATTAAGGTTGGCTTTTTGGCTGCAAAATTGGCATTGAACTGAGGACTTTCAGTTAATAGTGTGTGGTCTGGCTGGGCTGTTGTAGGGTAGGGTTTGTAAGCGCCTGAGATGGCACTACTTTGATTTATCCAGTCCCTTGGCAGGTCCGGGGAATGTTTGTCTCACTAAGCGAATGTGTTGGAGTATTTTGGATATGTAGTGAAGGGTTGGGGCGGTTATGTGAGGGGAGTATTGAGGCTTCCCGGGAGAGGAATGCTCAAGCTATGGCATGTGCCCACTTGTTTCCCTATAACCCTTGTTTCAGTTTTCTGAGAAGTTTCTTGGTAACAGATATCTGGACACTGGTGAGGTAACCAGCATTAGTCTGTCTCGTGGACTTCTGCTTAAAACTTTAGTTCATCTTGTGCATACACGAGTTCCGGAGGGAGTTCTGAAAGCATATCATTACAGAGGTTAGCTCAGCAGCAGGTGTGACAGGCTGTAGACAGAAGGCACACCAAAACCAAGTCACCGAAGCACTAGCTGCAGCGTCCTTGTCGTATCAACTGCCCAGTGACAGAACAACGTCCTCTTCGCTTCGCGACTGTGTACTGTAACACTGACCCCCCCTCCGCCCCGCGGGAGAGGGCACAGTCCCTGGGCGGCCTAAGGTGGTGGGTTCCAGTGGTAGGGTTTAAGATGGGCAATGTGCACAAGCTGTATGAAGGGGGCCGCGTGAGGAGAGTTGGGGTCCAGGAGCATGAGTTCGTAGGTCACAGTGCTCAGTTGCCTCAAGACGCGGTAAAGACCCACGTAACAAGGCAGGAGCTTCTCACACAGGCCCACATGGCGTGCAAGGCGCCAGAGAAGTACGAGGGAACCAGCAGGGCAGTGGGTGCCACGGTGATGAAGGTCGTAACGACGTTTTTTAGTGGTCCGAGAATCGTCGAGACGTTCCCGAGTGGTTTGGCTGGCGACGTCAGCATGGGCAATGGCGTCACAAACGTAACTGCTGGTAGAAGCGTCATGAGGCAGTAAGCTCTCAAAGGGTAGCAACGGGTTGCGACCAAAGAGCAGGTAGAAGGGGGAGTATTCGGTGGTATCATGGCGTGAGGAATTGTAGGCGAACGTCACGAAAGGTAAACTGACGTCCCAGTCACGATGGTGGTCTGAGACATACAGCTTGCCCGTCAGGGTGTGGTTAAGGTGCTCAGTAAGGCCATTTGTTTGGGGATGGTAGGTTGTTGTAAATAAGTGATGGGTGGAGCATGAGTGCAGAAGGTCATGAACCACTTTAGAAAGAAAGCAGGGACCTCGATCCGTAAGCAGTTGACGAGGAGCGCCACGATGCAGAACGAAGTCATAGAGAAGAAAATCGGCGACATCGAAGGCAGAGCTGATCGGGATAGTGCACGTTAAAGTGTACTGGGTAGTGTAGTTGGTCGCCACTTATTAATCCACTTCTTGGCGGAAGTTGATGTGGGAAAACGCCCAAGCAGATCATGACCAACATGGTAAAATGGGTCAATCAGTATGTCGATGGGCTGAAGCTGGCCACTAGGCAGGAGCAGGGCGTTTTCTGGCGCTGACGTTGATCACAGGCAGCAACGTAGCCATGGACAGAGCACTAAAGGCCAGGACAGAAGAAGTGCCTGTGCACGATATTGTACATGCGTGACACTTCGAGGTACCCTGCTATAGGAGCGTCATGAAGTTGGGCAAGTACAGTGGAGCGGAGATGGGTCGGGACAAGAGGTTGGCATCATCAGGGTGCATATTGCGGTGGTACAGAGCACTGACAGGCTCGGAGCAGGATCAGAAGGGTCACTGCAGAGGCAGTGGATTATGGGGAGCAGAGATGGATCATGGCGCTGCTCATTGCTGATGTGGAGAAACTCCAATACGGACAAAACACAATCGTTGGTATCACGTTTGATGGAATCAGGAGGATCGACAGGATGGCAGGACTAACAGTCAGCATCTTGATGCAGCAGGCCGGACTTGTAAATGTGTATTCCTGCAAGTGCAAGGCCCAGCGACCCAGACGGCCTGTAGGATCTTTGAGAGAGGACAGCCACCACAAGGCGTGGTGGTCTGTAACTACGCCGAAGGGTCTCCCCGACAAATAAGAGCGGAATTTGGTTAACGTCCAAACAAGTGCAAGGCACTCCTGCTCAGTAATGGAATAGTTACATTCGGAGGGAGATAGCAGGAGGCTGGCGTAGGCAGTCACACGATAGTGCATGTGCTGACGCTATGCAAGGATGGCGGCAATACCGTGGGCACTGGCATCTGTGCTAAGTTCTGTAGGATAAACGCACATCCTTCAGGAGGGTGGTAAGGGGACGGGCTGTGTCGGCGAAGTTCGGGATAACCTGGCGGAAATATGACCAGAGCCCAAGAAAACTGCGCACATCGCTTGAGGAACAGAGGGTGGGATACCGAACAGCATTGAACTTTGTCAGGGTCGGGCTTGACACTAGAAGCATCAGCCAAGTGGCCGAGCATCTTAATTCGGCACTGGCCAAAGCTCCCCTTCTTGGAGTTCAGTTAGAGAGCGGAGCGGCAGAAGACGGCAAGAATAGTAGAAAGACGGTGTAGGTGGCTTTCAAACGTGGGGGAGGAAACGACGTCATCTGGGTAGCACAAGCACGTCATTGATTTGTAACCACGCAGGAACAAGTCGATCATGCGCTCGAAAGTGGCAGGACCATTGCAGAGGCCGAAAGGCATGACTGAATTGGTACAGGCCATCGGGGATAACAAAGGCAGTCTTCCCATGATCCCGTTCATCAACAGCAATTTGCCAGTAGCCAAAACAAAGTTAATAGAAGAAAAATAGCTGGCACCAAGTAGGCAGTTGAGGGCGTCATCGATTCTTGGAAAAGGATAGCCGTCTTTCTTTGTTGTCTAATTAAGATGACGATAGTAGACACAGACGCGCTAACTGCCATCTTTCTTTTTGACCAGCACCATTGGGGACGCCCAAGGACTGCTAGAAGGCTCGGTAATGTTGTTCGCCAGCATCTTGTCCACCTCTGTCTGGATAACATGGTGCTCAGGAAGGAGAACGCGATAGGGCCTTCTGTGTATGGGGCTGGCATTGCCCGTATTTATGCGATGGGTCACGACAGTAGTTTGACCAAGAGGATGATTCCCAAAATCGAAGACGGCACTGTAGGAAACTAAAAGGGTGGAGGGCGCGCTGGTGTAGTCAGGTGGCAAATCCGCCGCGATCATTGCAGAAGTAAGGTCCGGACATGAAGCGGCCGAGTAGGGGTTGTGGAGACCAGACTGAGGCCCAGCTGTGAGAGCAGAAACTACGCATTCGGCCAAAGGAAACAGTTCAGCGAGTGCAATGTCACAAGGCAAAACTTTGGTCATCATCATCATCATCAGCGGCGGCGGCAAACTACGCATTCGGCCAAAGGAAACAGTTCAGCGAGTGCAATGCCACAAGGTAAATCTTTGGTCATCATCATCAGCAGCAGCAGCAGCAGCATGCGGAAAGACGAAAAGACGAAAGAAATCCAATCAACCGGATATCAACGATAGCATGCACGAATGCGCAAGGAAAATTAGTTAATGGGGCATCACTTCGATGCCAGAGAATCGCCCAGGCTGAGGAAGCGGCGATCGCTTTGGCGATGGTTTCCAGGAAGATCGCTTGTGTTTTTACGGACTCCCAGACTGCATGCTCTAACTATACAAGAGGAAGGATTGGAAAACGCGCGAACAGAATACTTAGAACTCAAGAAAATACAGAGTTTAAATCCACAGTCATATGGACATCAGGACACTCTGGGGATGTTGAAAGCGAAGGTACTCGCGCCGCTGCCCACGCGCTGTTCCTCCGGGTCCCCCAACATCCGCAGGAACATAATTTTTATGAACCACTATTAAGCTACAGGGATTTACTCCAACATTCCAGATTAACGAGAAAAGTGTGCGCCGAACCACACAAAAATCTAAACAGGGAGCTGTTCTATTCTAAGCAGCAGACAGACACTTCTGTGGCAGGAACGCAAAAAGCCCTTTACTCGAGGCAGCAGCAGAGTTCTATAGATAACGCTGCATGCTGGCCAGGCACACGTCAACGATGGTACAATCTTATCAGACCGACTGGCCGATACAGAACATTCATACCTCCTTTAAACCTCCTCCTTTTGTAGCTAGGTTTTTCGCATATTACAATCCAAGTTTGGCTCGAGAGAGAACAATTAACTACGTGAAAAAAAAATTGTTTTCCTTATGCAGTGTTTCTTTTGATCGCTAGATGGTGCATATTATACAAGCATTAACAAGAAAAAAATTACAAAATGAATTTTCAGTGCGCACATATTTATTGACATTGACAAATTTACATGTTTAGACATTCGTGCATGAACAAAACCATAACATAAAACAACAGTTTTAATACCAGAATACAAGCAAACGCGCTACAGTACATGTATACAGTTACCAATAATGCACGCAAGCAGCAGACATTTCGGACAGGTGCTTAGGCGGGACCAAAGGTTGCTCCTCGCTCCGCTGTTCTACTCACAAGCACCCTGATGACGTTGTCTATACTTAGGAGCGCCGTTCTTTCTTTATGTATATGCAAAATCAAAAGATGCGATAACCTCTTTTGAGTCGTTCGGTTGCCCAAATACGTTTTGATTCTGCGCACAGCATTAAAAGAGCGTTCCCCAGAAGCGACAGCCGCTGGTATGGAAAACAGAAGCTGAACATACCTCACGACCTGATCCATCAACTTGCGAATGTTTTGCAATTCCCTTTGTAGGATCTCCAAAATGCTCAGAGTTGTGGTAGAATCAGCACCGTTTAGAAGAGTTGATAATAGCATAAACTGTGCCGAGAGTCTACACAAGTCAAAATCAACTGCATGCACTCCCAAAGCCGCCTCTAGTTTATCTGCTGTATACCGACTACCTCCAGCTGCGCTGGTTAAGGTGTCTTCTAGTTTTACGAGGTGTTCCATGCTCAGCTGCTCAAAACACTGTTTTGTTTCACTTATGATTCGGTCGGCAGTAGCGAAATACTCCTTGCGCAGCACGGCCTTAACGTCAAGTGTAACTGGCTGGACAGGTCTTTCTGTCATCTTATACCTCGCAGGAGGTGTTGTCGGCCTGGACATACGAGGTTCCTTCAGGCGTAGGCACGCTGCTGTTGCGCTCGTGTCCTGCCACAGCTTCTGAAACACTGTTTAAGAGCGCAACTGGGAGATTGCCTTGCAGAGAGCCTCTGCTGCCTTTTTTGCACCTGCGGCGCAATATGTCGAACTCTGGAAAGCTCTTGCTAATTCTTCACAAGGCCCAAAGAAGGCTATGGAAATGCGGATACATAACAAGGTTTCATATTTCTGCAAAAGCCGATCGTAACCTCTAAAAATAGCCTTGCTGCTTTTGGTCACTGGACCTGGTGTCTGCAAGAGCTCCTTGAGTGTCTCTTGAACTCATGCGTAATTCTCAGCGAATCTTTGCATCGACTTGACTCTAATGGTCCATCGCGTCGGGCAAAGCGGCACTAAGTTATTTGGCCTTGATCCACTCTCCACAGCTGACTCGCGTCGTGTAGGAAGTACCATGTTAGCATGAACACTTTTGCACTTCTTGGAGTCGAGGACTGCGTTGGAAACGTCCTTAACAGGGGTAAGAGCGTCTCCAATTATGTCACAACTCCTGCTAGCCTCTTGCAGTACCAGATCTAAACAGTGATTACTGCAATGGACATTCAATGACCGTGGCTCACAATCACTAAGTCTTTTTTGCACATCCAAAAACCGAGGATATATTCGCTGCCTCATCAAAGCAGTGGCCTCGTACCCAGTGAAAGTCTAGGCCGAGGCGCAAAATCATGTCCTTGATGGCCGAGTATAGGGTCTCAGATCTACTGTCAGGCGCGTTATACAGGCCGAGATACTCTTCCCGAACTTCGAGATTCTCGCTCTGCACCCACCGCACGCAAAAGGTGAACTGCTCGTCACCATTTACATCGGTTGTTCCATCAGCAATGATACGAAAAAATGGACTAGACTTCACGTGCTCTAAAATTTCTCGTTACACACTATGAGCCATAATCTCTATAAGCTCATTCTGCATGTCACCGCTCACCCATCTATTTCTCTTACTCATCCACGTTTTAAGGAACGGGACATCCTCCGACCTCTCATCGAGCAAATCGAGCGAATTTCCGTCACATTTACCTCGTCCTCGAAGAGCTTGACCTGTGCGGCAGAGGTAGAGCATAGAGCTAACTATGACACGAAGTGCTGCCCTGGCCTCCTCCCGCTATTTGTTGTATTACTGTGAAAGGAGACGCAAAACAGGAATGCCTGCCTGGCATGACAAGTTTTGGCTCACGGAGGCCAAGTGAAATTTGCTCTTTTCATGTGACTGGAACTTCTCGATACCTTTTTTCCAATTGTTAAAACCAACCTTAACAAAAGCTGGTTCCATACTTCCAGCACTGTCCCCTCTTTCATCGAAATGTCGACGGCACTCGTGACACAAGACTACGTCGCTCTTGCTCTCATAAAAAAGCCAATCACGTTGGCACGATCTACCGCCTCGGTTTCTGGGAAACCTGTAGGCTTCGGCTGGAAGTGACCGACATTCGTACAGCGCTGACTCGTCCTCCCTTGATCTGTTTCTTGAATTCGTGAAGGCAAGCGAATGCACATTGCTTGTTTCATCAAAGTTGGCTCCTCCTGTTGTTCGACGTGAAGGCCCTGGTGTTGGAGCTTCTACAAATGAAATCAAAGACGTATGGTCACATTTTCCTTTTCACATCGGGCTCCTTCTCCAATTTTCAGTGAATGGTTTTTAAAACCTGCGAAATCAAATTTCCTCAACATTTTCCCGAATCAATGTATAACAAGGTATTATCATTAGCATAGCAGATAGGCGACTTTTCTTTTGGTTGGAAATACTGAAAATACTTATCCGCGAAGCAGTCTGTGGATGGCAGGGACAGCTCGGAATGATGGGTAGAGTCATCGCCAATTGGTTGAACATCGACGAGGTTCGTGCTGTCGGGACAGGCTGGGAGTCTGCTTCAGCTGCGGGAGGTGGTTGGTTCGAAACCCACCACCGGACACCCACCGGCTCCGCAAACCCCGCTGCCCCTTTAGGGGCATACAACTCAGCCTGCAAAGGTGGTTCGTGTTTCACTCCCAAGTGAAGAGTTCGACTCAAGGCTCGTACGCTCAACCAGCGTCAAGTTCTACACTAAGGTCCTTTGTCAGAAGCGATTCAGAGTATCACTGCGGCCATGGGCTAGTCCGGTTTTTCGTCTGTTCGACTTTGTGAGAAAAAAACAATCTGATTTCTGCAGAAGAAGCGCCATCAGTTAGCGACCTGTAAAAGCGAAGAAGCAAAAAGTGTGGGTTAACGGATGCATTGACACAAATGAAAGTCGGGATGAAGTACTAAGAACTGTAAGATATACCTCGAGATTCTTCTCTTCTTAGGTATGTACGCTTTGGTCCGGGTATGAAGAAACTGTTTGTCTTTTTTTTGGGAGCCAGACATTACGTGTAAGGCTGGAATTAATGCACTAGCGAGTACAAGTGACACGGAAACACCGCTTCAATGCACCGTGCATTCAATGTATTCACAAACACAGTCAGAGATCAAAAGTGAACTTCTCTCCAAAGAGAGGATATAAGGTAAGATCATAATGGATGATGCAGATGCAGGATGCAAAAGGAGCATCCCAAAAGGAGCATGATTCACTGCACATCGCCGTCCAGTTTTATACTGTTCTCCGTCCCTAGATTCCCCAGTTTGAGGACGTCTCCACCAGGGTGGGAGTGGCCTAAAACTTGCATTCTCGTGCACAAACTCGCACGCACCAACTGACACCTCCGTACACATGGACACGCCCCTGCCATAAGTTGAGCACGAGGGAGAGGGGGATGCGGTTGGGACACCGCCGGGCTGCTAGCTGACGTCAGCTGGGCCGCCAACTCTCCCACGGTCGACGAACCTTATTCTTCCTTCGAAGAAGCTGGCGCGCTAAGCCGGAGCACCCCGTCGGGAGATAGCAAGGCCGACGACTGCTGTGGACGAGCGGCACCGAAGACGTCTGAAAGAGTTGTTTTCCACGCCTGAGTTCTTGCTCATTCGGATCCCGGGATGCCATAATTGGTTTTGCCATTAGCGAGCGCGGGGAAGGTATGAAGACGGCCGCGGCGTCTGGCCTCCTGAAAGGGGATTTTCGCAGAATCTTGCTCCCCATTTTGGTCCCACGCCACGACTGGGCGAAGCGTGGTAATGGCACCATGCTGACACATGGGTCCACCCAGTGCAGCAGCACTCTGTGCTGCCCGGGAGCGATCGTCATCAAGTTGCTAATGATGAGACCCGCTGGCGCCGATCTTAAAGGGACACTGAGGAGAAATTGAAGTTCGCTTGTATCGATAGAATACCAGCTCCTGATCACAAAAACGCCGCTCTTACTGAAAACAAAGCTCTTGTAAGGTAGAAAATAGCAAGAACCAAAGTACAGGTATCGCCACCACAGGCCAATCTTGCATGTACAAGCGTGGTGGCGCCATAGGACAAGAGACTCCACCTTGGAGGAATTTTTCTTCTTACATGGGGCCGCGAATCTCTGAGGCTGACAGAGAAAGGTTCAGCGGTTCAATATTGAAGTAAGTTTTGTTTTAAAACCGATAGTGCACTTTTATCACACAAGGAAGGCAGACAAAAGACAACATGAATGTTGGATGCAAAGAAAACCGATCCTTGGCGGCGCCACAGGCGGCCAGGAAAGTTTCGATTTGTTATGGCGCTTCGCGTCTATGAGCTTTGCTTGCCCCGTGGTTTTGATTTTGACGCGCCTCGATATACAAGCGCCGAACAACAGAGGAACTCCAAGTGCCACTTCAAGTGCTAGTTGACCTTTGAAAGAGCCAGTTAAGGCTGGTCAGATGATCGCCACGGTTGATGAAAAACTATGATGGCACGATGGTCGGTGATCGTACAAGGCAGTTCGCAGTATAAAGAGCACTTGTGCCTTCGCATGCTCACCCGGTGAAACGTTCCCTGCTGTGCCAGTCAATTTCAAACTACTTAACGGAAATCGTTTATTAGGGACGGGAGACAAGGTACAAAGCAGTTAAGAAAAATTGCTGATGGCCTAGCTCTGTTATACCAGGATATACGTAGGGAAAGCACGGAGATTTCTGCATCAGAAGAGTGCATTCAGTAGATACGCCTTTATTGATGGTTATACTATGAGCCGTCGTGGCGGAGTGGTAGCGTCTCCGCCTCAAACGCCAAAAGCCCTGGCTCAATTCTGAGCCTCGGTACAAGATTTTTTTTTCTTCTATTCAGTGAGTGGGCGGGAGGTTTCAGTGGCTCCCATAGATGCCGCCACCGAATACGTTGGTTAGCGGTTAAGCGCAGGCTCTGTTAAGGCGCGTTTATGCTGCGGCGAGGCGCGCGAGCGCGCGCCCTGCACGGCGAAGTCACGTCGTCCAAAGCGAGACCCTCTATACTCCAACTGCGCTTGATCGCCGACGCGTTCAGCGGCTTCGGCGCATTCTGACCGCACTAGCGGAGACTTGGAGCATGTCTCTATTTCGAGCCGAGTGCGCCAGCTGCCACTGGCGTGGACAGACTGATTCGGCTCCACGGCGAGGTACGTGTTGTGACGTAATTCAATAGCTTCGGCAGTTGGGTGGCGCTGTTCTTTTCGAGCTCTCGGCTAATTTAATCCATTCATAGCACACATATGAAGGTACATGCAAGTGGGCGAGAGAGCCCGATTCAGTAGACCTGTTGGATCTAGTGGAAGCCGTTGAAACGTCGTGCGTCAGCTTTTGTTTCAAGCTGCCAACGTTAAACGCGACTGCCTTTGAGCACCCATCCATTTTTTGTGGCAAAAAAAATAAATAACTTGGCCCTTTCAACCATGGGAGACCTCAACGCCGCCTGCTGCACTGTGCAACTGCGCCGTTCAAGGAATCACAATCCGTTAACCCCAAAGCCCCGGCCAGCCTCCGATGGGCGCACAAGGTCGGCGGTTGTGCCGACCTTGTCCTGGCCCCTTGCGACTCCCCGCACTGGGGTTATGATATTTAGTTTGCAACGGCTGCTCACGGCGGAAGGGGGAAACGACCCGCCGGCGCCTAACCTAACTGTGCTCCCTCAAAAGCATCGCATGCTCTGTGGGGCTGAGGTCGCTGAAATGCAGGCCGGAGTTTTTGTGAGAACTACGTCGTCAGGTTCGGGAATGGGATGCATCGTAACGCTGGAAAGACGCCGGTGCAAACGTAAATGAAGCGACGGTAGCGACCCCCGATAGATGCCTTCAACGTACGGCGGCGGTAGCCTTCATTTCGGCAGCTGCTAGACCACACCACTAGCCGCCAGAAATCAAGGAGTCTGCGTTTACGTCACGTTTCACGTCACTCGGTCGTATGATGTCATAAGAGTTCTCCGTGACGTCATAAGAGTTCTCGTGTTTGAATTAGAGCGGCGGGAAAAACTTTTTCAACTTCGAATCCAAATTTCTTTGAAATAAATGCATCTTTCGCTTCCGGACATGCGGCAACAAAACCATGAAATGCGAACTATGAGATTTCGCTAACGAAAAAAATTTGATAGAGTTCTCCTCAGTGTTCCTTTAACAACGTGCATCCGTCTGGCCTGACTCGAGATGGTGATGCAAAGGCGCTCACTACTTGCCGTGTTTACGACTTAAAAACAAAAAAATCTTTTGTGCTTCTGTATTTGAATCAAGTCTTTATTTGCTTCTTTTGTGCATTTTTATTTATGCACCTCTGGAAATGGTGGCGATCAACAATGCTGACCTAGCTGACGCACGTAACTACGGCCCGGAGGGAACAGCATTTTGGGTATAATACCCTGGGAACAGCGCGAGCCTCCGAAACGTACAAATTTTATATGCCAATCTTGGAGGCATGAAAAGGACAGCCATAAACTCAAAAGTTTGTTGGTCATTATGCCGGTTGTTGGCTCATATTATTAAAGCGCCTACATAGCTATCCCGCGAAGCCCAGCGTTTGTTTCAGTAGTATTTTAACTGTATGGTTTCAGTTGGTTGAACTGCTCAGGACTCCGCGAAACATGGGGGAAAAAAACGGCATTTGAGCGTGACTAATCAGTCAAAATTATATCATAAAAGCACTCACAAATTGTTGGGAAACTAATCGAGCACACACAAAAAGCTCTTTTTTTATATAAGGAGTGATGTTAGGCCATGTAACAAAACGAATGCGAAAGGACCCGTAGTTTCGGTTAGAGTCGCATCAAGCCAAATCAGTCTCCTTCACTGGCTTATGCTAGGCACTATACCGTATTTACTCGAATGCAACGTGAGTTTTTTTACCGAAAGTAGAAAGGAAATGTCACCCCCCGCGTTACAGTCAAATACTAGGTTTAAAAACGCTATGAAGAGCACCAAACTCACACTATTAAAATCATTTCATGTGTCAAACGTGTGCGTTGATCGTACTGGTCATTCGAAATCACGCACTCCAACTCGCCGGTCAACCAGTACGCGAACCACAGGTCACAACTACTAGGACAAAGCGGCAACCTAATCGCAAACACAAAAAAAAAAGACGCCAGTGAGAACAAGCCAACAAGAGTCGACGCCAGCTAGAGTCACTGGCGCGATGAGAGGGCGCCACCTCTTGGCGAATGCTCGCAACCTGTAGCGAGGTTGTGTGGCCTCCGTGACCGCAAAATGAAACAGCCATCTCGGAGGCACTGAGCGCTCGCAATCGCCGCCAAGACGCCAGCAAAGGAGCGAGAAATCCCACCGCCATCTGTCTGTTAATCCTTGCAACTGATGCAAAAACGTCACCACGTGACTAACAGGCAGCAGGGCATGGAGCAGCGTGCTTTGTTCGCTCTTTCTCGTGTTTGGTGCCAGTGCGTATAGTTGTACGTTTTGTGCTTCGAGTCTTAGGCCTATCCCTATCAAACGGTCGAGTTGTCTTCAAGCGGAATGATGTGCTCACGTGCTCATTATACAGCTGGCTTCAAGCGCAACGCTATTCTGCTTGCTGAGAAAGTGGGAAATTCAGCGGCTGCAAGACGTCTGGACGTCAACGAATCGACGATCAGGGGATGGAGGAAACATCGCGAGGAATTGTTTAACTGCAACAGCCTGTGAAAAGGCTTTCGGGGGCCCAAGAAAGGCCACTTCCCGGAGTTGGAGCGTCGCTTTGCAGAGTTCATTAGCGAGCAACGTTCCCGACTACTTGGAGTAAGCATTGAAATGCTTCAGTGCAAAGCACAGGAGCTTGCGCGGGACACGAGTTTGACCCAAAACCAGTTTAAGGCATCACGAGGCTGGGTGCAGAAGTTTATGCGAAGGGCCGGGTTCTCCCTTCGACGCACAACTTCTGTTGCCAGAAGCTGCCCGGGGACTTTGAATCAAAACTTCCAGCGCTACATCATCGATCTTCATCGCTCTACCAACATGTCACTTGGACATATCGGCAATGCTGACCATACCCCCGTGTATCTGGACATGCCTATGTCCAGAACAGTGCACAAGTCTGGTGAGCATGAAGTTCGCCTTAGAAGCACAAGCAACAAAAAAAATTGGATTACCATTATGCTGGCATGTTTGGCTGACGGCCGCAAGCTCCCTCCATTCATCATTTTTTGCCGGAAGACGATTCCGAAGGAAACTTTCCCGAAAGACATCGTGCACTGTCACGAAAAAGGTTTGATGGACTCGAATCTTGTCATAGGTTGGATTCAAAGCGTGTGGGGCCGAAGGCCAGGCGCATTGCTGCGTCCGGAAGCAATATTGGTTCTGGACTCTTTCCAAGGTCACCTGACACCCGGTGTCAAACAAAAGCTACAGCGTGACCGAACGCATCTCGTTGTTATACCGAGTGGCATGACCTCCATTCTCCAGCCTCTGGACGTTTGCATGAACAAGCCCTTCAAGGATCGCTTGCGACAATTATACAGGGAGTGGATTGAAAGCGGATCAACAACAACACCTGCAGGTAGGCTGGAATGCTCAAGCGTGTCTTCCATTGCCCACTGGGTTTCAACAGCCTGGTACGGGCTGCCTCATGATTTGGGCTACCGCGCATTTAAGAAATGCTCAATTTCAAATGCTCTAGACGGAAGCGAGGACGACCTGCTGTGGGAGGCAGCTAGCGACAAAGAAGAGTCAAGCTGTGATGATGACAGTGACGGCGACAACTGCCGTGAGGATGAGGGTGTATAGGAATGCCTGTTTGGCTTGTATTTCAATAAAGTTGTCTTTGACCCTCAGAACTGTGCGATGTCGGTTCCTCGCATCACATTCGGGTTCTTTCAGTTTTTCTGTCTCACGCCCGAAGTCTACCCTCGCATTACAATCTTAGTTTTTTTTTTCCCCTTTTCACACCCGAAAAGTCGACCCTCGCGTTGCAATCGTGGTCGCGTTACATTCGAGTAAATACGGTACTTCCACTACATCCACTTATGATCTTTTCCGTGGATGGAAAAACGTGATTTTTCCACCAGCACAATGGCTCTAGTTCATTTTACCAGCACGAACTGCTGCAGCCGTTGTGATGGGCACTTCCGTGGGTGTCAGTGCATCATCATGATTCGTGCGAATGCAGTGCAGAGAAATACGTTTACCTTTGCGTTCACCACGAAACCTCGGGCACGTTTTGGTTGTTCGGCGTGCATCATTAATCCTTCGCACAGCGGCGGTAGAGGCGTTGTTGGTGAGGCAGCAGTGATGGTAGTGCTAACCGTTGTGTGTTCGATCATGATGGTAAAAATAGAAATGTCTTTACAAACGCGAAAAAATGCAGGGAGGAAGCGGTACCGGCCCACTCTGTCTCTTGCTTTGCAGCGGACGGCGTGGATTTCGGCGAGCTGGCTTTGTGAACCATCACTTGGTCACAGTGTCACAGCTGCTGATTGCGGTTGCCGGATTTGATACGCAGACGAGCCAGCACAACGTGGGCACCGATGCAGTGCTGCATGTTAACTGAAAAAAATTATCGCTGTGGCATATGGTAGTGTGTGCATTGAGGATACCTGATTATGGTGTATGAGATAACCTCACATCTTCATGTCCCTACTCGGTGGTTTCGCTAGCTATGGCGTTAGGCTGCTGAACCCAAGGATGTTGGATCGAGTCCCGGCCATGGTGGCCACATCTCGATGGAGAGCAAATGCAAAAACACTCATGGGCTGTGCGTTTTATGCGCACATTGTACCCATTTGGCCAAGATTAATACGGAGTCCTTCGCTATGACGTCTCTTATAGCCCGTGCGCAGCTTTGAGTCACAATACATGCCTTTCTAATTTAAATAAACTATATACATGGATGTGTGCGAAAGTTCCCAGCTGGTTTATGGAACAACTCCCAGTTGATCCCAGCTGTAACCAAACGGAAACCAGTTTGAGCAGTCAAGACTTTGCCCTTGGAATTCGACTAGTCACATTTTAAATGTGAACTGTGCTTTTGTTTCACTCTGGAAATTTATTGTATGGCAAATAAGGTTTCATATACATACGTCAACTTAGGGCCTGTGTACAGCTGTGGTCCAAGGAGAGGGCTGAGTCGGGCTGGTTGGATCATGCTGAACGGTACGACGAAACAACGCTGACGGATGGGACAGAAGAGGAGACAGACACACTTACTGGTGCCTGTTTCCTCTTCCATCCCGTCCGTCAGCGCTGTTTCGTCGTACCGTTCAGCTGTGGTTAATAGCCATCTGACTATATGGTTTACTTCTAAGCCTTGAATTGAAACTTTAACATCTCCAAAGACCAAAATAAATGGTGAGGGCAAGGGTCTTCTTCACATCGCTCAGATTGCTTCAATTCCCCCACCACACGGCTCAAACACGAACCATTTCATGTGAACTGTCAAGGATTTTTAAACGGGATATCTGAGCTCAATATTTCCAGTTGTGGATAAACACACCTTATGTTATTTGCACGCACTGCAAAACAATGTTGCTGAAATATGAATTGTATTTTGACAAAGAATATATTTGGCTGAAAATAAGACTGAGCCATCGCAATAAAGAAATCAAGCAGCATGGGTTCTCTGTTCGATACTAGTCGACCGCTGTGGTTAATGATGACCTGGAGTGCTGTCAATGCTTGCATTTAACCTGTATCTCTAACGAATTTTCGATTTCAAAAGGAGCAAGATTAAGCGGGCATACTCAACTATAATAATAATGTAAGCGCAGATAGAGCGGTATATAACCGAATAAGCCCCCAAAAAGGCTGGAACTGTCCACGAAGGTTGACAAATGGCGCCGGCCTTCCTTGATTGCGGTACAAGCTTCCGCCAAGCTCCCTAAAGGTCGACTCCCCAGGCCCTTCCCAAGCCCTTCTTTATATATAGCCACTGGAATGGACCACTTTTCCAGTAACGTCCTGCGCATGCGCAAAGCCTCTTCGTCTGCCAATTTTGACGACTGAATTTTTGAACATGAGAGGAACGCTGAACATGCTTTTCCACGACGTCCCCTCGATGCGACAAACTACTGCACACTAATGGGCCATCTGGAAAAATCTGGAAGTCAGCTTTCCGCAAGGCTTGTCTTCCAACCAAAAGTTCTCGTTCCAAGACGACACTCTCGCATTATTTGTGCAGTCGGCTTCCCCCTTCTGAGTAACTTCTGGAATATCGCCATTTGACTTCAAGATGGCCCCGAGAGAGGGGGACCACTGTCAACCTCCTGTAGCACCGCAGTAGGGGTTAGGCAGGAACTGCAAGGAAACGGGCTTTGCTTCCGTGACGGCAGGAGTGGGCTCATACTTAACTTTCTTAGAATTTTGTGCTGAACAAATTAGACTGACCCCGCACCGTTGCGCCAACTTCTTCCCTTCACCCCTCCGTACACCTAGCCCGAACAATGAACAGCCGAACAGCCCACCAGCCACTTCGCGACGACAAAGATCGGTCTCCCCCCTTTTCGTGCGCCACGCTGAGCGATGACAAATTCGACTCACAAAGACGACGGTGATGCGGACTCCCGGAAAACTTCCCTTCGCATAAGTTAATGGACTTCGCCACTTTTTAACAAAGGAAAAGCGAAGCCAGCTCCCTGCTTCTGCTGCTACTGCGAATTGGTACCTGCGCCAGAGTGTTTTTATTGTTAAAATTGCCGTCCTATGAAAACCAAAATGAGGGCTAGCACTCTAATTCATGCCTGTTCCAGAGACTTGGGGGTGTCTTCAACGCGTAGTTTCCTACTGGGATGTCATGGGAACACGGAGGTCATAAGTTAGGTTAAAAAAATATAAACAAGGCAGGAATTCAGGTGGGGAGGGGCTGAGCCCCCTCATGAGAATACTTGGGGGGGCTCTGGCCCCCCCCTGCCCCCCCTGTTCCAGTGTCCCTGGTGAATATGCTAGTTTGTTCTGTACTGGTTGCTGCATGCCTTACTTGGTTGGGCTTGTTGAGCACTGGGAACGAATTTGCTACTAGTCTTTTATGTTGGCAAATTTCAGTTGTTTGGGTAGATGAGATTAAGAAGTCTGCAGGCATAGGGTGGGTGCAGCTGGCAAAGGTAAGGGTTAATTGGAGAGACATGGGAGAGGCCTTTGCCCTGCATTGGGTGTAGTCAGGCTGCTGCTGATGATGATGATTCATGTTTGTTTCTTAGTTCATGTACGTGACTACTTTACCTTACCTCTGACAGTGCATCCTTCCACTGCTCAGGGGCCCTCTAAATCTCGGTAGCATTCTGCATATGCAACTGTCTGGATTGACTGTTGACCCGATAGCCATTGGAACTACTGATGTAGCAACCCTCAGTTGTCTGTTAAGGCTGTTGCTTCGAGAGCCTTTGAAACGGCTATGGGACATGGATATTAGACATTCTTTGCCATGGGCTGCTTGCGGCCACTGCCTCGTGCTGTGTCGGTAAATCCACCACCCATCTTATGGTGTGCACATGTGCAGCCTGTGGTGGAGCAATACCGCAACAAGGACGAGTTCTCCATCCGCCAGGGCCCCGATGGAGCGCCCAAGACAGTGGGATTCCTGCTGGGCAGCCCCTCAGGTGAGCATTTTGGTTGAATGCTCGCACCATCATTGTAAACTGCTTTTTAACACGATAGCGTTGCAGGCCCTGTTACGCAGAAAATCCGGTGTCGGCATTGTGAGCGATAAATAGGGTGGCATGGGGTGGCCTAGGCAGCCACTCCTGGAGAAGCATCCTGAGTGGGCAACCTACCAACCTAAAGGTCAAGTGACCTTGTGGAATCATCATCACAACCTTCCCACCGGATTGTGAGCAAACTAACCAGCCTGGCAGGTGGCAGCTAATTTAATGGCTGATGGCGAGAGGTTGCTCGGGAAGAGCAACTTGGGTCACACAAGACCCACCAATGGCAGCACCTGCCATCGCAAGGCACTGGTGCATTCCTTAACTGCTGCACCATTGCGCAAGAAGTGGTAGGAGGACTCCCAGGAACACATGAATGTAAAGTTGAGAACGTCCAGTTCCGCATATATAGGCGTTAACTCAGTAACGCTAGCGCGTCATATCCTTAATGCGGTGTCGCTCTATTTAAAAAAAAAATTTATTGTATTTTGTGGAACCCTGCTCTCCCCTTTTGAGTAAACAAATTCAAATGCAAAATGCATCAAGATAGTGAACGAGCGCTCCAGCAGCCAGAGACTTGATGCCTCTCCCAAGTTTGTGACAAGCAATTGCGTATGATCAACATACTGTAAATGCCCGTAGAATAATCAACAAAGCATCCCTAATCCGTCCAATTCATGACTATGCTTGTTTTACGTGAATCCTTACAAGGTAACAGAGATTAAGAAAATTGAGGCCATCCGAAAGAAATCAGTTCGGTTTATATGTAATAAATATCGCAGTGATTTTTTCACCCTCTTCTGCCCTGAAATCATTACAAATAACTACCCTCGCCACTCGCTGGCAACTAGAGTCATTAAAATTGTGCACTGTGTCGTTCATTCGCTCTACCGACTCTAAAGCGGCAGGTACATCACGAGTGCCATACCATCATCAAGAAGAAGTCATCATAATCTTAATTTTTCACCTTACTTTGTTCGCACTAATATGTTTAAATGCAGTTTCTTTCCGTGCACCATTGAACACTGGAATACATTGCCCGGTCCAGTGCATTCCCTTCCTATAAACAGATTTATGCAGGCCATAACTGATTAGTAATCTTTTTATTTACTATACCCATGCTCCAATATTTGTGTAATATTCCTATGTATTCAACTTCGCTGTTTTAATTTTTGCTACCATATCTGTAGTTTTGAATGTGTATGTCCACTCCTGCGATAGTCCCTGTAGGGGCTACAGTATGTACAAATGAAATAAATAAATAATAAAAATAACCGGAATAGGTGATGGGGATGTTTTCCCACTTTCTTGAAGACACATTTATTGCTGACGTTTCGACCGCGGTGCGGTCTTCTTCAGGACTGCAGTCCTGAAGTTGCATAAGGATCGGCCTTCCAGGTGAAGCGGCGTGGCTGTCCTTATTAACCCTTTGAGGGTTGAATTTTTTTTTAAAAAAAACTTTCCCAGATGGTCAAATTACTTTATTGCGGATATTTAATGTACAGTATGTGTAAAGTCGGAAAGAAATTGTATAAAAAAGAAAATCAGGAACAGTATTTTGGCATCAGTATCAGTCAGAGCTGCAAAATATTGCCACACTATTAACTCCTATAGTGGCACTGTATCGCGGCTAAACTGTATTACCTGGCAGTTGGCGAGCCTTGAGCCATCTCGGGGCTAGATGTTTTCTCGTCTTCATCTCTCGAGCTGCCTGCTGCCTTGCGCGTCCCAACAGCGTCTTGCGTGTATAAGTAAACCAGCCCTGCGTACGTCAACCGTTTCTTGGTGACAATATTCAGTAGCATTTCAGAGTGTGCCATTCCTTGAAACACGGTCTTTGTGCAGCACTTCATCACAATCTACTCACATAAAACGCGTGTCTATTCTCCTGTTCTTGGTGTCAAGAGAATGGGCAGTGCGTTCGGCCATATCGCCACTCTGCTGTAGATCTGAAGAACTCGAAGGAAACTCAGTAAACAAGGAGAGCGAGAATACCTCGTGAGTGTTGGTGATAAACAAGCCAAGAGCAGCACCAATACAGATGGAAATAAACTTTCGCTGCCCCTGCAAGGGAGTGGCGTTAAAGATAAAAATCAAGTTTTGTGCGCCTCCGTTGCGATCACATGGCGAAACCTAAACCACAAAATGGCGTTGCCGCTGAGAGCGCAACATGCTGAAGCTAGAAATCAGTTCTGTGTAGGATATTTCGGACCTCGATGAGGCACCGTCACACCCCATAGAAGCACATACATATTCGCGACGGATATTTCGGACTTCAAAAGTTCGAAAGTTCGATTCTTCGGACTAATTTCAGTCGCCTGCAGGCCAAAACCGGCCATCTTATTGGCCTTTTGCTGGTGCAAAAGGCGCCATCTAGGATTGAGGTGGATTTACGCTGCAGTTTGATTGGCTTGACAGACTTTCGGCACCTCATTTTTGCCAGTAGAGGTTCCTGCGATCTCTGACAGTTCGAGGTGGCAGTCGGATTGTCATTAAGGGAAGGGATAAAGGAGGGACTGAGAGAAGAAAGGAAGAAAGAAGTGCCATAGTGGGGGCCTCCGGAATAATTTCGACCACCTGGGGATCTTTAACGTGCACTGACATCGCACAGCACACGGGCGCCTTTGCGTTTCGCCTCCATCGAAACGCGGCCACCGCGGTCGGTTTCAAACCCGGGTACTCCGGATCAGTAGCCAAGCACCCTAATCACTGAGCCACTGCGGCGGGTCTCATACGTTCGCCATTCTCCGTTTCGTCGCTTGGGTTTCTTTGACCTAGTCGACCGAGTGGCGCTGAGTCTTCACGAAGTTACATCCGTTCGCTGTTTTGTGATTGCATCTGGCGGTTCCACCTCTTTGAATGAAACGTGCCTTGTCTTTGCGTGTGTTTGATGAGTGGTGTGGTGCACACTCGGGTTAGAGTGAACTAGAAGAGATTGCCGCAAATCTGTGCAGTGTTTGTTCATTCTTCAACTCTGCTGCCACGCCGCTTTATCGCTTTGTTTGCGGCGCAAGACAGGACTAGATTTATTTCGATTGATCGTAGTCGGGCAGAGTTGATTCTACGGTGTTCCAGAATGTTTGAGTAACTTTGCACGCTTTATTAGAAAGTTCGCTATCAGCTTTAAATTGAGCACGGCCGACAGCGGCGGGCATTCTGTTCGACGACCACCGAGCATGCTTGTTGCTACGCTGCCGCCGAGTGAATCATTCCATTGTGGGCACAAGTCAGCCTCAAATAAGGTTTTGTTTAGACTCCATCTTCGCTGTCGTTCTGCTCTTTGGATAGCAGTCACCACTTGGTTACAAGAGAGAGTGTGTAAAATGCCTATGCCAGCTACGCCTATGCCGCTTGTGTCGAACCCTAGTCCTCCGCGTGTGAAGCGAGTTCATTAACCACTACGCTACACAGCGCGCGGGTTCTGCCGCCTTCAAAAAGGCACCTAGGGAAGGATAAGGTTCGTAGTGCTCCAAGCAGAAATGACCTTTTTTTGCCTCACTTTTGGGCTTTTGTTTCACACACTCTCTCTTCTAGTTCACTCTACTCGGGTTGTGGACAACATAACCCCGCCAGTGCCTCCGGGTCAGTCAAAAAAACGTGGGAAGTATTCAACTAAATGCCATGACCTTGCTATCTAGTGTGTACAATAAAAGCACGACTTTGGCGCTAATACAGGCGCAAATCATCACCAGCAATAGAAATTTTCCGCAAGCTAAAATCGGTGACATTTTTAAGCCGATTTCATCTCATTAAAGTGATTTTTTCGTACTTCATGGATTTTTCGGGCTGTTCGATTATTCGTAACATTTTTCGGGTCCCTTCATGTCCGAAAAATTGGTCGGCGACTGTATAGGAGCACCACGTGACACGAGCGCAAATGTCGCTCGTGTCTCGTGGTGTTCTTATGTGGTGTTGTCCTCTTGTCTTGATTGTAGCGCTCCCCAGTCTCAGTATGCATGACCACCTAGCCCCTTACAAAGCTTTACTGAAGTTGTGGGAGGGATATCTGATCACCTGATTATTGGTATTTGTTTACCCATTGTCGCTTTTATCTGGTCGATTAACCTTGTGAAGCGTTCTTTGAAAGATTACTCATGTGCAGATGATGCATCCGTTATACATCATTTGGAAACATGCCTTATACAAGTAATGATATGTGCCACTACTTTAAAGGCAAGTTTGTGCCAACAACTAATTCATAGATAGACAGGGACTCCGGAACTTTTTTTTTGAGTGGGGGGGGGGCAAGACTTGGGACTTGTTTTATTAGTTTTAATGCTTATTTATTTAATAAATTTTATATTGATATTATTTTTATTTTTCAACGTTGAAAGGTTGATGCAATTTGTCACGTTGTGGTGACGACACTCCAGAAGTCAGAAAGACAACGAAAAGGCTTCTAAAAGAAACTGTTTAAGGGGCTGGCTCGCGCCCACTAAGAACTGAATGGCTCGGTGGCAGCGATAGCCACAAGCGTGCTCGGCGGTCATCAAACTGAATGCCTGCAGTTCTTGGCAGTGCTCAATTTAAATCTAGCAAGGAACCTTCGATAAAGAACCAATAGCAACTGCAACAATCTAGAAAAATGTGGAAGCATTTGCACACAGCCACGATCAATGGAGGAGTAAAGATTTACTGGTCTCATGCTGATCTACTTGGTTCTTTATCTTCTTCGCACCAGGGGTGCTCCATCAGAGACATCCTTGCTACGAATTAAGGTGCAGGTATTAAGGGAGTACGACTTCCAAGATTTATGTACAAAAATTTACGTTAGACAATCTAAAGCGGCAAAAAGGTTTAAACAAAAGAAAAGGTGGAACGGGCTAACACTAGGGGAGGCCCCTGCTCGGCATAGCCAAAGATATATTACATCTGACCGTAACCCAGAACGGTTTTCCAGGATCTGGGGCCTGGTTTTAAAGACCTCAGAGCCTAGCCCACATTTTGCACTACCCAATCAAAACATACTAACACATGATCAGTTAACAAACTGCATGGCACGCCTTCCAGTTTCTGCAACGTTCAAAACCCTCTCCCTTAGTGACCCTAGCGCCTTTGCATGAGTCACTGTCCATCTGCCTCGCCTTGCCCGCATCTTGCCGACGCACCGACGGGTTAGCGAGGGAAAATCGCCGCTCCACAGTGCCGAGCCAGCAACAAAAGGGCGGATGGTTCCCACAAAGCCGCGGGCGTCCACAGATCCCTTACAGGAGATAAATCTGGTTGCATCTCGCATTACAAAACAAAATGATAAAGCCGCAGGCTGGTGGTTTCCAGTGCGAACAAACAGTGCAAATATTCACGGCAATATAAAACAAAGAGAAATGGGAAGCTTTACGCATGAAGAGTAATCAGTTGCATTAAAATAGTTTGTGCATAGTTTGTTTGAATTCTGCTATTCATGATCATGTACACGGGTCAGACAGTCCACTTCTGTTGGGACATAACTAGTTTAGATTACTCATATACGAAATGCTTTACAACTGGCTGCGAAGCGAAGTAGCTCACCCCCACTGTGATTTGCATAAAAGAGTCCTAGGACTGAAGTCTTTCAGTTGTCAGAAATAGGATCCATGTGCAAGCAGTTAGAAACTGGAGGGGGGGGGGGGGGTGCGGGGGGTGCTGCCCCCTCTGGAAAAATGTTGTGGGGGGGGGGGGCGACTGCCCCCTTTCCCCCCTCTGTCCCGGTGTTCCTGTAGACAGACACCGTGGGTGACACATGAAATGATCTACATGAAGCAAAGCATAAAAAGTCTAATAAACGGCACTTCTATCCTGGTCATCTAACGCAATTAAAAGAAAACGTTGCATGTGCAGTACACCCTTCAAAAGAACACTCCTTTAATGCAGTGCTGCTGAACTTCATTGTAGAGAAACCAAAAAAGGTTGGGAATTATATGATCGAAAAAAAAAAAGAAACCAGTGTCTCAAATTTATGTGGCTAGTTCTATAGTTACCAATCACAGTGATAGTGCACGCCATATCAATGATTACTTTCACAGTGTTTTCTAATCCTGGTGTTTGTCCTTCCAGTGATGCGGTGTTTAATCCCTGTGATGTGAATTTTATTTCATACCCTGGAGTAGTTTCTATCCTAAATTTAAAAACTAAATCATCATGTGGTCCTGACAACCTTCCTAGTGTGTTTCTGAAGCGATACGTTGAATTTATTGCAAAGTTTTTTGTTATTATATATCGTATCTCATTACTTCAAGGGAATTACTGGAGTGACTGGAAGATAGCTAGAGTTGTGCCCATAAACAAGAAAGGTGACCAGGCTTTTTTTACAAAATTGCTGTCCATTATCTCTTCTATCATCGTGTTGCAAACTAATTGAACACATTATTGCCAGTCAGATTAATGAATTTTTGGATGGGCACTCAGTTCTAATTTCTAGCACAAGTTCAGAAAAGGCTATTTAACAATTAAGCAATTAGTGACGGTGTAATAAATTCAGTCGCCTCATGCTTTGAGAAGAATGGTCAGGTTGATGCAGCATTTCTAGATTTCAGCAAAGCTTTCGATAGAGTTCCACACGATGCACTAATACTAAAACTCAGACGCAGTGGCCTTCCGGAAATTTTGATCAAATGGATAGGTAACCTTTTAACCAATTGCAATAAATTTGTAGCTGTTAATGAGCGACAATCAGGCTGTTTTCCGGTCAACTCCAGGGTCCCCCAAGGGAGTTTGCAAGGACCATTATTGTTTTTATTGTATGTGAATGATATTGTCACTGTCATTATTGTGAATGATATTGTCACTGTCATTGATACTGATGTGCAAGTCAGATTGGTTGAATAGGACAAGCTGTCAGGCTAGTTAGTGGTGATCCATTGTTTTTGACAGCACTTAAACACGTGGACTGAAGACAGCAACAGCAAAGACGACGTCACAGGCGCTAAACTTCAACTTTATTCCAGAACCGCCGAAACGCTGCATATAAACGCAAAACACTGCCGCCAACAAGCGGCGAAAATTTTTATTCACTCGTGGCGGCAGAAGTGATATGGCAAGTAAAGTGGTAAAGCAACAAAGGCTAGAAACAAAAGCCAAAAGACAGAACATGGAAGGGTAAAAGCAGAACAAGGTGAGACAAAATGTTTTTTCCCAAGTCATTTTTTTTGTCTCATCTTGTTCTGATTTTATCCTTCCCTGTTCTGTCTTTTGGCTTTTGTTTCAAGCCTTTGTTGTTTTACCACTTTACTTGCCATATCACTTCTGTCGCTACGAGTGCATAAAAATTTCCGCCGCTTGTGGGCGCCTGTGTTGTGGGTATATATGCAGTGTCGGCGGTTCTGGAATAAAGTTGAAGTTCAGCACCTGTGACGTCGGTTTTTTTTTTTTTTGTTTCTGTCTTCCGTTCACGCTGTCAGCAACAAGGTCAAACTGTTTGTGGATGATTGTGCGTTGCTTCAGGAAATCACTTAAACTAACGATCAAAACCATCTTAACTCTACTCTTTCAGACATTTTTTAATGGTGTGAAACGTAGAATAGGAAGCTTAATGCAGAAAGGACCATCTTTCTTCACTTCTCTCGCCAAATTTTCTTTACGTACAGGCTAGGTTCATGCCCATTGCAGGAAGAGACTAAATATGAAGGGTGATAATTTGGGCCTGTTGGTTAATCACAGAAAAGGAAAATATGCAGCACAAAAAACGCATCGACGACAGAAGCGCTGACTGTGCTCAAGTGTCACGCTTTCTAAAATACTCTGTCTTGGAATTTACATAGAGCTAACACCTGCTTATCCGCTTTCCGTAAACGATATTTTTTAAGACACAAGCTTAAAATTTAAATTCACCCTCTAGTGTAAAATTACTTGCTTGCAATTCAGTAATTAGACCGAACATGAATACACATGCATTGCCTGGGACACATTTACTAAGCACAATATTACCCGTCTCGAAAAGGTATAGAGAAAAGCTGTAAGGTTTATTTGCTCAAAATTTTCACTGTAATATTCACCCTCCTAAACAATGCAGGCCAATGGCATTCAATGTCTTGAACAGCGAAGGAAAAATTTACGTTTGCAGTCCCTTTTCTTGCTTTGGAATCGGGATCTAGCAATTAACCCATCACCCTATCTGTCTCCTTTAACATTGAGGTAGACTCTCCACCATCATTCAAATTTGCTGACACCGTATTTTGCACAAACAGATTTCTTCAAATTTTCATTTTTTCTTCGTACTGTAGCCGATTGGAATGATTCGTTATTGCCTCTCTCCACACTTTGCTAGTTTGATATCTTACTAACTTCGATTGTTCGTATTCCTCTGATTATTCTTTTGCCTACCCTGCTTGAACCTTTACAAGGTTTGCAGTATTGAATAAAGAAAAACTGATAAAATAAATAACAGAAGCTGTGAGCGCAGAGCGCAACGAAAAGACCAACCACATAGTACGGGATGGCCACGAATGCGAATAAAAGCTGCTTTATTTCCTCAGACATATTACTTAGCAGTCTGTCTCCTTCCTGATGTTATCCAAGAGTGCTTTTGTTTCCACTTCAGTCGAGGATCGTCGTCTCATCAAAAACTGAAACTGGTGACTAGTCATTTGTTTGTGCTGAACTGTTCTAAAATGATATACACTAACCAGCCGAAACTGAAGTTCTCTCGAAATTCTGATGCGTGGCTGTGTCTGCATTGTGAGAAGCAGCTGTTACGTGCTAGAGTGTTTGCGTGTGCAGGTGGTGACCCGGTGGTGTGCGTCAGCCCCGAGCGAGTGGTGGTGTGCAAGGAGAGCCACAGGCGGGTGGCACAGGTGGGTGGTACTTTCAGCTAAGCATGTGATGGTGAGGAAAAGGGGGAAGGGACCATGTGCACCCAGCATTGAAAGGTTCATGAGCATCGATGGGCACCCTGGACCTTTGAAATGCTCTTTGGATGTGCCAAGTGAGCCCCTTTGAATGGTGAGCTAGTCCATTCTTCTCATAGCTGGACACGGCTGGCAGTGTTCCTTTCACTGAAGTAGCTTTTGGTGCGCTACCTCTTGGCTGAGTGAGAACTCCCATGTTGACCTGCTTGCCACTGACAGTGTTGCCAGGTGGGACAAGAATTGGTGCTCCTGAGGGTGGCAATGTGTCTCGGTGGTCCCTGGAGAGGGGCTATTGGAAAAGAAGGAAAGAGGCGGTGTGGCGTCCCCCAGTTTGGGGCTTGCATCATAATTTCCACATTTGGGAAGGTCCACCTAGTTCAATGTGAGTAGAGTGCAGCAATGGCATAGAGGTAGAGCATCCACCTCGCGTGCAAGGTGACGGGGGTTCAAATTTCGGTGCCACACAGTTCTCCATTGGATTAAAAAAAAACTCCGCGTGTCGATGAAGTTGCATATACAGGCCTGAAGTGCGGCCTGATCTCAATGACCAGAACCGACAATGCGCTCCCTCACCAGAACAGGACTTGGCCACCCTGGTGTAGTACGTGGCCACAACCTCCTACATGACACCAACTAACCTTCGGCTCTCAGTTCCTAGCGGCTGTGGAGCAACTGAACAAGGCAGCTGTGGGTGCTAAAAATCTCTGGCTCTGGACAGGCCGCCATCGGAAACTGAATCTCGCAACGTTTAACATTGCAACATTATCCAGTGAGGCTAGTCTAGCAGGGCTGTTCGAGGAACTAGCGAGTATTAAATGGGATGTCATAGGGCTTAGTAAGGCTAGAAGGACAGATGAGAGGTGTATACAGTACTAAGGGGACGGGCACATACTGTGCTGTCGCGGATTAGCGGGCAGGAGAGAACCATGTGCAGGATTCCTTATCAATTGGGATATAGCTGGCAGCATAGAGGAATTCTGTAGTAATAACGAGAGGGTGGCGGTTATTGCATGTGACAAAACAGCGCAGACATGACAAGGACAAGGAAGGAATACGACGGCACGAGCGCTGTGCTGCTGTATTCCTTCCTCGCCTTTGTCTTGTCTGCGCTATTTTGTCACTATGGATTACCAACAAGCCCATTCATCTGTCTTAACAGTTGTCATAATCAGGCTTAAAAGAAGTACAAGCTAAATGTGGTACAGGCTTATGCCCCTACGTCCGGTCATGATGACTAAATCTTCGAAAGCACACCGCAACGATGGCCTAGTGGTCTGAATATGCGCCTCGCATGTGGAAGGTGATGGGTTTGATCCCCAGTGCCGCCGGGTACCCACCGTTGATACAGTGGGTACAAGCTTTCTCCTGGTCTGGTGCTCACCTTATTTAGGGGGAAATGCGTGGGAAATGGGTCTTTGACCCCACCTTGAGTAAAAGAAAATACCTTGTGCCATGGCGCTCTTGGGCCACAGATGCCCTTGCGCCATAAAAATATATCATCAAATCTTCAAAAGCTTCTATCAAAATGTGAGTAAAGATTTTTACTTCTTTCTTACTCTCCTTCGCTTTCTTCTCTCTCTTCTTCGTAGGTCCCGTTTCCCTGCTTCGCCAAATAAACCTCTCGAATTGGCCGGATTAACTGAGAAAACTGATTTAATTATACACTTGATGACAACAATAAAAAAGTACATTGCAGTTAAAATGATGACAGCAGCATATATACAGAATAACTGAGCTGGGCCACCCTTGGACTTAGGACAGTCCGTCGTCCTAAGTGAGCATGCGGGAGGAAGTCCGTCTTCTACCGAGCTCCTGCCTCCACTGCCGTCTTGCTCAGAGCTCGCGGCCGTCACAGGGTTTCTTCCCAAAAGCAATCATTCTTTCGTCACTCCCACATTCCCAACGTCGCTTTCCCCCAGATTTCTGGGAATGGATGTATCGCAGACGGGGCTGGGACGCCACCGCGTCTGGGCCCCGGTCCTCCATGTCAGGAAACCCATTCCCGCGGAGAAGCGCAAATTTACGACCAGTGGCTCCGAGGTTCAGCAAAGAAAAGTGCAAACCCAGCCACCTAACTAACGCGCGGGGTGTGGTTCGCCGAAGGCGTTCGGAGGCCCGTGCCCTAAATGATGCGCGAAGCGCCGTCTATGGAGACACATGGTGCCTCCCATGTCAGTGCGAGAACAAGACCCGGCACACTCACGCTCTCTGTACGCAAAGTCGGAGTGGACCCGCGTTAACAAACACATCGAAAGCCGGATGATGAACGCGCGGACCGTGTCGCCTAAGGCACCCGGACTCCGCTTGGACCGACAAACAAAACACAAACTGAAGTTCCCCCGTGGAGGCACGCGGCCTCTCGGCCACGCGGCTCGGGGGTACAACTGTACACAACGCGACTGCGAACCACAAACCAAAGACAAACAAAAGTTTCCCCCGAAGACACCTGGTGTCTTGGCGACGCGGCCTCAGGGGTGCAAATGCAAAAAAAAACATACAAGCAAAAGAGACGCAAACAAGCTGAAGCGCATGACGACCTTACAGTGTGGAATAGACAATAAGCGAAGTAAGAACACAGTACATTGTACCGATGGGGTACTTAAGTGCCAGGGTAGGAAAGAAGCAGGTTGGAGATAAGGCATTAGGCGACCATAGCATAGGCTCTAGGAATTGCAGGGGGTATTATTATTAGAGTTTGCAGAGAGAAATAATTTACCATTCATGGGTACCTTCACCAGCAAACGAGAGAACACGAAGTGGACCTGGAAGAGTCCCAATGGTGAGACTAGAAATGAAACAGACTTCGTACTGTGCACTCACCCTGGCATCGTGCAGGATATGGAAGTCCTCGGAAAGGTGCGTTGCAGTGACCACAGGATGGTAAGGTCTGAAATTAGCGTAGACTTGAAGAGGGAGCAGAAGAAACTAGTGAAGTGGAAGCCCATTAATGAGTTAGCCATAAGAGGGAAAGTAGAGAAATCCAGGCCATCGTTTCAGAACAAGTGTTTGTCTTTAGCTGAGGACGACAACTTTAACGTTCAAGCTGTGAATGATAATCTGACAGCTATCATTACGGACTGCGCAGCAAAAATAGGTGGTAGGATGGTTCGACAGGATACTGGCAAGCTCTCTCAAGAGATGAAAGATCTGATTAAGAAACGCCAATGCATGAAAGCTTTAAACCCCACAGGTCGAACAGAACTGGCAGAGTTATCAGAGTTAATAAGTGCAAGGTAACTGACGTAAGGAAGTTTAATATGGTAGATTCGAGCATGCTCTAAGGAACGGTGGTAGTCAAAAAACGGTGAAGAGGAAACTAGGCATAGGCAAAAATCAGATGTACGAGTTAAGGGACAAAGTGGGCAATGTCATTAGCAACAGCCGGAGAGTTCTACACAAATCTATACAATGGTCAATGTAATCAGGACGTAAATGAGATGGGCAGTATTGGACAGCAATGGAATATCCCGCCAGTAACGAAAGAGGAAGTAAGGAAAGCCTTAGGAGCAATGCAAAGGGGAAAAGCAGCTGGTAAGGATCAGTTTACAGGAGATCCGTTGAAGGCCAGAGGGGATATTGTGCTAGGAAAGTTATCTACTCTGTATACGCAATGCCTTGTGACCTCGAGTGTATCAGAAGCTTGGAAGAATGCTAATCTTAATTCACCTTAATTCATTAGAAAGGAGACGTCATCGACTAAAAAAATTACAGACTGATCAGCTTACTGTCAGTTCTTACAAGGTGTTTACTAAGGTTAACGCTAGTAGAGTCGGGGCAACCTTAAATCAACCAAATGATCAGGCAGGCTTTCGTAAAGGATATTCCACAATAGATCATATTCGCACTATCAATCAGGTGATAGAGAAATGCGCAGAATATAACCAACCCCTATATCAGGTGTCCCAGCTAAATGTAACCAAGCTTTTAAAAAAGATGAAGTGTCCTAGCCCCAGTGAAACCAACTGAGGGTGTTCAGACTCGCGTGGCCTAGTCTGTTGTATTTTTTGTTCTTTAAGGTAATTAATTAGTTTAGCTAACTTTTTAATTATTGATTTGTGGAACAAATCGATGTAAAAGTTGTAGATTGTCTCACAAAACCACTAGCAGTGCTGTTCCCATCAAGGTACGATTTACGCAGCTTTATTTATTGGCCTTAAAGAAAGCTATCACGTGACGAGCTGCTGGGTCACATCTCTGCCCCAATGTGCGCGCAAAGGCTCATCGGGGAGAGCACTTCAGTAAAAATGGATTTCGTTCTCTAAGACGCGGGGACGTATAAATATGGCACTATTGTCACATGGACGCTCTTTTTTATTGTGCGAGCTAGGGTTTAAGGCGGATAAAAATGTACTTTACGTTAACGGTATCTTGGTGCAAAAGTTGCAGTCACCTGTTTTTCAAAGTGATCTTCAATTTTTCCATTGACACTTTGTAGTCCAGGGTAATAATTAAAAAGTTAGCTATTTAGGCTTAACTAATTATTTAACTTTGAAGAACGAACAAATACTGCAGACTAGTTAGGCGACTCTAAACAACCTTCAGTTGATCTCACGCAGCTAGGGCATATCGTTTTTTTTTTAATCTTGTTTGCATTTGGCTGGGACACCTGGTATATAGCCTTCATTGATTACGAGAAAGCATTTGACTTAGTGGAAACCTCAGCAGTCATTCAGGAGTCGTGGAATGGGCAAATATTGGTAAGGAAGAAGGAAGATGAATTGTCCTTGCTCTGGTGCCTTCACAGCGCTCTTGTGAAAATCTCACCTGCCACGTAAACACGTTCCCTGTCGCAAACGAACTGGATTCAAGCCATACGAGGAGGCTTCGGACGCCTAGTCGGCGCCTGGTTGCGTGGCATACAGCAAATGTCACACAGTTATTCCTGGACCTGAACTGTGCACCGAGGCTAGGCCTAGCGCCTCCGGTGACATGCTGGCGGGGATAGCTCCGCCTGTGCCGCTTGCCTCAGTGGCATTCCTGCAGTACAGCTGTCCCCTGAGCATGGGCCAGACCTCCAAAATCGTGCCTTTGTTTCACTGAATACGGCACTTGCCCTGTCTTGTCCAGATGTACAACAGCTCGTGAGTGATTTACCCTCGGGACGGAACATAGATACGGCTGCTCAGCCTATACTTCTGGATCGACTTCTGCCAGTACAACAAGAAATGCCGAGCACTCCAATGGACCTGTCGTCAGCCCCGCCAATCTGGCTGCCAGCCCTCCGATCTTCTCAAAAGCGCCCTTCAGGAGACGCTGCAAGGGGTTCCTCTTTGGCCAGCGGCGGCTCACAAGGCAAACGTTCCTGCCTAACGACAGACCGCCCAGTTGTGTCTACCTACGGCTCAGTGAGTTACAAAGCCACTATAGAATCTCTGGCAACGAAAAGCCTTACAGATATACTGAACTGGATTCTGCAGGCAAATCTGGATGCGTGTCTTGGAACAAAAGGTTTTTGCGGCTTTACGGCCAGAAAGAAGTCCAATATCATTGCTGTGTGACTCCCGACCTTGGATGCCGTGGAACGTCTGCAAACGCTACAGTGCATTACAGTTACCAGCGAGGTCTTGGTGCCAGTACAGGTGTACCTGGTTGATGGATTCGACTTGCAACGTTGTGTTGTCTACAACGTCGATGTTAATGAAGACAATGCTGCCGCTTTACTGTCCCACCCAGCGAGTGATCCAAGGACGTTATATGGGAAAAGGGCGCTCTTTCATCGTCACCCTGCAAGGCCCACCAACACTGCCAGCCTATTGACATGCTGCATCTCCCTCTACTATGGGTGCATGTTATGGCCTCGGCCATACAAACCAACTGCCGTCTACTGCTACATTTGCTTCAGACCTGGCCATATGCGTAAATCCTGCCCTTTCACTACTCAAGTGGATGTGGCCTCTGCAAACTGACGACCACGACATCACATCGCCCACTTGCCCCATAAAGCAGAAGGCAACAGAAAAGATTTGTCGTGAGTACTCTAAGCAAATGACTCAGAATGTGAATACGCCCCTTGTGCAGACTTCCAACCGGTTTGCACTTCTCCAGTTGGATGATGACAAGTGGCCCGAACTTCCTGTGCTGCACACGCATGAAACTGCTGCCCACCAGATTTATAGCGATAAAGTGCGTAAGGACCGCCGGCATCAGCAGGCTACAAAACAGCGTAGCATCCCGGATGACATGGTAGCAGTTGATGACTAAATCGCACGTCTTTTGGCAGAGGTCTCAAGGCTCCGACAACACCGTGAACTGCTTGCGCACCGTAGACATGCAGCAGGATCTGGCACCACCACTAGACATGATGAATCAGCACCGAGCATGTCCCGTCCACCGGCTTTGTTCAACACTCCTCCCAGAGTATCTGCTGTATTGCCAGGTAACTCTACAGCATCCCTGCTCCGCTTCATGGTTAACCAGTTATCCAACCTGACAGCTGTTTTCTTGCAACGCTTGGACTACTAACCGAAGATGGCGCATTCCAGCTTTTCTGGTGTGCTCCAGTGGAACTGCAGAGGCCTCTCCACTAAAGTGGGAGAGCTCGAAACCCGTCTCCGCTTGCACAAGCTCCAGGCGTGGACCATATTACTGCAGGAGACCAATGCCTTGCCAGCAATTCCGGGCTTCAGTGGTTATGTGTCACCATCGATGAATGACCATCGTGTGCACACTGATTCCCCTCCAGGAAAGGCGGCGATCTACGTTGACACGCGTTTCCCCCTCGGGTATGCCTCTCTCTGGAAACCTGGTGGACCTCGTACCAGGAGGTAGTTGCAGTTTCTGTAAAATTATCCAAGGCAAGTGTTGTGGTGGTATTTTTCTACGTTAGACCAGTGGGTGGCGCTCCCTCCTGTACTAATCTGGGCTGGTTATTGACTGTGCGTAGGAAATACCCCGAGTGTCCGATTTTAGTAGGAGGTGACTTCAACGCCCCATACCCAGACTGGGGGTACCCTAATTTGAGCCCCCCCCGATGCCTTCGCGGATGCATTGTTTATTCTTCTAAATCACCCCAGTTCAGCGACGCGGGCTGTGCGTCACAGTCACAGTATCACATATGCTCCTGATCTGACATGGTGGTCTGGCCCGGGCACTCCCTCGTGGCACCTTGAGCCTGACTGTTGGGGGAGTGACCACCACCCTATCATCATCGGTGTCCATCCATCACATGCTCACCGGTTACGCCGCAAGTGCACGGTGGTCAACTGCGATTATTTCTATACTATTCTCCAGGATCTCCCTGTGGAGTCGTCACCATCGCTTGTTGACCGCATACAATGCGCGTCAAACAGGGCTACCACATCCACCTGGGGAGACATCGATCAACCAATTCCAGATATCGGTCTGCTGAACTTGTGGGCTGCTCGCCGACAGGCCAAGCTGGTTATAAGACTGAGCTATATTAATGCTAAGGCTCACAGATACGAACGCGATCTATCACGAAGGCTGTGGCATGCGTGGTGCAAGCGGTTTTCTGCGAAGTTGTCGAATCCATCTCTCCGGCAAACTTTCCGTGCAATGGAACAAGGTCACCGTCGCCCCGACGCAGCTAGCACTGCATGCTTCGCAGCTAACTTGTCTCCGGATGATTTTGCCAGAGAAGCGGCATGGAAATTCTTTCCAAAATATGATGTGTTGCCGCCCTCAGCTACCACTTCTAACTTGGAAGGGATTCCAGCTCACATAGATAAGCTGCCATCAGCACCAGACGCCGAGGGTATTGCGTCTCCTTTTACCATGCCTGAGTTGCTTGCAGCAATAGATGAGGCTAAACGAAAGACATCGTCCGGTCCGGATACCATTCCATATGAGGTGTACAAGAACATGAGTTGTGCTGTCCTCCCTCAATTTTTCGACACCATTAAACAGTATGGCGAAACAGCTCTATTCCCGAGACCTGGAAATTAGCCAATGTGATCCCAATTGCAAAAGCAGGGAAGCCACTTAAGGACCATGGCAACTTCCGGCCTATTTCCCTAACATCAACACTGTGCAAGCTGACAGAGAAAATGTTAGCCACACGACCATTGTGGTGGCTGAGCACCATGGTTTCTACCACCCCGCCCAAATTGGCTTCTGTCGGTTCATCGGCACTGAAGATGGTTTGGCTGTCTTGGCGTCGCAAGTTCTGTCATCAACTTGCAGCCACAGTGTACATACCGTCCTGGCCGTGGATATCGGAAAGGCTTACAATAACATAAGTCATGCTGCCATTTTGCATTCTGTTGACATGCTGCATTTCCCTCTTCGAGTATGCAATATTATAAAATCCTTCCTTGAAGGCAGATATTTGCCATACACCTCAGTGGTGACTCCATAGGCTCATTTGTCTCTGTTTGCGGTGTACCCCAAGCCTTGGTCGATACTGTCACCAACGCTGTTCAATATTGCCTTCATTCCTCTTGCATGGCGCTTACATGATGTCCCTGACTTTAAGTTCTTACTGTACGCCGATGATATCACGGTATGGAGCACTCACCATGACCTGCTAACTCAAGCGGCGGTCCTACAGTCAGTCTTAGATATTACCGCCAATTATGCTATGTCTGTCGGCCTTCAGCTTTCCGTGAGCAAAACTATGTTCACGTCAGTGGCCAACCACTGCGAACGCTATATAAACTCGCTGCCACGCGAATCCGTCTCCAACCATCTGGAACCCCACTTCAAGAATCTTCGACATTGAAAATTCTGGGTTTGTCGATACATCAGTCTGGAACGGGTACTGCCTTTCTCAGGCTAAAAAGCAGGCTTTGCAGACTTTGGGCCTAATCAGACGTATTGCTCCCAAAACCGGCGGCGCTCGCTCCCATGTCGCATGACATTTGATGAAAGCACTTTTGCAATTGCACCTCATTTAGCAATCACAGTTCCAACATTTAACCAGAGCTCAGTGGCATCATCTGGAAGCCATCAATCGAGAGGCTATGAGAACTATCACTTGCCTTCCACGCATCACACCGATTGTGGCACTTCAAGAAAATGCTCAGCTAAATACCCCTGATGAGCTTGTGCAGCAGCGCCGTGATGCTCGTAGCCTTAAGGCCACCCTTTCATCGCGAGCACTCCGGACCTTTGGTTCATCACACACTATACTGTCGCCACCACCCTCAGTTCTTCCTCCATGGGACTTTGTGCAGCTGAGCGACAACAAACCTACCGATCTACATCGACCAACCTCACCTTATGCGGCATCGTCCCTTCGCGAGCGAATTGCAGAACAAGATAGTCACCCACCCTGCGGCTCAATTATTGTATATGTTGATGCCAGTAACCAGGGCTCTGAAACAACGGCTGCAGTTTACTGTCCCTGCAAGCCTGCACTTAACAAGATTGCTAGGTTTTGATTCACGGAACCCCCTTCTTCCTTCTGTGCTGAGCTGGTTTCTATACAAGATGTGCTTCGCTTTGTAATCGCAGTTACCTTGCTTCCTACAGACCACATTATCATTCGCACTGACGCCCTTCAAGCAACACATCTACTCCGATGCGTCAGCCACAGCACAGAAATCTGCCAGAATACACATCGCCTGGTGGCTCGGATCCCGCAAGCCATTCAAATTGAGTGGGTCCCACGTGACCTGCTGAGTTCACAAACCTTTGCAGATTCTGTAACCCTCTTGGTGACCCTACCCACATCAATGCCTCAGTTCATCACTATGGATGACGCCACCCTCCTCCTCACAGGAAAGGAACACCTCTGGTGCTGCACACGTGCTCTCATTCCTCCGTGTGCGATAGCCCTCTCCGCGGTCTTACTTGTGCAGAGAAGGTTGTGCTCCGGAAGATCTGGGTCGGGGCGCCCTCACTCCTGCCGTAACTCAGACGTTGCCTCAATTTCGCCACTTATCCCCGCCTAGGATGTCCAGTCTGCAACTCGCAAGATACTGAGGCTGACATTCACCACTTGTTGTGGTTTGCCCGGCACTGAAGCCAATCAGAATTCGCCACCTGGCAGCAGCGGGTCTCCAGCCAGACAACCCGGCCTCGTATTGCTTGGGTGCAGGGGCCACATCACCGCTCCCTCCTCACCTTTATTATATCGGCCCACCTTCTCTCCTTCAAACACCCACCCACTCTTTTCTTTGTCTTTCTTTTTTCTTCCCAACTCCCCTTATGCCCAGAGGCAATAAATAACGGTATCAAAAAAAGAAATCGTGGAATCGGGGTGTAGAAGATTCTTATGTGAAAATATTGGAAGATATCTATCGCAACTGCACCGCTATTGTAGTCCTTCATGAAGTCAGCAATGAAATTCCAATAAGAAAAGGCATCAGGCAAGGAGACACGATGTCGCCAATGCTGTTCGCCGCTTGTTTACAGGATGTTTTCAGAGGCCTTATTGGGAACAGCTGGGGGTAACAATTAATGCAGAGTACCTTAGTAATCTTTGATTTTGTGATGACATTGCCTTGCCAAGTCACTCAGGGCATGATCAATGAGTTAGACAGGCAGAGCAGAACAGTGGGTCTAACAATTAATGTGCAGGAAGCCAAACTAATGTTCAACAGTCTAGCAAGGGAACAGCAGTTCACAATTGGCAGCGAGGTGCTGGAAGTGGTAAAGGAATACTTAGGGCACGTAGTGACAGCTGATCCGGATCATGAGAGGGAAATAACTAGAAGGATAAGAATAGGGTGGAGCGCATATGGCAGGTTCTCTCAGATCATGAATAGCAGTTTAACAATATCCCTCAAGAGAAAAGTGTACAACAGCTGTATCTTACTGGTACTCACCTACGGGGCAGAAACGTGGAGACTAACGAAAAAGGTTAAAACAATGCAGCGAGCCATGGAAAGAAAAATGGTAGCTGCAACGTTAAGAGACTGGAAGCGGGCAGAGTGGGTGAGGGAACAAATTCGAGTTAATGACAACCTATTTGAAATCAAGAGGAAGAAATGGGCTTGGGCACGGCATGTTACATGACTGGGTTCCAAGGGAAGGCAAACGTAGCAGGGGGCGGCAGAAATTTAGGTGGGCAAATGAGATGAAGAAGTTTGCGGGGATAGAGTGGCCACTGCTGGTGCAGGACAGGGTTAATTAGAGAGATATGGGAAAGGTCTTTGCCCTGCAGTGGACATAGTCGGCCCGTCTACGGTGATGATGATGATGACACAGAGTGAGGGGAAGAGACCCTAACTGGTGACATTGTGCTCACCCAACAAAATATGGCGAATCAGCAGGCTAGAGGCTCTTTTCTAGCATTGTCTCACGAGCCAGGGGATGTTCAACACTGGCTTCATGTCGACTGCAGGGGTGGCAGCTGTGGTGTGCAGCTTGTTGCTTGGCCACAAGATGGTTAGGCTGAATGGAGGTGCTCTAGCCGGTTCATGATGAAAAGGGGGGGGCCACTCTTTTGGGACTTGGGGACCCGTGGGCCAGTGATGTTAGACAGATTTAATATAGCGTTTGCATTTTTTGCGTACGCAATACGCAAGACGGTTGCGCACGGTAAATCCAAAGCGCGAACGACGCTTTTAGATGAGCGTTTGTGGATTGTTCCGCAACAGACGCTCAGTGGACAAACAACACCGAGGTTCAGCTACGTTTGGGTAAGTACCTAGCGCCACCACACGTCAGAAAAAAAACTCTGAGGCCGATTTGATCCAAACCAAGCCACGGCAAAGCGTGGTTTTTGCCACGTGCTATTTCTTTGGGGGATGTTTCCTCCAGCTTCCACGCCATGCCCTCAAGCATCCTGTGCGATCATCGCCGCTTCTCTGTGCTCACATGGGCGGAAATCGACGACCTCATGTTGCCGCATGCAAAGCGATGGTTCCTGAAAGGAGATATATTTCATTAGACTACTTGGAGTATGAAATGCGGCGCCAACGGGAGTCGGAGCTATTACGATACTGTTCCCGGCACGGACTGCTGGACATATATAACATCGAGAACTCCTTATTCAAGCAGTCGGAGCTATTACGATACTGTTCCCGGCACGGACTGCTGGACATATATAACATCGAGAACTCCTTATTCAAGCAGCAGTTTCGATTTGAAAAAGACGACATTGCCGAACTGCTATGTGCTCTGATGGTGCCGAACACTGTTACTAGTGCCCGGAATGTCAAGGTGCCCGGCCGCGAAGCACTCTGCCTCACCCTTCATCGGCTGGCGTACCCCCAATCGATGGTGCAACCTAGAGCTCATCTTTGGGCGGCACACTTCGGTCATGTCGAGTTTAGCATCGAAAATGCTCAACCACACCACGGCCAACTTTGGGCACCTTTTGATAGACATGAACAACCATGAATGGCTTTCCCCTCCCACTTTCAGGGAATTCGCTAATGTAAGTCAGTTTTATCACTCCAAAAATTATAAATATTGCAAAAATGTCAATAGTTCTACATCGCAACACTCCATGAATGTGAGGTCCTACAGTTAGCACATCACATCATGAAATAGAAACCTTACACCTTAGCAGTGCGAGGTCACTATGGTGGGCGGGTTGTGCATCTTTGGGATGAAGCATAAGATCAGTCAGTACGGATCGGCACACGCAATCTACCTGAGCCCAGGAAATAATTTATAAAGCAATTTCTGATTTGTAGGCCACCTTGATAGCAACAAAGAGTATGTCATTATGCCGAGTGGCAACAATTAAGAAGAGAAAGCTACGCCTATCCAAGCCAGTCAGTCTGATCAGCTCTTTTTAACTCTCAAGATGGCACCTTGGTGAATCGGTTGGTTGTGACAGTGATGCCCGCTCGCATCTATTTTATGCTGAAGAAACAACTTTCAGTTGAAAAATGGCCTTCATGGTATTGTTTGCGCCTACTTTAGTCCAAAGAATCGAACTTTTTCTCCATATAGTTTGAAATGTCAGATACGAATGTGTACTTATTCCTATGAGCTGTGTGGTGGTTCCTCAACAAAGTTAAAATTATCGTGCAAATCCAAATTATTGAAGTTTGAAAAATCGGTAGGCTACCGCGGTAGATGGGACCTGACTTTTAACAGACTGTGCCAAACCATCGCACAGTGTATGTCATATAACTGGAGAAATTAGGCCATTTTTACATGCAAATGGACGCGCTCGAGTAACAATTGTTTGTCTGGTCTGACTATTAAAACGTATTATTTAGTTCCCCCACACATGATAAATACATCCTTGATTTTGTCCTGTGAGCATCTTGTACTGGAATGCTCTGCCACAGGGCGTTTTGGTGGCACAAAATCATGCATAAACTGAAGAATATTATGAAATATATGAGCTTTTATGTGGTCTTGTCATCTTGCCAAACAGTCTGAAAGGTGAGAGCATCAGGGTAATGGGATTGAGGTTGGGTTGTCCTTTTGTCCTGCTGCATATTACAATAAAGTGTAGGTACAATCTGATGTCCAAGTACTTCTGTCACATTACCACTGAAAAGCAGTAGTTCACAGATGAATTTGTGGAAGTCCCTTTATAATTGGGAAGCTTTGTGTCTCAATGGCGATTTGATATCTATTTCAAATTCTTTGTTGTTTAGTATGCTGGTCTCTATAATATGCATATAAAAACTGTTAGCTTCCTGCAAGCATGGGCTGCAAGAAGGGTCATTTTGCGCCAATTGATCCAACTATGCCAAACATTACCAGGGCTTGTTTTTTTTTTTTGTGAAAAAAAATTATTCATGTTGCGGTGGCCACCGTAAGTTTGCAAGTGGCACCAAAACCTAAAGTCCCTAGTGCTGATGTTAAGGAGACACATAAGCAATGCTGTGCGGTGCTTCAAGTGGATGCTCCGGATATTTCGGCGTTGAAAGGTCGGCTGGCGTGTTTATTCACATTTCATCACTTTAAACTCTTAGGTAGCTGTGCATGGCTTAAATCCAGCATATGCCATTGAAAGAGAGATAAAGGTTTGATGTGGTGACACCTTGGCTTCGAATGGAAGCTCTTTACTGTTTACATTGCGAAACAGTAGCTATTTTTCTTGAGCTTGGACCGAAAGCGGCACCTGCATTTGACGGCACTCCTCGCAGCTGCGGGATGAGGAACATGGGGTCTTGGTCCCCATCTCCATTTACCATGTGGGGTATCCTCATCCTCTTGCCAGACGGCCGCTTCGCGTTTATTTTTTGTAACCGTGCCCTGTGCAGCAGGCTTCTCTATTGCCGAAGCTGGCAGCATCCAAGCCCAGCACACCATTGTATTTGAGCGGTGGAGTGCTGGCATTTGCAGCCGGTAACAAAGTGTGCTGCAGTGAAGAGCATGCACGGAACAATGCCATGGTTGAATGCAGGGATTAAACTTGCAAAATTATTTTCTCGCTTGATACAAAAAATGTTCTGAAAAATGCTCTGATTAAACTTCCAGAAATAAATACCGTTGAATGGTACTGTTTAATTTCCTATCTTTAATATTTTGTCTAGGACCACCTCACTATGCAGTTGATGGCTGGACGTGCCTCAGGAAGCAAATTTTTTCAAATTTAGAATTTTTTTGCTGACATATCTGTCATCTTTTTATCTCTAAAACTTTTTTAGTGGCTTCTTTGCCTTCTGGACAACATAAAATATATTTGGAGTGACCACTGTGAGAGCATGCGATGTGATAAAAAAATTTAAAACCCCATATTTTGTACTTTTTTATGTTCTTTATTGAAAAACAAATCAAGCATGTGCAGTTAATTTACTGCATATAGAAGGGCAGTGTCATTTATCTACACAAAAAGTTTCATAGTCATGTAAAGGTTTTAAATTTTTACAATTTTTTTGGTTTTGCTACCATTTCCGATGTTAAGATGTTGGCCACAGCACGAAAAATTTTTTCGCCTAAAACAAGCTAGGCTAGTGTTTGTCTTAGTAATGCAATAAGCAGTAAGCTTTTTAAAGAAATCAAGGTTGATCGAGCCACAAAGTTGGATCAGTTGGCATGGAAGGACCCAGAAGTGGAATTGCATCAAGAGAAATGGAAGTAATGTCTCGTTTTTGTTGCCACTTGTTGGAATTTGTACTTTGTTTTGTTACCCTGGATTAAAAGTTGAACACCAATGTGTCGATGCGTGTCTTTTGCTGGTGTAAAGCACTGCTGCTCATGAAAGTGTATGAGCATGGCACAGTTAATCAAATAGTCCATGGAGGCTGGGCTTCCCCCATGCTGTCCAAGGCCCACCTTGGCCAGGCATCGCATGAAAACTGGAGACACAATCTTTGGCACAGCTACACTACTTTCGCAATAAACAGCAGATAGAGAGCATGCTGCCAGGCTAGTTTGGGGCTTCATAATGTGAAGAAGTTAGCCTGAACACAGACAAGTGACATACGAGAACACACATAGGACATTGACCTATTCACCGAGAAACCGAGAATGTGTCTTCTTGTGTACCGCTCGTCTGGTCTTTGCGCTGACTTTTCCCATAATGTCGACACTGTTTAACCTACAGCTACCGCAGTAATAGGCGTGACTGGTTCATGCTCAATTGCAAAACATTCCTGCAAACTGTTCCAATTACACAGGTTTATCTCAGCTGTGAAATTGGGTCTTCCAGGTGTTCCAGGAGTACATTCAGCGATCTCCGTTGCCTGGCTGCTACGAGACCCACTTCCACGGCCATTGGAAGAACCTGGTGGTGCGCTCCAACTCTGCCGGACAGCTCATGGCCATCATTGTCATGCACCCACAGCAGCTGACACCTGTAAGCAGCCTCTCTTAGCCTGCTATCGGTACCCAGCCTTGGCCTAACTTTGGCTCATCCTTAGCCATCCTTAGGCTTGTTGAGGTGAACTTTTACTGTGCATACCATTCTGGCGGACAAACAGCGCACCAAGAAGTAGACGGCACAGCGCTCTGTTCTTTGTAGTGAATTAACACTAACTAGCCCAGAGTGCCATTCTTGTTCAGCATTCAAAATGGGCTAGAAGTCTTAGAGAACTTACACTTGCCTTTTTAAGTACAAAAATCATTGGAGGCACTTAGATATCTCTTAACTGTAGGAAGGCATAAGCAGTTTGCGACTCATTGCACTGATTTGAATTTGCCGTGCTCGAATTCATTTCACGACAGAGGAGGAGAGCAGCTGGCGCGAGCGTGCCACCAAGTGACCTAGGTCACCGCGACCTAGGTCACGTGACCTAGGTGGCAATGCAACGGACGGACGGTCATCGCGAGTATGAGCCATTAAAGGCTGTCATCTTAAAATGCACAAAGCTGCCAGGCACAGGCAGGTGAAAATTATACTGTATTTACACGATTGGAAGTCAGCCTATTTTTTAAAATATGAAAATCCAAAGTCGAGTGTTCAAACTGCAGTTGAAACCAAAACATGCGCCATTAATAAAGGCGCGACAAACAAGATATTAGGGATGCTCAGGCGTGGTTGCAATTTTATGCTTGCTGTATGGCTCTACCGAGTAGTATTCAGCCATTCTGCTTGCTTGTTCAGAAGAGTTTTGAATTTTTTTTAGTGCACTACACTTACAGTGGCCATTCCCATGTATATACATATATATGTGTACCGAGTGTTCCAGCGAACAGTTTCAAACATTTTCAAAAATAGGCTTTTTGGCTTAAAAATATGGTTTTTGTGGCATTGTATTACCTGCGCTGGTGGACGCCATAAAACCGGTGAATCGTCTTAAGTAGTATACTGGTTAACTAATTTTAACTAGTAGAGTTAGGCACCTAATTGCAATTAGAGATTTGTAGCCAGTCTTTAGTAATAGCCATATCAGTGATCAGTGTTTAGAATTTGGAAAAAATTACCTTCGCCACTGTGCCTTGACAAAATTTGGCTGCATCGTGCGAAAATACATGTGCTTTCGAAAGCATCTAGGCAAAGCAACCCCTCCAATGCACGTAATTAGTCAAAAAAGCCAAATGTTGGCGAGCCACAGTGCCATGGGTAATTCCGTTCTTGAAATGCTAAAAATTTATATGGCTATTACGAACGACCAGCTACAAATCTCAAATTGCAACTAGGTGCCAAACTCTACTAGTTAAAAATTTAATTATTAAAAATTAGTTAACCAGTTTACTACTTAAGACGATGCACTGGTTTTCTGGTGTCTGCCAGCACAAGTAATACAATGCCGCAAAAGCCATATTTTTACCCCAGAAAGCCTTTTTTTTTTGAAAATTTTTGAAAGGGCTTGCTGAAACACCCTGTGTGTGTGTGTGTGTGTGTGTGTGTGTGTGTGTGTGTGTGTGTGTGTGTGTGTGTGTGTGTGTGTGTGTGTGTGTGTGTGTGTGTGTGTATATATATATATATATATGTGTGTGTGTAGTGTTTCACGTAACTTGAACCAAGGTTTTAAAAAAAGCGGTACACCGCAGCCCGCTCAAACCAACGATACATTGTTTGCTATCATGTGGTGCTCCTGAGAATATTTTTTATATCCCGCTTGATTAGTTAACTAAGATGAATTATGCAAATTTTCAAATATTCATTTCAGTGCCAAGGGTGTTATGTTAGGTTGTAGAGCAGGTTTACAAACAACCAGTCTAGTTTATTGTAGCATCATATCTAATACGGGGTCCTTTTTTCCAGCATCTAAAGAAAGCCCGCGAAATGCGTAAAAATACCACGTGACTGCGCTCGTGCACTACCATATTACAGCGCTCTCAACGGCGTTTCGAGCAAACGGAGTGTGTTCGTTGACCGTGGTGAATTGACCGGCCGCCACTGCGGAAAGTGCTGACGAACTGTCAAGCAGATTCTAAGAGTGGTAAAACGAACACACTCCGTTTGCTCGAAACGCCATGGCCGCCGCTCTTAGTAGCGGCTTGACAGTGGCGTGACAGTGCGTCAGCACAGGCTGATAGTGTGAAATCAGGCATTTCGAAAGCAAAAACAAAACTAAACCAATCGCAACCAAAAGGAAACCTAAAAACGTGTAAGTACAGTTCACAAGTGTACAGTAGGAATAAGTAGACATAACATAAAAGACTAGTATGCAAAAAATGAATGCCACTCCAAAATCTCATTATGCAGTGTTAGATAAGGTTTTGCAACATAAGAAATGATCATTAATGCTTTTAACTTCTGCAGGAAGGGGTCTCAGTACAATAGATTTATGAGAGAAAACAGTGTGAAAAAAAAGAAAAGATATTTTGTGGCACGGCACAACCCTGACTGTGCCGGTGGTATACAGTTTCCGATAAATCTTTGGGACTTGGTGGGACCCGAAAAATGGTCCGAATAACTCAACAGCCCGAAAAATCAGTGAGCATAAAAAATTAATTGCTTTGCTGCAAAAACTGGCTTCAGAAATCGCAAACATTTCAGTTTTTTGTGTTCTGTTCTGAAGCAGTATATTTCAGTAGACTCCCATTACGACGAACTTGGTTAACACGAATTCTCGAATAAGGTGAACATTGTGAGACCATTTGATTTTTTCCTGTAGGGTTGCAAGTAAAAAAAATGCTCTTAAGACGAACTAGTGCAGGCCTACGTACCTGCATCCAGCTATGATGACCAGATTGTTGAAAGCTTCAATGAAGGTGTGGAATTGGCAATGAACAAAATAAAATTGCAGTACCCTGTACTAGTAGGCGAGACTTCAATGCGAAGGTAGGCAAGAAGCAGTAGGCGAATATGACATAGGCTGTAGAAATAGCAGGGGGAAGTTATTAGTCAAGTTTTCGGAGAGAAATAACTTACGGATCATAAATACCTTCTTCCGCAAGCGAGAGAACAGGAAATGGACGTGAAAGAGCACCAGTGGTGTGACTAAAAATGAAATAGACTTCATACTATTTGCTTACCCGGGCATCATACAGGATTTCAGAAGTGTTTGCTTTGGGGCTAGTTTGTTCAAATTTCTTCCAAGGGAAATTCTTTTTTTAGCGCCTGTCTTGTCCCGTTTATGTGTCATGCTAAAAAATATTTTTTTCTTGGAAGTTTAGAGAATTTGCAGGATCGCAGCGGAATGCCAGAGCAAGAGGACCAGCGGAGCAGGCTTTTAGTACTGAACAGCCAGTGTTGTGCGTGCGCACCGAGCGCGTGCCGTTCATCTTTATTTTCTTCTTCCGCCGGCTGGGAACACTGATCTTAGCGCCTCCGCTTTACAGCATCACTGTGCACTACAGGGCGGCTCCTTGTCCAGAAAGAGCGGTGAAATGTGCTCGCTGAAGGGGCAGAGATGGGGCTGCCTTGGCAGCAGGCAGGTTGGCAGATAAGCTGGCAACATCCGAGGCGAGCTCCTGGGGAGGTGTCTCTGGGTATGCGGGTTTGAGGCAATCCAAGGAGGCTACCTCTTCACAACCATTCAGCAGGATAGTCGCCGACTTTGTCATCTTGTTGAGGACGCGGTATGGGCCATTGTATGAGGGGGTAAGAGGCATCTTCATAGCGTCTCGCCTTAGAAAAATATGCGTCGAGGACGCAAGGTCTGGGTGCACAAAGACATGATGGTCAGATGATTGAGGCGGGGCTGGGCACAGCTGTTGAATACAGTCCTGTAGGCGTTGGAGGCACTGCAGGGGCTGGGACGAGGGAGCCTAAGGAACGAACAAGTCTCCAGGAAGTCGCAGGGGTACACCGAAGACGAGTTTAGCCGCCCAACAGCCAAGGTCACAACGAAGCACGGCGTATAGGCCAAGAAGCACCTTAGGAAATGGGTCGACTCAGTGCTCGTGATCCAGGCGCGCAGTTAGGGCAGCCTTGAGCTGGCGATAGAGCTGCTCGACCATGCCGTTGGCACGGGGATGGTATGTTGTGGTTCGGCAGTGTTTAGTGCCGAGCAGACTGGTGAGGGAAGTGAAGAGGGTGCATTCAAACTGGCGGCCGCAATCCGTGGTAACAATGCCGGGGCAGCCAAAGTGGGAAACCCATGCTGAAAAGAAGGCTTTGGCAACTGTTTCCGCAGTAATGTCCGGAATGGGCACTGCTTCGGGCCTATGGGTGAAGCGGTCAATTATCGTCAGAATGTACCGGCAGCCATGAGAGGCAGGGAACGGTCCAACCAAGTTAAGATGAACGTGGTCAAAGCGACAACCAGGTGGTAGAAGACTGGGGTAGAGTCTTTGCATGTCAGGTCACTTTGGTGGACTGGCAAGCAAGGCACGAGCGGGCCCTCTGGCGAACATTGGTGTTAAAGGGACACTGAGGAGAAATTGAAGTTGGCTTGTATCGATAGAATACCAGCTCCTGATCACATAAACGCCACTCTTACTGAAAACAAAGCTCTTGTAAGGTAGAAAATAGCAAGAATCAAAATACAGGTATCGCCACCACAGGCCAATCTCGCAAGTACAAGCTTGGTGACGCCATAGGACAAGACACACCACCTTGGAAGCATTTTCCATCCTACTTGGTTTCGCGAATCTCTGAGGCTGACAAAGGTAGGTTGCACGGTTCAATATTAAAGTAAGTTTTGTTTTAAAACCAATAGTTTATCACACAAGGAAGGTAGGCAAAAGATAACCTGAATGTTGGAAGCAAAGAAAACGGATGCTTGGCGGCGCCACAGGCGGCCAGGAGAGTGTCGATTTGTTATGGCGCTTCGCGTCTATGAGCTTTGCGTGCCCCGTGGTTTTGTTTTTGACACGCTTCGATTTACAAGCGCCGAACAGCAGAGGAACTCCAAGTGCCGCTTCAAGTGCTGTAGTTAACCTTTGAAGGAGCCTGTTCAGGCTTGTCAGATGACCGCCACGGTCGATGAAAAGCTATGATGGCACGATGGTCCGTGATCGTACAAGGCAGCACTTGTGTATTCGCACTCTTGTCCGGCGAAACATTCCCGGCTGTGCCAGTCAACTTCAAACTACTTAACGGAAATCGTTTATTAGGGATGGGAGACAAGGTACAAGGCAGTTGAGAAAAATTGCTGATGGCCTAGCTCTGTTAGGCCAGGATATACCTAGCGAAAGCGCTGAGATTTCTACATCAGAAGAGTGCATTCACTAGATGCGTCTTTATTGACGGCTCTAACTTGAGCCGTCGTGGCGGAGCGGTAGCGCTTTCGCCTCAAACGCCGAAGGCCCTGGTTCGATTCCGAACCTCGGCACCGGACTTCTTTTCTTTTATTTAGTGAGTGGGCGGGGGGTTTCAGTGGCTCCCATGGTGGATGTCGCCGCTGAATACGTTGGTTAGCGGTTAAGCGCAGGCTCTGTTAAGGCGCGTTTATGCTGCGGCTAGGCACGCGCGCGCGCGCCCTGCACGGCGAAGTCACGTCGATCAAAGCGAGACCCTCTATACTCCAACTGCGCTTGACCGCCGACGCGTTCGGCGGCTTCGGCGCACTCTGACCGCATTGGCGGGGAGATTGGAGCATGTCTCTATTTCGCGCCGAGTGTGCCAGCCGCCGCCGGCCCGGCCAGACTGATTTGGCTCCGCGGTGAGGTGCGCGTGTTATATTCAATAGCTGCGGCAGTCCGGCGGAGCTGTTCTTTTCGAGCTCGGCTATTTTAATCCATTCACAGTACATATCTGAAGGTACATGCATGTTGGCGAGAGAGCCAGATCCAGTGGACCCGTTGGATCTAGCGGAAGCCGTTGAAGCGTCGTGTGCCGGCTTTGGTTTCATGCCGCCGACATTAAACGCGACCGCCGTCGAGCACCCATTTGTTTTTTGTGGCAAAAAATAAATAAATCACTTGGCCCTTGCAACCGTGGGAGACCTCGACGCTGCCTGCTGCGCCGTGCAACCGCTCCGTTCAAGGAATCACAATCCGTTGGCCCCAAAGCCCCGGCCAGCCTCCGATGGGCGCAACGCACACCTCGCGGCTCCCCGCACTGGGGTTATGATTTTTAGTTTGCAACGGCTGCTCTCTGAGGAAGGGGGAAACCACCCGCCGGCGCCTAACCTAACAGTGCTCCCTCAAAAGCATCGCACGCTCTGTGGGGCTTGAAATGCAGGCCAGAGTTTTTGCGAGAACTGTGTCGTCGGTTTCGGGAACGGGATCCACCGTAACGCTGGGAAGACGCCGGTGCAAACGTAAACGAAGCGACGGTAGCGACCCCCGATAGATGCCTTCAACGTGCGGCGGCGGTAGCTTTCATTTCGGCAGCTGCTGGACCGCACCGCTAGCCGCCAGAAATCACGCAGTCTCTGTTTACGTCACGTTTCACGTCACTCCGTTCTGTGTCGTCATAAGAGTTCGCGAGTTTGAATCGGAGCGGTGGGAAAATATTTTTCAACTTCAAATCCAAATTTCTTTGAAATAAATGCATCTTTCGCTCCCGGACAAACGTCAACAAAGCCCTGAAATGCCGAACTATCAGATATTGCTAACAAAAAAATTTTGATAGGGTTCTCCTCAGTGTCCCTTTAATGTTCGGCCAGACGTACCGCTGGGTAACGAGGCGCTGCGTGGCTCGGGTGCTGGGATGGCAGATGTCGTGAAGTGAACGGAAAATGGCACGATGCAATGCCTCCGGGATGAAAGGACTCGGTAGAGCCGATGACATGTCGCACCAGTGTAATCCAGTCACAAACGGATGAGGCACAAGCTACAGACTGAGGGCACTGGGGTGGTCACGCAGGGCTTGCAGCTCAGGGTCTTCTAGCTGCACCCTGGCCAGACATTCCCAGTCCGCAGCAGATGTAGACACGCCGATGGAGGTAATAAGTGAAAATGCATCAGCTGCTTGATTGTCGGTGCCTTTGATATGCCGGATATCTGTTGTGATCTCCGATATGTAAGCCAGCTGACGAACTTCACGGGCGACATACTTGGAAGAGTTCGTACGGAACACATACACCAGAGGCTCATGATTTGTGAGAACGTAAAATGGCTGGCCTTCCAAGAAGTGGCGGTAATTCTAGATGATGGAGTAGATCCTAGGGTGGATGAGAAGAATTGAATCGGCTAAGGCTTGTTTTACAGCCGAGAAAGCAGCCTGAGCTTTCGGGAGACCAACAAATCGCGGAAGAGGGGGGCTTGGTTGTGCGAAGAAGGTTAGTCAAGGGGTGGAGAAGCTCGGCGCAGTGCGGGGTAAAGTGCCATGAAAAATTCACTAGGCCCAGGAACTCAACGAGCTTGCGTAGGGTGGTGGGTGCTGGGAAGTCTTCAACAGCCTGGACGTAAAAAGGCAATGGACGAATTCCCAGCGCCGAGATGTGGTGGCCCAGGAACTCGAAACCAGAGGAGCCGAAGACGCACTTCTGGGCGTTGACGACCAAGCCAAATTCTTGGAGGCGTTGAAAGAGTTCCCGAAGGTGACGCTCGTGATCTTGTGGAGTACGACACGCGACGAGGATGTCGTCGATATAGGCAAATATAGCTGAGTCCGCGCGTCACTTCAGCAATGAATCTTTGGAAAGTTTGAGCTTCGTTGCGTAGCCCAAAGGGCACGCACACATGCTCAAACAGGCCGAGGAGTGTAGTGATGGCAGTCTTCGGGACATCTGCAGGCTCAACGGGGATTTGATGGTATGCGTTGACAAGGTCCACTTTACTAAAGATCTTGCATCCGTTAAGATGTCCACTTAAGTCTTGGATGTGTAGAAGAGGTTAGCTGTCGACTGTGTGAGCGTTGAAAGCCCAGTAGTCGCCGCACGGACGCCAGTCACCTGGTTCTTTCTTGGGCACCAGAAGATGGAGTGGTGAGGCCCAAGTGCTGGACGAAGGGCGAATAATACCCAGCTGGAGCATGTGGTCGAATTCCTGTTTAGCAATCGCCAGTCGCTCACTGAAGAGGCAGCGTGGACGAGCTGCAACGGGTGGACCACGCATGACAATGTGGTCGGCTGTGCTGTGCTTGGGCAGCGATGGAGCTTACAAGGCCTCGGGACCTCTGGAAAATCTGCGAGAACTTGGGCGTACGGGAACGACGGGATCAGTGTGCGAATGCCAGTGGAAGCGACAGCCGATATAATGCCAGGGATGGAAGGGCGCATCTTGCCGTTGATGAGACGATAGCAACGCATGCTGACATCCAGATAAAAATGCGTTAGGAAGTCGGATCCGAGGGTGGGTTGATGGACGTATACTACGATGAAGACCCATCGAAAAGTGTGCCGCAGGCCAGGGCCCAGAGTGAGGGACCGGAGACCATACGTGGCGATGAAGTTGGCCGCACGGAGAGTGGGTGCAGCTGACATGGAGATACTCTCAGCCTTGGAGGACAGCAGTACGCTGACTTTGGCACCAGTGTCGATGAGGAAGTGCAGGCCGGATACTGGAAAGCTATCTCATTTAACGAAAGATATGATTACGAAGCGCCACAGCATGAGGGCGTTTAACCCTGCCGAGAGAATACAACTGACAGAGTTATCAAAGTTAATAAATAAGCGCAAGGTAGCCGACATAAGGAAGTTTAATATGGAAAGAACCGAGCATGCTCTAAAGAACGGAGGTAGCCTAAAAGCAGTAAAGAGGAAACTAGGCATAGGTAAAAACCAGATGTACGCATTAAGAGAAGCAGGGCAATGTCATTAGCAATATGGATAAGATAGTTAACGTAGCCGAAGAGTTCTACACAGACCTGTACAGTAGCCAATGTAATCAGAGCGTTAATGAGAAAGACAGCAGTGCACAGCAATGCGTCATCCCGCCAGTAACGAAAGATGAAGAAAGCCTTAGAAGCAATGAAAAGGGGAAAAGCAGCTGGGGAGGATCAGGTAACAGCAGATCTGTTGAAGGATGGAGGGGACATCGTGCTAGAAAAACTAGCCACCCTGTAAACGCAATGCCTTATGACCTCGACTGTACCAGAAGCTCGGAAGAATGTAAACATTATCTTAATTCATAAGAAGGGAGACGCCAAGGACTTGAAAAATTACGGGCCGATCAGCTTACTATCCGTTGCCTACAAAGTATTTACTAAGGTAATCGCTAATAGAGTCAGGGCAACCTTAGACTTTAATCAACCAAATGATCACGCAGGCTTTCGTAAAGGATATTCCACAATAGATCATATTTTACTATCAATCAGGTGATAGAGAAATGCGCAGAATATAACCAACCCCTATATATAGCCTTCATTGATTATGAGAAAGCATTTGACTCGGTGGAAACCTCAGCAGTCATACAGGCATTGCAGAATCAGGGTGTAGATGAGCCTCATGTCAAAACACTGGAAGATATATATAGGAACTATACAGCTACCATAGTCCACCAAAAAGACGGCAATAAAATTCCAATAAGGGAGGGCGTCGGGCAAGGAGACACAATCTCGCGAATGCTGTTCACCGCATGTTTACAGGAGGTATTCCGAGGCCTGAATTAGGAACAGTTGGGAATAAGAATAAATGGAGAACACCTAAATAATCTGCGATTCGCTGATGACATTGCCTTGCTAAGTCACTCAGGAGGTGAACTGCAAATCATGATCAATGAGTTAGACAGGCAGAGCAGAACGATGGGTCTAAAAATTAACATGCAGAAAACCAAGGTAATGTTCAACAGCCTAGCAAGAGAACAACAATTCACAATTAGCAGCGAGAGCCTGGAAGTTGTGACGGAATACGTCTACTTAGGGCAGGTAGTGACAGCTGATCCGGATCATGAGAGGGAGATAACTAGAAGGATAAGAATGGGGTGGAGCACATATGGAAAGTTCTCGCAGATCATGAGTGGCAGTTTATCAATTTCTTTCAAGAGAAAAGTGTACAACAGCTTTATCTTACCGGTACTCACCTACGGGGCAGAAACGTGGAGGCTAACGAAAAGAATTCAGCTTAAGTTAAGGACAACGCAGCGAGCCATGGAAAGAAAAATGTTAGGTGTAACGTTAAGAGATCTGAAGCGGGCAGAGTGGGTGAGGGAACAAACATGGGTTAATGACATCCTAGTCGAAATCAAGAGAAAGAAATGGGCTTGGGCAGGGCATGTAATGCGAAGGCAAGATAACCGCTGGTCCTTAAGGGTAACAGAGTGGATTCCAAGAGAAAGTAAGCATAGCAGGGGCCGGCAGAAGGTTAGGTGGGCGGATGAGATTAAGAAGTTTGCAGGCAAAGGGTGGATGCAGCTGGCAAATCACAGGGTTAATGGAGAGACATGGGAGAGGCCTTTGCCCTGCAGTGGGTGTAGTAAGGCTGTTGATGATGATGATTACGAAAAGGTGACCAGAGTGAAGGGCGAGGTCACGTGCAGCTGTCAGTGATCTCGCAGCGCATTTCCTGACCAGTTGCATGGTGGAGTGTAGTGGCGGGCGCGGTGCTGGAAAGTTCGGTGGTACCAGCAAATATGCTGGCTGCTAGGACTGAAGGAGTGCGGACTGCTCGGCGAAGACGAACGGCAGCGAGAACATGAGAAGAAGCCACGCTGGTCATGAGTGGATGTCCAAAGGGCATCGAGAGAAGCGGCAAGCTGTTTGATCTGTGCCTCTAGCCGTGAAATGACAGAGGAATCTGGTGGAGAAGAGAGGGTGGTGATGGAAGGAGAAGTCGCGTTGTGGACTCGATCAGCTAGCTGGACGAGGCGGTCAAGGGCCAGGTCCCCCGCAGCAGCCAAGATGAGGTGGGTGGACTGCGGCAAGCGCTGCAGGAAGAGCTCCCTCAGCAGTGCGCCGTTTGAGTCAGCGTTGCTTTTGCCCAGGAGCTGCCACATGGCAGTGAGCAGCTAGGAGGGGCGGCGGTCTCCGAGCTCTTCATAGGTGAGCAGCTGCAGGAGGCGTGTGCTCTCGGACGCCGTGGTGCGGTCGTCCAGAATGCACTGCTTAAGTCGCTGGTACGGGGCATCACCCAAGGATCCAACGTGATGTGCGCCACCTCTTGAGCCACCTCAGGAGGCAGGTTGGAAAGTGATGAAACCGAAATGCCTCCGAGGTGACGTGGGGCAGATGGAAGGTGGTTTCCACCTGGGCGAACCAGATCTGGGGATGCTTGGGCCAGAATGTCGGCAGGCAGAGCTGGATAGCTGTGACGTCCCGTGGGCACAAGGTAGCGTCAGGCGGAAGGTCGCTTGAAGGCAGGAGGTTGCTGGGGTCGGTCATCTCTTAGGCCGGAGTCACCACTGTAGAGAATTTGCGGGGTCGCAGTGGAGCGCCAGAGCAAGGGGACCAGCGTAGCAGGCTTTTATCACCAAACAGCCTGTGTTGTGCGTGCGCACCGAGCACGCGCCGTTCATCTTTATTTTCTTCTCTTGCCGGCTGGGAGCACTAATCTTAGCACCTCTGCTTCTCAGCATCACTGTGCGTTACAGAAGAAACATGATTGCACCTGTCTTGTCTCGTTTGCATGTCCTCCTAAAAAATAATTTCCCTTGGAAGAATCATACAGGATGTGGAGGTCCTTGGAAAGGTTCGTTGTAGTGACCACAGGATCGTAAGGTCTTGAATTAGCTTAGACTTGAAGAGGGAACGGAAGAAACTAGCGAAGCGGAAGCTCATTATATGAGTTAGTGGTGAGAGGGAAAGTAGAGAAATTGAGGAGGTCGCGGCAGAACAGATATTCGGCTTTAACTGAGATTCAAAAAGTGAACAATAATCTCGCAACTACATTATAGAGTGCGCAGTAGAAGTCAGCGGTAGGATGGTTTGACAAGATACTAGCCAAGCTATCTCAAGAGACGAAGGATCTGATTAAGAAACGCCAAAACATGAAACCGTCTAACTCTACAGACAGAGTAGTACTAGCAGAGCTATCAAAGCTATTAAATAAGCACTAGGTAGCCGACATAAGAAAGGTTGAAAGCTAGACTAAGATCCTGATTTCTAGTGCCAAAAGTTCTAAAAGATTCCTTGGGTCCCAAGTACGAAGTCACAAAATTGGCTAATGGTGACCTTTTGCTTGAACTATTTGTTATAATTCAAATATTGATACCTCATGATGATGATGTTGAGATATCGAAGCTATATCCCCGTCTCCGTGACAAAACACAGATCTTCGAACACAGTAGACGATGTTATCTCGGACAATGACTTTCTGCACTTAGCAGAGCAAGAAATGCTTGAAGGACTGTCTGATCAGAATGTGATAAATGTTATAGAATAAAGTCCGCAAAGACAACAAAGAAATTCTAAAAAAAAAAAACACCTGGCCCTTACCTTCGCCTCCTGAGCCCTGTCCGAGTCGGTCGAGGTAGAATACGCAAAATCTCTCTCCATCCACATATACGCAACCCTCGACGCTGCTTCAAATGCCAGAAGTTTGGCCACAGCAACCAAAGCTGCTGCGGCCGCGATGCTTGTGCCAAATTTACCGCAAATGATCATCAATCTAACGACTGTGATGCTGCGCCATGCTTCGCACACTGCAAAAGTGACCACGCCCCTTATTCAAGGTCGTGTTCTGCCTGGAAGAAAGAAAAGGAAATAATTACCATAAAGACCACAGAGGCTGCAGTAGAATCACGGGGATACAAACACGGTTGATGCAAATTTTGCGATGATACGAATTCGTAAAATTCCCCGGCCGGGGTGCGTTGTGCACAGCATACAGAATTCCAGATGTTCCGAACTCTCTCCCGCACCACATCGGATGATACGAACACACGAGCCGCGATCGCACCCTTGAGCTCGAAGCGTGGCGCTCCCATCGCCGAAATTGCGATCGCTAATCGTGCGGTACGCACTGCGAGTAACGTGGCCACACGGCCGTGAATAAATCCCATCAGCTGTTAACAGATCTGCGTGCATGCATTTTCTATGCTTCTGCAATGAATTTTATTTGTTTGGATGATACAAATTTTTCGCAACCCCGTGAGATTCGTATCACCGAGATTCTACTGTATAACATTTAAAGAGGCAAGAAAGTGTTGCATAATGACTCTGGGCACATTCTCTTTCACAGCCCATACAAACTTTGTCGATGGGGTGCGTGGGCATGGCGCACCACACCATTCTTCAGCACCTGCTCAGCTTGCACACAGTGAGGCTGAGGTAAGGAAAACTGCGCAAACGCAGTGAAAGCTGCCATGCCATTTCCAAAAAAAGGGCTGCCAAGTCAACAAGGAAGGACCTAAGGTTCGGAGTATATCCCCCCAATAGTATTGTCATGGCATTTCTTATCCACTGGAACTGCCGTGGAGTACTAAAAAACTATATTGATGTAGCAGACCTTTTAAAGTCTTTGTCGCCTGTAGCACTGTGTCTACAGGAGACCAAGTTGGGACCTTTACATAAAAACATTTTTGAAAAGTGACCGTGAGCATGTGAGTAGGCTCCCTGGAGGTGTTGCTATTGTATTTCACAGTGGTATTGCAACCAGTGAAATCAAGCTCAAAACAAAATATGAAGCAGTTGCCAATCACAATATGCCGAATATATCTTCAACCACACCTCAAAGTAACACCATGATTTAGAAGCACTTTTTAATCAGTTACCAGAGCCATACCTCATAGTAGGAGATTTTAATGCACACTCCTCATTTTGGGGAAGTGAACAGACAGATACTAGAGGCCGTATTTTAGAAGGTTTTTTTTGTCTGCCTGCTCAACGCAGGCAAGCACACTTACTGCATCCTGAAGTCAGGTAAAATAAGCAGTTCAGATTTGTCGTTTAGGTCATCTTCAGTTTTTACTGTTTTTAAGTGGGATGTTCTCGATGTTCCCAATAGAAGCAGTCACCTTCCTGTGGTAATCGCCTTATCATCTGTATCCTCAATCTTACCTAGCAAACCGCGCCATTGGAACCTGCACTTAGCTGACTGGCCACTGTTTCGAGAAAAGACCAGTCTGGATACAGTATTTTCCGATGAGCTGTGTGTCGATGAACTAAACGAAATTTTGAGGATCGATATCATTGTGGCTGTGCTCCGCGCTATTCAGCAGTTGTCAGGAGTAGTATGACAAACCAACAACGTCTAGTACTCGCAAGAATGCCGAGAAGCACAACAGAAACAAAGCCTGGAGAGTTTTCCGAAGATACCCAATACACGAAAACCTCAATTTTTAGAAGGCGAGAGCAAAAGCGCGGCATATCCATCACAACGCTGAAAAAACATCCTGGAGAAACTTTGTATCATCCATAAATAGTTCATTTGCATCAAAACAAACGTGGGAACAAGTTCGTAAACTTAATGGAAGCTTTTCTCCTTGCGCAGCACAATTCCTTTTCTAACAGCTCCGGATACACAAACAGATATAAAGGAACAAGCAGACATCTTAGCTGAACATTTCTCAAGCATGCCCAGTTCTTCACACTGCACATGATCTTTTTTAAAACGCAAAAACACAGCTGAAAAACATAGACTTCTAACATCTGGTTGCCTAAATGAACCGTACAGTAGTTTAATTACAATCCAAGAAATAAACAGTTCTATCTGCTGGCAAAAAGACTGCACCCAGCCGTAATAATGTACATTACGAAAGGCTGGTGCACCTTTCTCAGCCCTCTGTGGAAGCTCTCTTGAAATTTTTAAATAAAATATCGGTGCTCAGAAAACTACTGGAAGCTTGTCAAAAAGCTGTTATTGTGCCATTTCTGAAAGGAGTCTGGGAACCGGGAAAGGAGCCAGCATCCTCTAGTATTTACAGGCCAAAAGCCCTTACTAGCTGTCTTGCCAAATCCTTTGAAAGTGTCCTGAATATAACATTAACTTGGACCTTGAATCCCGTCCATCAATGTCGTTTTAAAAAGGAATGCTCAACAACTGATCATCTAGTTCGCTTTGAAAATACTGCTCGAGAAGCTTTTATACACAGGCAACACTGCCTTGCTGTCTTTTTCGATCTGGAGAAAGCATGAGAAAACCTGGAGGTTTGGGATTCTTTGTGATTTAGAAGAGCTTGGAATCCATGGCAAGATGTTAAACTACCTAGTAAGTGATTTTCTGTCCAACCGTTCTTTTCAAGTATGCCTAGGCTCAACCCTCTCAAGAAACTTCATTCAGGGAAATAGAGTACCTCAGGGGTGTATTTTAAACACAACACTCTTTTTTGTAAAAATAAATTCCATAGCGAAAATTATTCTGAAGTCCATCATGTATTCCGTACTCTTTGATGATCTTCAAATTGCATGCACAACGTCCAGCTTATCAACATACAAGAGACAGATGCAACTCACACTGAACTAGGCAGACCAAATGGATTTAAGTTTTCTCCACAGAAAACGGTTGCTGTTCTTTTCTTGCTCAAAAGAGGCTCGTAGATTGAGCCCACCCTACACTTAAATGGAATTGTACTTATAGTAAAACGAACATAAATTTCTAGGCATAACTTCTGACAGAAAGCTCACTCTCTTACCTCACGTTAACTCCTTCAAAAAGAAAGCTTCTCGATTCCTGAACATACTCATAGTGCACTCACGAAAAAACTGGGGATGCGATAGAATATGTCTTTTACAGATATACCCCACTGTAGCATGCCCTGTCTTAGATCATGGATGTGCAGTGTTAGCGGTAACACATTACTTTTTTCGGTAACTTAGTAACGTACTCTTTACCATTTCAGAACTGTAATGGAGAACATACTTCCATGAGCAATTTTCGGTAACGTGAGGTGTCAGGTTACTAGTTACTTTTTTTCTAATTGCCCCTCCCTCCGCCCCCTTTTTTTTTTAAAAAAAGCACAGAGCACCTAAGCTGATGTTGCAAATAAACAAAATGTACAGGGCTCGCATTCATGCCAGAAAACACTTGCCCTCGATGACACACCCAACTAAAAAAAAGAGAGAATAGCCACAAAGCACGAAAACACGTGCACGAACACACATTCACACACTTGCCTTCACCTACCTCCCCTTCGCAAGCCACTCACACACACAACTCTCTAAAGAGTGGAAGCATGCCGAGCATTTCGGAACATCACATTTTTCATAATTACTGTAAAGTTCAGCTATGTTTTCTTTGTGAATTTAGAATTGATGATGAAATGTCATTTTGTGTTTATAATGTCACATTCAGAAAATGGCTTCACCATGTGCCACAGAGTTTTAATATACAACTTAAGAAAACAGCTGTTCGTAACACTAGGCCGCCGTCCGCTGCGTCCTGTATACTCCGCTAGCCAAACATCAAACATTAAATGTTTGGCTATATCAAACAATTCACATATGAAAATTCTAAAGTTCGTAATTATTTTCTTCTGATAAGCTTTTTGTTTAGGTAACGAGAAACGTTAAGCAGCTGACTAATTTTTCATCGTGGAGGAATTCTGTGTGTGGCGGCTGAATGTGGGCGGCGCTTCACTGCAGACTTGAGCAGTATCCGACTCCTTTAGGCCACTGTAACATTGCTAAGCTCCTGCGCATTTGTGCAAAGTATATTATTAAATCAGGATTTCGGCTAAAATCAATTTTTGGGCTAAATGTTTTATGTGAAATATGAGCTCTATAAAATTGTTATCGTGAGCTCTTGCAGTGAAGACACACTGAATAAAATTCATGGCCATGGAGTAACGGCAAAGTAACGTGCGGTACTTTTTTTCGGTAACAGTAGCGCGTTACCTTTTTTTGTAGCTAATGTAGAGCGGTAAAGCATTCTTTTTTTATAGCGTAACGAGTAACGTATTTGGTTACTTTCTTTCGGTAATGACTACAACACTGTGGATGCGTGAAGGAAGCCAACAGCCGCCGAAACCAGGGTGCATAGGGGAATGTTATTTTTTTAAAATTGTGGTGTTGATGAATTGGAAAATAGTACTGTGGCTAATCTGTCGCTTAAAGACAAATGTTTATAAAGCAAAAGAAAAAATTCAGGGAGGCACTTTGTTGACATAAAGTGTGGTGAGGTGAAAGCCTTTAGCGCAGTTTTACTGCTTGTGTCACTGATGTGTGGTTAAGATGTTGATTAAGTACACAATTGTTTGTTAATCTTAAATGTTGGAGACACTGGAGGGCGTTTGGAAGGCATCCGTCTGATCCGACGCCTTTCCGCAAACACTCTCCAGCATCCTAGACAAGGAGAACTACATATGCATTGGCAGGAAATAGCGTAGTCGCGTAGTCATTAGCACACCCGGCTGCGGAACGGAAGGTTGGTGGTTCGAATCTCATTGTGCACAAAGGTTTTTTTTTCTTATAGAGTTGCTGAAGAGCTTGACATCGGACAGACAGGCAGGCTCGTGGCCGCGAGTATGAGGCATTAAAGGCTTTCGCCTTAAAACAACCATGCTGCTGGTTGGATCCGAACCCACGGCCTCTGAAATTCTTATCCTGTGCTCTACCAACTGAGCTACCGCGATGGCTGTGCAATCTTCTACTTTCGGGGGCATTTATGTTTGAATGTAACTTAACCTTTGGGAGTGTTCACCATCGTCCATAGTGGTAAATGTAGAAAGTCCTGTATTACCGTGAGTGTGACGTGCAACGACATCGAATGGTGAGGGCAGCAGCTGTGCGAAGCCCTCTTATGCTACCTATGGCATTAAGACTGCCAGAAATGAGACCCTCGTTAAGCTGTTGAGCAGGCAAGGGAAGGCAAATGAGGGGCTCGTTTGACATGCATATGAAGGAAGCCAACAGCTGCCGAAGCCAAGGTGCATAGGCGAATGTTTGTTTTTCTTTTTTTTTAATTTGTGGTGTTGATCATTGGGAGAATAATACTGTGATTAATACTTGTGGGTTAGGATCCCACTGGTGGCATTTTTTTTTCTTCTGCATTAAATAAATGTGTTTAAGCAACAGATTAATGACAGTATTATCCTCCTATTGATCAACACCACAAGTTAAAAAAAAAAGCATTTCCTTGTGTTTATCCCTGTGCAACTGTTCAGCTTAAGTTAAGGACAACATAGCAAGCTATGGAAAGAAAAAAGATAGGTGTAACATTATGAGACTGCAAGTGGGCAGAGTGGATCAGGGATCAAATGCGGGGTAATGACGTCGTAGTTGAAATCAAGAGGAAGAAATGGGCTTGGGCAGGGCATGTAATATGCAGGCAAGATAACCGCTGATCCTGAAGGGTAACAGAGTGGATTCCAAGAGAAAGCAAGTGTAGTAGGGGACGGCAGAAAGTTAGATGAGCGGATGAGATTAAGAAGCTTGCTAGGATGCGGTGGCCGCAGCTGGCAAAGGACAGGGTTAATTAGAGAGACATAGGAGAGGCCTTTGCCCTGCAGTGGGTGTACTCAGGCTGCTGATGCTAATGATGATAATAGTAGGATGAATTGTTTTGCACATGATTCAGTCAAGATGAACTTTTGCAATGACCGCGAGCCTGCACAGCAGCGCTCACGGAGCATCTGCGCAGCACTGTTGAGCAAAGGAAAAATGTATAAAATGCTTCTACGCAAGAAAACACACCTCGAAAAGATAGCTTCTGCGCAACTTTGCATCGTTGTGCGCAGAAACTGCCTTTTGGGACCGCGGTTTCTTCTGGGAATGCTTTTTTGCCGATGCGGAAAAGGCAGGGTACCTTCGCTCCTACCTCAGCGCGGCGAAGGTATGCCAGATCTTGGCGTCATGCGCGCATCATGTGCCATGCGTTGCCACCATCAGAATAACAGGTGCGTAGTCGGTGAGTAAACCTGCTGTTTGACTTAGGGTTTAGACAGTTGAGAGCCGAATTTTAAATTGACACAGCATCACAATAAGTGTCATTGCAGCATAGGGATGGCTAAATATCAGTGCTGCATTAGCATTGCCTGTAGTGGAAGGGAAGGCATATGGTGCACTCACACGTAAAGTTGATTGCAGGTACACTTAAGGAAGAAGCGAGATGAGAGATGCACAGCTACCCAGCTGGGAACCTTCAGTGCACTCGGAGCCTCAAAACTGAAGTCAGGAACAACAATGACAAAAAAGAAAGCAGTTGCTGCGGAAGAGAGAAAGGGAAGAGAAGAAAACTAGACAAATGCTGTTTTTACGTAGGACAATATGGCTTTGTTTCGTGCCCTCATTGTTCAGCTCGCTTCATGCATAGTGCCATATATGTTCCATTTGCAATCATCTGCAAGGTCATTTTACTCTTTGTTTTCATGCAAGACATATTTGGATGTAATGTACTCACATACCTTTTTTGGGGGCACGTCTGTTAAAATGAACTTCTGATAAGATTAACAATTTTTCTGGTCTCTTCAAGTTCGTGTTCAATGGATTCTATTGTATTAGATATTCTCCAAGCTTTCGTCATATCCGCACCACTGCACGTCCCCAGTACCAGACTGTGCTGTGCGGCTTCCTTCCAAGGTGAGGGAGGACTTTGTGTTTGCTACTAGTAAGATTATGTTCCTCAAAAAGTCTGTCACTCACTGATGGGTTGTGAACATCCTGGTCATTGAGGAGACTCTGTTCCTCTGGCCAGTTGTCAAGGATTTTTGTGCTATTGACAGTTAAATAAAGAATGCAAATGCCCACTTAAACAAACAGGTATTGGCCAGACAGCAGAGCACATCCTGTAAACCAATTTCAGAACAGGCTTTTCTATATTTAGGATAGATTGTGACTGGTTTCCTCTGGCAGCAAGGAGAAATTTTGGAGAACAGTCTGCTGCCCCTGTAGAGGGCAGCCTTTCATTACTGGGTCCACAGCAGTTTTGTTGATAGAGCTTGGAAGGCCTCCAGAAAGCTTTTAGTCATTTATCTATCCATGTAAGACGAACATCTGGTGTGACAGAAGGGAGAGGTGTGAAAGAAGGAATAGGGGAAACTTGTGACATGACAAGCTCCGTTATTGTGTTGAGCAATCAGTGATTGGCATTCTGGCCAATTAGCATGGTGTGTTTTCATGCGTGGCATTACTTCATTGCGGTCAGTCAGCTTGACCTGATGTGCCAAATGCATTATGACAACCACAACGCAGCTTAAATGGGAAACGTGGCCTCACCACTGTTTCTGTTAAAAGCGGACACCCCTCTTAGAACATTTTTCATTATTTATGGGTGGATCTGGTTGAAACTTGCAACATTTGTATATTTTTGCATGCTGATTTCAAATATCTGATTAGTTTTCTTGTAGATGAAATAGTTTTCAAAATTTCACCTAATTCATGTTGCTCATTTGAAGGTGGGCTAAATACTAAACACTCTATGGCATGATGAGAAGGATCATAGAGTGCAACAAGACAAGAATTAATTTGCTAGAAGAATTTCAACCAAAGTTACAACCTAGTCAAACTTTTGTGACAAAAAGCCCAAGTTGGCACCCAAGATTGATAATTAATTTTGTAAATGTTGCCGTGTAATAACTGAACATATTTTAGTCTTAATGCACTGTCCAAGAGTTTTTCTTTCTAACAGAACAAGAATGAGAGCTATAGCACAAATAGTTTAAGAGATATCGCTCCTCCAAAATTGCAGAACCCTGAAAATTACAGTTTTGAGAAAACGAGAAAAAACATCTCACAGTATCTACATGTAAATTATGTCAATGATTGATATGTCAACATGATCAGAAGCTAGTGAAAAGTGAACTAAAGCAAAAATTAATGGCTTATGCCAATTTCAGCCTAAGTTATGCAATAGGAAACTTTTGAAAGGAAAGGTCCATTTGGGTACCCAAGACAGATAACCTTCTCAGTAAATTTTTTCTTGTGGTCATTGCATTTACCTTGGTGTCATGTGACTCACAAGGTTCCCTTTCTAGCAAAAAAAAAAAAATTATAGCAATAGCAAGAACAGGACCGGAGATATTAATCTTCCAAAAATGCAACACCACCAAAATTGGGGGATTGTGAGAAGCACTCAAGCCTCACAGCATATTTAATCAGGAAAGAAAACCCCAAAGACCTTCGCATGCTTTCAAAATGCACCAGGAGCATAGTGAGGGTGCATGCTGTCGCGGTGCTTCTTTTTTTCCGCTTTAGCAAAGCCAAGCGAAGCCGCCCGCTTCTGCGCAGAACGCGTGTTACGGCGCAAGTCTTTTTCTTCAGCTCTCCTGGAGACAGTTGCTGGCACGTTCGCGTTGCATTCTTACAGAATTGCTGTTGCTGTATGCTTGCAGCCGGCATTGAAGCGCAGCGCAGCTTCTGCTGTAGCTGCTTCCACAGCAAACAGTGACGAATGCCTCTCTTTGTGGATCAAGGTCCAGATGATCGAGTTGAAGCTCTCGTCTGAATTCTGGGTCTTCCCCCGAATGCACCTCCGCAGCAGGCTCTTCTCTGATAAGCGACTGTACACGGGCAAAAGAGCTTCAGCCACATCGCTTGGCAGACTGTACTTCTGCTTCGGTTCGGGCTCCTCTTTTGCTTTTGCAGCGTTGTGGCGGCACCAAGACTGCTCACCAGTGGGACACAAAGTGTGATTGGGGCAGTCATCAGTAGACGTGATGTGGTAATATGTCGCCACCACGGCTCGCTGCATGGCATCCACATTACCTACATTTGACCTTAGCGCTCGGCCATAATATATAGCTAGCTTGTCAACTAGATCAGCTGTGAGCCTTCCTCTGCCACCAAGACTTTGTTTTCCTGCACCCTTGTGTCTCTGCAAGAGGTTGCGCAAAGCTGCTCCCATATGCTTGTGCACATGGTTTATGTAATCCTCCTTGACTACTTCAATGTAGCCATAGATTTTAGCATCTTGAAGGGCATTAAACGTGCGACTGTCCCCATCGCATAACATCGTTGTGTAGTGCATGTTGTGGCGCTGTAGAGACCTCTCAAATAGAATTTTGCCTGCCTCTACCTCCATTTGGCCAGCCTTGCAGTTGGTGTTCTTTTGGCACTCGTGGCGCGATCTCCAGAGTTCATAGCCGTCAGTGTTCGGCTTTGGGCCAGTTTCGCAGCCCAGACAAAAGTTTGACAGCACGGCATAATCGAGCACATAACCAGTGAAGAGTTCCACTACGGCACCGTATATGTGACGAGTGCCCGCGCGTCATCCATGTGCCGTCGTAACACACGACAATGTTCCCCCTGTGTCCAAAACACAAGTCGTCATATACCTTCGCTACTGCCTGCACGGCCTGTGCCATAGCTGCCGCGGCTGCTCGAGTAGCAGCAGGTTGCAGTGTGTTTTTCAAGTGCCGTTGAAACGTCTTGTTGTGCATGCCACGCCGCGACAATCCCATCGCCGAAAAGATATCGTTCATTGCTGTCTGGGCGTTAACGGTCGACAGCATTGCTCGACTAGCAAGAATATTGAGCTCGAAAGGATTGCACTTTTTCTCACCGTCAACCCTCCACGAGTTCTACTCGGCCACAATCTCACCACAGTTGTCACATAGCATGATCAGTTTTACGGCGAGGCCATAGCTCTGGTCGCTGGTAATCAACCTCACGCATCCGCGACGCATTTTGCACCGCACGGCATCCAAGAGGACAGCAAGGCGGAAATTTGGGCGAGTTGGTAAGTGTTCATTTTCGCTCTCAGCGCAACACGAACGGGACACAAGACGAAGGACTAGCACAAACAGGCGCTGACTATCAACTGGTTTTTTATTGAAGAGCGAGAAGCGTATAAATACATACAGTGAACTACTTATCGATCAACAAAAGTTATCTGGAAGGCACGTGGGAGGTGAGATAGATTAATTCCCTCTCGGACAACGTTATGGAAGGGCTGCTGACACATTTTGTGCCGTTGTGGTGAATATAAAAATCCTCCATTACCTTGCGTGTTAACAATTAACACGCGAGGTAATGGAGGATTTTTATATTCACCACAACGGCACAAAATGTATCAGCAGCCCTTCCATAACGTTATCCGAGATGGAATTAAGCTATCTGACCTCCCACGTGCCTTCCAGATAACTTTTGTTGATTGATAAGTAGTTCACTGTTTGTATTTATACGCTTTTCGTTCTTCAATAAAAAACCAGTTGATAGTCAGCGCCTGTTTGTGCTAGTCCTTCATCTTGTGTCCCGTTCGTGTTGCGCTGAGAGCAAAAATCCAAGAGGACGTTCGCAATGCTGAGGTCAGTTATTGCATAGGCGGCTGTTCCGTCTGCGTCTGATCCTGCGGACGCACCACTTGCATCGGCAAGCAGCGCGGTCTTTCGTGCCGTCGCCGGCATCGATTCCAGTCGATCAAGTGTAGACTGCTCACGGGCACTCGCTTGAGTTATGTCACTGTTAGTGACAGGCGCGGTGTCAATTCGTACGCGACTACAATTGGCACGAAGAACACCGCCGTTATCCAGCAGAGACGGATAAGCGTCGCCGCCCGCAACGTGACCGTCACGCAATCCCGTACCACTGGCGCTTGCTTGTTGCACAGTGTGCAACAATGTCGTGTCATTAACACGTTTTTTTCCTTTTGCACGCTTTCGCCCGAACTTGTGCACAGAGCGGCACTTCTTCGCGCCTCCTGGCATGGTTGTCGCATTGCACTAGCGTGGTCGGCAGACAGACAAAATGAGGTCACCGGGGGTCCGCTTTCCATGGCTAGCTTGCCAGAACCAACCAGACGACGCCATTTTGATCACGTACCTAAACCGGCCAATAGCAGCGCGCGCCGCTATTTATTTTTTCTTTCGTTTTTTTGGCGAAGGTGGCATGTACAGGGTTGCTGCTTGAAAGAAAAAATAAGCCAAAAGCCCGCTCTTTGGAACGAGACCAAAATGGCCGCGGTAGAGCACGTAGTTTCGATGCGCCGGGCGATTGAAATTGGGTGTCGTTTGTCCACAATTTAAAGGGCAGTGGGTGTGGTACTGCATTTTTAAATCGCTATAACTTCTTACTTACGTGGGGTATAGTGATGAAAATTTGCATACAGATGCGAAACGGTGCAGGAACACGAAAATTAAAAGATTGAAAATCTGATTTTTGGGCCAATTTTCGGCGCCAAAAAGTCGTGTCCCCCCTTAAAGGAGGCTAAGGCTGGAAGTGCAAAAGAGCAGCTGGAGACGCACTCCAGACAATGAGCAGTGGCAGAGAACAGAGATGGGTGCTACGGCAGTGCCTGTATCTGCTTCTACTTTCAAGTCTTTTTGTGTTGCATGTGGCCTAGCCTTGAGTGTGTTCACTAGCGCCATCCTTGACCATTGCAGCAGGCGTTGGATGTCCTGTAGTACCGCGAGTGCCTCGTGAGATGTGGTGAGTGTGGTAGCTATGTGAAAACTCTCTTATGCTACCTGTGGCATCAAGGCTGTCAGAACTGTGGCCTTTATTAAGCTGTTGAGCAGACAACGGTAGGGAAATGGGGGGCTTGTTATGGCATACGAAAGAAACAAGCAAACAGTCATTGAAACCCAGGGAAGTGTAGGGGAATGTTTCTCTTTTCCTAATGATAGTGTTGATCAAAGTGGAAAATCAGTAGCGTACTAATTTTGGTTAGCGGATATTTTACACACAGTCGAAGAGAGCTACATGCTTGCTAGTGGCATTCGATGGGATCGGGAAAAACATCCCCCTGTGGTTTTCTTGGTTTCAGTGACTGTGTTTGCCTGAAGCAAGGGTGTCTACTGGTGCGGCGAGGGAGAAGGCAGCAGCAAAGGGCCCGCTGGGTGAGGAGGACCGAGAGAGAGGAAGCTAGAGACGCACTCCAGACGAGGAGCAGTGGCAGAGAACAGAGATGGGTGCCTTGACAAGAGGCTGCGCCACGAAGACCCTGTTTTGAACAGTTGTAAATAAATTCTTCATTCAGTTATTAGTGATATGGCCCGGCTGAATAAGGAGGAAGTGCAGAGAAACCCTGGCTTCACTGAGGCACAACACGAAAGAGGGTAACTCCTTATAAGAATGAATGGAAAGTACAGAACTTTTGATATTATCTTGCTTTCTGGCAATGGCCCAAATATGACTATGAGCTTGACATCCCAAGAAAGCCTTTTTTTGCAAAATCCCCAGAGCTGCTTATATAGTGACCTTTTTCTGGACTATAAAAAGAGCAGAGGAGTTGACTGTGGCCTACTAAAAATGAGGGGTAAAACCTTAGTTTACGATGAGCTAAAAATGGCAGTGGCAAATAGCAAGTCAACGGTACGTCTTTACAGCATTCATTACAGCCGGGGTCTCAAACTCGTCTTTCCCCATGGGCCGCGTTGGCATATTTCTTGCTTCCACAGGCCACTATCCAGGAAGGTGAGGGGAGAATTAAGGGAAAAGGCAGCACACTCCTCAAACCTGTTGTAGGGTGATTTTGATCGAAAAGGACAACCAGAAGAGCATGAATGACAGGACAGACAGGTCTATCTTTTATGTTCCTCCAGTTTTGTAATTGTCATGCTTTCATCACTCTCTATACCATGGATCTTGACCAACTCATCCAAACAGCTGTGCTATAACAGTTCGTATGCTGCCTCAGATGCAGCTAAAATTTCACTGAAAGAAATTGTGCCTAGCCGCTGGCTCAAGACTGTTGAGCAACTGCTGTGATCACGATGAGCAGTAGTTTTGAATTGAACCAGTAAGTTACAAAACTAAATTGAGAAAATTCTGGACTGTGTTGGCAAGGGTTGGGGTCAAAAATTAATAGAGGACGCCTCATTAATCTGATTTGCTGATGACATTGCCTTGCTAAGTAGCTTGGTACGAATTACAAAGCGTGATCAATGAATTAGGCGAAGTAGAACGGTGGGTCTAAAAATCAATATCAAGAAAAGTGAAGAAATATTCAACATTCTTGGAAGGGAACAGCATTTTATTACTTGTAAGCAAATAATATATATCTACTTAGGGCAGATACTGTGGATCACTAGAGTGAAATAAATAGAATAAGGATAGGGTGGAGCGTATCTGTCCAATACTCTCAGTGAACGAATAGCAGTTTGCCAGTTCTCGTACTCGCCAGTGGGGTGGTAACGAAAAGGTTTGAACTTGAAGCTCATGCCTTCTGCAGTTAATGCTGTTGGTGAGCCTTACCAGTGAAATGCCACAAGCGAGGGATAAAGCCATTGTATCAAAGGAACTAGCCGAACTGTAGGCATGTGTATATGGCGCTTTACCGGACGCCTCCTGTGCACGCGCAGGAATATGGGTGGGGCCAGGCGGGGGGCCACTTGTGCGTGCGTAGGCGGTGTCCACAGCAGGCAGGTATACACCTACGTTAATATGTCCCTGGTGCACTAAAAACGTTTAGAGAATCCAACTATGCTAAGATCGCGGCATAGTAGTGACGGGGCTCTATCTCAAGTGGATCTTTGCTGCAGGGCCAGGAAGCATGGCGCGGTCAGGAAACATCTGCGGCAGGCAGCGTGTCCCCTCTGCTAATCACGTGCCAAGTTTATCTGCTTGATGAACCGACCGAGCATGCACAGTCGTGGCGTGGCGCATTTAGAGTGCACTCGGACAAAGAAAAGGACATGCGTGTCGCACAGCTAGCCTTGGGCACTGAGCCGTGAGGCCCAAAAATTCAAATTGACAACTCAGCAGGCTTTGGCACGGTGGGTCTCGAGGGGGGCGTGCGCCCCCATCGAGATCGGCCGTGGCTGTGGAAAGAAAAGCTGTTCGTATGACATTAAGAGACGGGAAAAGAGCAGAGTGGGTTAGGGGACAAAAGTGAGTTAATGACAGGAACGGCTCCAAGAAATTTGCTGGGGGGTGGCATGGAAAAATTGGCGGGTGACGAACAAAATTTTTGCCAGGTATGATGCCTCTGTTGCTTTGGTGTGTCCAGGCAATTTCGGCCTGGCATGGCAAAATTAGGGTTGGCTGCCGCCACCCCTCATCTCCGCTCCCCTTGGCACCTTCAGTGTGGTCAGTGATATTGTAGTCGTAATCAAGGAGATGGCATATTACATGGGCAGGACATGTAATATGAAAGGAAGATAACCGATGGATGCTAAGGGTACAGGACTAGATTCCAAGAGAAAGCAATAAGCGGTGCAGGGAGCGGCAGAAAGTCAGGTGGACGCATGATTCTAGGAAGTTCTCTGGGATAGGGTTCCTGCAGTGGTGTAGGTGGAGGCGAGTGGGACAGGCCTTTCTTCTGCAGTGGCCATATAGTTGTAGGCTCACGATGATGATGAGCTGGTTAGACTTAACGGAATGTGGTGATCTGGGTCCGTTAGAACCAATAGGCCCCAGGCCCCCATATCACATCCAGATTTTTAACTAAAATATGCTTCCTTTTCTATGTGCAGAATATCTAGGAAATGTTTGTGAGCGCAGCTGGCAAAGGACAGGGTTAATATGAGAGACATGGGCGAGGCCTTTGCTCGCAGTGGGTGTAGTCAGGCTGATGATGACGATGATGGAGGAAGTTCATTTATGTAAGATTAGCAGAGGTGCTCATCCAATTGAAATCATTGCATGCGAATTCATGTTTACATGGAAACAGTCGAAGAAAGCAAACACTTAGCACGCAAGGAACATAGTCAAACACCTACATGCTCAATACATATCCACAAACTGATATGTATGCTTTAACCAGTTGCCCATGGAGAATAGTTATTTCATGTTCTTTTACTATGGTGGTGGCTGAATTAAACGATGGATAGGACTTAATTAATTAAGCTACTGATATTGTTACTTATTGGTGACTGCAGGCAGGCCAGTACACCGACAGGCAGGCTGGCGTCGAACCAGAAAACGTTTGGCACAGTGATAACCCTAAAAGAAACTCAACTGGGTGGTGGTCATAGCATCAGTTGCACTCTGCTGGCGGCAAGGATCACAATCACTGGTGTTGTCTGCCGCACTCAGTTAAATGGACACAAAATTTTTCAAGAGCACAGACCTTGGGGCTAGTTGGTGCATTGCAGTCATGTACAAGCGCAGAACAAACAGGGACAAAGAAGGATGGGACACCACGAGGCCCCTTCTTTGTCCCTATTTGTTCTGCGCTTGTACATGACAGAAAATGTTTGCTTGCATGTTTTTTTCTTTTAAATGGTGCCTTAAACATTGGTATACATGGAACACCTGATGGTACTCGCCTACGACCAAGGAGGGTATGAACCTACGACTGCTGAATATATTGAATTTCTTCTTGACGCTGTTTCAGTTTCATGAACCGAACGATGGCTGTGATGTGTAATTGAGCTTTAGGCCACGTGAGGTACACACACACACACAAAAAACACCAAGATAAATGCTGGTACGAGCCGGAATTCCCGGGTTCTAACCCAGCCGCGGCGGCCCCGTTTCGATGGAGGCGATAAGCAAAAGGTGCTCGTGTGCTATGTAATTTTGGGGCGCGTTAAATCCTCAGGTGGTGGAAATTATTCAGGGGCCCTCCACTAAGGCACCTCTTTTTCTCTCTCTCTCACTTTCACCTTCTTCCTCTTACAGCGCAGTTCCAGCGTCCAAGGAGATGTGACATGATACTCCATCATTTTCTTTTCTAAAAAAAAAAGCAATTTTCAACTGCTGATATGTCGTTTGTTGTAACTATAGCTATTGAGGCAGGCTAGTTTAAGTGCTGTAATGGGTTAAAACTACGTAGCAGCGTCTATTTTGCTGCTTTTCTTGAGTTTTTTTTTGCGTCACATGACCTGAATTTTGAACATATGTCGCAACCATTGTTCGGTTGATGCAATCGAAACGGCATGAGAGAAGAAATTTAATTCAGCAATCGTAGGCAAATACCACATTGTGATTCATGTAATCTAATGTCTAATGCATCATTTGAAAGAAGACAAGCAATAAAATTAGCTGTCTGTAGTTCTGTAAGGGTGATCGAATGAAAACCGGTGTATTCAAGGTGGTCACAATTTCCGGAGCGCTTCACTGTAGCATCCCTCATAGCCTGAGTCGCTTTAGGACGTATAACACCAATAACCATTCTTTAAAGGCGAACACAACCCTTTGAGCTAAAGCGCCCAAAAGATGGGCAGCAGTCTCAAACATTGCGGAAGTGGTTATCCACGATCATGATTTTCAACATGCAACTCGTGTAGCGAACAAATAAGGGGGGATGCGCGGCTTTTCATTTAGAGTGAACTTTTTTTCGGGGGGTGGCCAGTGCGGGGTGCGGGTCCGGGTGCTAACGTATACGCAGCAACATACACTATACCTATATTGCGCGTTATGACCTTTGTGGAGTTTTGTAAGTCGCACTCGCGAAATCCCCGCGTAATCTGCACACCCCTTCTTCGAGCCCTAATTTTTGAATAAAAAGTGTGCAAATTATGCGCTTAAATACGGTATATGCGTTTGGACTATGGAACTGGAACCACATTTCTTCCCAGGTATAAACACATCCGCGGAGGCTGCGACTCGATGGAGGCGATCGAATGGAACCCCCTTGTGCTGTGCAATGTTGATGCACATTAAAGAACCGCCAGTGGTCGAAATTAATTTGAAGTCTTCAACTACGGCGTCCCTCATAACCCATTTGTAGCTTCGGGACGTTAAATCCCACAATATACAGTTATGCATTTTAACGTGACAGCATTCAGACTCCTGTTGTTGATATATTGCCTCTCCGGAAAATCCGTCGTCGTCATCGCCGTTGGGAGCGAAAAATCTCCGGAGAAGCATTCCAGGCGGGCCACCTAGGTCACGTGATTTTGTGGCATCATAGCAACCTTCCCACTGGATTACGAGCAAATTAACTGACCACCGTGGCTTGTCGCATAAGCCCCACGGGTGGTAGCACTTGCAGTCGCAGTATGAGGACTCCCAGGTGTTAAGTCGAGGATGACCAGTTCCGCATATATGGGCTTTAAACCATTAACGCTATCGTGTCAGACCCTTAACGCGGAGCTGAAGAGCCCCCTCCAATTTTTTCAATAGAGGTTAGCCTTTGGCACCAGCTGAGAATCCAGTTTGTTCAATAGGGATCGAGTGCACTAGTGCAGTGATGGTTATCGATTTGGAACCAGTTGGAAACTCATTTTTTTTCTTATTTTACTGGGCCATGTTTAGGACCACTGCAATCTACCTGCCAGCTGTCTTGAATCATTTTTTATCTGGAAATGGAAGTAAGGGAACTTCCAGAATAATGGAAAATGATTTAAATAAATCTTCATATGAAACCTGCAGTGGAAGCACTGCCAGGCTCTCGGAAAACTTTTCCGATGCTTATCAGTTGTCGTCATGCGTATTTTCTAAACATCAGCTATGAGCTAGTCTGGTTCCAATGCTATTTCTGGTGTCAGCATTGTCCTACTGCAGTTGGTGCGCTTTTTAATTTATAAAAAAAGACTGGAGGCAAAGGGTTGCGAAAGCTCAGCCAGCAACACGAACTGGAGTGGCTGAGTATGATCACATATTTCGCTTTATAACGCGGCCGAGACTAAACTAGCGTTCCATGCATATGCGGGCTGAGTGCAGAACACGACTAGATAGCACTGTGCACAAAGTGAGACGCATGCCTGATTCATAGCGTTGTTGTATATGATGGATCAACTTCCCCCTTCAATACTTCCCTGCACAGTCCAGGGGCTGAATCCACGAGGTTCACTCTGCTGCTCGGCGGTTCGCCATGCGCGATTGGCCGCTTCACCACGTGTGACGTCACGCATCTCCTCATTTCATTCATTGTTGGATTGGTCAGCAGAGTAGCATACATAGGGTGCCGCTTACCATGGCCCATTGTTACCAGCTGCTGTCTTTGTAGATTGTATCCTATTCATCATCATTAGCAGCAGCCCGACTACACCCACTTCAGGGCGAAGGCCTCTGCCATGTCTCTCCAATTAACCCTGTCCTTTGCCAGCTGCGCCCACCCTATGCCTGCAAACTTCCTAATCTCATCCGCCCACCTAACCTTCTGCCGCCCCCTGCTACGCTTGCCTTCTCTTGGAATCCACTTCGTTACCCTTAAGGACCAGCGGTTATCTTGCCTTCACAGTACATGCCCTGCTCAAGCCCATTTCTTCCTCTTGATTTCGACTAGGATGTCATTAACATGCGTTTGTTCCCTCACCCACTCTGCCCACTTCCGGTCTCTTAACGTTACACCTATTATTTTCCTTTCCATGGCTCGCTGTGCTGTCCTTAACTTAAGCTGAACCCTTTTCGTTAGCCTCCACGTTTCAGCCCCTTAGGTGAGTACCAGTAAGATACAGCTGTTGTACACTTTTCTCTTTAGGGATATTGGTAAACTGCCACTCATGATCTGCGAGAACTTTCCATATGTGCTCCACCCCATTCTTATCCTTCTAGTTATCTCCCTCTCATGATCCGGATCAGCTGTCACTACCTGCCCTAAGTAGACGTATTCCGTCACAACTTCCAGGCTCTCGCTGCTAATTGTGAATTGTTGTTCTCTTGCTAGGCTGTTGAACATTACCTTGGTTTTCTGCATGTTAATTTTTAGACCCATCGTTCTGCTCTGCCTGTCTAACTCATTGATCATGATTTGCAGTTCACCTCCTGAGTGACTTAGCAAGGCAATGGCACCAGCAAATCGCAGATTATTTAGGTATTCTCCATTAACTCTTATCCCCAACTGTTCCCAATTCAGTCCCCGGAACACCTCCTGTAAACAGGCGGTGAATAGCATTGGCGAGATCGTGTCTCCTTGCCCGACGCCCTCCCTTATTGGAATTTTATTGCTGTCTTTTTGGTGGACTATGGTAGCTGTATAGTTCCTATATATATCTTCCAGTGTTTTGACATGAGGCTCATCTACACCCTGATTCTGCAATGCCTGTATGGCTGCTGAGGTTTCCACCGAGTCAAATGCTTTCTCATAATCAATGAAGGCTATATATAGGGGTTGGTTATATTCTGCACATTTCTCTATCATCTGATTGGTAGTGTGAATGTGATCTATTGTGGAATGTCCTTTACGAAAGCCTGCATGATCATTTGGTTGATTATACTCTAAGGTTGCCCTGACTCCATTAGCGATTACCTTAGTAAATACCTTGTAGGCAACGGACAGTAAGCTGATCGGTCTGTAATTTTTCAACTCCTTGGCGTCTCCTTTCTTATGAATTAAAATCATATTTGCGTTCTTCCCAGCTTCTGGTACGATCGAGGTCATAAGGCATTGGGTATACAGGGTGGCATTGGGTATACGGGGTCGCATTCAATTGAATGCGACCCCGGTTGGTCGCAGCTGCCACCCGACGGCCGAAGCTCGGCACTGTCCGGTCGGCAGTGGGTGGCCGGGGAGAGAGAGGAGGGTGGCTAGTTTTCTAGCAGAATCTCGCCTCCATCTTTTAACAGATCTGCTGTTACCTGATCCTCACCAGCTGCTTTTCCCCTTTGCATTGCCCCTAAGACTTTCTTTATTTCCTCTTTCGCTACTGGCGGGATGACGCATTTCTGTGTGCTACTGTCTCTATCATTAACGTTCTGATTACACTGGCTACTTTATAGATTTGCGTAGAACTCTTCGGCTACTTTAACTATCTTATCCATATTGCTAATGACATTCCCTCCTTGTCTCTTAATGCATACATCTGGTTTTTACCTATGCCTAGTTTCCTCTTCACCGCTTTTAGGCTACCTCCGTTCTTTAGAGCATGCTCGATTCTCTCCATATTAAACTTCCTTATTTTGAATACCTTGCGCTTATTTATTAACTTCGATAGCTCTGCTAGTTCTATTCTGTCTGTAGGGTTAGACACCCTCATGTTATGACGTTTCTTGATCAGATCTTTCGTCTCCTGTGATAGCTTGCTGGTACCCTGTCGAACCGACCTACCGCCTACTTCTGCTGCGCACTCCGTAATGATAGCTGTCAGATTATCGTTCATTGTATCAACATTAAGATCGCCTTCTTCAGTTAAAGCTAAATATCTGTTCTGCAGCATGTATCCTATTATCTGTTCTGCAGCATGTATCCTATTATCTCCAAGTTAAATGTGCAAAAGGTACACCGTGTTTTCGCTGTTTTTGATGGGCCTCGTAGTGGGAGAGCTGCAGCTGGATGAATTTGTTCAGGTGCGTCAAGGTAGAGGGACTTGGTGTGGGGCACTTGTTCGCACGGCAGGAATAGTCTGATACAACTTAAGGCTGCAGTGCAGTGATTTAGAATAGGCTGCAGTGAAGCTCCGCCCACATTCACTACCACTGCACAGATACCCTCCGCGACAAAAAGATAGTCCGTTTTTAAAACTTTTCTTGTTATCTAAACAAAAGCTGATCTGATGTGCCTTGCCACTGGACTTACGGTTCCAGGCAGCGAAGTAAGCGCAGCAAACACGCGCTCTCGGCACCTTCCCCAGCAAATGCACGGGAATGGAGTTGCTCTAAGGATGCGGTGCACACGGTAAAACCCGGCCGCCACTGTCGGCGTATACAAACGTTCGCCGCCGATACCTCCGCAGTCGCGCTCCTGCCCAGCCGGTAAGTCGGAAGCCCTTCTTACATAGCCTTCTATTTCAGAGGAATGCTTCGTTGATGTTTTGTAGCTAGCTGGCCCGCTCTGTGTATTATTCGCAGTTGTAATAAATAGCATATGAGTGTTCATGTTTTGTCGTCCTTCCCTTTGTTCCCTCGGGCACGAACCCCTCCGCGGCTAGCGAGCGGGAACGCTGCATCGGCGGGAGTACGGGGGTGGAAGGCCGTCCCCCCGATATTTCTACACGATATACCTTTCATCCCTGCGCTATCGATGCAGTTGTGGGCCTGCGTATTAAAATTCATGCCATAATTAGTCACTTGTAGCAATAATGTTGCACTATGCCCTTCTGAAAATTTATCCTTTGCTCATGATCTGCTGCATGTACGCACTGTTTTCGGCCAGATACATGGGGATTGCAAGCATGACATTCATGTTGAAACACGACCTCCTCACTCCGTCTTGTCTCGTTGGCGGCATATCAAGGGCTGCTGGCGTGCGCTGTAATCACTTCTGATTGTGCACCGGGCGGCTTGAGTTGTGTCGCTGCTGTTTGTTTGTGCAGGAGGAGCTGTGTCGTGAGAAAGAAGCCCTTGTGGAGCACTTTGTCCGAGGCCCAGGCAGCGAGTGTGGTCTCTCATCCCTCTACTTTCAGGCCTGGTGAGATTACATTCTGTTATTGTGCACGCTTGTGTCTCACCTTGTGCTGGAAGGGACTGGGCTAAGCAGCCACAAGAGCCCAGGAAGGAAGTCTTTGGTGGGTTGGGAGCTTCAAGGGCTTTGAGGCCCAAAGCAAGGGCAAAAGACTCAGCGCAGGATGGGCACCACTTCCATATCTATTTGTTAGAAAGCAATACATATTCATGTATCAGATAAATCAATGAGAAAAAAAATTGGTGGCAGTTTAGCTCTGGTTAACCCTGGTCAAAAGCGGAAAGCTGCATCTCCCTGGCTACGTTTGTGGATGAGCGACTGGCGGTTTTTATAGCCATTCTTACACACACACAGTAGTAGGCATTTTTTTATTTGTTAAACATTTTGATTTTTTCGAAATGGCACGAGAGGCGCACACACAAAACAGTATATATTTAGTATAGCTTCGGTGATATTTACAACTGTATTATTGCTCATTGCATGCGGAGATATGGAACCAAATCCGGGGTCAAACATCGCTGTGTTTCGATGGAGACGAAAGGCCTGTTTGGCGATCTCAGTGCACTTTAAAGATCCTCAGGAGGTCTAAATTATTCCGGAGCCCTCCACTACGGCACCTCTTTCTTCCTTTCTCAGTCCCTTCTTTATCCCTTCCCTCCTGGTGCAGGTGTCTGCTGATATGTAACAGAGCCATTGCCTTTCCCCAACAGCCAATTCAATTCAAATTGAAAAAGAAGTCATTTTTTTTTTGGGAAAAGAAAAGGCACAATGTGAGATAGGCATAATTTCCTTTTGTTAAAACCAACTTTCATTTCACTTTCTTTCCCTTCCGGCATGTTCGGGTGCACTGAGATATGTGAGACAGCAGGCGTCATTTCCTTGTTTTTGCCTCTAGCTACATTCAAGGTCAAACTTGTGGCCCCGCTGATGGCTGAAAAGCTGACGTAGTGAAGCTTTTCGCTTCAAAAAGCAATAGCCGGGATAGGGTGGTGCTGGTGGTGGAAAACATTTATTGCCAAGCAATGCAGAGGGGGGCAAACCCCTTAACACGGCATGAAGCGGCCGGGGCTGCTGGCATTGGGGTAGGGGTTTGGGCCTGATGGTGGGCATGCAGTTGTGCCTGGAGGCGGAGGTTGGTCGTTTGGAGGGAGGCGAGCTGCGCGTGGACATGCAGCAGCTCTTCATAGAGGGGGTTGGCGGAGTACTGGGAAACTACGCCTGCCCAGCTCACTTGACCGGTGCAGCGGCCGGGTGCCTGGGCAGGTGGTCTCGGTGGGACCGGAGGTGGTGGTGGCCTGGTTCTAGTCCAGGAGCGGGACCGGGCCTTAGGCTTGTTAGGGGTGGACGGCTGTTTCGGTGTGGCAGGCTGCAGCACCGGAAGTGACTTCGATGTGAGCCGCGGGGCCTGGGGCTTGATGAGGATGAGATGTTGGATGGTGTTGATGATGACTGTGTCGGGCTTGGCCTCTTGAGGTCCGAGGCGGGCTGCTTGCAGAATGGCATCACGAAGCACAACGCCGTTCATGGTCGGAAGCTTGAGGCCACTGCAGGGACGGAGGATGATCTTATGGTCGGCAATGGGGAACTTGGGGTGGCTAGGGAAGACAGTTGGGGCGGCAGGGGCAGGCGCCCGCGCCGGCCTTGAGACAGATTTGGGTAACGGTCGGAGGGGATTTGCGATTGGAGCTTCGCTTGTCGTGTGCTGATTGCCAGCAGTTGGTAGAGGTAAGCTCTGAGGAAGATATGTCTTCTAAAAATTTAAAAAATGAAAATTTGTTTTTGGAGAAAGGAAATGGCGCAGTATCTGTCTCACATATTGGTGGACACCTGAACTGTGCCAGGGATAAATGAGGGAGTGTAAGAAGACAGGAAGAAAGAGGTGCCTTTGTGGAGGGCTCCGGAATAATTTCGACCACCTGGGGATAATTAATGTGCACTGACATCGCACAGCACATGGGCGCCTTAGCATTTCGCCTCCATCGAAACCCAGCCGCCGCGGTCGGGTTTGAACTCGGGAATTCTGGTTTCCATGCCGCCACCGAGACGCTGACTCGCTGGTGGTCCGAGCGCCAAGCTTCGTCTCTAGCGGCGTTCGATATTGGCGGCTGCTGCGCCACGAGGCTTAGCCTCAGTGCAGCAGGGGATGAAAAGATATGGGCTCGCCTCTTGATGTGGTGGTCCAAATCGGGAAAGGCAGGTTCCTGAAGAGAAGCGGAGGCTGATGATAGTTTCAGACGGCTGGGATGAGTTAATCTGATCGTAAAGGACAAAGTTTGCGGAGCGCATGTGAAGCAGTCCTCACGCCGTTCTCCCGAGCCAGATCTGGAGCATCACTGGCTATAATCAGACTTGAGAGAACTGGGAGAGAAGGGGTGGAAAAGTGCGACTAATCTCCTTCTTTCCCTTATCTTTGTGATGGGCTTGTGAGTTTGCACATTGCTTAAACTCGTCTCAAAAGCATGGCTCACACCAACAAGGAGTTCAGTATGTGGCAAGCGTGTATATTCTCTATTCTAAACTGCCAATGCATGCCCTTACATGCGGCTTGTCACGTGTTAATGGGATCGAATTCCTTCAGTGCTTCTTGACATGGCCTTGGAAGTTTGATATTGCAACGCCCGAAGAAGACCATTTTTTTCACACTCGCACCGCCAGCGCTGTTGCCGCAGCATGCACGTCGTCTCACTCCGCCGACATGATTTGCTGCCGTATTTGAACCCAGTTGTCGCAGCTTGCAAGCTACGAGAAGGGCGCTTTGTGGGTGGAGAGAGAGCTTACAGCGCTAGCTTTAGTTCGCATGGTTGTCGTCCTGCCAAGGGAAAAAGAGAAGAGGATACGTGGGGACGCGCAGTGAGAGCTTGTGGAAAGGCAACCCACATTTATTGAAGGAGGACCGGCAGCCGCGGCTGGTGAGCCGGCGAAGCGGGCTGTCGACGTTGCTGGCCAGGCTGGTTGCCGAATGCGTTCTGCGCGAGCGAGGTCGCGCTCCCAGCTGCATTTTCGTCATCAACGCTGCCCTTCCTAGCGCGATGCGCGATAAAAGAAAACTAAAGACGATGTCTACAAGTTTCTTCAGGCCAGTGAAGTTCGAGTCAGAGTTCGTGAAGGTCGTCGGGCGGGAGAATTGAGCTCGAGCGGTAGAGCCTGGCTGCTTCGCAAAGGGCGAGAGGAGCCAAAGGTTAGGATGATGACGGAAGGAACAGGCGGGAAAAGTTATCCAGGGATTGGAGGCGAGCTAGTCGTGCTTCAGTCGTAAGGCCTACTGGTGGGGCATTCAGCTGGGTTGAAGTTGGCCAGGAAATGCCAATACAGAAAATGCAGCCGCGTGGGGATGTACAGGAGATATGCGATATGCCTCGACCCAGTCGGTGCGGACGAAAGGATGGTGCGAGGAAACCGCAGTGGGAGAATTGAAGGCGATGCCTCGGCCGCTGGTGACGGTGAAACGACGGCAGACGGCACTTGGATTGAGGTCTCCTGCATTGTTAGGAAGTAGTCGAAGTGGGCGACGGGGTGTATCGACTGTCAGAAAAAGCGAGCTCACTGTGGTGTTGGGACCGCTTGCTGGGAATAGAGGGCACAAGTCCGGGACGTAGGAGTTGGAATGGGAAGAAAGCAGTAGTGCTAAGTCTATTGGCGGTGTTGGAAGGGGCATGCTGTAATGCCTCGCAAGCATGGCACCTTTTTCCATGGCTGTCTCGTGTGTTGCGGAGGCGCAGTAATTTGTGAAGGCTCCAGGCTGGCAGGGATCCGTGGCAGGCGGTTTGGGTGTCAGTTATGCGCGACAAGGCTCAGGTGAGGCTTGCATGCACGCCCCGCGACAAGAAGGACAGATGGGCTCACTGGAGTTGGGCTTGAGGTAGCAGGCGAACAGGCGACTAGAAGCGAGTTGGGGCTCGGGTCGAGAGAGAACGCTCTTCTGGCGATGGTTCAAGGGCAGGCGCCACAGTTGGCAAGCATGGCTGGGCAGGAGGCGCTGTGGGACGGGAGTTCGCAGGTGGATGGGCGTCCGTAGACGAAGCAGCTCGGTTAGGGAATTCGGACAGGGGTGGTTGGTGAGTCGAGTGGCGGCGCAGCTTCTGAGGCCAGAACAGGAGTGCAGGAAGTTGGCGGTAGCTGCAAGCCAAAACATGCAGTCAAGGCCTTCTTAAGTCGGCGTAAATGTTTGTGCCAGGAGGCGGCAACAAAAGTTTTGCCAGGAGACTGGGTGGGAGTTCACAACTGGCGTGCTGATAGCGCAGTAGCTGGCTGGACACGTGGTCGACGTGAAAGTGTGAGTCCAGCAGCACCAGCCACAAAACGGGGTCCCTGGCATAGAACGTAGGCAGGCCGGGTAGCCGAGGAAGGAAGGAGCACTGATATGGCTGAAGGAGCTCACCGGATACGATAGAAGGCGCGTACATGGCGGTGGGAAGAAGCTGGCGAAAGCCGGGCGCCAACAGTGGACGTGCAGCGGCAAGGGCAAGCGGAGGTATCAGACAGACAGGAGCGTCGAGCTGGTGGGTGCAGCGTTGCGTGCGTTGAAGCTGTCGTCCGGAGTCACCAGATGTGGAAAGCGATCCATTGAAGGAGGCCCGTTAGCTGCGGCTGGTGAGTCGGCGGAGCGTGATGTCGACGCTTCTGGCCAGGCTGGTTGCCCAATGTGTTGTTATTGTTTGCCTCACAAAATGGCACATACTCACAAGGGGGATTGGCCATAACCAGGCGGTGACTACTTGCATTGCAAATTGCATGCGGCAAACATAGGATGGATGACATAAATAATTGGGCGATTCAGTTTCCGTGACAGCGGTGGTTGCGGGTAGTTAGGGGATCTAACAAGCTTGAATTTATGTAAGAGAGTGAGTGCAAGAAAGGAAGAGGGAAAAAACATGTAGGAATAGCAAAGCGGAAGTACCCAAATAAGGTTAAGGGGCAGTACAAAAGCTTATGATGCTAAACGTTTTGTTTCTAGAAAAAAAAATTGCCTGGCTTAGCTTATGGTTAAGCCTAAGATGCGAAGCATACGTCGCTTGGCTAGCTGTACTTCTCGTTCTTCTCCCGTTTCCGTGGCTCTTTGTAACTTGCGCTTTGCGGTCTGGCGAGCCGCCCTCTCCCTGGCCGACATCTCGCTGCTCAACTGACTCAACGAGAGTCGCCTTTTATACAATTGCGTGACGTCAGTATCTCCTAGCGGTAGGAGCGGGAGTTAGGCCGCTGGCGGAGGCTGCGCGTCCGCAAGCGAGCGCACGAGTTGAGCCCCAGCTTTCACAGCTGTTGTGACGTCATATCACGTGGTGCGCCGATGTAGGTCAAGTGGTAGCTACGCAGCCGCGCGCGGCGCAGCAAGGAAGAGCTCGGTTGTGCGGCTAGTATGCTTCGCATAAAGATTTTGAATGGCAGAGAAAACATTCCGATTGGTATGACCAAGCATAGAAGCGCCAAGAGATAGAACAACCGCAGAACACAGACGCAAACTGAGATTCTGTAATGGAGCTTCTAACAGTCACCTCCTGAGCGATGAGTAGCGACGACAATAGAGAAGAAAGTGCTCAGTTGTTTCCGGCACAGCACAATACGGACACAATGGGGAGATCGCAAGACCAGGCCTGTAGAGGTAAAAACTTAGTTGCGGCCCCGGCAGCGTAGTCGCTTGAAGGGAACTTCAAGTTTGCGAGATCGCCTACCTAGCTTTACTCCCCCAAGAGAGGTGCTGAAAATCGTCCAGTGAAGTAAACGCTGATGCGGCAAATTCTTTCATAAATGTGTATGTACAAAACCGTGCCGCTGTAATGTAAGCACAGGTTGGAAGGGGGTCAACAATTGGGCCACTCAGGGCTGCCTTCACTAAAGCATCAGCTGATTCATTTAATTGAAGACCTCTTTGCCCAGGAACCCAAACAAATCGGATTGATTGGATATGTGGATGGATCAAAAATTTTAGCATTCAAAAGGGCTGCAATTCAGTAGACGCAGACAGGAAAGTGCATAAGGATAATGAGTCCGTAATTATTATTACCGCGGAAAGAGTTGGGTATCTTGCACAGAACAAGAACCAACGCTAGAAACTCGGCCAGATAAATAGGTTTGAAATCTTGAAGACGGAGAAAAAAAGACCAATCAAGGGACTGGGAGCAGATGCCTACACCTGCCTTTTCTTCACACGCCGAGGCATCAATCGCAATTGAAACATGTGAGAGGAAGGTCATCAAGTAGTCTTGCAACATATTGTTTAACAATGGGAAAGGCAGTAATTTGGCATTGCGTGGATAACTATCATCGACGATGATGTCCACAAATGAGGGGATGGACCGCACCAGAACAATTTCAGGTATTTGCACTTTAGTGGGCCAAGCAAGGATTCAACCAAACAGATTTGGGGAGTTTGAAGCCGAGACCATCCGACACCCAAGAACTTCGCTGGCTGACTAAGGAAAGGGATGCATGCTGCTCTGAATCGCAAAACTTTAAGAACGTTTGTACCGTCACCAGGCGAGACTTGGCAGTAAGAGACGGCACTCGCGCTTCAAGGTACAAATCATTGTTGGCCACATATTTAGGGAGACCCAAACAGAGGCGCAATGTTTCATGCTCTAAGACCAGAAGTGGGCGCAGTTTGTATGCAGCCGCATCAGAAAACAGAACGCAGCCAAATTCTAAGACAGGCCTGATATATATTTTGTAAATCATCAGAAGAGCGTGTCTGCTCATACAGCAGCATGGGCGCAGCAGATCGACCGCCCGAACCCCTTTCGCCGCCACCTGATCTATATCTGTCCGCTAAGCGAGAGAGAGATGTCATATGTTACCCCGAGATACTCTGGAGAACATATCTGTGGATTCACGTGATGCCGATAAGTCAGTGAAATGTTTACCTAATGACAAATCGGAAAAACTAACAACGCACACTTATTTGCACTAAGGTATAAGTGGACTTCAGATAAGCATCGGGCAAGAGTATTTAAATACAAATGTGACAAAATGTAAACGGAATGTGAGTCACTCACAGCAGCAAAGAAACCTATATCGTCTGCATAGTTGCGTCAGGAGTGGTCGGAATAGAACGGATCAGAGGTTGAAAAGTACAGGGGAGAGAACCTTGAGGCATACCTATAGATTGACGAAATTTTCTTGTAGAACACGTTTTGGCGGGCTAGTTGGTTAAGCATCTTGAACAAACAGCGCGAACAAAGACGAGCACAAAAGACAAGAAAGCGAACGACACGGCGCCGTGTCGTTCGCTTTCTTGTCTTTTGTGCTCGTCTTTGTTCGCGCTGTTTGTTCAAGATTCTTGTAGAAATCCCGCGTTGGCAGCAATAAAATTCCGACCCCTGTTGGCCAGAAAAGCTGACACCCATGTCACAAAGTAACTTGGCGAGGCTAGGGCCTGTAACCTGTGCATCATCAGAGGCCCGTGTTCTACACTGTCATGAGCTTTAGAGATATGTCAAGAGTTACAAGCACAGCATACTGATGACGCCGGTGAGCTAGCCGGACACGGCTTTTGAGGTCAGTATGCGCACACCATGTGGGGCACCCAAGCTTAAAAGAAATGTGACAGGGGTTTAGCAGCCCCTTTTCAATCATGATGGGCGTGACTCGTCCGTACAGCACGCGTTCCACGCATATTTTAACAGATTTGAGGTCAAAGAAACTGGCCTAGTATTGTCTAAGACCAACCCTGCGCCTTGCTTTTCAAGCACCGAAACAACTTTTGAAAGACGCCAGACATTCGGAATCCATGGGGTTCGATTAGAGTAATTTACCAGTTCCAGTAGATCACTGGGTGATTCGTTGAAGAGTAGTTTAATCATCGTAGAGGCGACACGGCCAGGGCCAGGAGCTGCAGAAGGTAAACAATAACTTGGGAGAGCTCAGAAACAGAGACATTAACAAAGTCATCATAGAAATTACCCATTCTTGGTGGATGGGAAAGAACAGCCGAAAAACGGTGTTCCAGGCCTCTACCAAATTCCTCTAATGACTTTGCAAGCTCTGCAAGGGTCAACAGATAATAGGGAATGTTGTGAGCCGGTGGCAGCGTGTTCCTAGACCTTGGGAAGCGAAACAAGCTTGTCTCTTCTCTGATTTAGATAGGTAGTCATATTTCGGTTCATCATATTCTTCCTTTGCCCGAGTGACTGTGCGCTTAAGGATAGCTGCGAGAAATTTATAATCGATCCGATTCGGGGGCATTTATTATGTATTAGTTGCTGCCTTGCGCTGCCTGTAATACTTTGCACATTCTGCATTCCATGAAGGGCTCGGCGAAGTATCTTTAAATTCTGATTGCTTCCACACCCGATCTATAGCGGAGGGAAGGCCCAACACCCTGCTCTCACGAGACAAATTCGACAAGGTTTTTAGTTCTGAACTTAGTGAACTCTTGAAATTATTATAATTGACTAGAATACAGCTGAATTCGCCGATAGAAGTCATCGGACACACAATTTCAAAAGTGATTGGAAAATGATCACTATTTGTTGCAGAGTCGAAGGGAGTCCAGGAGGAAACTGTTGCCCCTGGGGTTGAAAACGTTAAATCTAATACTGAAGGGTATTTATTACGAATGAAGGGGGAAAAACCCGAGATCGTACAGTTTAGGTTATTCACATAGGCCCAATCCCATAAACGCGAACCGCACTGGTCTGTTCGACATGCCCAAGTCAAGTGGTGTGAATTGATGTCCCCGACCAGCAACACATGCGATCTACTGACAGAGAGTAATCTTGCGTACGCGTATCATGATTCATGAACTCCATATGGAAAATATACATTCGCGACTGTAATGGGATGAAATTCAGGAATGGAAAAATCCACTGCCTGAATTTCGCAATGGCCATCCACACGCTGAAACACCAAACTTGCCCTGTGACAAAATCTGGATGATACCAACAAAAGTAAACTGCCCCCACCTTTCATGAACGATTAGTCCGAAATATTCGGTAATTTTTCATATGAAATTTCAACTCTTTAGACAACCAGGTTTCTTCAAGCGCGATTACGCGTGGTAAAATCCATTTTTGAAAGACTTATTAAATCACTCTGCACTGGCTGAATGGAACGGCAGTTCCACTACAATACTCTGAGACCCTATTTTACCGAGAGGTCTGCAGCAGCAACTGCCTTTTTCAAAATGCTGTCCTTAACATTAATTCTTGAATTATTCTTTTTTGTTTTGGATTTAGGGGGCTATATGGTCCTGCAACGGCCAAAGGAGACCGGCTATGTTTTTCAGCTTGAGCATCGAGCTCCACTATCTCAGCACACTCAACAATTGCAGCGCTCGAGACTTCAGGGACACAGGTTGGAGACATGCGCTCTTTTTGCGGTTTCACTGAAGGAAGAGAAGGCCTCTCCACTTTCTTACAAAAGAATTCCTTACAAAAAAGTCGAATCCGAATAGTGCATTTCTTCAATAAAAATTCCACTAATGCATGTGAAGAGCTGGGCGGCTAACGAGAGTTTGTGTCGGTGCCTCGCAGCCGCCACAGCCGGTGCAGCCACGCCCAGGCACCCTTCGAGCTGCTGCACGGCCAGCCCCATCTGGAGGAGATGCTGGGAGGCCTACGCTTTCGCATCTCGCCCGAGTCCTTCTTCCAGGTGGGTTTACAGTGCGCACATGGGTCGCGTCAACCTGGACCCTAGCGCCGCTGAAGGTCTGGGACACATGTTCTTGACGACTGATAATTGAGCGCCTGACTAAAACTAACGTGACCAGCACTAATCAGAAGAGAATGGCGCTCAACACTGGTAAGGTCGGGCTTAGTGTGGGCAACTTATATGTGCTACTTGTGCAGCGTGTTCCGCATTTTAACGCGCGTCGTAGAATGCTTCTCTCAGCTAAACTGGTCAATTGTTTGAGCTGATATTTTGCACAAAAATTACATTTGGTCGACAGCATTGTTTTATACCACATTTGCTTGCGGTACTTGCCTGAATCACTCAAAAAAGTAGAACATTCGCATCCTCTACGGCAACGACGAAACAAAAAAAGCAGTTATCTCAGCGATTGCACCGATGTCGCCATCTCGTTTGTCGACCGTGGAGATTCGGCAAAAGATGGGGGTGTTCTATGGTTGGTTTGAAGACGCTTCTTAACGAAAGACTTGAAATTTATTGGAGTTTTGGCTGCCCTAAGTTTTTTTTTTTTGTGATCATTCATTAAGCAGTTCGTCTTCAAACCTCCCATAAAACATCCCCCGCCCCCTTTTTTAGGCGCTCTTGCTGATGTTCAAGAAGCCACGAGTTTAAGCTTGGACATCATCGTTGTGAACAAAATAATGCAACATGTTCTTTCGTATTCTTTTTCGCCACGTTCTAGAGATTTGTCTCAGGAGTGTTCAGAAAAAATGGGAATGGGTTTTTTCGTTTTCTTTTTTGAAAAAACACTACTATAAAAAAATGCCAGAGTTAGGGCAATACTTCTGCTTCCCCTTATTATATAATAGTTCCGACAAGGCGAATAATTCCAACGTTTTCACAAAGTGGCAAGGCCTGCAGCTGTTTCGCCGTCGTCTTAACGGCGAGAGCGCACGGGTTCACTGCAGCGGAATGCGAACAAAGGAAGCACTCGCGAATTCGGTGGCGCACAGCGGCAGGCAAGGCGCTCAACAGACTCTGTAGTGTGTGACAAAGTTCTGATATTAGACAACAGCCATCCTGCAGAGGCCTTTCTTGGCCTTATTTCACCTCGCCCAGCACCGCGACCACCGGAAGACGGCATGCATGGGCGGTTAAGTGTAGGGTGCCTCGATGCCTGCGCCCCGCCCCCGCTCAGGGTGAGGACACCTGCGTCGTCTGCTACGGTGGCCGCCATCCTCGCGCCCGCGGCATGGGGGGGGAGGGGGGGCGCCTGCGCGCTTCTCGCTTGCCGCGGGCGCTTAAAATAAAAAATAAAAAGTCTTGCGGTGTGCTTTTGTTTTACATGAGAAGAGAATACTAAATTTTGTTGGAGAGCCTTCTGCTTTTAAAGAGGGGACAAGCAGCCAATGTCAAGGCGTCGACGGTAACGGTTATGCAATATATGCGCAAATTATATCTGTGAAGCTTCTCTAGAGAGTATCGCTATAGTTCAAAACCTATCTCCTATGCACTGACCCCATTGGTGCGTCGAAACAGCATTCCACACCAACATAAAATTGCGTCGTCAGCTAGCTTACTCGCGTCTAGCGACCATCCTCCTAGAGAAAGCTGCGCGAACATAGGCACGCAGCAGTGACGCCCGTACGACAGCAGAGCGGCGAGGTCGACGCGGGCAACACAATGGCGGAGGAAATTCGCGAAAGCAGGTTTAGGCGGCGTCTAGTGGTTTAAAGGGTGACTTCACCTAAAGGGGGGCGCGCGCATCGAGGCACCCTAGTTGGCTGCATCCGACGTAGATGTCGCTTATGCCGCTTTTTGCATGAGTATTGGCTGGAGAACCGGACTTGACGGTGCAGTGAATTGGCGTGGTCACTACAAAGTGGCACATAATGTAGGCCACCCCTGCGTGGAGGCATACATTAACGTTTGATGTAAGAAGGCTCAGTAGAACCTAGGCCGTTTTTCAAAGGTTGCAAACCAAGCATTCGGGTTGCGAGCGAGCTTCACATCTCTAGGTCATCTTTGTGTTTCACACACACGGCTCACCACAGTGAGTGAGCGTGGCTGCTACACTGCAATTACCTCCCGGCTATAAAGGAGGCATCTTGCCGACTTAGGGAGCATGCACGATAGGCGGATCGTAGTACGGCTTGAGGTGGTCGACGTGCACTGTTTCACGGCTGCGATGTCGCGGGGCGGCGATAGCGGTTCAGCAAAGACGCTCTCACACTAGCGGGAAACTTCCCGCAGTGGCACAGCATCAACGTCAACACTGCGTCGCAGCTCCTCGGAATGACGCTCACACTGCACGCGTTTTCTCACTGCGGTTGTCTTGGAATGTAGAGATAGGAGGCGTTGAGGGAGGACCCGAACGAGCAGAAAGAGAAAGTGATAGTCATGTGACACCAGAGAAGACTGGAAAGCGCGCTATTTTCCCACGTCGTCGTCTTGATCGTCTGCTAGCTCTCTTCCCGTAGCCCTTTTTGTCACGAGGATGGCTGGTTCAAACGATGAGCTGTTGGCTATAGTAAACGTACTTATACTTGTTTGTTCGCTGCTTCTGCACCGTCGCTTCTGCACCGTCTCAAGTCGCATGTTCATGCTGGCAAAGCAACCGCCGAGTGCTCGGCAGGACGTGCGCAGCTTCTGCCTCCGCCGACGGGGTCACTGAACTGGGACCGACGTCACGGTTTGCGGTCGGCGCCCATTGGCTGTTCTCGTCAGCGGCACGGGAAAAATAGCTACCGGACCCATCGCTCTGCGGAAAGGCACAGCAGGCTGTCTGCGGGAGAAAAACGGACTTGTGCGGGAAGCGGCGTGCAGAAAACGTTCTGCGTTGTGCGTTTTCCCGCTAGTGTGAGTGCGCCTTAAAGGGGCTGCGAAACACCGCTTGAACAGATGCCGGTTACGCTTCAGATAGATTCTTTATGTCACACAGAAAGAATTACGAGAATCGATGCATAGGAACGGGAGTTATTCAATGAAGAAATTTATAAAAAAAAGCAAGCAAAATGCTGCCCTCAACTCGATTTTCGCGCAGCTTCCCATTTCCATTTCACTCTCCCAATGACGACACTCAGGGCGACCAATGAAAACAGCCTATCTTAGCACGTGGCGAAAGTTTGCACTCCATGGTTGCCTGTTCTCTGTAACTCGTTCATGCCAAGGCTGGCAGCGCCGTTTGCATGGTTACAACAACCATGTGAACGCCCAGCTGACCCACCGTCACATCGACAGCTAGAAGGGAACACTGATCAGTTATGTTCCCTTACTTATGGATCCGAACTTGAGCGCGAGATACTGCGACGGTGTGACAGCCTGCGCAAGATATCAGACACATTTAGCATAGCGCGTACCGCTACTGCTTACCGCCAACCATCGCCCGTCGCTCCTAGCGCGCTGGTTGGCCACAGCGAGCAAGGAGCGCGCGCTGTTGACGGGCACGTGGCACCATCTGGCGCCACCGCCCGGTGATTCTCCACAAGCTGACAATGCGCACTGCCTGCTAAATGTGAAACGAGCGCTTATAGAGTGCAATGGCTCGATCGGATCGATTCCGCAAAGCCGCTCTCAGATACATAGAGAGTAGCCATAAGTTTTAGTGCTAGGTCGTAGGATGTTTACAGAGAGGCGCAAAGTCCTTTGAAGCAAAAAGTAGCCAGTGCCTCTGGTGGTGTGTTTTTGTTTAACTTGATTTACAGTGCTTTTATCTAGGGCAAACAAGCTGGTTTTGTTAATGTAATACAAAACACAAAAACTTGACAAAACGTATCTCTAGTTATTAACCCAATTTGCAGTATATTGTTACGACGAAGTGGCCTCCCGCGAGAGAGGACGAACGACGAAGAAGAAACTCCTTGTTCGTGTTGGTGCTCCCTGCTAGGAACTCTTTATTCTAACCCCAACACTTGTAAATCAATGTAAATAGTTGTTCCCCGTAACATCCTTGGTGGAGGTGCTGGGTAAGATGGAACTACGTTGCGGATGATACCTACCACGGCCGACAATGACGTAAGCATCCCCCCAAGATTCGGCAGCATCGGTGTCCTCCGTCGTCCTTGCTCACCCTCGTGATCCTGGACCCTACTCTGGTGACGATGACGCTGACGTTGAGACTTGGCTTCGCAGGTATGAACGGTGCAGTGCTAACAACTGCTGGGACCAAACTTTCGTGCTTGCGAACATAGTTTTTGGGCACGGCGTTCAAGTGGTATGATGCCAACGAAGAGACACTGTCCAGTTGGGCTGACTGTAAGCAGAAGCTTATCGACCTTTTCGGAAAACCCCTCGGCCGGCAGCTCGCCGCTAAAAGAGATCTTGCCAGTAGCGCCCAGTCATCCAGGGAGTCCTACGTCTCTTATATTCAAGATGTGTTGTCTCTGTGCTACACAGTGGATACAAAGATCAGCGACGCTGACAAAGTCGGACATGTGCTCAAGGGCATTGCAGACGACGCCTTCAATCTGCTCATCTACAAAAACTGCGACAAGATTGCCGACATCGTAAAAGAATGCATGCCACCGCTTCGAGGACGCCAAAAGCCGACGGATCACCCAGCATATCGCACGCCTGCCCAACACGGCTGTGTCTTCCTCCTGCCGAGGTCTTTGTTCTCGGAACCAGCCGACCTCACCTGAGAACGTGACCCGTATTGTGCGCCGTGAGCATGAAGCAATTGGTCCGGCTCCCTTAGCAACTCCTGTGGCCGACCAGCCGTTGACTCTTCTTCTTATTCAAGCCGTCGTGCAACAGGAAATTGCTAACTTGGGTTTCAACTCAGTCGCTGCGTTTCATTCCCCCCAAGTACCCGAAGTCCCTCCTCTTTATCCTGTCCGGCCTGTTTACGCCACTCCTCGACCACGCAATCCCTCCGAGTGGCGTACGCCTGACGACAGGCCCATATGTTTAAATTGTTCCCGTGTAGGCCACATCGTCCGTCATTGCCGTAGTCGATGGTACTCCTCCCAGTGGACCCGTTCTTCGACTCCCCCTTATCGGCCCGACGCTGCCCGCTCAAGCTCTTTCTCGCGATCCTTGGACACATCAAGCCCCACCACCGACGTTCCGCAGCCCCACTTCAGCCGCTCACCATCCCCACAGCGCCGCCAGTCCCGTTCGCCGAAAACGACCACGCGCTACCTCTCCTAGTCCCTACGGATGATCGCAGGCGGAAAACTAGCTTCTGCAGCATCTAGACGTGATGCTGCAGTGACGACCCGGCCCCAAAATCCTCGTTTAGTTCTTCGTACCCCGCGCGATTTCCTGACCATACAAGGCGATGGAGTTGCCGTCTCTGCTCTGGTTGACACGGGCGCCCACATTTCTGTGATGAGTTCCGACCTACGTCGCCGCCTCCGCAAAGTACTGACGCCTGCTCCTACAGCCGTTGTTCAAGTTCCCGATGGGACAACGTCCCCAGTCCTCTGCCTGTGCTGCTCGTGTGACGATTTCTGATCGCCAAACCACCATGCTCTTTACCGTTCTCAACCACTGCCCTCATGAAATCATACTTGGCCTTGATTTCCTTAGCACGCAGCCCTTATTGACTGTGCTACAAGTGTGGTTGAGTTGGACCTACCGTTCCTCTTAGAACCACTTGCCCCATTTGTGCACCGTCTCTGTACTGCCGAGTTCACCTGCTTACCACCTGCAGCCGCTTCTTACGTTTTGTTTATAAACAAATCTGTTCCACCTCTTCCCAACGGCCAGTATGTCATCACTCCTGACCTTGATTTGCCCGTCACAAAGAATGCTGCCTTTGCACACACAGTTGTCACAGTATTGGCAAACAGTGCATGTCTACCTGTTCTCAACTTCAGTACGCACGTCCAGGCGCTTCCTCAAGGCATGTGCCTCTCCACGCAGTCCCCGACCGACAAGTACGTGATCTCCGCAGTCACAAACTGTGTATTGCCCTCTTCGGACGGTCATTTCACAGCTACCGTATTTATTCGAATCTAGGCCGATAGTTTTTTCAAAAAAACGAGATGTAGAACTCTTATGTCGGCTTAGATTCGAGGATTTTGTTTCGAGGTTTCGTATTCGTAAAATACGAATAAATGTAGCACGCAGGTGGCGCCCCCACAAAACGCCAACGAAAGACAGCACTGTAGCCGTTGCTATCCGTAGCCGTTGCTATCCGTAGCTGATACTGGCTGCGTTCCAATACTCTAGACGTCTAACAAGACGTCTAGTGTGACGTCTAGGAAGCAGTCTACATGTCCATGTATTGGAACTTGTCTACTGCTCACGCCGCCTCGCGGCATAATAATGTAACTAAAGCTTATGAACAGTTGTACTACTATTTTTCACAAAGTGAGCAATAACGATAATTAAAAACGTGTTTTCAACAAGTTTACACATTTCTTCTGCAATGACTTTGCGCGTAAACCGGACTGGTGGATGTGCCTATTGGTCAGTCTACTTGTAGCAGACGGGGCCGCTCTCCGAAGACGACGCTAAAGTGATATGCGATTATTCTTTTATTATTGATGCTCAACTGTACATGCTCCTCGAACGTGCTCGTTCAGACGGTCCTGTAAACATAAGAAAGAATACGAAAGACTGTAATCAATATGCGCGAAATGCGATACGGCTAATATACATTGCAAAAGGAAAACACATACGTGACATTAAACCTGCTGTCTGCCCTACGTGGCACTCGGAGACAGCGAGAGACCTAAATACAGCAGCGATCTTTAATCCTGCAAAGACTAAAATCAATTCGCAACATGCCGGTGTATTTGTTCTGAGAGTGTAGAGATAAAAAAGAATGCACGCGAAAGAGTTGATGCAACTAATACAGCAACAGAAGAACACATTTGTTAACCGTCACGCCAACCGTCTTAACGCCCGTCGAGGAAACCAACGACAGCGACCAGTATTCTCTAAAATAAAGGTGCTAATTAAGATCCGGCATCTGACGATGCCGGATCACGTAAACAGACCTACAGCGTCCGCTGCTGTAGCAAAGCTCTCAACTGCACGATTTTCTCCTGCGTGATTCACTTCTAGGAATCGCACGTCCACGAAGATTAATTAGCCATTAGTTTGCGTACCAAATAACATAATAGAATGACTCACATTTTTCCTTTCCTATACTCCGTGTACAGTCCGACGCCCGCAAGAGCACGACTCGCTCATCCGCGTACATCAGCTCCGCCATCTTTAGACAGCAAGTTAGCCTGCATCGATGTGGACTTCGGCGAAGCAGTCTTATGAGACTGCTTCGCCGAGAAATGGAACGCGTCCCAAGATGGCGGCTGTCCGGCTAGACGTCTAAGTAGCCGTCTACTTGGGAGTATTGGAACGCAGCCACTGATCAAAGCACACATGAGCACTGGCTGCCATTTTGGCCTTGTTCTGTTCTCGTGCGGTGGCGTAAGCACATTCGCAGCAGTGAAGTTTTCGTGCGTAGTTTTTATCACCAACACCATGGCACCAAACAGGCGGTGCCATTATAGTGCCGCCTTCAAGCGGAAAGTTATAGTCGCTGCAGAGCAGTCGTCAAATCTTCAAGCCGGGCGGGACTTCGGCGTGGATGAGAAGAATGTTCGCCTATGCGCAGACACATGGTGCAGTCGTTTCGCGCCACGCACTTTTACGAGCGCGGCGACGTAAGAACAGTCGTGTCGCGTCATAAAAATAATTGTGATAATGAGGTATAAACAGTGTTGTTTTTTCGGCCGGCCTACAATCGAGGTAAGTTTTTTTTTTTCTGTGGCCTTCAACTTTCGGGTCTCGGCTTAGAATCGTGGCCGGCCTAGATTCGAGTAAATACGGTATTTCAAAACCTGACCATTATGCCAATATGATCGCTTCCGATCTCTCTGCAGACCAAGCTCAGGCGCTTATCCGTTTACTGGCATCCTTTCAGGACATATTTGATTTCAATGACCGCCCTTTAGCACGTACGACTATTGTGCAGCATCGTATCAACACTGGTGACGCCGCTCCTCTGCACTGCCGGCCTTACAGGGTGTCCAGTTCCGAACGCCAAGTGATACAAAAGGAAGTTGAAAAGATGCTCGCTAAGGACATCATCGAACCGTCCTCCAGTCCTTGGGCCTCTCCTGTCGTCCTTGTTAAAAAGAAAGACGGCAGTTGGTGTTTCTGCGTTGATTACTGCCACCTGAACCGCATCACAAGAAGAGACGTGTACCCACTCCCAAGGATCGATGACGCTCTCGACTGCCTCCACAGATCTCAATACTTTTCTTCATTGATCTTCGTTCCGGTTATTGGCAAATCACCGTTGATGAGCAGTACCGTGAAAAAACAGCTTTTGTCACACCTGACGGTTTATACCAGTTTAAAGTCATGCCGTTCGGACTTTGTAATGCACCAGCTACCTTCGAAAGGATGATGGACTCGCTTCTTCGTGGATTTAAGTGGACTACGTGTACGTGCTACCTTGACGATGTTGTTGTCTTCTCGCCCACTTTTGCCTCGCACCTTGAACATCTCAACAGTATCCTGACTGTATTTTGTACGGCTGGGCTTCAGCTCAACTCGTCCAAATGCCAATTCGGCCGCCGGCAACTCACCATTCTTGGACATATCGTCGACGCCTCCGGCATACGTCCTGATCCCGCTATAATTGAAGCGGTGCAAAACTTTCCGCGTCCACAGTCCCAGAAGGACGTGCGCAGTTTTCTTGGGCTGTGTTCCTACTTTCGTCGTTTTATTCAAGATTTTGCCCTTATCGCTCGTCCCCTCACTGACCTATTGAAGACCGACACCGAGTTTACCTGGGGCCCTGATCAACAAAATGCGTTTTCCACGCTTGTCCGTCTGCTGACGTCATCACCGATTCTGGCACATTTTGATCCCGCAGCCCCTACTGAACTCCGCACAGATGCCGGCGGCTACGGGATTGGAGCAGTGCTCGCACAACGCTCCCTGGGTCCAGACTGCGCCGTTGCGTATGCTAGCCGCCTGCTTTCACCTCCCGAGCGAAATTACTCTATTACCGAACAGGAGTGCCTCGCCCTGATTTGGGCTGTGGCTAAATTCCGGCCATACTTGTTCGGGCGCGCTTATTCTGTTGTCACGGACCACCATGCCCTTTGCTGGCTGTCCTCGCTGAAAGACCCTTCCGGGCGTCTTGGCCGCTGGGCTCTATGCCTTCAGGAGTATTCGTACACTGTTGTGTACAAGTCTGGACGTCTTCATCAAGACGCTGACTGCCTGTCTCGGTACGCTGTCGAGCCACCTGATCTCAGTGACACTGACGATATCCCTTCCCTGTTTGGCATTTGTGACCTACACATCGCCGAAGAGCAGCGCAAGGACCCATATTTGCAAACCATCATCGAGGGCCTCAGCTCTGGAAACTCGAAGCGCTCTCTGCAGCTCTTTGATACCAAATATGGCATCCTCTATCACCGAAACTTCCGTCCTGACGGGCCCTCCCTCCTTCTAGTCATTCCCCAGCATCTGCGCTCTTCTATAATCACAGAACTCCATGACCTGCCTACAGCTGGACACCTTGGTGGGGCAAGAACCTACGACCGGATACGGTGCCGCTTCTTTCGACCTGCCTTGTACTGTACAGTCCAGCGTTACGTCACCACTTGCGACCTGTGTCAACGCAGGAAGAGGCCTTCGGGACCAGCTCCCGGTTTTCTGCAACTTATAGACGTGCCCGTGGAGCCGTTCCTCCGTGTAGGGCTCGATCTCCTTGGACCATTCCCGACCTCGGAGTCCGGAAATAGGTGGGTCGCAGTAGCCACCGACTATGCCACTCGGTACGCTGTCACCAGTGCATTGCCTACGAGCTACGCGACCGATGTCGCTGACTTCCTTTTGCACAATCTGTTCTGCGACATGGTGCCCCTCGTCAATTACTCACAGACCGCGGACGCTATTCCATGTCTGGTGTTGTTGACGACATCCTGCGCTTATGTTCAACCGAGCATAAGATTGCCACAACATACCACCCGCAGACGAACGGACTAACCTAGTGTTTGAACCGGACATTAACAGACATGCTGTCTATGTACGTCTCCCCCGACCACAAAGACTGGGATCTCGCCTTGCCCTATGTGGCGTTCGCCTATAACACCTCCCGGCATGACGCAACTGGTTACTCTCCCTTCTATCTCTTATATGGGAGACACACCGTCCTGTCTTTGGACACACTTGTCCCATCCGCTGACCGTCCCGTCACCGCCTACGCCCGTGATGCCATTGTTCAAGCTGCACACGCTCGCCAAATCGCCCGTAGTCGGCTCCAAGTGTTCGAGCAAGCACAGAAGTCTCTGTCCGATAATCGCCATCGCCGTGTCACCTATGAACCGGGGTCACTCGTTTTTCTGAGGTCTCCTTCCCGCCGCGTCGGTCTCTCTGAGAAACTTTTGTCCCCCTACCATGGCATCCTTATTGTGTGATGCGTCAGTTCACCGACGTCACGTATGAAGTTGCTACTCATACGCCTGCATCCTCATCAAGTAAACCACCCACCGATATTGTTCACGTCATGCGCCTCAAGCCCTACCTCGTCGCTTCTCGACCACTCGCATAGCACCGAGAAGGTGCTCGTGCCGCCGGGAGTCATATTACGACGAAGTGGCAGTGGAAGACGAAGTGGCCTCCTGCGTGAGAGGACGAACGAAGAAAAAGAAGAAGAAGCTCCTTGTTCGTGTTGGTGCTCCCTGCTGGGAACTCTTTATTCTAACCCCAAAACTTGTACATAAATGTAAAAAGTTTTTCCCCGTAACAATATTTGCTCTTTGTCCAATCATCAAGCTCGCTTAAAGTGATGTCATATCCGCTGCTAAAAACTGCCACTGTATGGTGACACCGTCAGCGCCACGAATTTGTTTTTGTGAGCTAATTAAAGTATTAAAAACCACAGCATACGCGGTACGACTGATGTTAATAGCATCACTATAACTCATTCTATGCAACCAGTAGGCAAAACAATGCACTGAAAATATGTTTCGGGGCTCCTTTAACGTAGCTCACTGGAGAGGTCTGGCAGATGACACGGTACGGGCCTTGGTACTTTAAAAGGAGTTTCATGGAGAGACCGGGACCGGTTGATGGAACACAAAGCCACACGAGCGATTCTGGAGTATAGGACTCAAGAGGACTGGTAGGGACGCAAAGGTGCTTCTGGTGATTATGGTTCTGCGTTGTAAGGGAGCGGGCAAGCTGGCAGCATTCTTCAGCATGTGTTGCAGCTTGAGAAAGCGCCAGAAATTCGGAGACATCAGGGAAATACGGAAGCACGGTATCCTTGGTATAGGTAGAAAGAAGGGAGAGAAGCACTCAGAATTTCCTTAGGGGAACCATGGTGCAGAACGAGATGATGCAGGATGAAAGACGCAATGTCTTGCGCTGCAGATGGGGATGGCAGGGATGAGGTTTCGACGTAGCGAGTGAACCACTGCCACTATAACCCAGCGGTGTCCAGCCAGAGTGATGGGAAGGGGCCCGTAGAGATCATCATCATCATCATTTATTGTCCCTTAAAAGCCCCTGTCGGGGTATTACATAAGGGGGGAGCGTATACAAGGTTGATGTGGAAAAACAAAGGTCACAAAAATATAACAATGCAATATAGGAACATAAAGAGAAGCAAGGAACGCGAATAGTTAGAACGGTGCATGTAAAAAATGCCTTTAGGCCACAAGCACCACACACGTTGGCGAGAGGTTAGGGCAAAAAAAAAAAAAAAACATGTCAACCCAGGTGATCTAACAACATCGCCTTAAACCTTGTCGCATCGTGCACATTTGTTAGTGAGTCGGGCAGAAGGTTCCATTCTTCAATTGCGGTCGGAAAGAAGGACTTGTTGAAAGCATTGGTGGAGCCATGAAGATCGACGCCTACATGGTCAAATGGGCGCGTGGGGCAGGGCAAGGGCTGCATCATAGCGATGGAACGACGTGGAGGGGTTTTGTGGCACTGGCATTCCGGGCAGGACCAAACATACTGTCGGATAAAATGGTTTATTACCCGCCACTAGAAGTGCGGAGTCGAAGGCACGTGTAAGTCATCACCACACCAATGTGAGTACACTGGGGGTCGACGTGGAAAGAGGCGCATATGTCGGAGAGGCTCAAAGCTGAGCAGCGTCTGCCCTTTGCTGTCGACAGAGAAGAGAGCCAGGCCGCAATGCAATATCAGTCATGAAAAGAAGTTCACAAAGTGCGATTCAGGCCTTGTGTACAAAATTGCCCTCACATGCAGTATAGTTTACATTGGGCAGACTGGTAGATGTTTCAATGAAAGGGCACGCGAACATAACTTGGCAGTGAAGAATATGGGAGGTCATCTGGCACATCATTGTAAGAACTGTAAAGGGAAGGGCAAGGGCAAGAATAAAGTACCTTGCAAGCCACTTTTGCGCAACACTAACTTTTCGTTTAAATCGAGAGATAAGACGGAAAGGGAGGTGGTTGAAGCTTATCACATCGTAAAAAATGGTGAAAAATGTGTCAGCACTCCGTCTATTTTGCTTTCAGTGAGTGAAATCGAGTTTTTAGAAGGCCACATATAATTGTTTCACTTGTCCTAATTTTGTTCCTGGATGTATGTACCCCAAGGCCGAAAATGTAATTTTATCAGGTTTTATGCTCACCTTTACAATTGTTCTTTGTTGCCGTCCATGTCATGCTTGTTTTTCTATACCTCATTCCACTCTTTTACCTGCTTTTAATTTCCATTGTTGTTTCCATGCTCTGATGCTGGTTTTTTCATATGTCACACCATGATTTTTGTTTCGTTTTCATAGTTTTTTACACTTGTTGTCTGTTGGATCACCTGCATTATCATTTCGCGAATTCTTCACCCTCTTTACTCAGGTTAGGTTGCTTACTTTTTTTCATTTTTTCATTTTCTTGACATGGAGTGTCTGGGGACATGCTGACTGAGTACTCTGTCGTGGTTTATCGGCCCTTCTGCAATGTAACAATTTTATTAATGTGGTCTAGATTTTGATCAGGACATGTGTGAATGACATTGATGGTTATGTGCTAAGGTTCATCCCTTATATAGCGTTTGCTTTTCGGTTTCTAATAAACAGTTGGAAGTCTACGCCTGTGTTGTCATGCTTGTTCTTGTTCTCCTGTCATGTCTAATTCGCGCAGTACTAACCTTTTTTCTTAAAGTAGTCTTCGGCAAAGGGGGACGCAAATAACAGAGGCAGCAGCACCCGTGTCCACGAGAGCGAGAACGGCGGTGCCATCGACAAACGCTTCGACAACATTGGCGGGGAATACAGAGGACGGTGAGTGGTGGCACATGGAGGAGAGAGATTTACCGGAAGAATGGTCAAGGTGGAAGGAGTTCGCAGAGGCGCCAGAGGAAATGGGTAGCGGATGAAGGGCAGGGTCGTAGCGGAATGCGCGTGCCCCTTCCCGGAAACTCGACGCGTGTTGGCGACACAGCCGTGCGACATGGCCTGACAAGCCACTGACATAGCTTATGGGGCGGTTGTCCCGTGTCCGCCGTGGGTTCATGGCGATGCTGCGAGGTGGCGAGTGACGATGGATATGTGCCGGCGGAGGTGGCAGCGGCGTAACGGATGGGTGCGAGACGTAGGCGTCGTGGCCTCATGGTCTGGTGGCAACCTCATCGTATGTAAGAGGGACAGTCACAGGCGGAAGCCGACGGCTTGAAGGCAAAACGGCGACCTGCTCCTGGATGATGCGTCGAAGCGTGGGATCAAGGGCAGGGTCGCCAGACACAGGCAGCAGCGACAATTGGCAGGCCGCCTTTTCCCATATAAAGGCCTTGATCTCGGGAAGCAGTGCAGCCGGGTCAGGAGGCAGACTGCAAACCGTCCGAGCAGGAAGCGACTCGTCGAGCTTTGGCAAAGCTGGATAACATTTACGACAGTTTGTGGATTCCTGGCTAGCAACATCTGGAACGCGCCATAGGAGATACCCATCAAGATGTTATTAATTTTATTGGCCTCAGGCATTGATGAGTTGATGCTTGCATATGTCGACGTCTTCTGTCTACAAGGTGTGTCCAGAAAGTAATGCAATTTTATCCGTAGAAAAGATTTATTCCAGATATCGTTACAAACATTTAAAACTCTTTGAAGTAGTCCCCTGTGGCATCTACACATTTTTGCCAGCGACTCTGCCATGCACTGTATGCATCCTGGAAGGCATCGACAGGAACCTTGTTTAGAGCCTTTGTCACAGCGGTTTGGATCGCTTAAATGTTGCCAAAACGGACTTCTTTCAGGGAACTCTTTATTCTCGGGAGCAGGAAAAAGTCTGCCTGTATCCAGGTCAGGCTGTGCTTGGCCGGGAACTGCCGTACGCGCAGAGAAGTGTGGCTAGGAGGATTTGTCGCGGTGCAAGTGCCAGAAATCTTCGATCTCCTTTCGCGCTCTCGAGCACATTGTGAAGCAGGCCCAATCACAGTGTGCTCTAGAGATTGAGAAAAAGGGTCCTCCGAGCGCGAAAGGAGATCGCCGATACCTGGCAGTTGCAACCGACAACGCTTCTAGCCACACTTCTTTTGCCCACGTGGTGTGGACATGTTTGACTAGGTGCGATAGCTTGCGCACTCTAGAACCCTGGGAGGCTTTGCTCTCCAGCCCAGACCCTAAAGTCCAGCAGGTCATCATCAGTCAAGCCCTTGCTGCTGCTGTGTCTCAAGGGATTCCGGCCGACACGGCCAGGGGCGACAGGGGAGATGGACTCCTCTCCTGGCGTTCATTGACTGTTGTTTCATTAAAGTTGTTTCTCTCTCTCGAGCACATCCCCACACTTAGAGACAAACTGAGGACAACGCTATCAAATTTTTTTTGTTAGTAAAATGCAATAGTTCGATATAGTTGCCGCTTGTCCGGCAGCAAAAAGTACATTATTGCTAAGAGATTTGGATTCGAAGTTGAAATCTTTTTCCGGCCGCTACGATTCAAACTCAAACTTTCTGGGGACGAAATAGGACAAGAGGGACGTAAGGCGATGGAACCGGAAACGAGGACTCTATGAGTGCTGGCGGCGAGTGCGCACTCCCGCCTAGCAGCAGCTGAAATGAAAACTACTGCCCGCCGTATACGTTGAAGGCCTCTATCAGCCGTCGTCGCTTCGTTTACGTTTGCAGCAACGTTACGATGGATACCATTCCCGGTTCTGACAAAGAAGTTCTCGCAAGAGCTGTGGCCTGCATTCAGTGACTTGAATTGCGCACAGCAAACGATGCTTTTGAGCGCTGAGGCGGCGGGTCTGCAAGGAAATCTCAGCGCCGATGAGTCGGAAGCATCGCTGTCACTGCCGAGCCACCGTCACGACTGATGTATAGCTACTGGTCATCATCATCATCATCATCAGCCTGACTACACCCACTGCAGGGCAAAGGCTTCTCCCATGTCTCTCCAATTAACCCTATCCTTTGCCAGCTGCATCCACCCTTTGCCTGCAAACTTCGTAATCTCATCCACCCACCTAACCTTCTGCTGCCCCCTGCTACGCTTACTTTCTTTTGGAACCCACTCCGTTACCCTTAAGGACCAGCGGTTATATTGCCTTCGCATTACATGCCCTGTTCAAGCCCATTTCTTCCTCTTGATTTCGACTAGGTTGTCATTAACCCGCGTTTGTTTCCTCACCCACTCTGCCCGCTTCCGGTCTCTTAACGTTACACCTATCATTTTTCTTTCCATGGCTCGCTGCGTTGTCCTTAACTTAAGCTGAACTCTTTTCGTTAGCCTCCACGTTTCTGCCCCATAGGTGAGTACCAGTAAGATACAGCTGTTGTACACTTTCCTCTTGAGGGAAATTGGTAAACTGCCACTCATGATCTGCGAGAATTTGCCATATGCGCTCCACCCCATTCTTATCCTTCTAATTATCTCCCTCTCATGATCCGGATCAGCTGTCACTACCTGCCCTAAGTACACGTATTCCATCACAACTTATAGGCTCTCGCTGCCAATTGTGAACTGTTGTTCCCTTGCTAGGCTGTTGAACATTACCTTGGTTTTTGTGCATGTTAATTTTTAGACCCATCGATCTGCTCTGCCTGTCTAACTCATTGATCATGATTTGCAGTTCACCTCCTGAGTGACTCAGCAAGGCAATGTCATCAGCGAATCGCAGATTATTTACGTATTCTCCATTTATTCTTATTCCCAACTGTTCCCAATTCAGGCCTCGAAATGCCTCCTGTAAACATGCGGTGAACAGCATTGGCGAGATCATGTCTCCTTGCCTGACGCCCTTCCTTATTGGAATTTTATTGCTGACTTTATGGAGGACTATAGTATAGTAGCTGTGCAGTTGCTATATATATCTTCCAGTATTTTGACATAAGGCTCTTCTACCCCCTGATTACGCAATGCCTGTATGACTGCTGTGGTTCAGCGATGGCGTAGAGGTAGAGCATCCGTCTCGCGTGCAAGAGGACCGGGGTTCGAATCCTGGTGCCGCGCAATTCTCCACCGGATTTAAAAATAAAAAAATAAAATCCGCGTGTCGATGGAATTGCATACCCAGGCCTGGAGTGCGGCCTGATATCGGTGACCAGATCCGACAACGCACTCTCTCACCAGAGCAGGATTTGGCCACCCTGGTGTAGTACTTGGCCACAACCTTCTATGATCAAACCAAATAACCCAGCTACTGGTACGTGAGGGCATATTTAAATTCTGTAACTTAGTCCTCGTAGGGCTGGTTATGCAGCCCAGCGTCTTGGTACCCTCAAGAGAAAAGTGTACAACAGCTGTATCTTACTGGTACTCACCTACGGGGCAGAAATGCGGAGGCTAACAAAAAGGCTTCAGCTTAAGTTAAGGACAACACACCGAGCCATGGCAACGAAAATGGTAGGTGTAACGTTAAGAGACCAGAAGCGGGCAGAGTGGGTGAGAGAACAAACCATTACCCCCTGAACAGCTTTCAGGCCTGCGCGTCACGTGACGTGACGACGACGTCACTGCGCGCCGGCTGAGGGCCGCGAGCGATTGCTGCCCGCTTGCCTCGCGGGAACTGATGCCACAGGCAGGCTCGTCGACTGCCAGGTCCGCGCGATTTACCAGGGCAAAGACAAATAATTAAGATTACGGACAGAATTATACATATTGTAACGTGAAGATGTGCACACCAAAAGGGAAAAATATATTTACAGGGAAACAGCTTACAGCCACGCAGCCGAACAACCGGGCACGCGAAGCCCAGCAGCAGAAACGCACTTCGTCCTCTTCGCGTTCCAAGCGCGAGCGCACCAAGCACGAGCGTTCCAAGCACAAGCACAACCGTAGCATAACTCCCGGCGGCAAAAGCACCGTCCCGGTGCTAAGTGGATGATGTAGCAGGCGTGTGGTACGGTTTGAGACGGACTACATGAACGACGTCAGTCAAAGGGCTAGTGGACGACGTCGGAGCATGAAGAGGTGTAATCTCGTAGGTCACGTCGGTCACCTGACGGAGAACACGATAAGGGCCACTGTACTGACGTAGAAGTTTCTCAGAGAGACCGACATGGCGAGAAGGAGACCAAAGGAGGACGAGTGAGCCCGGCGGATAGTGTACTGGGCGATGCCGGCGGTCGTAAACTGACTTCTGGTAGGTCTGAGATGCGGTGAGCCGGTCTCGGGCGATTTCACGGGCCATAGTTGCTCGGGAGATGGCGTCACGTGCATACTCTGTGGTCGAGGCAGTAGAACTCGGTAGTAATGTATCCAATGGCAGCGCAGGATGCCGACCAAACAGAAGGTAGAAAGGAGAATAGCCGGTGGTATCATGCCGCGACGAATTATAAGCAAATGTTACATAAGGCAAGGCAACGTCCCAATCGCGGTGGTCGGGCGAGACATACATGGATAGCATATCGGTCAGAGTCCTGTTGAGGCGCTCGGTAAGCCCGTTCGTCTGGGGATGGTAAGCTGTAGTGAGCTTATGCTGCGTGCCACAGGACCGGAGGATATCGTCAACTACTCGGGACAAAAAGTAGCGGCCGCGGTCCGTCAGCAATTGGTGTGGAGCGCCGTGGTGAAGGATTACGTTCTGCAATAGGAAGTCGGCGACATCGGTTGTGCAACTTGTTGGTAACGCACGCGTGATAGCGTACCGGGTCGCATAGTCGGTCGCGACAGCAATCCAACGGTTGCCGGAGCAGGACGTCGGGAAAGGTCCGAGAAGGTCGAGTCCAACACGGTAGAATGGTTCGAGAGGTACGTCAATAGGCTGTAGAAGGCCAGCAGGCAACGTTGATGGTCTCTTCCTGCGTTGACAGAGGTCGCAGGAGGCAACGTAACGGCGAACAGAGCGGTACAGACCAGGCCAAAAGAAGCGGCGTCGGACCCGATCGTATGTGCGGGAGACGCCGAGGTGGCCTGCGGTCGGTAGGTCGTGTAGTTCCGCTAGGACAGATGAACGGAGACGCTGGGGAACGACTAGCAGGAGCGGAGGTCCGTCAGGACGAAGGTTGCGGCGGTATAGGACGCCATCCTGAATGACGAACAGTTGCAATGAAGGATCTCGGCTGGCACAGTTGAGGCGATCAATGAGAATACGCAAGGAAGAGTCTTGTCGCTGCTCGTCCGCGATGTTAACCAGATCGGAGATAGCGAAGAGGCACGGGCCGAGGTCGTTGTCTCCAGGATCAGGCGGCTCTACAGGGTGCCGAGACAGGCAGTCGGCGTCTTGATGGAGACGCCCTGACTTGTAATGAACAGTGTAAGAATACTCTTGGAGGCGCAACGTCCAACGTCCGAGCCGGCCTGTGGGGTCTTTCAGTGAAGACAGCCAACAAAGGGCGTGGTGATCGGTCACTACGGAGAATGGACGGCCAAACAGGTACGGTCGGAACTTAGCTACGGCCCAAACAAGAGCTAGACACTCGCGCTCTGTAATTGAGTAATTTCGCTCAGCTGTAGAAAGGAGGCGGCTGGCATATGCAATAACACGTTCTTGCCCTTGGTGACGTTGGGCTAGCACGGCGCCAATCCCATAACCGCAGGCGTCTGTGCGAACTTCAGTCGGAGCCGACGGATCAAAATGGGCCAGAATAGGTGGGGAGGTGAGTAAGTCGACTAGCGAAGAAAAGGCCTCCTCTTGGGCAGGGCCCCAGGTAAAAGGGGTGTCTTTCTTTAGAAGGTCGGTCAGGGGGCGAGCGGTGCCGGCAAAATTTTTGATGAAACGGCGGAAGTACGAGCAGAGGCCGACGAAGCTGCGCACATCCGTAGACGACTGGGGAATAGGGAAGTCCTTGACGGCTTTAACTTTAACAGGATCCGGGCGGACACCAGAATCGTCGACTAGATGTCCGAGAATGGTGAGTTGGCGGCGACCGAATTGACATTTCGACGAATTGAGCTGTAGCCCGGCTCGACGGAAGACAGAAAGAATGCTCGCCAGTCTTTCGAGGTGCGTGGTAAACGTGGGCGAAAAAACCACAACAACGTCGAGGTAACATAGACATGTGGACCATTTAAAGCCGCGAAGCAAGGAGTCCATCATTCTTTCGAAGGTAGCTGGCGCATTACAGAGACCGAATGGCATAACTTTAAACTGATATAAGCCGTCCGGTGTGACGAATGCCGTCTTTTCGCGGTCATTGTCATCAACAGAGATTTGCCAATACCCGGACCGAAGGTCAATTGAAGAGAAAAATTTGGCTCCGTGAAGGCAGTCCAAAGCATCGTCTATTCTTGGGAGTGGATAGACGTCTTTTTTTGTTATGTTGTTTAGGTGCGGTAATCAACGCAAAAGCGCCAGCTGCCGTCCTTCTTTTTAACCAGCACAACTGGTGAGGCCCAAGGGCTCGACGAGGGCTCTATGATGTCTTTACTGAGCATCTTGTCCACCTCTTGCTGTATGATGGTGCGTTCTGTACTGGACACTCTGTAGGGTCGTCTGTGAATAGGAGCTGCGTCACCGGTGTTGATGCGATGCGTGACCACAGATGTTCGAGCCAAAGGGCGGTCATCGAAGTCAAAGATGTCGCGAAAAGACGACAGAAGATACCGAAGGTCGTGAGCTTGCCCTGGTAAGAGGTCAGCAGCAATCATTTTTGCATATTCATCAGGTGGTGGGACGTCAGAGTCGCGGCAGTTCGACGAGGGTGGGACGCTTCTCACCGCCGATACGACGCATTCGGCAGCAGGGCACAGCGTGGCGAGCGACATACCTTGTGGGAGCGGCTGAACGTAAGAGGCAAAGTTGAGAACCGGAAGGGACGCTTGATTTGCCGACATGGTGACAACTGTATGCGCAAGGGCAACACTGCGTGTAAAGGGCACATCAGGAACCGGAGTAATGATGTAGTCACCATCGGGAACTGGCGGGACCGAGGAGAAACGGACATAAGTGGCGGCATCGGGGTCCAGGCGGACAAAGTCGGCGGTGCACAGTCGGTGAACAATTGGATCCGGTGGCTCTGAAGGAACAGGTAGAGTGAGTTGAACGATGCTTGTGGCGCAATCTATAAGGGCGGAATGGTCGGTGAGAAAGTCAAGGCCGAGAATGATGTCATGAGGGCAGTGTTCGAGGACAGTGAAGAGCACAGAAGTATGGCGGCCGGCTATTGAAACACGAGCAGTACACATTCTGACGACAATAGACATACCGCCATCTGCAACACGGACCACAGTTGAGGGGGCAGGAGTGAGCACTTTCCTTAGGCGACGGCGAAGACGAGCATTCATGACTGAGACATGCGCTCCAGTGTCGATCAGAGCGGTAACAGGGACCCCGTCCACGTCGACGTTAAGGATGTTCCGATGAGCATGAAGAGTTAAAGGAGGGTTTTCTGGTCGGGTCGTCAGAGCAGCATCACCCCCAGACGCTGCAGCCATCAGTTTTCCGACCGGGAGCGGGCATATGGGGCCGGCGACGAAGGGCGGCGAGGTCGGGGCGATGGAGATCGACGGCGCTGAGGTGACGACGAACGGTTGGTAAGCGGGGTCTGAGCGTTGTGGCCAGAAGAGGTCGTTTCCGAGGGCGAGGGAGAGCGGCGGGAATATGCAGAACCCGGCGGGTAGCGGCTGTAGGTCGAGGACGGACGGCTTCGGCAGTGTCGAGATATGTGGCCAACTCGGGAGCAGTTAAAGCAGATGGGCCTGTCATCAGGTGTTCTCCATTCATCTGGATTGCGGCTGCGTCGAGGGTAGTATGCACGTTCAGAACCGAGCTCCGGGGACATGCGGCGAGCATATGGGGCACTAACTGAGCAAACAGGTTGAATCCCAAGATTGGCAAATTCTTTGCGAACGACAGCCTGTATAAGGGATACTGCTGGAGTACTGTCTGTTGCGGGTGGATGAAACGCAACGGGGGACATTGCCTCTACTTCTTGGCGCACAAGTCGTGTCAGGCTCTCAGATGTCGGCAGACGGCTCGGTGGAGTCGAGTCTACACAGGACGACGTCGCAGTCGTATTCGGCAACCGCGTGAACTGCGGAGAAATTCGGCGGCTCTTCGCTTGTTCGAACCGGCGGCATTCCTTGATGATTGCGTCAACCGTTCCGCAGTCCTTGTATACAAGAAGGTTAAAGGCGTCATCTGCGATGCCTTTGAGCACGTGACCTACTTTGTCGCACTCTGACATAGTGGCGTCGACTTTCATGCAGAGAGCTAATATGTCCTGAATGTATGATACATAGGACTCTGTGGACGTTTGTGCACGGCATGCGAGCTCCTTCTTCGCAGCGAGCTGACGCCTGAATGGCTTACCAAACAGGTCACAAAGCTTGCGCTTGCAGAGATCCCAGCTGGTGAGTTCATCCTCGTGGGTCTCGAACCATACCCTGGCAGTGCCCGTCAGGTAGAAGATGACGTTGGCCAACTTTAGGGTCGGGTTCCACCTGTTGTGTGTGCTCACGCGCTCGTACATTGCGAGCCAGTCCTCCACGTCGACGCCGTCCGTTCCGTTGAAGGTCCCAGGATCTCTCGGATGGGCAATGATGAACGCCGGGTTGGCGGACGCCGACGGAGCGGCCCCTTCGCTGGTCATGGTTGAAGAGCCGGCGAGCTGACGACCGCTGCGAAGTTCCGTGCTTGCTGTGGCTGTACCCCGCACCTCCACCAATAATGTAACGTGAAGATGTGCACACCAAAAGGGAAAAATATATTTACAGGGAAACAGCTTACAGCCACGCAGCCGAACAACTGGGCACGCGAAGCCCAGCAGCAGAAACGCACTTCGTCCTCTTCGCGTTCCAAGCGCGAGCGCACCAAGCACGAGCGTTCCAAGCACAAGCACAACCGTAGCAATATTTATTTATCACAGCAGACTCTGTCTGTATGCATATTTACAGATATTTATGACTCTACATCGTTTGCGGCCAAAATACGTGACAGACAGGAAACGATATTGAGCTGTAATGTAGATGGATGTTGCCTTTTATACTGCGTGCTATAAAATCGTAAACAACTGACAGCCAAAACAAGTTGTTGCACCGATAAGAGATACACACAGTTACAATACCAATCTGTATATTAAAGTAGGCCCTGTGGCACGGTACGAGGTTCAGATGAATGAGAGGAAGCAGAACATAGCACATTGCAATGTCAGGAGGTAGAAAACGAAAACCATACTCGCATCTTCACTGTAGGTTAGAAGAAAATATTTCATCCATTTTTCAGAGTTGGTGGCCGTCCTTCAATGTCATAAAACTAGGGGTGTGCGAATATTGAAATTTTCGAATACGAATCGAATACGAATATGAAGAAATAAGGGCTTCGAATATCTAATATCTGTTCAGTACAAAAAAAATTTCAGAAAACGGTGAGCAAGCAAACGTTATTGCCCTTATTTTTTTTTTAAAATAGTGTATGGTCTTTGCAACTAAAATAAACAAAACTAGACTGCCTCAGTACCATATAAAAAAGCATGATGTGTACAGAAATGCATACAACTTGATTAGACAACATAACAGTATCCAAACTATAATGAGGTCATGCAAAACAAAATCCATAAAATGACAAGACTGGCAACAAAAATAACATGATGACTATTAAACCTCATTCATTCAAAGTTCAAGGGACCGGAAGAAATGCCCGGTTCATCCGAAGGCCTCTGTTAATAAAATTGCCCGCGCCCTCCCGAAAAAAAAAAAACGCTGCCGAAAATGCTGAAGATGCAGTAAGGCCTTATGAGGCGGCTTCATCGCGCTAACACCTGTAAGCCCGTGACTAGCCACCCATTTTGGAGTGCTGGAAAAACAACACAAATGCAAGCAAGGGGCCGGGGAACACACACTGGCGTCGGAGCGGCGAGGCGGTTTCTAAAAAGGAAAAAGAAAGCCGCGCAGAGCTGGGATTGAACTATCGGCGAATACGCGGGCCGACATTTGAGGTTGCCGCGGGGCAGCGATGAAGCTCAGAAACCGAAACTACGCAGCCAGGCTATTTTTTCGCCCTAGCTAGAGAGGCCTTCCGATTGTTGCCACGCCTGCCGTTACGCCCGCTAAAGAGGTGTGCAGGTTACAATGCATCATGCAATAAGCGGGATTTTAACAGGATCGCTTGCCCTATTGTGACTACTCGACGCGCCCCTTCAGGAGGCCCCCCGCGGCATTCCGCAAGTAGGCTTTCCCGCATAGCGTAGTTTACAAAACGGGATGGCGGAAGTCACGCTCGAAGAGTTATGAACGCGCAGGACACATTCTACGGATGTGGGCATTAAATATGTAACGTATTACCGAAGGATTTAAAAAAAGCGCGATTTTGCATTGCGATCGATTGCTCGAAGCGGGCCGTCGGCCATCTTGTTCGCAGCATGGGTGATGTGTGGGAAAGCCCACTTGGGAAAATTCTCACGAGGTGATGCCTTGCGGCGTCGGGATGCGGTCGGTCCGCGCGATAAACGGCGGAGAAGGAAGCGGATAGGACCTCTGTATTTTTTCCCTGGAATTTTTAATTCTATGATCGGCTAATCTGCCCAGATGGTGTGGTTTTGCCACAGTCGTATTTATGAAAGTATGCACAGTATACGATCGCTGGCGAGTATTTGGGAATTTTCGAACATTCGGAAATTCACGAATATCAATTTTAGAATACGAATCGAATATCAAACATATTCGATTCGTATTCGAAATTTCGAATATTCGCACACCCCTACATAAAACACAACATATTACTTTGTAGAGTCGAAGACATGCAAAGAAACCACAGTACATTAAACACGCTCGTGACTAAACTGTTGACTAGGTTATAATAAATAAGTGACACAAAAAACCACCTATTTCACTGCTGCAGGTACAGGAATGCACAAGGAATCCACTGCACAAACTGCATTGCACAATAACATAGACACTATAATACAATAATACATAATAGACACTGCAACAATAGTACAATAATAGACACTGCACAAGAAGAACACATACAGACAAAAAGTGTGACAAATAAGTCATTCACCTACCACATCAGGCACTGTCTGAGGTTCAGCTCAGTAAAAAAAAAACATTGCACTTAATTGCCAAAATACTTTAAAATTTCAGATTAAAGACAAAGAACTGTCATTTAAACTCTGGGCTAGAAAGCATGCATGACGCAAACAAAAGAAGGCTCATTGCACTACAACAGGCAGAAGTTCGCCAAAGAAATCACATGAGGAAACTGCAATAAAATACCTGCAGTGAAATTAAAAATAATTAAATGTGTGGTGTACAAGTTATGGAAAATTACTTTTCAAGAAAGATTTGGGCTTTTCTGTTTTTTGCCTTCTGTTCTTTTATAATATGAAGTTGATCATTCCTTTGTTTGCATAAGTTGTTAAGCATTATGTTTGCTGCACAGTCTGCAACAAGTGTGACAAGGAGCTCTTAGGCATGCCCATTTTCACATGCATCTATGTCCTCAAGCCTAGGTAGAGAGTTGAGCGTCAGTTACCGAATGACATTCCTTTGGTTGGGCCCATGGAGAAATTGTGTGCAGGCACTTTGTGTCACAAGCTTTGTAACTACAACCTCCGTGTACATGACTATTGTAATCTCAAGGGCAGAGGCAAACTTGAGTCCACCTCGGTCCAGTTGCGCGATTAAGGAATGCGTGTCTTCTTCCATTTCCATCTCACTTCCGATAACAACCAAGTGTCCTCGGCAACTTTCACACTTTAAAACTTTCATTGTAGCATGCGCACAATACCCGCCAACATAACCAATATCTGGCATTCGTTCTCTGAGTGCATCAAGGTCAGCGTCTACAACTTGAACACTAAAGGAGGTTCCTACATCTCTGACACTGTTTGTTTCTTCGATGTTTCTGAAATCATCAGTGCTCATCATTGGCAGGGCATTCTGAAGGCGAATCCTGCTCTCTGTCTCACAAAACTGTCGAACAGATATGTGGTACTGCCCACCAGCCATTTGCCGGTACTGTCCAAAACGACTCTCAAGAGGATCCGTTTGAACTTTCCCTAGTAGGACGTACTTAAAAAGAAGTTCACTTGTGCAGTACTTTGCCAATGCCAGTAAGGATTGAGCAGATAGCCTTAGGGCGCTCAATGTGTCCTGGGTAAGGACCCCAGTGTCATGCCCATAAAATTCCCAGACATCAAGCCAGGTAATGAATCCATTCAGAAAAGCTACTTTTGGGTCATCTGTACTGCAAGACATGGGTTCTTCGTAAACAGTACGATGATGGAAGCCTTTATTTGTCGTTTTTAGGTTGACAATACTCCACCTGCGAAGAATGATTTTGATGAATTCTGCTGTTGCTGCCGCATGTTGAAAATCAGCTTCACCACTGCGAACTGCCAGGGCTGTGGCTACGTGCAGATTAAAAACCTGCAGTACCAGCTTCACATTTCGCCGTTGCAAGTTGCTCGGATTAAGTGCCTTGGATGTCAAGCCATACCCAGACTTTATCAGTAGAGATGACTCCTCCTTATGTAAAGCTCTCAAATTCTTAAATGAGGCAGTCATTTTGCATTCAGGACGAACATCATTGTTTGAAAGCTCAAAGCGTGGGTAGTAAAAGCAAGTCCCCGCATTTTTCTGATTCAGCCAATTGTTTCTGATACACTTCAAAAGATGTACAGCATCTACCACATAAAATAATGGCCGATCTGGATCTGCTGGATGTGGATAAACATGACAAAGCATTGGCTTTGGCAGAAACATCTTCATTACCTTTCTGCTTAGAGAGTTATTGTCACAAACAACGGTTATGACCCTGTACCCAATCTCTTCTAAGCGTATGATCACCTTCTTCAGTATGGCATGAAGTTGGTCGTCCTGTATGGTTTTTACCGAAAAAATGTGTTCTACCTCCTTGAATGAGCTCAGCAGACTTTGTATCATAAACATGTGTACAGATGTGGCTGCCTCGCTGGAATTCACTGCAGCACCACATATGCTGCCCCCCTTATAATCAAAGCAAGGCTTGATATGAATTTCGTCAAGCATCAACGTCACTGTCTTTTCATGTGACTGCAGATGTGTAAATCTCTGGGAAACATACTGAAGAAAAGTTGCATCACAAGAATCGATTTCTGGGCACATTTGTACAGATGAGCACACTTTCCTAATAGTGCTCGGATGGGGCAAGGCTAGTGTACTTGTTTTTCTCAAATACTTGTAGGCATGTGGCGATATTGTGTGGAGAATGCATGCAAACACCATTACCTGTGTGCTGTACTGAATACGCTCTACAGAGAGCAGTGTTAGCTGTTCCTTTAAAAATTTCACAGCTCCTTTCTTGTTTTCATTAATGCTTGCTTCCAATTTGTCTAGAAGGGAATTTACTGCAAGCGACAGGTGGCAAGAACTACAACGCTCGCCAGGCTCGTCAGACAGCATGCACAGGTTGTTCAAAATTTCCAACAAGGAGCTTACTTTGCAAACCGAGTCTGGTACAACAGCGCTACCAAGATTCTTAATCGCAGATCCTTGGTAGCAGGCTGAGACTTGGAGGTTTTCGAACACTGTCAATGACGCTTTCAACCAAGGTTCACGATCATTGGTGATGTTCAAAAACATCGTACACTTTTCTTTACGAATCACAGTCCACTGCACTGACACTGGGGCCACTTGCAGGCGCGCCTTTAGTTCTTCGAGCGACGAAAATCGGTCTCTCTCCTGCTCCGCTTCATATGACGCCAGTGATCCTTTGACCGCACGGGCGAGTTGGGAAGCTTCTAGTCGGCTCCTCTTAGCATCAGGTGCTTCTCTCTTGCTGTTGTCTGATGCTGAAAGGTACGAAGGGCAGTTGGGAAATACGGTAGGCACCGATCCACGGCGCAACCGCGGTACTGACAATCGAACTGTAAGAACATTTCCTGTTCTTGGGTCCGTGTACGATGTCGTCGTCTCGATGCATGAAGCGTCGAAATGATCGGCGCAAACCTGCACAAACGTACAAACGTTTCGTAAACATCTCAGAATCCACTTATTAAAATGACTCGGTCTGTGCGGATGACGTCATGATCTTCAACCGGAAAAGGTATGCACACGACACGACCTTAGCGCCCTCAGCGGCGGTGGCGGCAGCGGCAGCGCGCTCGAAGAATGTTCGGCTCGGCCGCCAGCCGCCGCTACTACTCAAATCGGCGGCCGGACGTACTACTGCTTAGCGCGGCGTCATGAGCTGCTGCTGGCGTTGCAGTCTGTAAATAAAGCTATGTGCGGTGTCAATTCTTTTCCGCTTTTACGAGGGTACCCGAATGGCTGGCAGCGAGATTCGTGACAGTTGCGCTGAAAAGCACAACGCCGTGGTCGTGCCGTATTGTCCCGAATCATAAATAACTGACATTCCTTTACTGTTGAAGAATGTTTGGCTCGGCCGCCGCAACGCCGTGCTCATGCCGTATTGCTCAAAATCAGAACTTACACGCCTTACAACAGCAATATAACCCGACCCTAATCGTCGTCGGGCTGATTCGCGTGTGGAACTCGATCTTAGTGTGGTGCTCCTTATCACATTTAACAGCAGTCATAGACTGTACGACAGCAGCTTATAACTGTTTTTCTAGCAGTGCTACATTCTCTGTTCGGCGAAGTGGCTGCCTGCCTGGAATCGTGGAGCCGTGTGAAGTACTGCTACTTAAGTTTTGAAGACTGTCACGGAAGCGGGCGAGCATCACGGCGCTGACCGCACCCGCGATCGATCAGTATATATCGCCAGCATGGGCAGCGGTAGCGGCACACAACGCCAAGCCGTCCGGCTGCCAATTCGAGTAATGTGACTACGACGAGAAAGCTGTCTCCGCGACCGTCTGCGAGCCATGTTTGGCACCGGAGCACGCGCCGCCACCGCCGCTCAGGGTGCTAAGGTCGCGTCGTGCACATACCTTTTCTGGTTCAAGACCACGACGTCGTGCGCACAGACCGAGTCTATTAAAATAGCCTAATGCTAGCCCTTTTGTCTATAAGCGTGTTTGCAGCAAAGAAATGTGGCCACAATCAATCTATCTGAGCTTCGAAGTATCACAATAAACGTGCTGATTAAGTAAAAGCAACCAGGAGCACTTAACAGTACCATAAACATTACTTACTTTAGTGTACGAAGTGGGCACGAAGTCCTTCCTTGGAATGGCTCGTAACCACTTCTTGAAAGTGTCGTCATCTTTTGGGAAAGAAAACACTTGTATTTTCCTGCCCGTATCGTAATTGCCAGTGCACCCCGGCACACAACACTTGTTCGGCATTTTAGTATCCACTTCACATCGCACACAGAAACAAAATTTCCGCAAAACAACGACGAGAGATGACAAATGCAACCATGTCACTGCAACCAACCGGCCCACGCGGCGCAGGGAGCGTGAAAAAAAGAACAGCAGGGACTAAAATCATGTCGCTGGCGATGCGGCTCCTGCAAGTGTCAGCCTGCCGGATGTGACGTCAAAATTTTGGGCGCAGGCCTGAAAGCTGTTCAGGGGGTAATGAACAAACTCGTGTTAATGACATCCTAGTGGAAATCAAGAGGAAGAAATGGGCTTGGGCAGGGCATGTAACGCGAAGGCAAGATAACCGTTGGTCCTTAAGGGTAACGGAGTGGATTCCAAGGGAAGGCAAGCGTAGCAGGGGGCGGCAGAATGTTAGGTGGGCGGATGAGATTAGGAGGTTTGCAGGCATAGGGTGTGCGCAGCTGGCAAAGGACAGGGTTAATTGGAGATACAAGGGAGAGGCCTTTGCCCTGCTGTGGGTGTAGTCAGGCTAATGATGATGATGATGTCTTGGTACGTTGCCAAAGCAAACACGCCGAGCGGTGCGTTTGCTAACATGGAGGCGCGTTGAGCATTTGTGTACACAGTTCTTTTGCCTTGGCGCAGTTGCGTGTCATTGCACGAACTTCGTCTCAGGAGCCCTTAGGCACTTGGAGGCCCTCTGCTGCTCCGCCCTTCTAAATCGAGAAGCTTAACGAAACCATGCGGGCACACAGAATGCATAGCGGCGAAGCACCCCAAAACATGCCGAAACTCAGCTGGCCGCCTGTTGCGCCACCAATTGCAGGTTTTCTTTGACTTCCAACCATTCAGGTTGTCTTTTTCCGTCTTCCTCGCTTGACAAAAGTACACTAGTGGTTTCAAAACAAAACTTATGTACTTAATATCGATCAGACACTGAACCTTCATGCGCGTTTCTCAGCCTCAGAGATCTATGCTTTCTTTTCTCCTATTTCGTCATCACGCTTGCACTTGCGAGGTTGGCCTGTGACGGATGCCTGCTATCCTTTATTTCCATTGCCCCAGCTCAGGTGCTTCAGTATCATGCCGGGGCTAGCAAAAATCTTTTCCTTCCTTTTTTTATTATTTTAATAAAACCACCTGCTACTACCACTGTGATGGTGATACCTGTATTTTGAGTTCTTGCTCTTTTCTACCTTACAAGAGCTTTGTTTTCAGAAAGAGTGTTTTTTTGTGTGCTGGCTATCCTTTATTTCCGCTGCCCCAGCTCAGGTGCTTCAGTATCGATGGCAGCAACTTCTTTTCCTTCCTTTTTATTATTATTTTAATAAAACCACTTACTACAACTGCTGTGGCGGTGATACCTGTTTTTTCGTTCTTGCTTCTTTCTACCTTACAAAAGCTTTGTTTTCAGAAAGAGTGTTTTTTTGTGTGTTTAGGAGCTGATATTCTATCAATACAAGCCAACTTCAATTCAAGAAGAGCTTCAAATGGGCCTAGTTGGTTCGTAATCTTCGACATTTTTATTGTGCTACTCAAGGTTTACACAGACAAGAACGACACATACAGACAGGGCGCAAATCTGTCTGTGCGCTGTCTGTATGTGTCGTTCTTGTCTGTGTAAACCTTGAGTAGTGCAATAACAATGTTGAAGACAACTTCAATTTCTCCTGAGAGCCTCTTTAAGATGTCGTGCACGGTGGTTTTTTTTAATATTGAGAGTCTCTGCACACTCATTCTATGGTCGGTGTTGAAAAGATCATGAATATGAGGCACATTTTCGTCACTTTTGCTTGTTGATGGCCGTCCAGAGCGGGATTCATCATCGACGTCTTCCCTGCCCGCCTTAAACGCATTCAACCACCTCCAAACTTGAGGATATGACAAAGCAGAATTTCCGCAGGCTTGGTGAATCATTTGGAAGGCGTCGGCAAGACTCTTGTCGAGTTTAGCACAGAACCCGATTGCCTACATTTTTTTTGTGTGCGGATGCCATCGCACGTAGTGACACAAGCCCTATCAGTAGGTACACAGGAACAGTGATCTTGGCGATCCCAGATCCCCCCCCCCCCCACACACACACACACACACACACCTAACCCAACCAATCTGAACGTGGTAAGACTGGTAGCAGCCCCCGAAAAAAAATAATTGCATTACTTTCCGGGCACACCCTGTAACTCGTGAAAGTTTCGTTATGGTGCTGAGCACGAGCGCGGAGGTGTTTTTTGGCGCGCAGTTTGCGCACAGGTGGGCGGCCGAATACTTCCGAGAAATCTGTCTTAGAGGAAGACCAGGCAGGCAAGTCGGCATCATGATTTCGGAACCATACCTTGGCTACGTCGGTGAGATAGAACAGGACGTTACCGACCGTGGTGGCATTGTCCCACTTGTAGGCACAGACGCGCCCGTACGATGACAGCCAGTTGTCGACATCGTGGTCGTCAGCACCACTGAAGACACTGGGATCGCGCTGCCGGGGCCCGCCAAAAAAGAGGATGGTAGGCGGAGAGATGGGGGCTGTCTGGCTGGCGACTTCGGGCATAGCGGACGTCGGAGGTAAGGTGCGGCTACGGAGCTCCAGGATGAGAGGGGGAACGTACAGCAGCTCCCAAAAAATGTAAGAGGGGGTTGTGGCTCAGCACTCAATAGGTCGCTTTGCAAAGGTTGCAAAGGTTCAGGCCAAGCATTGTTGTTGCCTTAGTGACATGGCACATACCACGACAGGGGATAGGCCAGGGTTCAGTGAGGAGAGCCAAATAGGGTAAACTGGTACGAAGCTAATGGTTTGCGTCTTGGGTGATACATCAGAATAATTAGATACATCAGAATAATTAAAGAGCAAGGAAAAAAAGAAAACATAACAGGAGAAAAGATCCAAAAATTGAATAAATGAAAATTCCTAAAAGATCCTTTAAATGCAGAAATTTTGGGTACAGTTAGCAAAGGAATCTGCCAGTAGCTGCTATGTAATTGTGGAGGTATTGATGCAGTGTAAAACCTATGAAGCTTGCACCGAAGAAGATGGGAAACGGGACCGACGAAGTGAGTCTCAACTTTGAAATGAGAATTTCTAGGAGCGCCCTTCTCTGATGCGCAAACCTCCGGCAAGAGAGTAGAAAATGGTCCAATGTTTCAACTTCTCCACAAACTGCGCAAAGGTTTGTGGGACAGATGCCACATCTACATAAGTAAAGATTTAAGCGGGAGATCCTGCACCGCATGAGAGTCATCTACCTCACACTGCCGGGATTTACACGCACGAGCCTTCCATGGATACATAAGATGTTGGTAGTCTACGGTAGAGAGCAAGGGACCGCTGCACATGGCGATTATATGCTGATAACACTGAAAACGAGACATTCCGAAAACAATAAGATTAGGGACGCTACAGGCGCGTTGACAGCTGATTTTGCCTAAAAGTCTGCTGCATCACTCCGTAAAATACCGCAATGACCTGGAATCCAAACGAAGCCGACCTCTTTCACCCATCCAGGAATAGAAAACTAGAGAGTGAAATTACTAGGAGAATGAGAATGGGGTGGAGTGGATTCGCCGAATACTCTGAGACCATAAAAGGGAATGTAGTGAGCGGCTCAAAAAAGCGTCCTGTGTGGACTCCAGCGCCAACAAAACAGAGAGACAATCTGAAAGGAATATCACCTGTGAAAAATTTGTGGCAATTTTCAAAGCAGCCAGCCCAAGAGCCATAAACTCTGCTAGAAATATGGGTGTGTAACCCGGGACTGGAACCGAAAAGCTCCAAGAGAGAGACTGAAAAAATATCAACCGCTGCCTGTTGGCCGGCCACAGACACATCTGTAGAAATCACAGTGTGGTTCGGGAAATGGTCAAGGTGATGAGATAGGAGACCAGTTAGTGCCTTGGCAGGCAGCAGATGCTTCGCATTAGGTGGGAAAATATAATAAAAAGCAACATCCACAGGGGACGTAGCATAACCAACTCTGCATACAAAATTGTGGTCCAGACCAAAATGTTCGATAAAAGGTTCTGAGTAAAGACAACTTAAGGGAGGCTGAACTGGGGCCAATGAGGAGTGTGAAAGAGGGCTGGCTGGGAGACAAAAATAGTCGCACCAGAAGCAGACTCAAATGCCCGCAAAAAAATACTGACAGTTAAAAAGTGGAAACGGGAGTTAATTAAGGTCAGAAATACAAGCCTCCAGGTACAGAACTAAAGTGAAAACTGATTGAGGGAGGCCTAGGCTGCGAGCGAGGTTCACACCTTTGCATCGTCGTCGTCTTTCACGCACACAGCTTACCACTGTGAGTGAGCGCGGCTGCTACGCCACAAGGATGAAGACTTAAGTACAGCCATAAAATTTAAATACCGTGGTGCTTTAGTGGCCTTGATTTATGCTGGTGCGGTCTTGTTATTAATAGAGAGATTTTGAGTGTAAACTTCTTTTAGGAAAAGCTGTGTTTTTGTCATACCCACAGTTATTTATTTTGTCGTTTCAGTATCTGTTGTGCCGCAGTCGAGATTCTTCCCCCCGCAAAGCTATACGGACAGCCAATTTGGAATGCGACAAGATTGTATCCGCGTCAGTGCTAGCTATGGCTAGGGCCACAGCTGCCTCTATGGCTGTTTCCGGAGATATTGTCACTACCGCGACCCCCATTCCCGCAGCCGCCCGCGCTCGTCCTCCAGCGCTTGTGCTGACGCTCCGCTTTATTGCTGCAAGATTCATACTTCACAACTACTCTAGTGTATCAAACATGAAAGCCACTTTGAACCTTCCACTTCTTTCCTTACAAAGAAAAGTGTCGCGCTTATCTCTCTTTAACAAAATTTATCATCACAATCGCCAACTTAAAGAAGCGCTTTTCTGAACCTGAATACATTTCATCCCGTAGAGACCACCCTCATAAAGCTGGCATCCCTTTTTGTCGCATGAACGCATATTTCCACTCATTTATTCCCAAGACAAGCAATGAATGGAACCACCTGCCCACCTCAATTGCCACAATTATCGACTCTGTTTTGTTTAAATCTGGTCACGAAGAATATGTTTACTCCCAGTAATCCATTTTACAGAGTTATATTTGTTGTTCCTATTTTTTTGTCTCTGTATTGCCGCAATTCCTGTGTTATAATTACATACATATAGATATTTTTCATGCATTCCACTCTCATCTGTAATGCTTCCAGGCGCCTTGAAGGTATTAAAATAAATAAATAAATGTGTATTCTGCATTGTCGTCCGTTCTGTATTTTTACCTTACATAGAAACTCCGGATGCCGGCCCACTCTGGGAATCCGGGAAATGCGGCGGCTCACCACATGGCTCGAAGTTTCGTCAACCGAGTCGGTGGGTCGTCCGTATCGATGGATTACTCCAAGGAGGGCATAGCATATCGTTCCACGATATCACAAGCCATTGCAAATTGGAAGGGCACAAATTCCCACCACCTGACAAAACGTTGGATAAGGCGCAAGAGACCACCTGGAGGAGACTCCCAACGAGGTGGTGGAAAACAGCACTATAAAGACAAGAGGGAAGGCACCACAAGCGCATGTAGTGTCTCTCCTCTTGTCTTTGTGTTTTGTTCTTTATCGCGCTGTTTTCCATCATGATCGTTCACCAACGTCCACTTTCTGAACGGGGTCTTTTTCTTTAGCCCCTATACCTATTGGCAAAAATGTACCCGGACGACTTTAACCCCGAGTGCAGGTTCCGTGGCGAAACAGCCAAGTATGATCAAATACCATGGCAATGTAAAGAAGAACCTCCACAGGAGGATCTAGTACAAATTCCTTCTCTTGAACAATGGTAGGCCGTTCTGGTCAGCCCGGACACAGGCGTTCAAGCCTTGGCCACCAAGTGTACCGCTAAGGTCGCTGCTAGCCATGCACTGGAGGCCATCTGCGTTTTGGCGAAATAAACCTTTTCCAATCCAATCACCGGGCAGACATACATTCAAGCATGGCGCGAAACTCGAGAATTTTAAAACAGAGTGGTCGTGCTCTTGCTGTGATATTATGATCAAAATAACGGTATAATTGAGAATAAGCTGCACGAAAAGTGAGATCTAACGAAATTAAGGAAAAATGATATGCTAAAATATCATCGTCTGCATTGCCCAAAAATAGATATAAATCAAACAAGGCGGCAATTGGGGCTAGTCGGGTATTTACCCGCAGTGGCGGCTCAGTTGTTGGGGCGCTCGGCTACTGATCCGGAGTACCCAGGTTCGAACCCGACCGCGGCGGCCGCGTTTCGATGGAGGGGTAACATGTCAGTGTGCGTTAAAGATTCCCAGGTGGTCTAAATTATTCCGTAGCCCTCCACTATGGAACCGCTTTCTCTATTTCTTCTTTTGCTCCCACCTTCCTTCCCTTGCACCGGGGTTCCTGGGTCCACCAAGATATGTGACACCATTATTACGCGATTTCCTTTCCTCATAAAGCAGTTTTTCATTCCTAGTAATGCGGCAGACTGGGCTAGTTGGTTTTGCATCTTCATGAAATGGCAGCGCACAAGCAAACACAGACAGAAAGAAGGGGACAAGCACTTGAAACACTGCTTGAGCGGATGCCGGTTATGCTTCAGGTGGATTCTTTATGTCACACAGATGCTGACTCAAAAAGAATTACGAGAATCGATGCATTGGAACGGGAGTTATTCAATCAAGAAATTTCAAAATACAAACAAACAAAATGCTTCCCTCAACTCGATTTTCGCGCTGCTTCCCATTCCCATTTCACTCTCCCAATGACGACACTTGGGGGGGACCAATCAAAACAGCCTACCTGAGCACGTCGCGGAGTTTGCACTCCATGGTTGCCTGTTCTCTGTAACTCGTTCTTGCCAAGGCTGGAAGTGCCGTTTGCATGGTTACAACAACCATGTGAATGTCCAGCTGACCCAGCGATGTTTCATCGTCACGTCGACGGCGCAGAAGGGAACACTGATAAGTGACGTTCCCTGGCTTATGGATCCGAACGCGATCGAGAGATACTGCGACAGCCTGCGCAAGATATCAGAAACATTTAGCATAGCGCGTACCTCTACTTCCGTCCCGTCACTCCTACCACGCTGGTTGGTCACGGCGAGCAAGGAGCGTGCGCTGTTGACGGGATTGTGGCGCCATCTGGCGCCACGACCTGGTGATCCTCCACAAGCTGACGATGCTGCGCACTGCTAAATGTGAAATGAATGGCTTTTTAAAGGGAAAGCTTTATTGGCCTCAGGTTAAGCAGTTTCGCGTGATTCCTGTGGGAGAAGCAGTGAGGACACACAACACACGCGCATTTCTTTCTCTCGCTCCCTAATCACAACTGCGTATGTGTCACTAGTAGCAGGGAGCCATAGGTGGCACAGCGGCGCGGCTTTCCTCAAAATGCAGCTTTCAATTTTCAGTTTTCTCTTCTTTCTCTTCCTCCTTTATCCCTTCCTTTACTCTGCGGTTCGGGTGTGCACCGATATATGTGAGCCGGTTACTGTGCTTTGCGCGCTTGCCGCGCCATCTGGCATGACATCACACCGCGCGGCTCGCCGCCGCCGCCGTTTGGTATGACATCACACCGCATTCCTCGTTGCGCTCGCCTCCGCTCGCTTCGCCAGCTGCGTCTCGCATGCCTGATGAGATGTCGGAGGATTGAAAAGGAGAGCTCGCATTCGCCGCAAGCACGGTTGTGTCATTTTAATGCGACAACAGCATAGCTAGACAACCAGACTAACCTGGACTTGCAATCAAGGTTAACCAAGGCTAACCACGCTGTGCCTTAGCTTTCGCTACGTATATCCTGGCACAGCCGAGCTAAGCCACTAAGCCGCAGCGTTCATTGGGTGACCAACCTCTTGTGATCAACCATTAATTTAACCGCCACCTGCCAGGGTAGGCGCGTTGCCTATCCAGTGTGCGGAACGCACTCAACGTTACAGGCCAAGCCGCACCTACTTACCCGATACACTGCAGCTTTCGCTCTTTAACTAGAATCAGCTGTAGTTGAACCGCAGCTAATTTTTTCTTTGCATGCATCCTTCCTTGAGACCGAAACGAGCGTTTATGAGTGCAATGGCACGATCAGATCGATTCCGCAGATACACTGTGAGTAGCCATAAGTGTTGTGTGCTAGGTCTAGGATGTTTACAGAGAGGTGCAAAATCCTTCGATGCAAAAAGTAGCCAGAACCTCTAGCTGGTGGTGTATGTTTGTTTTCCTTGCTTTACAGCGCTTTTATCTAAGGCAGACAAGTTGGTTTTGTTGATGTAATTTAAAACACAAAAACTTGACAGAACGTATCTCTAGTTATTAACCCAATTTGAAGTATATTTACTTTTTGTCCAATCATCAAGCTCCCGGGAACCAAGTCGTGTCGTATCCACTGCCAAAACTGCCACTGTATGGTGGCACCGTCAGCACCATGAATTTGTTTTTCCGAGCTAATTAAAATATTAAAAGTCGTAGTATATGCGGTACGACCGATGCTGATAGCATCACCATAACTTATTCTATGCAGCCAAGAGGCAAAATGATGCACGGACTATGTGTTTCGGGGCCTCTTTAAGATTTTGTGTTATTGGCGCGATTCCTTCCTGTGCTGCAGGTACACAGTGAGAAGAATGAGGACATCTTTCAAGGTGTAGTGCTGTAACAAAGTCCCAAGGTTCGGTTGAGATTTGAGCATCAACAATGTGCATGAACAAGGCACGATAGTCCCAAAAGCACGTCCATTAGGCATACTGAAGATGCACTTATGTTTCGATGCAGGCTGCATGTGAGAGAATTTTTCGCGTGCAGCTTTGCTAGAGTTGTCAACTTGAAACACCGAAAGTGCCTTGATTTCTCAGAGCACAATCGACCAGGCATACTGCATAGTACTGCAAGACTTAGGCCAGGCGATGTTTGTTGGCTTTTGTAGTGGTAGCTGCTGCCTGCATGGATCGGGTTGTGGTTGCACACTTGTTACTTGCGCGGCGTCAGTTTTCCGAGGCCCTTGTTCACCGCATGCAGGTCAACAGTGCGGTGGCTGTGTTCCTGTACGACACTGTGCGGCAGCTGCTCGACCCTGGGCCCCATGCCTCCCTGCTGGATGTGTGCTGCGGAACAGGTGTGAACGAGTGCACTGGTGCTGTGTGCATTTTCAGTCGGGGTGGAGTTGCACTGCAGAGGGCGTTCAGAGGCAGCTTTATTTTGGAGTTTCACGAACGTCTCATGGCACAGGAAAAAGATGTACCAACTGCCTCTCTCTCATGCCAAACATTTCCAAAAAGGGCATGGAGCATTTGTTCTTGAGGGCAGTGTTGCTTGAGGAGCCAGTACTCAAGGTGTTTGCCGTCCTGCGTTGCTTTTGTCTAATCATGCATAATACATAGAAAATTATTTTTTTTTTTTCACATCAAAGCTTAAAGCGGTCATGGGAGCCAGTTTTGGAACAAAAACTGCTTATTGCATTCTTTTCCCCGTATGTCACATTACAATTCCCAAAAATGTGAGTGCACTAGGTGCGGTAGATATTTTCAAATAGATTCTTTTTTTCGTTTCTTTCTGGAACAGCTTGCTGGTCTGACAACCTTTGATCGCTGTCACCAGGAAGGCATACCCGCCCCGCCTTGTCTGCTGTGTGCTACGTTGAGGTGCTTGTATGCACTCTATGGACGGTGGCTGCTCAGAAAATTATAGACCTCTCATTATCTCGTTCCTCTGTTTCGCGCCGTTGTCGTCGTCGGCATCCGCAGCGCCTCCTTTGGCAGATGTGACTCTTCCTTTCCACCTTTAGGGTAGAGTACGGAGAGGGAAGATGTAGAGTGTCCGTAGTCTATGGGTGGCAAAGTTGTGAGGGGGGAGAGAGCGTGGGAGGCAGTGGTGGCCTAGTGACTTGGGCGTCAGTTTCGGTTGCGGGAGGTGCTCTATTCCAAACCCACCGAAGCCCACTTCACATCATCACTGCTGTCTGACATTGCGAGAAAAAAAACACAGATCTTGTACGTGAAAACTGCTGTCGCACGCACCACAGCTAACTGTCAAGCATTCGCGTTACGCACTCATAATTGTCAGGTGTTTTTTTTTTTCAGGTTTAGAGAAATAAAACTCATTCTTATTGTAACAGTGGTGATGCATAGCACGATAGTAGTGGCTAGGCTAATGCCCGTCTTCTTCACATTTTTTTATTCTCGGAAGCTTTCGCCACAATACGCGAGCTTAGAGATCCTTGTAGAAGTGGGCCTGCTCGTCGCGCCCGTCTGAGATTGTCGAAGAAACCGAAATTTATAAGCGCACGCTGCAGCATTACATCATACACTTAAAAGCATATTGTATGTTATGAAAGTGGCCTCTCTTTAGAAGCCAAGTGCTCCCACATGTGGAAGGCAGCCGATATGCACCGCAAAGGGCTGTGGTGGCGTTGCGATGGTGATCTTCGAGTTGTTGCCCGCTGTTTTGTCGACTCTCTAATTAATAACTTGGCATTTCTGCTGCTTTGGTGCCACAAATGGTGCAGCTGCCGGTAGAAGCTGTTCAGTTCACAATCTGAACCTAGTGCAGATACAACTACTACTGATTGCAAGCACTGCACACATTGAATCGTGCAGGCAACAGATGTTTTCATTTCATTTTCTAAAATATACTGTACTGCCAAGTGGTACCTGCTGCTAAAAGTTTCCATCAGGGCTTCAACACAACTTTTATCAGTCAAAATCATTGCTCACCGGGGCTGCTTTGGAAGAAATCACCGCGCAGTCAAAAAAAAAAAAATGACATTCTTTGTCAACACTGCCTCAGTGTTCGACTTAAAGGAACTATGCAATGAATTAAAAGTCTCTTGTAAATGTTTTCAATGCTTAGAAATGATGCTAAGGAGCATTTACACTAAGTATGAGTCTTCGGAACTGAGCCGGAAATTTATTACGAATTTATAAAAACCGTGTTTTTCAAAATTCGCGGGCCGACCGATTGGTGTTCTCGTAGTGACAGATTTTGCAACTAAAATCGTGAAAATAGACGTCACTAGTTCCGTGACGTCGGCAGGCCACCACACACTGTCATTCGCTGGAGCTACGGCAGCCACGATGTCATGGGCAAACTTCCGGTAGCCGTGAAAGTCGTCTGCTCGTGCGGCCGCGCGGGCCCTTCGGGCAAGCGCGAGCGAGGTCTCAGCTTTCGCGCATATGGGGCCAGATTACGTAACTGTCAATTAAGAAAATTGTCAAAAACTTGTCACAAAGGCGTCAATAAGCCTCGCTCCTATTGGTCGGTCGTGGCCTGCGGTCATATTGCTTTTTTGCGTCATGGGTGGCTGCAGATGACATCACGGATGCGGCAGAAGTGACGACGTTGCACACCTAATTATGCAGCCGCTATTTGACAGTTTTTTGTCACAGTTTTGAGGCCGTTACTTTGACCGTTGGCTTTGTGACAGAAAATGGCGGCATTGTACGCAGCGATACGACTGAGGCGGATGCGCTGGCGCGATCAACGGCGAAGGAGTGCGCACGAAGACGCATTTGACTTGCCGGACGAGCTGTTTCGACGCCTTTTTCGACTGGAGAAGCAGACTGTGGAGTGGCTGTGCGACAAACTGGGAGGTTTGCGTGCGAGTGCGCTCTCGGTGCGGCGGCAGGTGCTGTGTGCACTGCGGTTCTTTGCCACGGGCGGCTTTCAAGCTGCCGTTGGTAATGAGGCGTACGTCTGCATCGCACAACCGATGGTAAGCAAATGCGCACAGCAGGTGTTGGAGGCAGTTTGTAAAGTTAGCGCGCAGAAGGGGTGGGTTCCCGCGGTCACCTCTGTGCTACATAAATAAAACACGCTTATGCTGGCAAAGCACTTTATTTTCCCAGCAAATCGCACTTCATGGTCGTTTTCTGTTTCACAAGGTAAAAGAAACAGACAACCACTCGTCGCATACTGCAACATGTCACCTTTTGGCATTTTTGTCATCGATCGAAAGAGCCGAACAGCGCAGACTTCAAGTTTTCTTCGTCAATTTCGTACCAAGTGCTTCTTGCAAGTTCGCTCGGCAGGCACGTAGCCTTCACTGCATTCGTTCAAATGTTTCTGCGCACTTAGATCAACCACGCAGTAGCTTGATTTCAGACGCCACCTAACAAACAATAAACACAGTGCACAGTGTAGAATCGGCTGCTTTCGTGCAAAGCGGCTTGACGTTTTACCGCCGTCAGCACATCCCCGCGGCAGCAAAAGTTACCCATCAACCAATTTATAAGCACAACTTCGAACACTTTTTGTTTTGCTCATTATTTTCGACTTTAAACACAATGTCTTGGCAAAATAAAATATTAATTATTTTCTTTGTTGCTTATTTCTTATTCCTTTTTACAAAAATTAAGCAGACGGTCCCTCGAATGCACTCGGGGCACCGCCCTGCTGTAATTGGCTGATTCCTCGTTGCATCACGTGGTGATGTCTCATCGTGTCGTCATTTTCACATCACTGTCAATAACTTGTGACAGAATTTGTCACAGTTACATAATCTGGCCCATGGTTTCAATTTACCTCTGCCAGCTCTTTCTGTCGGGAGTTCCGGAGCCACCCACAGTCTCTTTTTCGTCCGCAACAACAGACGACAAGCAAAAGAATCTGACGCGCGCCGCAATCCAGAAAGGCGATGACGGACCGCCGAGACGATGCCGATGTTGCTGCTGGGGCGCTGGGTGCGACAACCGGAAGTTGCAAACCAAACGTCAGCGGATGACGTATTAATGGGTGGGGCCTAGTCCCAAACCTGTTTTCTTTACTTTTTTCTGGCACCCCGTGTGTACGAGTTGAGGGGGAGAGGAGGAGCGTAATTTTTAATTGTCTATACCTTGGTTGTTATTGATGCTAGCTCAAAAATTCTTTCACGGGGGTGACGAGCGATCGAATGTCAATCTCTCGTCTGCCTTATGTAACCTCAATTCATTTATTGCATAGTCCCTTTAAGCGCGTTAGGTAAGGGAGCTGCAGGTGTTCATGTTGATGTGCTCCATATTCAAACATTCGCCGGAAACATCCCTGGACGGACGGACGGACGGACGGACGGACGGACAAGCGGGCGGGCGAACGGGCGGGCGGGCGGGCGGGCGGGCGGGCGGGCGGGCGGGTGGGGTTGAACCCTTTAAATCGGGCGGTGCTCACGCCACCTAGCCATGACATGAAATTTTACTCTTGTCTCGATTTTAGCCACCAATTAGATAACCTTCGCTTGGTTACTTCTACCCGCTTAAAATCTACTTTTCCTTCACTGTCCCTTCTAAGACACAAGCAGCGCCATCTACATCATGGTTTTTGCACTACTATTACCATTTACAGCCACCTTCGCTATATCCGGTATATTTCTGTCTTGTATCAGTTAATAAATTTTATAAACGAATGCATCACGACAAGACAAATCTTTTGACATCATCTGAAACTCCCTGCGACAAACGGTTCAGCCCTAATGGCCATCTGAAGGTCCTCGGAATGCACGGTTTGATGAGGAAAGGTCGTTGTTGCGAATCCCAAACATATTTTGGGGACTTCATTTCAGTAATTTTATCCTAAGGAAAATTCCAAGTCATTTGACACCACTTCGAACATTCTCCGTCAAACAGGTGGCCCCCAAATTTTATGCCAATGGTGGTCCCTGGGGGGTTGAAGATCCCACTTCGATGACCGCTATACTGGCACATACTGCCACACTACTAACTCCTACAGTGGCGCCGTATCGCTGCTAAACTGTGTTGCCAGGCAGTTGGAAAGCCTTGAGCCATCTTGAGGCTAGATGTTTCCTCGTCTTCATCTCTCGTGCTGCCTGCTGCCTTGCGCGTATAAGTAAACCAGTCCTGCGTACTTCAACCGTTTGTCGGTCACATACTTGGTGGAGCCACTGGGTAACCGTCCATGTACGCTAACCTCGAGAACACTCTTGACGTCAGTTCTCAACGCGTGGCTACAGCACCAGTCCCAAAGGCGAGCCGCCGCCTGCGAGGCCTACAACCAGAGTTCGGCCAGCTCATAAGATCAGTAAGGGCATGATGTCCGCTACGGCTAGCCAGACAAGTCAGCATTCCGGGAATGCCCCGCCGTTCATCCTTCACACGCCTTGGTCGCCCCCATCATTCCACGGTGAGAGGTTTGAGGACGTCAAAGACTGGTTGGCCAGCTTTGACCGTGTGGCGGGCTTCAACGAGTGGGACGGCGAGCGCAAATTACGGAACGTGTACTTCGCACTACAGGACTCGGCCAAGACTTGGTATAAGAACCATGAAGCTTCCTTCACTAACTGGAAGATGTTTTGCCGAGAGCTTTTGGCCACGTTCAACACCAGCGAACAAAAGGAGAAGGCTGAAATCGCCTTCCAATCGAGGTTGCAGCAGCCGAATGAGAGCGTCGCCATGTTCATCGAGAACATGACGCGACTCTTCAATCGCGCCGACCTTGCTATGCCCGAGGACAGGAAGGTACGCCACTTAATGCGTGGCGTAAAAGAGCAATTGTTTGCCGGACTGGTACGTGACCCGCCAAGAATGGTGGCCGACTTTGCCAAGGAGGCACCAAGCATGGAGCGTTCTCTGCAAGAACGGGGCGCGCACTACGGCCATCAGGCTAGTGTAGCAGGCGCTCACCACTGTACGCCCACGTCGCTACCCACTGAGGAGCTTCGAGAGCTTGTGAGGAGCCTGGTGCGCGAAGAACTAGAGAAACTTTGCTTCGAAGCTCCACAGATTAGCGTCGCTGCCATACCGGACGTGGTCCGAGATGAAGTCCGGCGAGCTGTTCAGTCGCCACCAGCTCCGCAGCCGGCGCCCTATGTGATGACATACAGTCAAGCACTACAAAGCCATCCTGGGCCAGTGAGACAAGCCTTTTCCCTAATCACTCCTGTGCCTTCACTGTGGTACCCATCTGCAGCTGTACACGTCGTACCGCAAAAGCCCCGCTCCACCATGAGCAAAGCGCACGTTTGGCATACGCCAAACAATAGGCCGCTCAGCTACCACTGCGGGGAGCCCGGCCACATCCTCCGCCACTGTCCCTACCGCAGAATGGGCTTAAAGGGGTTTTCACCTGACACACCTCGACCACGCTACAGAGAATGGCCGCGGGACATCGAGCAGTATCTGTCCGATAACATGCAGCAAACGACCTCGCAGCGACGCCAGTCCCGGTCGCCATCCCCAAGGCGGTTTTCTTCGCCAAGCCGCCCGTCTTCTTCTAGCCAGTTCAGAGGCGCGTCCCCACATCGGGAAAACTGAAGACGGCATCCCCCGGGTGTAGGGCCACCGCTATTGCATCAAGTCAAGAGCCTCCACCCGACGATCTGCGGCTACGATCCGACCGACGAGGACATCATCTGACGACCTCAACGACAACATGCAGCCAACGACCTCGCAGCGACGCCAGTCCCGGTCGCCATCCCCAAGGCGGTTTTCTTCGCCATGCCGCCCGTCTTCTTCTAGCCTGTTCAGAGGCGCGTCCCCACATCGGGAAAACTGAAAACGGCATCCCCCGGGTGTAGGGCCGCCGCTATTGGATCAAGTCAAGAGCCTCCACCCGACGATCCACGGCTACGATCCGACCGACGACGACATCATCTGACGACCTCAACGACAACGACGTGCTGTGACCGACTGGTGTCTGCCGAAATCTCAGTAATCACTGATAACCGCGATGTGACCGCACTTGTGGATACCGGCGCTGATTTTTCTGTAATGAGCCGTCGCTTAGCCACGGCCTTCAGGAAGGTTCTGGCCTCTTGGTCTGGACCACAGATCCGCACCGCCGGCGGCCATGTGGTTACGCCAATTGGCGTCTGCACGTCACGAATACAGATCCGCGGTACTACTTTCCCTGGTTGCTTTGCTGTGCTGCCCGAGTGCTCCAAGGACCTGATACTCGGTTTGGATTTCCTTCGGGAGTACGGTGCTGTCATCAACCTTCAGGAGCTGGTCGTGTCGTTTTCCACTCAACCCCCTGTAGACGGCGATCCCGAGCCATGCGGGACTAAGTTACGCGTCTTTGACGACCACGTATTGATCCCGTCAAGAGCTAGCATGTTTGTTACCGTAGATTGCGACGTCACCAGAACTCGTGGCATCGCTGAAACCAACATGTCGCTGCTCCTTGGTTGGCAAGTCTGTGTTGCTCATGGAATTGTTGAGCTGAACAATGGCCAAACCGAACTCTTGGTGGCCAATTCTGGCTCTGAACCTCAGTGTTTGCCTGGCAGAACAGTTATTGCGTATTTTGAAGAACTCAGCGAATTCGCGGGACAGCATGCTTTGTCCGAAGCCTCAATCGGCATCAGTGGAGGCACTGACCACTTCCATAAAACTGACGTGAACCCGAACCTCCCATCTGATCATAAACGCTGCCTCGAAAGCATTATCCAGTGTTTCTGGGGCTGCTTTGCCTCGAACTCTAAGCTTAGGCAGACACCGCTCACAAAGCACCGAATTATAGTCGACGCCAACCAGCGGCCGTTATGTCAGCCGCCTTACCGGATCTCTTCGAAGGAACGTGATGCCATTTGCCGCCAAGTTCGAGAACTGCTCCAGGACAACGTGATACAGCCGTAGACGAGCCCGTGGGCATCGGTTGTTGTTCTCGTAGCAAAGAAAGATGGAAGCCTATGGTTCTGCGTTGATTAGCGACGTTTAAACAAAGTCACAGAAAAGGATGTTTATCCTCTGTTGCGCATTGATGACTCCCTGGATCGGCTGCACCACGCCAAGTACTTCTCATCGCTAGATTTACGCAGCGGCTATTGGCAAATCGAAATGGACGAACGCGACCGGGAAAAGACCGCCTTTATTACATCGCACGGTCTGTACGAATTCCGGGTGCTCCTTTTCAGCCTGTGCTCGGCTCCTGCAACCTTCCAGCGGGTGATGGACACCGTTCTTGCCGATCTGAAATGGCAGTGCTGTCTCGTCTACTTGGATGACGTTGTCATCTTCTCTGATACATTCGAAGAGCACCTGAGACGCCTGCGCGCTGTGTTCGAAGCAATTCGGTCGGCCAGTCTTTCCCTGAAGCCCAAAAGTGTCACTTCGCTTTCGAAGAGTTGAAGTTTCTGGGCCACATCGTGAGTGCTAAAGGGCTTAGCCCCGACCCCAACAAGACAGCCGCCGTGGCTGCTTTTCCTTTCCCCACTTATAAGCGATGTGTGCGCCGCTTTCTGGGTCTCTGCGCCTATTATCGGCGTTCTGTGCAGAACTCCCAGATCGCTGAGCCCCTCACCCGCCTCACGAAAGATTCCGAACCGCTCTTCTGGGGCCTGGAGCAACAGAAGGCCTTTGAAGACCTCCGAACTCGTCTCCAAAGTACGCCCATCCTTTGACACTTCGACGAGTCGGCCGCCACTGAACCGCACACAGACGCCAGCAACATTGGCCTCGGTGCGGTCCTTGTGCAGTGGCAGGATGGTCTTGAACTCTTAATCACATAAGCGAGCCGCACCTTGTCACGATCTGAGGCAAACTATTCCACCACCGAAAAAGGATGCCTGGCCATTGTGTGGGCAACCAAATTTCGCCCGTACTTATATGGCCGCCCTTCCAGGGTCGTCAGTGACCACCACTCGCTGTGTTGGGTGGCGAACCTTAAAGATCCCTCGGGACGGCTTGCACGCTGGAGCCTTCGACTTCAGGAATTCAATTTCACCATCGTCTATAAGTCTGGCAGGAAGCAAAGTGATTTGTCTCGTGCTCCTATCGAGGACCCCCGACCTGACCTCGACGACGATTCAGTTTTTCTTTGCGCCGTCTCCACGTCCATTCTCATTCAACACCAAAAAGACGAGAGTGAACTACGGCCCCTCATTGAAAATTTGGAAGGAAGCGCTCAGTCTCCCCCACGAATCTTCTCACGCGGACTGTCGTCGTTCTGTTTATGCAACGGCATCCTGTATAAGAAAAACTACAGCCTGACGGAAGCTCTTTATCTACTCGTCATGCCTACTGCTCTTCGCGATGAAGTCCTGCAGGCGTGCCATGATGACCCATCTCCAGGTCACCTGGGTTTTTGTCGAACTTTGGCACGAATACGGCAAAAGTACTACTGGCCCAGGGTTTCTGCTGTTGTGAAGCATTACGTAAGAACTTGCCGCGAGTGCCAGCGTCGCAAGACGCTGCCGACTAAGCCAGCCGGCCTACTGCAGCCTATTGATCTGCCTCAGGTCCCGTTCCATCAAGTCGGCATGGACTTACTCGACTCATTTCCGGAATCCTCGCTGGGTAACCGCTACATTGTGGTCGCCCTGACTACCTCAGCCGATACTGTGAGACTAAACCTCTTCCCCGTGGTACTGCTTACAAAATTGCAAACTTTTTTTATGCAAAACATTGTGCTTCGTCACGGTGCACCCACCATCGTTTTAATTGACACGGAAATGGCGTTCACCTCGGCCCTTACGCAGGAGGTTATGCGCCTGAGCGGTACCAGTCACCGCAAGACAACTGCTTACCACCCTCAAATAAACGGCCTCACCGAACGGCTCAACAAGACGATCGCCGACATGATTTCCAGGTATGTCGACGCGGACCACCGGAACTGGGACGCCATATTCCCTTAAGTCACATTTGCCTATAATACTGCAGTCCAGGAAACGACACGCTTCACTCCATTTCGTTTAGTACATGGTCGCGAAGCCACAACCATGCTGGATGCAGTGCTGCTTCCAGCTAGCACTACCTCCTCCTTTATGGGTGCTGCCCAAATCGTTCGTTACGCTGAGGCCACCCGCAAACTCGCTTGAGAGTGCATCCGGCACCAGCAAGTTTTTGACGCTCAGCGCTATAACCTCCGCCACCGAAATGTGCATCACCAGCCCTGTGAAAAAGTCTGGGCGTGGAGCCGAATCCACATGAGAGGGTGCTCTGAGAAGCGTCTACGCCAATACCTCGGCCCCTACGAGGTTCTCCGCCAGCTCAGTGAAGTCACCTACGAAGTTCTTCCCCAGGGAACCGTTCGCTCTTCTAGACGGCCGACCTCCGAAGTTGTCGTCCACGTCGCCCGGATGAAGCCGTATCATGCCTGCTAGCCCCTCGCGTGTGTCTACACCGTACGCCAGACACATGCGACTACCCTTGTTGTCCTGCCTCCCATTGCTGCCGCACCGAGTCGGTGTCTTTCAGAGAGGGGGAGTAATGCCACACTACTGACTCCTATAGTGGTGCTGTATCGCGGCTAAACTGTATTTCCTGGCAGTTGGCAAGCCTTGAGCCATCTCGGGGCTGGGTGTATCCTCGTCTTCATCTCTCGAGCTGCCTGCTGCCTTGCGCGTTCCAACAGCGTCCTGCGCGTATAAGTAAACCAGCCCTGCGTACGTCAACCGTTCCTCGGCAACAATATAAAACTGATTGAAATTAGAGCTATTCATTAACGCGCAGTGCACATACTGTTGCTGTGTGATGTAGTGTGCTCACGTGCTAACTGTTGTGGCAAATTTGACCTTCATTGCAGACAGACGCGTCCTTGACAAATGTGAGTAAATAGGAGCTAACGCTCTTAAAGGACGTTCTTTCTACAGCCAGTACCCGCCGCGGTGGCTCAGTGGTTTGGGCGCTTGGCTACTGATCCGGAGTTCCCGGGTTCGAACCTGACCGCGGCGGCTGCGTTTTTATGGAGGCAAAACGCTAAGGCGCCTGTGTGCTGTGTGATGTCAGTGCACGTTAAAGATCCCCAGGTGGTCGAAATTATTCCGGAGCCTTCCACTACGGCACCTCTTTGTTCCTTTCTTCTTTCACTCCCTCCTTTATCCCTTCCCTTACGGCGCGTTTCAGGCGTCCAATGATATATGAGACAGATAATGCGCTATTTTCTTTCCGCAAAAACCAATTATTATTATTATTATTATTATTATTCTACAGCCAGTTGGGCCGAAATGGATTCAATATAGATGTAACAGTCCAATTGGTTTGTCCAAGTGGATTATTCAGTTGGCTTTGCAGATTCCAGTTGGCTGTTCGAAAGGGTACCCAAGATTCGAACTGATGTCACGTCTCCCATTTGCATAATCCATTTAGGAGAGAAGGGGCCAATTGGACTCTTGCGAAACAAAAGATATGTGAAAGTGCTTGGCAATGCTGGCCACTCCGTAGCTTCCAGTGGCCATTGTGGCTCAGCCGAGAACGTGCGTCGTTTGCTAGCCTAATATCAGTGAAGCAGAATCCAAGCTTCACCAAATGTAGGCCCCCTCTTATCGTTTAGTCTGCGCCAGCATGCTTCTACAGCATCCTCTGCTTCACTTAAGTTTGGCGATGAAGATGGCAGGAATCGGCACCGAGAAGTACGTAGAAATCTCTGCCGTTCTCGTTACGATGCATGCGTTTAGGAATTGGTCCAAGCGTTGCGCATCATTATGATCGCTGTTTTATTTTCAAGTGGGCGAAAATTGGAATGGTAGAATAGCCAGCGGCTATTTTGTGCTGCGTGCACACATGCTTTGGCCTGGAGCAACTTTTATGGCACTGCAAACTTTCGTGCCCTCCAGTGTAAATAGCTGTATGCACAGCAGTTTGAGTGCCCTGACTCACGACACCTGGCCACTATAGTGTGCGGTGCACTTCCGTGCTTTTCAGCGTCACCGTTACAGAGCCCGGCGCAGTTGCCAGTGCTGATTCTCCCTGCCTTAGGTTCCAGCGCCACATGTTAAACGAGGCGGAAGACGTGTGTAGCAGGTATTGCACTGTTAACAGTCAACGTTAAAAGGAAAAAAGCAGGCGTATATTGTTAGCAATATTGCAAGCAAAGAAAAAGCACATATAGTGATGCGAGATGCGTCGCTATGGACAGACACGCGTAAGAGTAAAGAGCGAAACGCTGCGGCCACCGCCGAGCAGCGGTGAAACTTATCCGCCATTTATCTGCCGAGGAGGCCGGCGCTACAAACATCCGGTGTAAGAGTAAAGAGCGAAACGCTGCGGCCACCGCCGAGCAGCGGTGAAACTTATCCGCCATTTATCCGCCGAGGAGGCCGGCGCTACAAACATCCGGTGGCTGCGCAGTGGACAGGCAGCGCCGAAATCAGATCTTGTGCAACACATTTTTTTTCTTTCATAATTACTAGTTGCGGTGTTGTAGTGACCTTCCCGGCTGGAATGAAAAGCGCCAGAGAAAGAGCCTTCATTTTTTTTTATTAAACATGGATTGTGTGGATATCGATTTTAGGAAGCCTGGTGAATGAAGCATTCGCACATCAGTTTTTATACATAGCCTTTTTTTACATCACAACGAAGCGTTAACGCACATAACATGAGGGTGCGGTCGCACGACACTAGCGGAAAACAGTGCCTGGCACGTTGCGACCAGTGCACGGTCAAGAGAGCTTTGCTTGCGCTTCGAAAACTAGCTGTACACGGGAGAACACGTCCGGAGCTAAGCTCTATTTGGAGCATGCTTCTCTGAGGGCTGTGTAGTATACGCCGCTGTTTGACCGATTCAGCTCTGTGCCTGGAGCGCACATGGCCATGAAATGCTGCGAAAATAATGAAAGCTCTTTGATATCCGATTAAATAATGGAGCAACACCGGCATATGCTGGCTGGAAAAATTTTCCCTCTCTATTTCGACGTTCAAGCGAGTGTCGGTGCGTCTATGTCCGATCGATCATGCGCTGCCAGAGAATTACTATTAGCATGAAACTGGCTCCTCTTTTTGTCAGAGACATCAAATAGTCTGGTCGATATCATTAATATCGTAATTTTAAAATAAATCACTTATAAAGCTTTGTCATTAATCTGCACAGAAAGCTAACGCTGTAAGCATGTCGGCGCGCTTACTGATCTGATACTCGCATTGCATTCTGCGTTCAAATGTTGGTGACATAGTGCCATACCGCCATGGGTCGCGTTTTATTGATTACGGTTAACATTGAAGAAGGAAAACTGAACAAATACTAAGTGCAGCTTGAAGAAATTTTCCACAATTAGTGAAATTTGCACATTCCACAACGTGGTAAATATGCATCGTTTTTGTCTTTTTGATGGAAAGGTATTGAGCCGTTAATATGCGACATGTTTTTTTATTTTTCTCTTTTTGAGAGCACTGGTTCTAAATAAGTATCCACTGGAGCCGTAAACCACTCGGCTGACCCGAGATTGACATTTCACTAAAATGCTCCAGAAGTAGCACCCCCTTTTAAGAGCATGCGCTCTTACTACTTACGTTTGTCAAGGACGCATCTGGCCGCAGTGAAGGTCAAATTGACCAAAACAGTTACCACGTGACCACACTGTATCACATAGCAACAGTGGGCGCGTAGCGCCTTAACTGATACCTTCCCGGGACCACCATTTGCATAAAAATTTGGGGCCACCCGTTTGACGCAGAATGTTCGAAGTGGTGTAAAACGACTTGGCATGTTCCTGAGGATAAAATTACTAATTGGGATGAAGCCCAAAGTATGTGTGGGATTCGCACTGACGACCTTTCCGCCCCCAAACCGTGCATTCCGAGGACCTTCAGATGGCCATTACGGTCGGACCGTTTGTCGCAGCGGGTTCCGGATGGTGTCAAACGATTCATCGTGTTGTAACGAACACGTTTATAAAATTTATCAGCTGATATAACGAGGAAATATACTACATATAGCGAAGGTGGCTGTAAATTGCGATAGCAGTGCAAACTCCATGAAGTAGACAGCGCTGCTTTTGTCTTAGAAGACGGCATGTTTCAGGAAAGGAAACATCCGCGGATGTTTGGATTTGGTTTTCTCCACGTTTGCTGAGCACACCGATGTAAACACTTGAAGCTCCCGTAGCCAACTCTCTTAGGTCGAACGCTGAGGCAGTGTTAGCGGAGAATTTATTTTTTTTTGGCGCAGTAGTTTTTTAGTTTGGTTTATGGGGGTTTAACGTCCCAAAGCGACTCGGGCTATGAGAGACGCCGTAGTGAAGGGCTCCGGAAATTTCGACCACCTGGGGTTCTTTAACGTGCACTGACATCGCACAGTACACGGGCCTCTAGAATTTCGCCTCCATTGAAATTCGACCGCAGCAGCCGGGATCGAACCCGCGTCTTTCGGGCCAACAGCCGAGTGCCACAACCACTCAGCCACCGCGGCGGCTAGTAGTTTTTTCAGAAAACTTGTAAAAGGCGGACAGGGGAAGGGAAATGAATGGCTTTTTGACATACATAATGAAGGAATCCAACAGCCACCGAAACCGAGGTGCATAGGGAAATTTTATATATTTTTTTTTAATTTGTGGCATTGCACAATAGGAGAATAATGCTGTAATTACTTTGTCGCTTAAAAGCAAATAATTATAAAACAGAAGAAAAACGACCATGCCGCCGGTGGTACCCGAACACACGACCTCTGAAATTCGCGTCCGGTGCTCTACCGAGCTACGGCGACGGCTATCCAGCCTTCTGCTTTCGGCGGTGGGTACTTATGTTTGCGTGTAAGAGAACCTTGAGGGTGTTCACCAGGGCCACCCTCGTCCATAGCGGCAGACGTAGTACGTCCTGTATTACCGCTAGTGCGACATGACATTCGAGCCGAGTGAACAGTCGCAACACATGCCCGGCTGTGCTTAGGAACTTCAATTCTTACTCGGATAGACGGTGTACTAACACAGAGGTCCTCAGCACGACGGATATTGACAGCATCAATTATTTCTCTAGACGCACAGTCTCGTCCTTTCCCCATGATCATATATTCATCGAATACTAGGGTGCAGGTTTTGATTTCACATTTTTTGCAGTGTTTGGCCAGATTCCCGGTTATTACAATGTTACCCACATTGTTGTCATGTTTTTGCAGCCTGACATTTATGCACCTTCCCGTTTGGCCAATGTATTGCTTCGCGCAGGACAAGGACACTGAATAAACGACACCGGATGCACTCGAAACGTAGAGATTTCTGTGCGTTTGCCCACAGCCACGGTGAACTTGTTGTTTATTTACTCTCCTGCAGAGAGAGGCGAGCTTGTCGGGCGCGGAAAAGACCACGTCGATGCCGGCGCGTTTTCCAGTTTTCTTTAAACCATGGCGGACGCTGTGTAGATAGGGTAAATCGACCACTTTTCTGCGGTCAATCTTCTTCGGAGCTGATAACGTTTCTTCTTTATGCTGCCGGCAACTGATACAAGCAGTGGCAAAGGGTAGCCCGCCGCGAGGAGCGCCCTACCTGCTTACGAAAACTGTCGTGAAGTCGATGTTCACAGGTTTTTTGAAGGGCATTGCGAAAGCACAGGCTGATAATGCCTCGCTTTACTAACTTGGAGTGGGCTGACGCATGATTAGTTAATTAGAGCCAAAACTGTCGGAAAATTTCCGAAATAGCGCTGATGTCGATATAGTGAGTCCACGGGAAAACAACCGTGGACTGCAAAATAGTGGGAAAATAGGTAAAGGATTGGATTGAATAGTTTTTGATGGGTGATAATTAATCGAACAGAAAGTTTGATTAACATGGAGTAGATAGTTAATTAATTAGAAGTAAAAGTTGTCGGACGTCTGAATAGACTTGACCTGAGTATAGTAAGAGGACGGGAAAGCAACAGTGGTGCCAAATATGGAAAGAAACAAAATGTGTGATTGAGATGAAAAGAGGATGTAATGACTGTAAACACGGTGGCGGCGAACCAACGCGGCTGCCATGGTAGCACATGCTTTCGCATTTCTCCACGTAAGCACGCAGACTTGCCCTCAGAATTTTTGCCATCTCATCGCCATGCAGACTCTCCAGCGTGTAAGCAGTTAGGATGCGATGAAACTATCGGGCTCTGTGACTGCCCTTCCTGGCTGCTATACTCCGCCGCTCGGACTCTCGTCCTCTTACAGAAGCCAAGATTCTGGGGCCTTGCTCTGAACCTTCACAAAGGAAAGCAATGAAGGCGCTCCTGAAGTTTTTAAACGACTCGGAGTTGAGCTCCGACTATAAACTTTAAGCTTTGAGTGTGCGCCCTCTGTTTGCTTGTCATAGTGGTCGATGGATGGATGGATGGATGGATGGAAAACTTTATTGGGTCCTGCAAGTAGTGATAAGTAACCACTAAGCGGGCCGCTCCCACGTCGGGACTGGAAGACCAAGCCTCACTGCTACGTCGTGAGCCTGCTGGACAGCCCAGAATTGTTCATCCAGTTCCGGGCTGCAAAATGCAGCCTCCCACTTGGACGCATCCTTTATCGCCAAGTCTTCAATTCTTGCGCAAGACCAGAGCATTATGGACACGTGTAAAACTAATTTCGTTGCCGCTCTTTCTTTCCTCTTTTTCCCCCCTTTGTTCTCCTCATCACGTGTAGGGTAGCCTACAGGGCATTGCCTGGTTAACCTCCCTGCCTTTCGGTCCTTCTGTTTCTCTCGCTCTCAGTTCTACGCTGGCACTGGCAGGCTGCTGTTCCAAACAGAGCCACCCGTAGGCTTATACATTAAGGTCATTTGACGTGTCAGGTGACATGAATGTCACGTGACCGTGATATTAACGCGCCCGCCAGTGTAGCGATGATGGCGCCTAACAGATATCGCTGTAATATTTTAAAAAATGATTATATCCGTTTAAGGGCCGCACCCTAAGTTTCCATGACCTACGCGGGAAAAGCCTTCAAAATGCACGCGGCGTGTCCTTCGTGATCAGTTTCGGCTGCGAACAACGGTGCGCTTGATCGCAGAGGCGACGAATGCGCACAGGAGCTTCCAGGTGCCGCCCACGGATGGCGCCCGAGGCCGCGGCCCATCATCATCATCGTCAACTTTTAAAGGGAAAACATACTGGCCACGACTTGCGATTTCGCTGTGGCGATGCTCAGAGGAGGCACAGAGACAGACCTTGAGCCGTTGCCTAGCAACTGCCGCTGCTGGGCGGATGCTGTGCGCCATCTGGCATGACGTCACACCGCGCGCCTTGCCGCCGTTTGGTATGACGTCACACCGCTTTCCTCCTCGTTGCGCTCGCCAGCTGTGTCGCATGCGTGATAACATGTCGGAGGATTGGAAAGGAGAGCTCGCGTGCGGGATTTAATATCTGGTACGGGTCCCATTTCAACCCAAGATATTAAACTTATTTTTGGAAATGTGGCGGTGTGCTTGAAGCTTGCTTCATTTCAGCCACTGGTTGGCCCGGTATTGCACTGCCTCCGGGATCGGCCCAGGACATAATACCGCGCGTCTTTTCTTTCAACGTTTTCTCTCCTAGCTTTCAACTCTCCTACTTTCAGCACGAGACAGCATTTGTGGCTCAGCTTGAGCCAGTGGGAAGGCCCGTTCACTTTCCTTTTCATTCTTCCTGACAACAGCAAGCAAGCAAGCGCCGCAACCACAGTTTAGGCGGCAGTATGGACGGCGACAAGTCTGCTAAGCAGAAGGAGGCCTGGAATCGACATCGGAACGAGATGAAGAGCGAAAGAATCGCCCAGGAAACAGAGGAACATCGCGCCGAATGACTGGCTAAACGCCGTGAATATGCCGCCGCGAGACGGGCACGTTATGTGTCTTAGTTAATCCAACAACATAGCTAGACAAACTTGACTAACCTGGACTAGCAATCAAGATTAACCAAGGCTAACCAAGCTATGCCTTAGCTTTCGCTATGTATATCCTGGCATAGCCGAGCTAAGCCACTGCCAATTTTTTCCTCCGCCGCGAGCTCCCGCTATTGGCATCAGTGTCACTGTCAACGGCGCGGGAGTTGTAGTAGCGTGTTAGTTCACCGTAGTTGTGGCTTTCGCGTGCTGGCGCCGAGCGTTGCAGTCTTAGTACGATGAGCAAGCACCTTAATAGCTACGCGGCTGGGAGTTTGCTGTCGAACGTGGCAAGCGTGCGGCGCTGCAGGAAATTTGACGCGGCCGAGAATTGCGTCCGACGATGGTGCAACCAAAAGGATGCATTGAGAAACACAAGCTGCAAAAAGCGCGCTTTCCGAGGCAAGCTGTGCAAGTTTCTCGAACTGGAAGAAGAGCTGCTCTCCTATGTGATGGAAGTGCGGAGCTACGGCTACGCATTGACAGCGTACATGCTACGTGGCTTGTGGGATGAGCATGCACCAGAGCACAGCACCAGCTCGCAGTCGGAGGACTCCGCAAGGGATGATTGAACGTAGAATAAATGACACTCATGCCCTGATTGCTGTGTCTTTAATTCAAAAATTTTTTTCGCGCATCACTTATATGGGCCCACCCCGAAAATTGGCCCTCAAATCTTGAAAAAAAAGTGCCGCCCTTAGACGTGTTTATACGGCATTTAACACATTTGCACATTACCAGCTGGCAGCGCCCCTATACGGCAGCCGCTGGCAGTCATTGCTTCTGGTGCTGTCTCGGCATTGTGGCACGCTTGCATGGAGTGCTCTTTTGGCCAGCTTTGTCCCCCTGGGGCATGGAGGAAACAAAAACTGAGGAGGGAGCGTCCGGCAGTAGCCTTGAAGTCTAGTCACAAAAATTAAAACGGAGAGAGTCGCCCCCTCCCCCCCCCTGACCACGCCACGTGATAGCGTGCGGTGATATCTAGCACCGCTGGGCGCGCGCCTGCTCGGACTAGCGCGGCAGACTGACTGTAGATCAACCTCCTTGCTGTAGACACCCGCGCCACGCAGACGCGCGCACTAAAACATACCAACACCAAAATACCGACTGGGAGAGCGAAAAAACGGGGGAGGGAGCGGCTCGCAAAGGCTGGCCGCTTGCCGTCGCGCTCCCTCATAAGTTTTTTTTTTCCCTTCATGGCCTGGGGCCGGATTAACCCCAGCCAAGTATGCCCATCTGGAATCAGCGATCAAAGGTTGCCAGACCAGAAGTTGACCACGAAAGAAACGAGAAATAATTTTAAAAATGCTGCGGCATCAACTGCGCTGGAATTTCTGGGAATAGCAATTTAGCATATGAACAATGAATGAGCAGTTTAATGTTCGAAAATTGGGTGTCATCGCGTCTTTAAACGGACAGTTCAATTTGAAAGGAATACTGCTGCTCTAACGGGGGCACTATGTAGTAAGGAATCATGTGTGCACTCTAAGATTTCGGTAGTCTGCAAAAATACTTCTCTTTTAGGCACCATTGGACTGACGCTGGCGCGCCAGCTACACTCTGTGTTTGGCATAGACGTGTCTGCCCAGGCCATTGAGGACGCCGCATACAATGCCCAGCTCAATGGTAAGCAGTGCTTTTCCGAATGTCCGGTGCACGACGGGTACCACTTGAAGTGCCCAATGACAGTAAGTACTGCTTTGCTGTTGCGGGCGGTCATGAGTACTGCTTAGTGCTGGTGTATTGCTCGCAGCGCAAGGGTTCTAAACCTCGCATAGCCGTGCGCTTTATATGCACTCCCGATTCCTTCTTGTGTTTTTCATTGATTGTCAGCTCCTGTTTAGCAATACACAGCTGCAAAAGCTAGATTTCGTCATAGGGCTTCTTCTCGTATCCTTGTCAGCCCTTACTGCGATCCCTTCCCCCGAGGCCTCTTTCTCTTTCGCTCGAAATCCACTGTCCCTGTAAAATATCATCAGTTAGGTTTCCACCGCATTATATGCGTCTATTTTTCCTCTGGATTTGCATCGTAAGTGGGTGAGTTAACGTCATGCTGCGGTTCCTGGTCGGCAGCTTCGAACTGTCGTAATATTTTCTTATGTCATTTTCAAGTCAAGTCAGATTTACTTACATCATTATGATGTGGGCAGGCTCAGGCAGAAAGCGAATGATTTTCGCTTGAAGGAGCCCGAGCCCCCCTGCAGGGCGTACAGCAAGGGCTAAAGTTTAAAAAAGTAAAAAAAAATCATACACACTACATAACAATATAATACAAGAAATTCAGATCCAATGATATAAACTCTTGATACATGCTCATTAATACGCAACACATAGATGTTAACAGAGATGCAAATGTCATATGTGTGACACTTTAACACAAAGGCAATACAGTGGATTACAAAAAATACTCTCTTAGAGTTTGTGAACTAGATGTTTGAAGAGAAAAACATTCAAAGATGAATTTATTTACTAACCAAGGAACTGCATGACATATCTGTCTACCGTGTTCTGTATGGCAAAAGGGAATGGTCCAATGTTCGTGTTTTCAAAATGAGTATGGCGTGGAGTTTGGTTCGAGGGATGACAATGCTTTCAAGAAGTGGTCACAGTGAGAAATGTATTTTTTTATATCTTATGGCTAAGAAAAATTCGTAATAGGTTATGCACCGGTTTGATTTTGAATCAGATAAACAGTTCTCCGGTCTGTGCGAGGTACTAAACATTTGCTATGTAACGTACTGCTTTCTTTTGCAGCATGTGTATCTTGTGCAGGTCAGTTTGAGTAGCAGTGCCCCAGACGAGGAAACAGTAGTTTACATATGACATGAATAATGTGTTTTATATTCTTAATTTAATCGATGCGGGTAGATAAGGACGAAATTTCGCAAGCATTCCAACGCACTTCGATAAATCGGTTAAAGTGGAGCTGCTGTGAGGGTCCCAGCTCATGTTCTTGTGAAAGAAAACTCCTAGTGTTTTTACTGCGTCTACCACCTCTATAATAGAGTTTCATCATCATCAGCAGCCTTACTACACCGACTGCAGGGCAAAGGCCTTTCCCATGTCTCTGCAATTAACCCTATCCTTTGCCAGCTGCATCCACCCTTTGCCTGCAAACTTCTTAATCTCATCCGCCCACCTAACCTTCTGCCGCTCCCTGCTCCGCTTACTTTCTCTTGGAACCCACTCCGTTACCCTTAAGGACCAGCGGTTATCTTGCCTTCGCATTACATACCCTGCCCAAGCCCATTTCTTTCTCTTGATTTCGACTAGGATGTCATTAACCCGTGTTTGTTCCCTCACCCACTCTGCCCGCTTCCGATCTCTTAAAGTTACACCTATCATTTTTCTTTCCATGGCTCGCTGCGTTGTCTTTAACTTAAGCTGAACTCTTTTCGTTAGCCTCCACCTGACAAAACGAATCACTGTGTTCTGAGGGTAGGCGCATGCGCCGCTGGCTGCCTTGTGTGAGCTACTTAACCTTATGTGTTTTTTCCAATAAACTTCAGTTGATAGTAGCGCTTGTCCTTCGTCTTCTTTCTCTTGGTGTCCCCCGTAGCAGCGCTTTCGAAAGTTTTAAAATGATGTACCAACTCGCTCAACTGTCCGTGTTACTCCAAGCTTCTCAGACTGCCCTCGCAAACGGATCGGACTCCATACCCAGACTTGGTCACCGGGTGTGTAAATCACCTCCCTGCAGCGGAGGTTGTAGCGCTCGACGTCGCGTTGTTGGCACCTTATTCGCTGTCGAACAACTTGGCGAACGGCTTCGGCGTCACGAACAAATTGTTCAGCGTCCACGACAGAAGAGGGAGTAGGATCCGGAAGAAGCATGGCGTCCGGCAAGGTCAAGGCTTAGCGACCGTGCATCAAATGGAATGGAGTGAAGGGCGTCGTTTCGTGGAGCGCAGTGTTGAACGCGAACGTGATGTAAGGCAGTATCCGGTCCCAGTTCGCATGGTCATCGTCGACATACATAGGAAGCATATCGGCAATTGTCTTGTTAAGCCCCTCAGTCCGTTTGTTTGCGGATGGTTAGCTGTAGTCTTGCTATGGCTGGTGCCACTGAGTCGAAGTACCTCGCTCGTAAGTGCCGACGTAAACGCAATGCCCTTGTCAGTTAATACGACTGTTGGGGCTCCGTGACGAAGCACAATGTTGTGAATGAAAAAATGTGCAACTTCAGCGGCGGTGCCGCGGGGAAGGGCCTTGGTCTCATAGTAGCGGCTAAGAAAGTCAGTGGCAACAGCAATATACGAGTTACCCATGGAAGACGCCGGAAATGGGCCGAGTAAGTTCATGCCGACCTGTTGAAATGGGAGGCGCGGGGGATCGATAGGCTGCAGGAGCCCGGCTGGTTTAGTCGGCGGCGGCTTCCGGGGCTGACACTCACGACAGGTTCGCACGTAGCGGTGGACAACCGCAGCAAGCCTGGGCCAGTAGAACTTGTGGCGTATGCGCGCTAACGTGCGGGAAAACCCAAGGTGGTGGACTGAGGGAAGGCCGTCGTGGCACGCACGCAGAACTTCGTCACGAAGCGTTGTAGGCACTACAAGCAGGTAGACAGTGTCCGTTGGGCCGTAGTTCTTTTTGTAGAGGACACCATCGCGCAAGCAAAACGATGACAGTCCGTGCTTGAAGAGTCGAGGTGGTGATGGAGCGGTTCCTTCGAGGTACTCGATGAGGGGCAGCAGTTCGGAGTCGTCCCGCTGTTGGCGGGAAAGGGTGGATGTGGTGACAGCACCGAGAAAAGCGGAATCGTCGTCGGAGTCGTCCATGCAACAGGGAATAGGAGCGCGGGAGAGACAGTCAGCATCACTGGGTTTCTGGCCGGACTTGTGCACGATGTTGACATCAAATTCTTGTAACCGAAGGCTCCATCGAGCAAGTCGCCTCGAGAGATCTTTCATAGTAACTTGAAGTTACTATGAACCAACTGGCCCGCATTTCAACCCTTCTGGATCTTTCATGTTCGCCAGCCAACACAGTGAATGATGGTCGCTCACGACCTGAAACGGGCAGCCATACAAGTATGGACGAAATTTCTAACTGCCCACAGCACAGCCAGGCATTCCTTTTCCGTGGATACCGCAGCGGTGGCCAAGTGGTTGAGCATCCGCCTCGCATGCGGGAGGTGCGGGGTTCGATCCCCAGTGCCGCCGGGTACCGACCGGTGATACAATGGGTACAAGCTTTCCCCTGGCCTGGTGCTCGGCTTATTTAGGGTGAAACGCTTGGGAAATGGGTCTTCGACCCCACCTTGAGAATTTGAAAAATGCCTTGTGCCATGGCGCTCTTTGGCCATAGATGCCCTTGCGCCATAAAAATCCATCATCATCATCATCATTCCTTTTCCGTGGTGGAATAATTGACTTCAGAACGGGATAAAGTGCGACTGGCATAAGCAATCACACGTTCTAGACCATCCTGCCTCTGAACAAGGACCGCACCGAGACCAACGTTACTGGCATCAGTGTGCAGTTCCGTGTCGGCCTCTTCGTCGAAGTGGCCAAGCACAGGCGCACATAGGAGACGGGACTTGAGTTCCGTGAAGGCTCTTCCCTGGTCCGCCCCAGAAGAAGGGTTCAGCGTCTTTCGTCAGGTGGGTCAGAGGCTCTGCTAGCTTGGAGAAATTGCGAACAAAAGTGGCGATAGTACGCGCAGAGGCCCAAGAAACGACGCAGGCTCCGTTTGTCTTTTGGCTTAGGGAAGGCAGCTACGGCGGCCGTCTTTTCGGTGTCTGCACTAACACCTCGAGCGCTGCCAATGTGACCAAGAAAATTTAACTCATGAAACGCAAAGTGACATTTTTCTGGCTTGAGAGAGAGACCAGCCGAACGTATGACCTCGAAAACAGCACGCAACCGTTTCAGGTGCTCATCGAACGTGTCGGAGAAGATCACGACATGGTCGAGATATGCAAGGCACGACTGCCACTTCAGGCCAGACAGCACGGTGTCCATCATTCGTTGGAATGTGGCAAGGGCCGAGCACAAGCCAAAAGGGAGCACCTTAAACACGTACAAACCGTCAGGAGTAATAAAGGCGGTCTTCTCTCGGTCGCGTTCGTCGACCTCTATTTGCCAATACCTACTGCGGAGGTCCAAGGACGAAAAGTAGGTGGCATGGCGCAGGCGGTCTAGGGAGTCATCAGTGCGTGGCAGAGGATACACATCCTTTTTAGTGACGCTATTGAGGCGTCTGTAATCCACACAGAACCTGAGGGTGCCATCTTTTTTCGTGACGAGGACAGCAGGCGATGCCTAGGGGCTCGTGGACAGTTGTATGACGTCGTCCTGGAGCATTTGTGTAACTTGATGGCGGATGGCATCACGTTCTTTTGAAGACACGCGATTAGGGCGCAGGCATAGTTGTCTTTCATCGTCAGCAATGGTAATTCGGTGCTTGATAAGCGGCGTCGGTCGCACCTTGGAAGTTGTTGTTGTTGTTAGCCTATCAAAAGATGGCACATACCCACACTGGGGGATCGGCCAAGAATCGGGTGGCTATTCACCTGAACGCAGTTTACAAAAAGGAAAAGCACGTGGGAGCGCAACACCGGTGAAATTTTCGTCATGAACAGAAAAGGGATAAGTGTTTTGATTTTAAAATTTTAAGAATAATAATAAAGAGAGTGATTAAATATTAATGATTTAGTCAAAATGTAATAATTGATAGAAAAGAAAAGGTTGGAACACTTAGCAAGGCAGTCGGTGAGATTCTATCAGGAAATTTTGAACAGCGGTGCAAACAGATCTGTGGCTGAACCCAAATGTGGTGGCGCCAAATGATAGCAAGAGCGGGCTGCTCAAACTAAGGCCAAGATGCTGTAAGGGCTCCTCCAGCAACCTTTTTCTCAGTGAGTTGAATCGGCGGCAATACAGCCAAAAATGTTCAATAGATTCTGGCTCACGGCAAAATGCACAAAGGGGAGAGAGCGCCAAACCCGACCTGTGTAAATAGAAATTTAGAGGGGGGATGCGGCAGTGTAGCCTCATCAGTGATACTTCAAGCTGCCGAGAGCAACAAATTTTCCTGTTCCAATAATATTTAAGGTGCTCATAATTCGCCGATGTTAAAAGTGATGTGTCTTGCGTGCTTAAAAATGCACGTCGCCGAAATCTAGATGCTGTAATGTAGGCTGTAGCCGGGATGATTGGCAACACGGGGCCACTGAGGGAAGCCTTTGCGAGATTGTCAGCAATCTCATTTACTGTCACACTGCTGTGACCCATACTAAATGAACAAGGCTCAAATGCGGAGGAAGTAGGGATAAGAAAGTTGATAAAATGGGACCGTCAACCTGTGCAGCGAGAGACGAACACAAAGATAAAGAATCAGTAATTACTGCAACTGCTGTAATAGAGGGGTCTAGCTTGCGTAGAGCAAGTACAACTGCTAGAAACTCTGCTTGAAAAATAGGGGTGAAATCTGGAAGGCGCAGAGAAAAGGACCAGTCTAAATGCGAGCAAAATATTCCCACACCTGCTTTTTCATTGCATTGCGATGCATCAGTGGCTATTGCTATATCTGTTGGTAGGGTCCGCAGATGATCTTCTAGAAGACCATTTAGAATACTCGGTGGCAAAAGTTTTGAATTTTTTGGGAATATGTCGTCGAAAACAATGTGGATAGTGGGCCCATTCCGAAGCGCAGGAAGGATATCATAAATGTTTACATCTAAAGGCTGAAGTAATCTTTGCACAAACACTACCTGAGGGGAATTGAAACGAGACCAGGGGACACCAAAAAAGGAGGTCGGCTGAGAACAGAAAATGCTTTGGGAACGGTGGAAATGGGATTCATAGATCCTGAGGTAAGTTTGCACAGTTAAAAATTGAAGTCGTGATAAGAGAGACGGAATGCGGGCTTCAAGGTACAGCACATTGATAGCCACGGTTTACGTCGGTCAGAATGGCTGTAGCCGTTGCATCGTCGATGTCTGACGTGGTGGACAAAGAGCACTGCCTGGAACACTCTCCAAGCTCGTCAAAATAAGCGATAACCGCGGTCTTCGTTAAATGCTGTGGTTCACGGGTAAAGTTGGTGACTAAGATGTTGGTGCGACCATTGGCAAGTTCTACTAGGCCTCGAGCGACACAAACTTGCCGAGCGAGTAGCAGCGACACGTTCGCTTCAGCGATGCCAAGATTGCCGGTGCTGTCATTACACTCGACTGTGACGAACTTGCTGGCTCGCAGAGGAATTGTTATGTGGTCGTCACATACGCGCAACATTACTCTGCTGGGCTCGGTGTTGGTGTCAACGGCTCGCTGGGCGGAAAAAGTTACCATGAGCTCCCGAAGGTCGATGACCGCACCATACTCTTGAACGATACCCATGCCCAGATTGAGATCTTTCGAACAGTCACGTAATACGGCAAGGGAGCCAGTGAAAGTAAGATCGCGGATCTGGATGCGACAGGTGCAGACGCCAATCGGCGTCACTACATGGCCACCGGCGGTGCGGATCACGGGTCCACACCAAGGCGTCAGAACCTTACGGAGGGTTGTGGCGAGCTGCCTGCTCATCACAGAAAAATCAGCGCCGGTATCGACGAGTGCGGTCACTTCATGACTGTCGGCGGTTACTAAAATTTCAGCAGCAACTAATCGTTCGCAGCACGTCGGATCAGGTCGCCGCCGCTCGGGCCGTCGCGTCAAATCGTCGGATGGAGGCTGTTGACTCTGTGCAGTGGCGGCGGCCCTACCCCCGGAGGACGCTGTCTTCAGTTTTCCCAGCGAGGGGACGTGCCTCTGAACTGACCAGAGGATGAGGGCCGGCTGGGCGAAGCAAAGCGCCTCGGGGTTGGCGATCGCGATTGGCGCCGCTGCGAGTTCGGGGGAAGCACCTGATTGGCCATGTACTCCTCTATGTCCCGTGGTCTTTCACCATAGCGCGGTTGAGGTGCGTTTAGTAGGAATCCTCTCAAACCCATCCGCCGGCACGGGCAATTCCGCAGAATATAGCCAGGCTCCCCGCAGTGGTAGCAGAGCAGGCAATTGTTGGATGTTCGTCATACGTGCGCTTTGCTGAGAGGAGGGCACAGGTCCTGCTGCTGCTAGACGGGACGCAAGTAACGATGGGGTGGTCGTGGTTCGGCAACGAGGCCAAACGCTTGCGGCGCGGGGGCAGGTCGGCGTAGGGCATCGCTGTAGGACAGCACGTGCGGCTCCGATAGTGGTGCTGGTGGTGGCTGCACCACTCGCCGAATTTCATCATGGAGGACATCGCATGTAGAAGGTATGCTTGCCGACGCAGCATCCAAGTGGAGGTTTTGCAGTTCTTTGCGAACAATGCTCCGCACAAGCTCTCGCAGCGCCTCATCCCCGACGCCTGGTAAGGACGTGCAGTAGTGAGCGGCTGCTACATTTGCCTGACGGCCATATTGGGCACTCCGTTCCTGCAATGAACGTTCCATGCTCGTAGCTTCCTTGGCGAAGGCAGCGACGGTTCTCGGAGGGTCGCGCATAAGGCCAGCTGCTCCTTTACCCCACGCATAAGGTGCCGCACCTTTGTAGCTTCGGGCATGGCCGGGTCGGCCCGATTGAAGAGGCAGGTCATGTCCTCAATAAGCATGGTCACGCTCTCGTTGGACTGCTGTGACCTGGAGCGAAGGGCAATTTCAGCATTTTCCCTTCGCTCGTTCGAGCTGAATGTGGCGAGCAGCTCACGGCGAAAAGCTGCCCAGTTAGAAAAGGATGCCTCGTGGTTCTCGAATCACGTTTTCGCCGAGTCTTGCAGTGCGAAATAAACATTCATCAGCTTCCGCTCGTCGTCCCATTGGCCCCGCAGGGGTGCGCCTGCAGCCTGCAGGCGTCGCGACGGTGTGTGGCGACACCGCGGGTTCCTGAGCATGCAGGGACATCCCCGCAAGGGGATGATGGTGAACAGTGCATCACCACGGACCCGAGCACCCACGTTTCGCCGTGCGTGGCATCGCCGTGTCCGGGGAAAAGGGGATCCTGGTGGTTGAGCCGATGCCGAGCGTTTGGACCTTAAGGCACCTCGGCGGAGGCAACACACCACTTTGGCCCCAGCTTCCTGTAGACGGCACCTTCGGCCTGACCCGACCGGGGGAAATCGGCAGTCGCCTTTTCCTATTCTCCACTTCATCTTTCACTTTCCTACCCCTTTCTCACAACTCTCCTGTCTCCCACTCACTTCTTGGTTTTTTCCCTTTCCTGGCAGCGAGGGTTAACCTTGTGTGGCTGACAAACCTTTGTTACGCCATATTTGGTTATAGTGATGGTGTACAGCTGGCGCAGACAGGGCTTTTTAAAGGCACCTGTCCCGTCCCCATGTAGTGCTCCATGGTGGGTGGCTGCCACCATTGCCGAACAAAGAACACATTCCATGGCTTCTCATTTTTTTCAACCCGATCTCCCTCGAAAAAGAGGGCGCACCGAGACAGATAAATTCTTCAAAATAAATGCTACAAGCTTCCCTCGATTCCACGTTGTTCACAGCGAACACGAGGAACAGACTGCTAGACAAGTGTCACCATTCATTGTTACCAGGACTTTAACAAGTGCCATAGGAGAAGGGTACAAGATCAAAAAACTAGCAAACGGAGACCTTCTTTTAGAAGTTTTATACAACCACCAACAAGAGAAATTGTCAGAAGTGAAGTCATTTGGAGATATACCGGTCACAATCAGCACACACCGATCTTTGAATACTGTTAGGGGAGTTAACTCAGATGATGACCTCAAATATGTAACTGATGAAGAACTTCTGGAAGGTTTGAAGGAGCAAAACGTGACCAACGTGTACAGGATAAAAATGAGACGAGATAATAAAGAAATCCCCACAAAGCACATTGTCCTGACATTTGCATCTAGTATCCTCCCAGACTCCGTAGAAATAGGCTACATAAAGCTCCAACTAAGACAGTACATACCAAACCCACGACGCTGCTTCAAATGCCAACGTTACGGCCACAGCTCTCAGAGTTGCCGGGGCCAACTCACATGTGCTAAATGCTCTTCCCATGAACACGATTCCGAAAACTGTGCAGTTGACCCACACCTATGTGTAAATTGTGAGGGCAGCCATCCTGCATACTCACGTACATGTCCAGTTTGGAAACATGAAAAGGAGATTGTCACAATCAAAGTCAAAGAAAACATAACATTTAGGGAAGCGCGGAAGAGGGTAGCTTCGATACACAAACCTACTTTCTCCGATGTGGTGCAAAGAGGCACAGCACCACAGCCGCTTTTGGCTCCCACTCAGGCCACACGCAGTGAGCCTGTAGCGGGGCCACCCGTGCCCAAGGTGGCAGCAGCTAGCGCTGCGCCACCACCCACAAAACAGGGCGCGCGGGCCTCCAGGTCTGCAGGCCCCAAGGTCCCTTCCCACACGGAGAGGCCGAACATGAAAACAAACGTGCGGCTCGCACGTTCGTCCAGCGTGTCGGAGGATGCGATGGACACAAGTCAAAGTAGTCCTAAGGCGTCGACGTCGGAAGGGCGGCGGGGCTCCATAGACCGAAAAAAAAAGAAAAGCCCCGAATAAGGGTGCCTGAAAACCCAACCTAGTTCCTTTCAGTACCCACATAATACAAGATGACTTTTATACACTGGAACTGTAGGGGACTCTTACATAACCTAAGCGACATAAAAGACATATTAGCCACATACTCACCTGTCACCTTGTGTTTACAGGATACAAATTTAGGCTTTAAACACGAAAACATTCTAAAACACTATAAGGTCTTCCGCCGTGACCAAGAGCAGGCGAGCCGGCTTTCGGGTGGCGTAGCCATCATTGTTAACAGTGGAATCGCAGCCCGAGAACACAAGCTTAAAACCAAATTAGAAGCTGTGGCGGCCATCCTGCACACATTTATAACACTCACAGTGTGCTGCGTTTATATAGATCCACATTTTAAAATAACACTCCAAGACTTGCAAGACCTTTTAGTGCAACTACCAGAACCGTTTTTGATGGTCGGAGATTTTAACGCCCACTCCAGTTTTTGGGGCAGTAACGAAACCGACACTAGAGGCCAACTGATTGAGGATTTTATACTCTCCAATAACCTTTGCCTTCTGAACACTGGCAAACAAACCTTTTGTTCCCCTAGCTCAGGAAAATTCAGTTGCATAGATTTGTCTTTTAGTTCGTCCTCGATTTTTACAGATTTTAATTGGGATGTCTTAGATAACCCATATGGAAGTGATCATCTACCCATACTAATTAGCTTAGCACAATCACCCGAAGTAATCCCAACTAAACCACAACGATGGAAACTGCACTTAGCCGACTGGGCACTGTTCCGTGAAAAAGCCAGCCTAGATAGAATAGTTTCTGACGACGTGAGTGTAGACGAACTAAACGAATGTCTCACAAACTGTATTATTGCCGCTGCACGCCAAGCTATTCCTCAATCCTCTGGAATAGTAAAGCAAAATCACAAATACTGGTACACAAAAGAATGTAAAGAAGCAAAAAAGAAACAAACCAAAGCCTGGGGTATTTTTCGCAGATACCCTACACAGGAGAACTTTGTAAAATTTAAAAAGGCGAGAGCAAAAGCTCGTTATATCCGTCATAGTGCAGAAAAATCTTCTTGGAAAAATTACGTGTCGTTGATAAACAACTCAACCACATCAAAACAAATGTGGGAGAAGGTCAGAAAGCTAAAAGGCAACTACTCTCCATTCACAGTCCCCCTTCTTACCGCTCCCGGTGTACAGACTAGTCTAGAACAACAGGCAGATATTTTAGGCGAATATTTTTCCGAAGTTTCCAGCTCATCCCACTACAGCGATTCATTTTTAAAATACAAAAAGACAGCAGAGAAACAAAGACTGCCGACAGGTTGCGGTACAAACGAACCGTACAATAGTTTAATTACAATACAAGAAATCCAAACAGTACTTTCTGCCGGTAAACATACCGCCCCCGGCCCAGACCAAATACATTACCAAATGCTAGCCCATCTTTCTGAACCTGCCGTAGAGGCACTTCTAAAGTTTTTAACAAAGTTTGGGTATCAGGAAAAATACCCAAAGCTTGGAAGGAAGCTATTATTGTGCCGTTTCTTAAACCCGGGAAGCCACCAACCGCTCCGAACAGTTATAGACGCATAGCCCTTACCAGTTGCCTCGCCAAGTCCTTTGAAAGTGTCCTAAACATAAGATTAACTTTTGTCCTTCAATCCCGTGAACTTCTCGACAGCCATCAATGTGTTTTTAAAAAAGGATGCTGCACCACAGATCACCTAGTCCGCCTTGAAAATACTGTCAGTGATGCGTTTATACACAGACAACAATGTCTTGCAGTCTTTTTTGACTTAGAAAAGGCATACGACACAACCTGGAGGTTTGGGATTCTGCAAGACCTTGCCGAGCTTGGCGTCCGCGGCAGGATGTTAAATTGCATAAAAGTCTTTTTATCCAATCGCTCATTCCATGTGCGCCTAGGCTCGACCTTTTCAAAGAATTTTATTCAGGAAAATGGGGTACCCCAAGGCTGTATTTTAAGTACAACTCTCTTTGTCGTAAAAATGAATTCTATTAGGAAAATAATCCCAAGGTCCAATATGTATTCTGTTTATGTTGACGATCTTCAGATAGCATGTACATCCTCAAACATATCCACTTGCAAAAGACAAATACAGCTAACAATAAATAAACTGGCAACATGGGCAGACAGGAATGGTTTCCAGTTCTCTCCACAGAAAACAGTGGCCTTACTTTTTTCACTGAAACGGTGTCTACAGACAGACCCCACATTACACCTAAACGAAACCCAGTTACCTTTAAAAACTGAACACAAATTCTTAGGCATAACATTTGACCGAAAACTAACTTTTCAACCTCACATAAATGCGTTGAAAAAGAAGGCTTCTCGATCGCTGAATATACTCAAAGTGCTTTCACACAAACACGGGTTCCGACAGGGCAAGCCTTCTACACATCTATCGCTCTGTGGTACGGTCCTGCTTAGACTATGGTTGCCTGGAGTATGGTTCTGCAAAGCCATCCTACTTGAAACGACTAGATCCAGTGCATAATTTGGGGTTGCGTCTTACCACTGGCTCTTACAGGACGTCGCCCATAAACAGTCTTTATGTTGAAACAAACGAACCATCACTTACAGATAGAAGAAGCATGCTTACATGCTCATACGTCCTAAAAATCCGTTCCCTTCCAAAACACATCTGTTATGAAATAGTTACAAAGTGTCCATCCAGAACAATCTTTAACAACAAACCGCAAACCACCAGGCCACTGCTCTTACTCTTTGAAGAGATTTGCCGGAATCTCGGCATACTGAACTCATTACCCAGCATTGCGCAAAGACGAGGTCCACTGCCTCCATGGTATGATTTTCCTACATTGTGCGATTTCACTCTCACACAGTTCCGCAAAAAGCAAACTCCACAACACCAAATAGTACAAGAATTTCTGGCACTTGAGGAAAAATACAATGGTTTCACAGCCTTTTATACTGACGGTTCGAAAACGGATACGTATGTAGGAAGTGCAGTGGTGCGAGGGAATTTGGAGACAACAATACGACTTCCACAGTGCGCATCCATCTTCACTGCAGAATGTTACGCAGTATATGTGACCGTAGAAAAAATACTCAGCGAGAACCTTGAAAACGCTATTATTTACACACTCTTTAAGTATACTTACAGCCCTCCACTCAAGAAACGCAATCACTCCTATACTTGGTGACATTATACACAACATAGTAACAGCCACAGCTAGAAGAGAAAACATTAAACTCTGCTGGGTCCCGAGTCATGTCGGCATAAAAGGCAATGAGCGAGCAGATTTCTGTGCTGTTCAAGCTCGTGGCAAGGAAATAAAAAAAGTAAATATACCCTTGAATGACTGCATGAAATTAGTACAAAGGAAGTTAAGGAAAAAATGGCAATCAGCTTGGAACAGTGAATTGAATAATAAACTACACTTAGTAAAGCCGATTTTAGGTGAATTTAAGTCATGTGTGCACCAAGAACGTTTTAAAGAAGTGATTTTATGCCGTCTCAGAATAGGCCACACGCACCTTACGCACAACTTCCTGCTGACAAAACAAGATAAACCTGTTTGCGAAGAATGCGGAGATGAACTTACGGTTAACCACATTTTATTCTCATGTATAAAACTAGAAAAACTAAGAAAAAAGTACTTCACTCAATTTTATCATGAATGCATTCCTTTCCACCCTACATTGCTTTTAGCTGATAATGCCACTTTAAAAGCAGCAGGCGTACTTGAAAAGCTGTAATTTTTTTTTAACCACTGGATCGCTTTTATACATAATACACCTCAGCCACTTTCTCATTCTTGAGAAGTAGGCTGAGGCTGTTTATTTGATTGGTTGGGAGCCTCAGGATCCTTGCTAGCCAAGGAAAGCCGCTTAGGCTGCCTGACCATCTTTAAGGCTTTTACCATTAGCCATTTCCAAATTTCTTCTCTTTTATTACTAGGCAGTACAATCTTTTTAAGTCATCTGCACCATCGCCTCTTTTTCATACTCCAAAACATTCTGTAGAAAAGCAATTCTATACCTTGTGCTTGGCGCATGATGGCCTTAGCTGCCTATGTGCCATAAAACCCAACACAACACAACTCGTCGTCCCATTGGTTGAACGCAGCAACACGGTCAAAACTGGCCAACCAATCTTCAACATCCTCGAACCGGTCTCCGTGGAAGGATGGTGGCGACCGAGGTGCGAGAAGGACGAACGGCTGGGCACTGCCGGAGTACTGACCTGTCTGGCTGCCAGTGGTGGAAGTCATAGCTCGCACAGGCCTTTTCAGTGGCTCAAACTCGGGTTGCAGGCCTCGTAGGCGACGGCTGGCTTTGTGGATAGGTGTGGCGTCCGCGCGTCGGGGAGAAGCGTCAAGGATTTCGACGGGGTCAGCGTACATGGGGTGGTACCCAGCATGGCTCCACCAAATGTCACCGACAAACGTCGCAGGACGCGGGAAGCGCAACCGTTTACTTGGTCGAGGCTTGCCGAACAGCCGTGCACATTCGAGACAAAGAAGACGTTCGGCCACGCGCTGGGAGACAGGTTCAGCCATCAATTGGCGCCGGCAGAATGTCAGCAATGTGGCAATATCGATGCTGTAGGTAAGACTTTAGTATACAAGCTGCAGTGTCATGGATTCCATATCTTTCTAGATTGTTGAGTAATATTTGATGGTTGAGGCAATCACAAGCCTTACAGAAATCCACAAAAACTCCTATGCACTATCGGGGACAAAAGTGGTATATTCCACGCAGCGGGAGCCGGAGCAACGGTTAACTGCATCGTAGCGCCATTTTACATGCGGCATCTGGGATCGAGAAAGCCAATGGGAGCCCTTTATTATCTGCTGGCATGTCACTTGACTCATTTCAATGTTTCATGCTTTAGATGGCGTTACGATGCAGTTTTCCGTTGCTCCGGCTCCCGCTGCGTGGAGTATACCACTTCTGTCCCCGATAGCACATCTCCCTGTTTTCGAGTGCCTCGAGGATTATCTCTTTTTGCATTAGTAAGGCTGTTTCAGTGGACCTGTTTGGGCGGAAACCTTGTTGTGACACATTAATCACGTTAAGCTTATTACAAAAGTTCATGAGTCTTTTCTGAATTACTCTTTCTAGATCTTGAGAAAAACCCAGCAGAACAGAAATTGCTCGATAGTTGGACCCATATCATTTTTCTGGCCAGTCTTAAAAAGCACAATTACTCTGGAGATTTGCATTAGTTTGGGAAAGCAACCTGTTGATAACGCCAGATTATATATGTAAGTCAGTAGGGGGCACTAACATTGAGCACATATTTAACTGGAAGAATTTGGATGGCATCAATATAACATGATTTGCTATTTTGCAACGAGTTGAATATATTACCTCGCGTTCATCGGTCGGATCAAAATAAATGCTGCGGTTATTCCTATTCATTGTGCAGCTCATAGATTGATGGTTTGGGGAACTTCTGACACGTTTCGAAAATTTGTTAAATTCTTCAGCAGCTTCTGTGATTTCTATGCGGCGGCCCTAAAAACGAGATCTTTGATAACTGGCGATTCTGTATAGTAACTTGTTTAGTTATTTCCATACGTGTGCACCATCTTTACAGGATTCCTGTTGGAATTGATGCTGCAGGAAACACCGCTTTTCACTTCCCAGAAAGGAATTCAGCTTATTTCTATATTGCTTAGATATTTTTAAATCTAAAAGTGGCTTCGTTTTGCGAAACTTTTATACATTCTAGCCTTCTTTTTTTTTGTCTGTAACATTCACGGCTTATCCAGTGCTTTCGGTTGTTATGATGCGGCTTTAAAATTAGTTCTCTAAATTGTTCAGAGTAAATTCGCTTAAAAATGGATCTGAATGTTTCATATGCCTCATCTGCAGTGTCACAGTGGAATACACCATCCCAGTTTTCATTCACAAGACTCGAGTAGAAAGATTCCAAGGTTACAGGGGTGGCGTTCTGGATGATTACTGTTGTCGAAGTTAGCGCATGCGTTCTTTTATCTTCACATTCAGCAAAAAGGTATATCGGAAAGTGGTCGCTTATGTCATTCCATAAAACTCCAAATATTAGATCTTTTCATCAAAGTTCGTGATAAAAAGGTCTATCAAAGTATCTGTGTACATTGTAACGCGTGTTGCAGTTTTAGTAAAGATAGCATAACCATTTGCTTCTACTGTCAAAAGGAGTCTCCTGCGCTGGGGAAGATTTGAGCACATCAATGTTGAAATCACCTGCAAGTAATAATTCCAAATTATTTACATTCACGTAGTTGAATCGAAATTCAATGTGAGAAATGAAATTATTGAATTCACCGTTTGGTGGTCGGTAGATCATGCAGTAGATGTGATTTCTCGATTTCAAGGATAGGCATTCAATATCTTCAGTTGACACAGACAGTCCAGGAATTATTTCACACACTATAAATTATTTTTAATGAGGATTTCAATGCCCCCACTTTGTTTATTAGGTCTATTTGGGAAGAAACTATTATATCCATCACGCCTGTAAACCTCTGTGTCCGATGACTACCACGTTTCTGTCAGCATTATTACATCGAAATCAAAAACACATCCATTTAGAAGAATAGAAAGCTTAATGCCTTGCTGTGGCCATTTTACAGGCGAGATGCAAAATATAAACAAGGGAGGACACTTAAACCATTTTTTTTCACGTCCTGAGCATTGCGAAGGTACAGAATCGATGACGACTCTTCTTTCTTGGCAAGAACCCTACTATTGCTTGTCCAGACAAATTTCCAGCCTTTTGCTTTCTTTTGCTCAACAGCCATGCCAAGTACTCCTTTTAGTGCTGGACAAAGATGCTCGCTGATGAACAGGGATAAGCTGGGTGAAAAACCCAGGTCCTCAGTTGGCATGCGCATCTTACGTGCTTTTTGGAGCACAGCGTTTCGCTTGGGACGGCTTTTGAACAGTACGATATTCAGTACAGAGGTGGAGTTTTTTGCAGGGACACGATGACACATTTCAATGTCGGCTTTCGCAATAGGCTCCTTTAAAACCTCACCTATTTTATCAAGAGCATAAGGAAAAAAGGTTTTCATCTTCAGGGAAAAGTATCCCTTTAGTCTCTAAGTTCGATTCCTTGAATACTGCTTCGACCCAGTCACTCGATCCTCGAGCTGTAAAACTTCCGTTTTGAGCTCTTGACATTCTTCTACTAACATTTCATTAGCCGCTTTGAGCTCTTTCTTTACTTTTGCGAGCTCATCACGTTCCTGCTTGCTGTCCTTGAATTCTTAGTTGAAAAATTCGAGACTTGCCTTTACTTCCCTTAGCTCTTTTTAAAAAAAAAAACCGTTCAAGTTTAGCTTGAAATTTGCGGATTTTTTGTTCAAGTTCCGCAGATTCACCAATCTCAAATGTAACAAAACCGTGCACACAAGCAACGGCGTTGGCAGCAGTTTGGGCAGTAAGGATAGAAATGGAACTTCACTGTGAAAAACGTTCTCACCTGCAATGATAGCGGACAACATTTAGAAGGTCTCGTCAGGCTGCCCTTGCTGCTGCCATGTGATTCCTAGGTGAAAACGCGGCCCTTTTTGCAACAGGCGCTTCCCTGGTGGACCTGACGTCACCGGCGTATTGTCGTCGTCACGTTGGCTGCCTTCCTTGCCGAGGGTTGATTCCAATGCCGATGAATACTGGCCGCGCACTTCTGGCTGCAATGATAGCGGACAAGATTTAGATGGTCTCGTCAGGCTGCCCTTGCTGCTGCCAAGTGATTCCTCGGTAAAAATGCGGCCCATTGTGTAGCAGGTGCTTCCCTGGTGGACGTGACGTCACCGGCGTATTGTCGTCGTCACGCTGGCTGCCTTCCGTACCAAGGGTTGATTCCAACAACTGTGAATACTGTCCGCGCACTTGATGCTGCAATGATAGCGGACGGACAAGATTTAGATGGTCTCGTCAGGCTGCCCTTGCTGCTTCCAAGTTATTCCTCAGTGAAAAGTGCGGCCCTTTTTGTAGCAGGCGCTTCTTTGGTGGACGTGACATCACCGGCGTATCGTCGTCACGCTGGCTGCCTTCCTTGCCGAGGGTTGATTCCAACACCAGTGAATACTGTCCGCGCACTTGATGCTGCAATGATAGCGGACAAAATTTAGATGGTCTCGTCAGGCTGCCCTTGCTGCTTACAAGTTATTCCTCGGTGAAAAATGCGGCCCTTTTTCTGCAGGCGCTTCCCTGGTGGACGTGACATCACTGGCGTATTGTCATCGTCACGCTGGCTGCCTTCCTTGCCGAGGGGTGATTCCAATACCGGTGAATACTGTCCGCGCACTTGATGCTGCAATGATAGCGGACAAGATTTAGATGGTCTCGTCAAGCTGCCCTTGCTGCTTCCAAGTTGTTCCTCGGTGAAAAATGCAGCCCTTTTTGTAGCAGGCGCTTCCCTGGTGGACGTGACATCACCGGCGTATTGTCGTCGTCATGCTGGCTGCCTTCCTTGCCAAGGGGTGATTCCAACACCGGTGAATACTGTCCACGCACTTGATGCTGCAATGATAGCGGACAAGATTTAGATGGTCTCGTCAGGCTGCCCTTGCTGCTTCCAAGTTATTCCTCGGTGAAAAATGTGGCCCTTTTTGTAGCAGGCGCTTCCCTGGTGGGCGTGACATCACCAACGTATTGTCGTCGTCACGCTGGCTGCCTTCCTTGCCGAGGGTTGATTCCAACACCGGTGAATACTGTCCGCGATTTTGATGCTGCAATGATAGCGGACAAGATTTAGATGGTCTCGTCAGGCTGCCCTTGCTGCTTTCAAGTTATTCCTCGGTGAAAAATGCAGCCCTTTTTGTAGCAGGCGCTTCCCTGGTGGACGTGACATCACTGGCGTATTGTCGTCGTCACGCTGGCTGCCTTCCTTGCCGAGCGTTGATTCCAACACCGGTGAATACTGTCCGCGTACTTGATGCTGCAATGATAGCGGACAAGATTTAGATGGTCTCGTCAGGCTGCCCTTGCTGCTTTCAAGTTATTCCTCGGTGAAAAATGCGGCCCTTTTTGTAGCAGGCGCTTCTTTTGTGGACGTGACATCACCGGCATATTGTCATCGTCACGCTGGCTGCCTTCCTTGCCGAGGGGTGATTCCAACACCGGTGAATACTGTCCGCGCACTTGATGCTGCAATGATAGCGGACAAGATTTAGAAGGTCTCGTCAGGCTGCCCTTGCTGCTTCCAAGTTATTCCTCGGTGAAAAATGCGGCCCTTTTTGTAGCAGGCGCTTCCGTTGTGGACGTGACATCACCGGCATATTGTCATCGTCACGCTGGCTGCCTTCCTTGCCGAGGGGTGATTCCAACACCGGTGAATACTGTCCGCGCACTTGATGCTGCAATGATAGGGGACAATATTTAGATGGTCTCGTCAGGCTGCCCTTGCTGCTTTCAAGTTATTCCTCGGTGAAAAATGCGGCCCTTTTTGTAGCAGGCGCTTCTTTTGTGGACGTGACATCACCGGCATATTGTCATCGTCACGCTGGCTGCCTTCCTTGCCGAGGGGTGATTCCAACACCGGTGAATACTGTCCGCGCACTTGATGCTGCGATGATAGCGGACAAGATTTAGAAGGTCTCGTCAGGCTGCCCTTGCTGCTTCCAAGTTATTCCTCGGTGAAAAATGCGGCCCTTTTAGTAGCAGGCGCTTCCCTGGTGGACGTGACATCACCGGCGTATTGTCGTCGTCACGCTGGCTGCCTTCCTTGCCGAGGGGTGATTCCGACACCGGTGAGTACTGGCCGCGCACTTGTGGCTGCAATAATAGCTGCAAGGATAGCGGAAAAGATTTAAATGGTGTCGTCAGGCGTCCCTTGCTGCTGCCATGTCTGATGAGTGCGCATAAAGGAGGACCCATGCTTTGTTATTAAAAAAATTGCTCTACGAATACTCCATCTCACAAATCGTCTACAGCACTGTGGAAAGTAAAGCTGGTTTGGTTTATGGGGGTTTAACGTCCCAAAGCGACTCAGGCTATGAGAGACGCCACAGTGAAAAGCTCCGGAAATTTCGACCACCTGGGTTTCTTTAACGTGCACTGACATCGCACAGCACACGGGCCTCCAGAATTTCGCTTCCATCGAGATTCGACCACCACGGCCGGGATCGAACCTGCGTCTTTCGGGCCAGCAGCCGAGCGCCATAACCACCCAGCCACCACGGCGGCTTGAAAGTAAAGCTGTCTCGTCCATTGAGAGCCAAGGATGACAAGAAATATTCCTTCAAATCTTTCAGTTCCGTGCCTATTTTTTAATCAATTTTTGAAACACCTCCCCCACAACAGACACCCCGATTACCACCCCGCACTCAGAGCGGTCTGCGCACGAGCTCCACACAAATACTACGGGTCTAAGGACGCTGTATGGGTGGACACGGCCTGCCCGGGCACGGCTTCTGCAGTGGCGGTTCTTTGTGACATGATTACTGTTCCCCCCCCCCTTATGTAATGCCCCCTGGGGCCCTTAAGGGTAAATAAATGATGATGATGATGACATACGGGATGTCCACTAATATCGGCCCCCCTCCCAACAACCTCCACTCCAGAATCGGCAGAGGAGGCTGCAATAGCTGCTGCCATTGCTCACACTGAAGCTCGGAACATTCTTTCCGAGTCAAATACTGTAATACTAAGTTTGTCTAGTTGCAGGAACCACGAGACCGCCTACCGCATGATACAGTCAATTTCTCCTGAGCCATCCCGCCAAGTGGAGCTTATCTGAGTGCCTGCGCGCTCTGGAAACCTTGTAACGAGGCCGGCGATGTCCACTCCCGAGGACTCATTAACAGGGTGGCGGCGGACTCGGGCCACAGCGACAAGAAAGAGCGCATGAATACATTCAGCGAGCTGACATAGGCCTATGGAGCCAAGCGGCAGCTCTACCCTCCAACCCACTCATCCCTATCCAACACCAAATGATTTGGTGCCTTCCGCAGACGCGAAACCTCCCCACCCCCTACCTACTATCCCGCATGCACCCGGTTGTCTTCACCCTGTTCCTTGTGCTTCCACCCCACTGCTACCCTAACACATATAATTATGGAGTGCCCGCCTGATCCTCCCTCGCCGGGCGTGCTCTTCACCTCGAAACAATGGGAGGACGGACGGACGGACGGACGGACGGACGGACGGACGGGGGTGGGTGGACCGGGTTGGTGCGTGGGTGGACCCTTTATATTAGACATCTAGTGCCGTGCCTGGCCCGGGCTAGCAGCCCACGCCAGTGGACATTAAAGTTTTCTCTCTTTCCGCGGCCACCCCGGTAGATAGCCTGAGCATCAAAAGTGACGACCTGGTAATGGAACTGCAGGGGATTTCAACATAAGCTTCGCTCTAAAAGTTCAGAGTTCACTCCTTCACTTCCCTTGCCGTGATCTTTCTCCAAGAAGATAGGCGCTCTCCGATTCTCCTTTCGGGCTGCACCACCCATCAGCAATACACTGGTATCTTACACAAAGCTCTTGACCCCAAATTGACCGCTGCTACCTTGAGCTCCCGCCCAATCGCTGCGGCAGCCAGAATGTACACCACCTCAGCTATACCACGTGACCACCTTCGCTTCAACTTGCTCACCAAGCGTTTTCTTACACACCACACGTGGCCCGTGCGGCTACCATCATCGCAGGTGACTTCAGTGACCCTCACCGCTCTTTGGACTACCCGCGTACCACACCCAAAGGGCGTATGTTAGTACATTTCGTGGCGAACGAAGCCATCGCTACTCTACATGGACCCCTCACACCCCACACGAATGGTCAACAGTGTCACTCGGGACACTGCCCAGACCTCGCCTTCGTAAAACATTGCCATAATGCGACTTTAGCCAGTCTCACTAAAACATTCGACAGTGACCACTGCAGGCACACAGCCAGATTTTTTTTCCGGAGAGGCCCAGGCCTCCTCGGCCCCACCGCCCTTGGATACGTCCCTGGACCACTGAATTCTTTTTGCTATCATAGCATTCAACAAGTATCGCCTGCCGTTAACCACTGCCACCATGATTCGCTGAGGTAAATGGTGCGAGGCTGTTAATACTACACTTAGGAGAGGAGAAAGTTGGGCAAGTTTACCACTTCAAGAGCCATCTTAATACTACCCGAATACAAGATAAAACGGGAATTGGCGTATAGTTTCTAATCAACTCGCATAAGCCCAGCAGTATACCACCACTCTCCGTATGTCTAATGAGACCCCGGCTGTTGACCCCCTACTCCACCTGTTGGGAGGCCCCACTCGCCCTCTCAAAGCGCTGGGTTCCGTGAAGTTTGTTCGCGCGGCTGCGTTATACATTTGGCGCTTTTGGTTCTTGGCGGTGATGTGGAGAGAAACCCAAGTCCTATGACTAAAGCGCAAGAAGGCAAGCACAATAAAAGCCTTCCCGGCATTTCCCGCGGTAACCACCTCCCGCTTACGGCTCCTACGCTGTCGCCAGACTCTCCTTCCGGGTAGCTACCCTCCGGTGGTTCCTGTGGCGACCACCCACCCATTGCGCCTTAAGCTCTCGCTATACTTCCCCTTCAACGGTAACCACCCTCCACGCGCATCTCCTTCCGAGGTAACCACCTTCCGGACGGTTGCCGTGGTAACCATTCTCCTGTTACACCTTCCTATTCTCGCCATATCCTCTGTCTGCACTGACCACTACTTCCCTGGTAGTTCCTGTGGCAACCACCCACCCATTGTGCCTTCTTACGCTCTCGCTATATCTTCCCCTTCCATGCTAACCATCCTCCACATGCTTCTTCCTTGGTAACCACCTTCCGGACGGCTCCCGTAGTACACACCCTCTGGTTACGCCTTCCTATTCTCTCGCCATACCCTCCTACACTTCCACTACCCTACTGATGTTTTCTGTGGCAGTCACCCACCCCTTAGCTCATTCTTACGCTCTCACTATACCTTCCCCTTCCATGGTAACCACCCTCCACATGCTCTTTCATGGTAACCATATTCCAGACGGTTCCCGTGGTAGCCACTACCCGGTTGCGCCTTATTCTCTCGCCCTACCTTCCTCCTATACTGACCACTACCCTCCGGGTGGTTCTTGTGGCAACCACCAACCCATTGCACCTTCTTATGCTCTCGCTATACCTTCCACTGTAACCATCCTCTACACGCTTCTTCTTCCATGGTAACCAACTACCAGATGGCTTCCATGGTAACCACCCTCCAGTTACACCTTCCTATTCTCTCGCCATACCCTCCTCCTACACTGTCCATTGCCCTTCGTGTGTTTCTAGTGGGAGCCACCCACCCTCTGCGCCTTCTTACGTTCTCGCTATACCTTCCGCTGTAACGACCCTCTAAACGCTTCTGCTTCCATGGTAACCACCTACCAGACCGTTCCCGTGGTAACCACCCTCCGGTTACACCTTCCTGTTCTCTTGCCATACCCTCCTACACTAACCACTACCCTGTTTTCTGTGGCAGCCACCTACCCATTGTGCCTTCTTACGCTCTCACTACACTTTCCCCTTCCACGGTAACCATCCCCACACGCTTCTGCTGTGGTAACCACCTTCCGGATGGTTCCAATGGTACCCACTCTGCGGCTGTGCCTTCTTGTTCTCTCGCCATACCCTCCTCCTTCTACACTGACCACTACCCTCCGGGTGGTTCCTGTGGCAACCACCAACCCATTGCGCCTTATTATGCTCCCACTATATCTTCCCCTTCCACGGTAACCCGTCCTCATACGCTTCTCCTTTTATGGTAACCATCTTCCGGATGGTTTCCGTGGTAAAATCTCTCCAGTTACGCCTTCCTATTCTCTCGTCATACCCTCCTCGTACACTGACCACTACCGTTCGTGTGTTTCCTGTGGCAACCAAACACCATTTGCGCCTTACGCTCACGCTATACCTTCCACTGTAACTATCCTCCACACACTTCTCCTTCCATGGTGACCACCTTCTGGACAGTTTAAGCGGTAAACACACTCCGTATATGCCTTCGTATTCTCTCGTCATAACTGCCGTTCGTGTGTTTCCTGTGGCAACCACCCACCATTTGCGCCTTACGCTCTCGCTATACCTTCCACTGTAACTATCCTCCACACACTTCTCCTTCCATGGTGACCACCTTCCGGACGGTTTCCGCGGTAAACACACTCCGTATATGCCTTCGTATTCTCTCATCATACTCTCCTCCTCCTGCACTGACCACTACCCTTCGTGTTTCCTGTGGCAGCCACCCACCATTTGCACCTTCTTACATTATCGCTATACCTTCCACTGTAACCACCCTCCACACTCTTCTCCTTCCATGGTAACCTCCTTCCTGACGGTTTCCGCGGTAACCACCTTCCGGTTACACCTTCCTATTCTCTCGCCATAGGCTCCTCCTACACTGACCACTACCCTGTTGTGTTCTGTGGCAAGCACCCACCCATTGCGCCTTCTTACGCTCTCACTATACCTTCCCCTTCTACGGTCCACCTTCCAGACGGTTCCCGTGGTAACCACTCCCCGGTTACGCCTTATTCTTTTGCCCTACCCTCCTCCTTCTATACTGCCCCCGGGTGGTTCTTGTGGCAACCACCAACCCATTGCACCTTCTTATGCTCGCTATACCTTCCACTGTAAACATCCTCTACACGGTTCTCCTTCCTTGATAACCACCTACCAGATGGTTTTTGTGGTAACCACCCTCCGGTTACGCCTTCCTATTATCCCGCCATACCCTCCTCCTACACTGACCATTACCAGACGTGTGTTTCGTGTGGCAACCACCCACCCTTTGCGCCTTACGCTCTCGCTATACCTTCCGCTGTAACCATCCTCTACATGCTTTTCCTTCCATGGTAACCACCTTCCGGACGGTTTCTGTGGTAACCATCCTCCGGTTACACCTTCCTATTCTCTCGCCATACCCTCCTCCTACACTGACCACTACCGTGTCGTTTTCTGTGGCAGCCAGCCACCCTTTGCGCTTTCTTACGCTCTCTTTATACCTTTCACTTCCATGGTAACCACCCTCCAGTTACGCCGTCCTATTCTCTCGCCATACTTTCCTCCTACACTGGCCACTACCCTCCGGGTGTTTTCTGCGGCAACCAACCACCATTTGCGCCTTCTATGCTCTCGCTATACCTTCCACTGTAACCATCCTCCACACGCTTTTTCTTCCAGGGTAACCACCTTCTGGACGGTTTCCTCGGTAACCACCCTCCGCTTACGCCTTCCTATTCTCTCGTCATACCCTCCTCCTCCTACGCAGACCACCACCCTTCGCGTGTTTCCTTTGGCAACCACCCACCATTTGTGCCTTCTTACGCTGTCGCTATACCTTCCACTGTAACCATCCTCCACACACTTCTCCTTCCATGGTAACCACCTTCCGGACGGTTTCCGTGGTAAGCACCCTCCGGTTACACCTTCCTGTTCTCTCGTCATATCCTCTTCCTACACTGACCACTACCCTGCGTGTGTTATCTGTGGCAGCCACCCACCCACTGCGCCTTCTTATGCTCTCACTATACCACTCCAGAGTGTGAATACCCCCCGAGATGGTTTAGGTGGTATCCACCCTCAAAGTGGATCCCGGGACAGTGCACCCACCGGCTACGCCTACAGCTACGAAAGACCACTAGTCTACCTCTACGACGACTACGAAGGCGGGAAACCAAAAAACGGGCTCTTAACAGCTGTTTTTAATCATTTCATTGAATTCTGTATAGTTGTTATGGTTTATCTTTTTGTCAGTTAGCTTTAAAACGCCTTAAACACTATTGTTCGTGTAGTGCTCACAGCGTCTTTCTGAAGAGGCTCACGGTTGGACACACCTTGTAGATATGAGGAAACCCGTTTCTGCTAGGTGCATGCGTGCATTTTTTTTCGCTGTGACATTTGCTGGTTTAATCAGTTAACTCACGCACAGTAGGCACGCATCACCTGCCACATATGTCGGCGTTCATATTTTTTTTTCCACGTAAAGAGCAGGAAACGTGCATTCAGAGACAGTCTAGAAGATTCTTAAATGAGAACCTCTTTTGTTTTGCAATGCTCGTTACAGCAATAAGCCTCTGCGACCATATTCCTGGTCACCTACTATTTTGTTTTGCGAACGCGGGCGCTCCCCTAGCTGTTAACCGCACACGATGCGCAGTGCTCAGAGTACACTAACGAAGCTCTCTTCTGGTCCGTGGCTGTTTTTGATTGGGTGTAACGCACTGAAGGCAGTGGCGCTTCCGAAGCGAACTGTGTTGCCCATGACTGCGGCGCGGCTACGCCACTCACACGCATTCTTGCAGCACTGTCGGCAGCCTCTTTATCTCGGTAGAAATGAAGTCTTAAAAAGCCGGCAGCTTCCCCGTCTGCTGGCTGTTCCTTTCTGTCGCTGCGCACTTGCGCTTTTCTCGAGCTCTCCGCTGCTTCGCCATTGCTACAGTGACCACGTGAGCCATGACTCCGTTCGTGTCTGCCTGGCTGAACGAAAAGACGGTAGGTGACAACTAGCTGATGCATCCTCGGGTGACATTTTTAAGCGATGGGGCCATCGGTATAGAAACACCCACCTGCCAGTGCAGTGGCGCATTTCTTAACCGCTGCGCCACTGCGCTGGTAATAGTATGAGGGCGCACTTCCATCTATGGATGTTAAGCAGAGAATGGCCAATTCTGCATATATGGGCATTAACCCACTAAAGATATCACGTCATATCCTTAAGGTGGAGCTTAAGTGCCCTTTCCGATTGAATAATGAGAATCTACCTTCGCACCTCTACTCGGTTTGACTGGGTTAAACCCCTATTTTTTTGTCAATAAAGTCTATAGACTTTATTTAGACAAATCCTACAGACCAGTCTCTAGGCAGTGCAAATTCTGACAGTCTGATTTGTGGCCATACGCTTTTAATAGACTTTTTCTGCAGGCAGTCGAAATACTACGAACAGAGAAAAGGAAATAATATATGAAGGCAGTCGAGACTACAGAAAGTCTATAGGCCATTTTTATAAGGGAACCCAATGAAGTGAACCGTGGGTGAGGCAGTCCCGCTTCTTTCAACGGAGGTTCGTGTTGGCAGAGCGGCCGTTAAATTTCACTACCGCTGAGGGTGCGGTGGCTAACGCGCGCTAAGGAGTGATAACAGTTGTTTTCTTTCATGATATATGGTGAAGCCCTACCGGAGTGTGTAAAGTAGGGCTCTTTTGCCAATGCAGCGTGTCGGCTGCGAATATCAACCCGCGCGGCTCCGACAGCTTACTGTTTCCGCGGCTTGCGATCCAGGCATCGCCAACGCGCACTACCAGGTGGGCCACGCAGAGCTGCTGCTTCCGGAGATACACAACCAGCTGTTTGCCGAGGACCTCAGCGCCGTGGTGAACCCGGGCCGTGCAGGACTCAGTGAGTGGCTGCCGTTTGCTTGGCGCGAGATGCCAGCGGAGGCAGCCGTGTGCCAGAACTGGACCTCATTGTGAGGAACAGAGAAATGGACGTTTGGAAGTCGCCGTTTTCAGTAACGGGCTTTTTAGTATGTTTCCCGTTCGACCACTGCAAGGGGTGTTGCTACGCACCAAACGGTGGGCGCAAAGAGAGATGCTGAGCGTGCCATCATGCACGAATATCCCAGGCCCGTGGCTGTGGCTGAGGTGGCATGATGTGCTAGTTACAGTAGTGTTTCTTTAGCTAGAAATTTAACCAGCCTAGCTGTGCTATTTGCAGACCTTAAAGGGACTATGCAATAAATTAATTGAGATTACGTAAAGCAGACTAGAGATAGGCATTCGATCACTCGTCACCCCAGTGCAAGAATTTTTGAGCTAGCATCAAGAACAGCGAAAATATAGCCGATTAAAAATTACGCTCCTCCTCTCCCCCCTCAACTCGTACACGAGGAGCACCAGAAAAAAATAAAGAAAACAGGTCTGGGACTGGGCCCCGCTCATGAATACGTCATTAGTTGACATTCGCTTTGCAACTTCCGGTTGTCGCTCCTAGCCCCCCAGCAGCAGCGTCGGCGGCGTGGCGGCATCTCTCCGGTCTCATCTCCTTCGTGGATTGCGGCGCGCGTTGGGTTTCTTTGCTTGTCATCTGTGGTAATTAGCAGTAATAAACCTGGACCTCGAGGTGCGACTGCTCGCTTTTACGGCCGTGATGGGTATCCAGTCCTATGCGTGCGCACGAAGATCCGTGCGAGTGGCTCCGGAACTCCCGACAGAAGGAGGCGGCAGAGGAAAATTGAAACCATATGCGCGAAGGCAATGCCCTGGCTCGCTTGCCCGAGAGGGTTGCGCGGCGGCACGAGCAGACGATTTTCACGGCTACCGGAAGTGTGCCCGTGACGTCGTGGTTGCCGTGGCTCCAGCGAATGAGAGCGTGTGGTGGCCTGGTGACGTCATGGTACAGTGCCGTCTTTGTTCCACGATTTTAGTTCCAAAATCGGTCACTACGAGTACACCAATCGGCCCGCGAATTTTGAAAAACAAGGTTTTTAAAAGTTCATAATAAATTGCCGGCTCATTTCCGAAGACTCGTGCTTTGTGTGAATGCTTCTTAGCATCATTTCTAAGCATTCAAAACATTTACAAGTGATTTTTTATTCGTTGCATAGTCCCTTTAAATTGGGTGTCGAGTGAAATAGTATTAAGGCCTTATAGATTAAAATTTTAAATCGAACTAAACTTTATGCGGTGGCTTATTGGCCTTGTTAGGTGTGGCAGCGTCAACATATCGTGCTTCACGCGAAAGATTGTGGAATCATAGTGAATCTACAGATCGGCATCCATCTTTATGTCGGGCAGAGAGCTGGCCTTTCTATACATACTTTCTGTCTTGCGGGCAGCCTCTCTCTGCCTGTGAAGCAGCTCGAAATAAAACGCTGCTGGAAGTTATACACTAGTGCTGGTCTCATCACTACGTCCTTGGTCGTCTTTTTTTATAGGCCTTAAATGCCTTAACTCCAATTATCGACAAACTGAGGTGAACGCCGATCGAACCTGAAAAAAATACGATGCCGAACTTATTCCGAACTTTTCCGTCCGAAAGGGAGGCAGCTGAAGAAAAAAAAAAGAGAAATCTTACTATACTTTTAGCCCCGAAGCGGGATTCAAACTAGCGCTGGCGCTAACGGAATAGCTTCGTTGCCCGATGCCTTGGGCCACTCGGCAGTCACCACAGAGGTTTGGTGGTGTGTTCAGTACTTTATTAGCTCTGAACAGAACTGGCGTAGACGGACGGCTGTCCCGGGTCCCTGTCCCAGATTAGGACGAATGTTTTTTTCAGCTGCGAAGATTCTACTCAAGCTGTCATTATTAGCCTCGTTTCTGCGCTCGCGCGGGTGTCAAGGAGCAGTTACTGCCTGGAATGAAATCTACTTCACTGTGGAGGACTCCTCTAAACATACTGGACTCACAGAATGGGAGACGTACTCAGAATATTTACTGTCTATCTCTGTCTTCCGCGAATGTGCCCGTGTTGTACGCAAGGTGTGGTTTTCCTTGGCCAGGTGCTCGCGCTACCCGAGCGTTGCGAGGCTACAGCCACATCAAGCGCCTGGTGTACATCGCCTGCCAGCCTGAAGGAGCAGCCATGGACAACTTTGTTGAGTAAGTTCTGAATTAGCCTTATTACATCTACACTGCGGCCAACATCATGCTGGCTGCTGCTTCCGTACGGGAGGCGGCTGCCCGCGAGGTGTTTACTGAGAATGGAGAAGTCGCGGCTCCCGCAGTTCTCTAACACGGCCCCTCTTTCTGCGCTAAACTGCTACAGCGCCATTGTAAATATTTGTGGAGAGGAAGGCGACGCTGTTGACAATGATCTTAGAGCAGATAACGCAGGTTATTCAACAATAATTTCGGACACACCGCTGCACATACACGGTCATTAAACATCCAGGGTAAGAAAGCGCAGATATCTCGGAATGTGCGTAAATCAAGGCAACATGTGCATAGAAAAGTGCAGACAGCTGGTTGAAAGGGAAGGGAGATTCCGCGGTATAGAAGCGTGGAGCACTCTGAGTGTACGGTAAATAGCAAGTGCTCAGAAATGCCTGGAAAGGAGTAATTAGAACGACGCACTTTTGGGGAATATAATATTGTGCCTTAATTATCCCTTTATGCAGCTGCGGCACACGCATCTGGGAAAAGATTTCTCCGGATAAAAGGTCGCCTTTGGAAGCGCCTAAAAAGTCTCCAACGGAAAAATTGCCTCAGAAGGAATCGTTCGGGAACCTACGTGACAAAAAGTTGCCCTCTCTTTGGACGGTTCCATGAATTTGAGAATAGATATTAGCATAAAGTATTTTTAGCGCACTATAAAAAAAGCCGCACCACATAGCACTTCTGCTGGTGACTTCGCTGAAGCATCCAACGATCCATAGACGCACTTACCCTCGGCCAGTTCCTTCCCGCCGCAATTTTTTGGGCTTCCCATGGTGGGTGTGCAGTAGTGATGGTGGTTGTATGGATGTAAAGCCTGCATTAGACTCAGAGTGGCCTGTCGGCAGTACCTCCGCCTGAGTCACCGATTTAAATTATTGTAACTCTACAATCATTTCCTACAATATTCTTGGCTCTCCAGTATACCATGAGTGTCCATAAGGCCAGTGTTCTCTAAAAACTTCAAGAAAGACTGTGAAACTGATCGCCACTCAGTTCGGAACCGCTCATGGTACCCCATGACAGCCATTACGTTTGTCACTGCACCAGCGGGGGATGAACGCCCGGAATCTGTTGGTTGTTTAGTCACTTCCATGCTGATAGGTGGGATCGCTGTAGCTTACAAAGTTGCGCGATTGTTGGTCCTGCGTCCTCCATCAAGAATGTCCGAGTGGACGCTCCACATCGCAGCTGGGATAAGTGGGAGGAAAGTAAATGGAGCGCTGTTTACCCGCTTGTAAGTACCGCAAACATATCATATACCAAAGGGCTCTAGTACTTCTCGGGCAGCTTCTGAGGATACTCTCTTAGGAAACAGTCCACTGTTAAAACACTTCTGCAGCTATTACGTTTAGCACACCACCTACAGGGACAACAATCCAGTTTGGAGCGCACTGTATACCGGCACTGCACGTAAGGTAAGGTAAGCTGAGCTTCAGGCCGAGGGAAAGCTTGTGCCCATAAGAAAACCGATGGGTACCCGGCAGCACTGAGGGTCGAACCTCCCACCTCCCGCATGCGAAGCGGAAAATCATATCACGAGGGATTACGGGATGTTTGCTGGCACCCGTTTGGGGACATATTTTTCCTATTTCGAAAATGGGGGTGTTTTTCCCGGGAGATGTTTTTTTTTCCGGAACCCGCGGGACACATGCGTCCCACTTGCTTCAAGTGCCGGCAAACGGAAAATGATGCGTCTAAGTACCATATTTTTGCATGTGGAATATTACTGAACCATCACACAAGACATTCTGTATTTTTCTGCATTTCGCTAATAGGCCTCCTTAGTGTTCTGTGTATTTTTACAAGCGGGGATGCACAGTTCGATGAGGCCCATCTTGGAGGGAAAATATTTTTGAAAAGTGGTTGAGCTTTCCAGCCTTTTCCATCAGTCAACTGCTTGATTCTCGAAGCAATTTTAATTCTGATACAAGTTGCATAATACGTCCAAAAACTGAGCTTAGGATACGTACCGCATTTGAGGTCTTTTTAAGAAGTCGCCCCTTTTTAGAGTGCAGCTCTTAAGCGCCCGTTCGTGGATTCAGCATCAGTCGTCAGCGTTGTTGTCTTTGTGGGCGTCACACGCCGCCTGACAACAGTAACAGGTAGCAGCAGAGCGAAAGGCCACGGCGACAGCGGAGGAGTGGACAGGTGGCTGCTGCCACGGGAAGATCTCAGGAGGGTGACACATGGCAGTGGCAGCAGGTGGAGTGTGAAAAGCTGTGCTCATGCAAATCTCGCATTACCGACTATTGTAATCGTCTGTAAATTTTTTCTACAAAGCCAGTAGTCGAAAAGGCTTGAAAGTGGCGCCATTCAACTTCTGGAGTCATCTATACCGTTTCTTTGCATATGAAGGGAGCCAACAGCCACAGAAACCAAGCAGCATGGGGGAACTTTTTTTAAATTGTGGTGTTTATTAATGGTTATTGTTAGTGATTATTTTATAGCTTAAAGGTAATTCATTAGAAAGCAGAAGAAATAACAATCACATGCCGCCCGTGTAATCCGAACCCACGACCTCTGAATTTCGCGTCCGACGCTTTACCAACTCAGACAGGGCGGCGATTGACCGGCCTTTTGCTTTTGGGGGTATTTACGTTGTGTGCAACCTAACCGTTCGAGTGTTCACCAGCGCCACCCTTGTTCATATTGACGGACGTAGTAGTACGTCGTCTATCACTGCGAGTGGCGCCTAGAAACGGGATCGAACGGTGAGCGCAGATGTGCGAGAACCTTCTTATGCTGCCAATGGCGTTAAGGCTGCCCGACAAGGGAACGAAAATGAGGGGCTCGTTGCACGAAGGAAGCCAACGGTCACCGATATCAAGGAGCATAGAGGAATGTTTCTATCTTTTTAATTGTGATATGTGTTTTTTTTCTTTATTTAAAGGGAAGTAATACTGTAACAGTATTAAGCTATGCCTTAACAGTATGACGCGATAGCGTTAATGGGTTCATTATTGTTACCGACAGATGGTTGACGTGCACAGAACAGGTTTACTTAGACGTGCTGGCATGTACAAGACAGCGGGGAGCTCGAGAGAGGAAGACGACAAACCTCTAGCCGTTAGAATGCCCAAGCCTTGCCTAGTTGCAGGTAATACACTACGGCCGCAGTACAGTGCCACTGGAGGAGTTCGTACTGTGGCATTACTCCCCCTCTGTGAAGAGCACGGATTCGGTGCCGCAACGATGGGAAGCAGGAAGACAACGGACGTCGCATGTGTCTGGCGGCTGGTGTACACATGCCTGAAGCACTAGCGGGCGTGGTACGGCTTCAACCGGGCGACGTGGACAACCTCGAAGGTCGGCCGTCTAGAGGAGCAAATTGTTATTTGGGGGAGAACTTCGTAGTTCACCTCACTGACCTGGCGGAGCACCTCGTAAGGGCCAAAATACCGGAGCAGAAGCTTTTCAGAACAGCCACGCATGCGGATTAGGCTCCAAACCCAAACTTGTTTGCCGGGCTGGTAACTAATATCTCTGTGGCAGAGGTTGTAGCGGTGTGACATTCCGTGTGTGCTACGAGGATCCACGTTCGACGGCGCGGCGTAGACGGAGACCCGTGACAGCGGCATCATCAATTACCCAGCCATGCTCTTTGAGTGACGACCAGAAAAACCGGACCCGCCGCCGCCCCGGGGAAACAGGCTTTATCCTCCCCAATTTCCGGTTACATTCCAGGACAAGGGAGCTGTCAGCGGGCCAGAGCGCGCCGTACCACAGCCGACGCTATGCGCTACCGCAAAGACGACATTCTTTCCCTCCCCCCCCCCCCCCCCCCCCCCTTTGTCGTGGGCTATCGCCGGGAAGGCACCCACAGCTTCCCAGAAGGGCCGCGACGGACACCTGTCATGGCGGACAGGCAGTACTCGCCAAGAATGTGGAAAGACAGGCGCTAGTGAATTAGCTCCGAAGAGAGAGCCTGTGTATACTCTCACTTGAGAGAGAGTGGTGGCGTTTTTGTTGTTTATTTAGTTTGTATTGTTAACAGACTCTGGGTTCGAGGCTAAGCCCAACCCAAAGGGGTGGTCCCCATCTCGCATGTTATTTTGGATTGGAGAATTGATGCTTTGGGCGGGCCACTGGAAATGACCGCCCTTAGTCCTTTGTTAATCAAGTGCTTAAAAGCACATGTAAACGGATGCAGTCGAGTCTGAGCTGGGGCTCCATGCTTAGCATGTAATGTGATGCTACTTAGGCACTAACCTGCCCGGTCGATGAGTAAAGTAGTGCAAAGTTTGTTCTGTTGTAAAATTATGCTCTGCTGTCATCATCTGCAAGCTCGCCTCCTGTTCATCTTCCAAGCCGAACGACACTAGAGGAAGGGTTTGTGAACCATCCTCGAAGAAACGGACGACTATTGAAATTCTACTGCATACACGCTCAGGACGACATCGTTAGCGAAGAGGGCCTTCAGCGCCGAAGCCCGACGGCGTGCAGCTTCTGCCAGCAACCGCTCGAGCCCAACTCCGGAGCCACTCCATTGCCCCCATGAAGTCATCGGCACGTAAGCTCGGACGCCCCAGCCTCTGATGTATAACCTTAATCATGTGTAATTATTGAATATACCTGTTTGTTTAAACTGAGCCATACGGTGTCTCTTTGCCTCTCCGTCCCGTGTGGACCTGCGCATTATGGGGGTCATCACACTGGTGTCAGAAGTGGGATCTCAAAAGCAAATGTCCTCTGAATGCTGTGACATTCATGACTTCAAAATTGTAATCAAAAGGGAATCACGGGACTGATTGTGGGACTTTTACCCCCATTTGAGAGGCTTGAGGCACTGGAGGGCTTGAAAAAAAAAAAAAAATGACTGTATCTGAGGGAGCTCCCACTCCACAGCCGTCGCTCGGAGCAAGCATGCTGGCATTAGGAAGCGTCATTCCGACGTTTACGGGAGATAAGACAGGGGTTCCAATCTGCGATTTCTTTTCCATGCTAGAAGAGATTGGGAAAATGGGGGGATGGTCCGATGCTCAAATGCTGGGAATGGCGAGGTGTAAGATGGCAGGAGCTGCTCATGATTTTGCCTGGCGAGACGAAAAAGTAAAATCCACAAAATCATTTGCGGAATTTAAGAAGCTCGAGTTTGAGCATTTCGACACTGAACCACGTCACGTGCGGGTACAGAGGTTCCGTGACGCCGGACAGATGGTAGGGGAGGACGTGCGAACGTTTGCGTCGCGGCTTCAGCGCTTAGCGCGCGATACGTTAAGCAGGGAGGAGGAAGGAGACCAGCTAAGGAAGAAATACGCGGAGGATCTACTTAAAGAGGAAATGACCGCTTTGTTCGTGGCTGGTCTGCAAGACCCCGTGCGCCGGTTCGTGCTCTCGCGCAAGCCGAGCAATTTCGACCAAGCCGTGGAGGCCGCATTGGATGAGGAACAAAATGAGGCGTTAACGACAGCCGCAGCGAGAGTACGCGTCATAGAGAGAGCGGTGCTCAACCCTGAGGTTGCTGTCTTGACAGAGCGGTTAGATCGCTTAGAACAGCTGCTATCTCAGCAGGTAGAATGCCAGGTTGAAGCGCGCGCTCAACAGCGCCCATTCGCTGGAAACCGGAGACCGCCACAAAGCTACAGGCGCGGTATGCGAGATTTTGAAGAAATCGTATGCTTCGCTTGCCAGGGTCGCGGACACATCGCCAGGTTCTGCCAAAACGTGCGCCGTGGGGAGCCACAAAGAGAAGCAGGCGAGACACGCCCTAAGCAAGCCTACAGCGGGGCTCCAGATACCGAGTCAAAAAACTAGTTAGTCCTCCCCAGCCTGAGGAGCGTGGGGAGGGAGCAGTAGATGATGAGGTGGTGGTAGTTTGTGTGGCCGACGAGGCATGCCCTGTTGTGCGTTGCAAGTTAAATGGTTGTTACATGGAATTGTTGATAGATACGGGGTCAAAGGTGACATTGCTTAAGGAGAGCAGTTTTAACACGCTTCGAAGGAAGGGGGACCGCGAGGTGTTGGAAGCGTCTGGTGGTATGGCAACCAAATTTGTAGGCATAACGGGGGATCCTCTTGGCATAAGTGGACTCTACCGGTTACACTTCTCTCTCGGTGGAATTGCATTGGAGCACCCCTGCTACGTATGCCCGGACACGGTGTCTCTGCCAAACGGAGTGTCAGGTATATTAGGGCAGGATTTTTTGAGAAAAGGGAAGGTAGTAGTCTCATTCTCTGAGGAAGAGGTTAATGCGGGCGGCTCAAAAGTTCCGTTTTTGAACAGGAGAGGGGTTGAGATTCGCATTACCGATATTGACACCCGTCAAACAGTGGGATCATTGGAGAAGGTATATTCGCGGGTTGCCGTCCGGCTGGTCGAGGAGGCGGTCGTCCTTCCTTGGTCGGAGCACATTTTGTACGCGTTTGTGCCTTCAGATGTAGAGAGCGGCGCCGTGGGAGTGCTTGAGCCGGTCGACTCTCTCAGCAATGGCCTGAAGGCAGCCGCGTGCCTCGTGACAGTTAATGACGCCCACAGAGTGCCGCTACGGGTGGTTAACTGTAGCCAGCAGCCACTGAGCCTTCCCAAGAACAAAACATTGGCTTTCTTCACCTCTGCGATAGAGCAACGTGAGCCCACCGATACGGTACTCGCAACTGTAGAGCATGCTAGTCCTTCGGCTGCTCCAAAGGTGTCGTTCGATCTTTCTCACGTAAAATCCAGGGAGAGGGAGGCTCTGGCTGGTTTGCTGAACGACTACTCGGAGGTATTCGCCGCGTCCAACCTGGATTTGGGCTGCTGTGGCGTTATAAAGCACAGGATAGAAACTGGCACTTCATCGCCCGTTTACCAGCGTGCGTACAGGATTCCTTACTCCCAACGTGAGGAGATGGAGCGGCAGGTGCAGGACCTGATTGATCGCGGCATTGTCGAACACTCAAAGTCACCCTGGGGAGCACCAGCACTATTGGTGGAAAAGCCAGATGGCTCGTATCGATTAGTAGTGGACTACCGCAAACTAAATGCCGTAACTCGCATCGATCCATACCCCATCCCCAATATACAGGAGACGCTTTCTCAGCTGGGCTCTGCCAGGTACTTCACGGTAGTGGACATGGCGGCGGGATTCTGGCAGATAGCAATGGATCCGGCAGATGCCGAGAAAACGGCATTCAACACGCCCTCAGGGCACTATGAATGGAAAAGAATGCCGATGGGTCTGGCCAACAGCCCTGCTGTCTGGCAGAGAACCGCTGATGTTATCTTGGCAGGTCTTCTGGGGAGGCTGTGCTTCGTGTATATGGATGACATTATCATATACAGTGACAGTTTTGAGAACCATTTGCGTGTTATTGAGCAGGTTTTGGTGCGACTAAGAGCAGCGGGTCTCAAGCTGAAGCCCTCTAAGTGCCAATTCCTCAAAAACGAGGTGAAATACCTCGGGCACGTTGTTTCAGCTGACGGCGTGCGACCGGACCCTGAGAAACTAAGGTGTGTCTCGGATTTTCCATCCCCGACTAGCGTCCGCCAGGTCCGGCAGTTTCTCGGCCTGATCGGTTACTACCGAAGGCACATAGAGGAGTTCGCCAAGCTCGCTAAGCCGCTCACCGCCTTAACAGCCAAAAATGTCGCCTTTCGCTGGGACGAAAACGCGGAGAATGCTTTTGGGGCCCTGAAAAGGAAGCTAATGAGTGCACCGCTGTTGCGCCACCCGGATTTTAATTTGCCCTTCGTTATGGCCACAGATGCGTCAAAGTTCGCAGTTGGTGCCGTGCTCTCTCAGGTTATCGAGGGCAAAGAACATCCCGTTGCTTTTGCTAGCCGACAGCTGAGCCCCACAGAGCAAAAGTACGGAGCTACGGAAAGGGAGTGCCTCGCCGTTGTCTGGGCAGTAAAGCACTTCAGATGCTACCTTTACGGCCGCAAATTCAAGCTAGTCACAGACTGCCATCCTCTGAAATGGGTGATGAGTGTCAGGGACCCTAGCTCGCGACTCGCTAGATGGAATCTACACCTGCAGGAATACTGCTTTGAAGTTGAGCACAAGTCAGGAAAGACACATCTGAATGCTGATGCACTCAGCCGCACAGCTGCCGTGGCAGCTATAGAAGAGTTTGTCCCCGTAGTCGACCCCGCCGAATTACGCACAGAGCAGTGCAAAGATCCTGACCTGAAGCGAATAATCGAAAGCTTAGAGGGCGCACCGTCTCATCCCGAACAGCTAGGTTATTTCATTGACAAAGACGGCACCCTGTGTCGGCGCACGAGGCCAACCAGGAAAGGGAGACCAGAGAAAACCGCTTGGGAGAGAGTCGTCATACCTCGGTCGTGGACAGAAAGGGTTCTTCGCGCGTTTCACGATGCGCCATGCGCCGGTCATTTTGGCGTAGCGAAGACACGCAGGCGTGTGGAGCGTTTGTACTTTTGGAGTGGCATGCGACAGGATGTTAGAGACTACTGTGCGAAGTGTCATTCCTGTCTCGAAAGAAAAACACCCAAGGGACGAAGACCAGCTCCAATTCAGCCGTTCCCTGAGGTTTCGGCTCCCTTCGAGCGGACAGGTATGGACATAATGGGCCCATTGCCCACGACCACTTCCGGAAACAAGTACATTTTAGTATTTGTCGACCACCTTTCAAAATACGCGGAAGCGGTAGCACTCCCAGATCAGAAGGCAGACACGGTTGCAAGAGCATTTGTCGAACAGATCGTGCTCCGACATGGACCCCCGAGGCAACTCTTGACAGATCGGGGAACGAACTTCGTGTCGCAGCTAATGAGGAGAGTTTGCGAGCTGCTTAAGATCGCTAAGAAGCAGACAACACCGTACCATCCGGCTTGCAACGGCGCGGTGGAGCGACTGAACCAAACCGTGGCCGGGTTCCTGTCGCATTTTGTTTCGCGCGACCAGCGGGACTGGGACTTGTGGCTCCCGTATGCAATGTTTGCCTACAATTCCGCAGCACACGAGAGCACGGGCGAATCGCCATTCTTTCTTCTCTACGGCCGAGACCTGGACCAGCCTAGTGAAGTGCCAGAGGGCCCCCGTCGTGTCCCATACGCTTCACTGGACGACTATAAGGTTGAGCTAGAATCGCGCTTGCAAGTGGCGAGGGACATCGCAAAGGAGTCCTTAAAGAAAACGGTGAAGCGCAGGAAGGAGGTGCACGATCGCAGTGCTAGAGACGCGCCGTTTGATGTGGGGGACAGCGTGTACATTGAAAACTGCCAAAGGCAGATTGGGCTAGCTCGTAAGTTCCAGACGAAGTGGAGAGGACCGTGCGAGGTTGTCGAGAAGCTTTCTCCGGTAAACTTCAGAGTCCGAGACGTGAACCGGCGTTTGATAAGGATACACGCAAATCGCCTCAAGTCGGCACCGGTTCAGTATTCACGAAATGAGGAAAGGGAAAGCGCGGATTTTGATGGGGACAGAAGTGAAGCGGAGCGCGCAGATAGTTCGCAAGAAACGCCCTCTCCTGCATTTGTTCGGCAGGCGCCCGAGGTGACGGCCGGAATGCCACCGGATTTACTTCATGCATTGCTAGAAGAAGAAGCGCGCGAGGTTGCCGCGCAGATAACGCCAGGAGAGGCTCCTGCCACGAGCCCTCGCGAGTCCCAAAGCAGACAAAGGGGCACAGACTTACTTAGTATGACCCATGAAGGCCGATATCCGCTGCGAAATCGGAAAGCTAAGTCGGACTAATGGCGTAAACAGAGCGGAGTTGTGAACTGGTTAGAATTGTGTAATGCCGCAGCTCATAACATTGCTATGTGCTTATGTGTTAAGTTGTCGGAGTTGGTAGTTAAACCTTTCTGTCATTAAGTAACACCTTCACAGGAGAGCATGCGGAGCGCATGCAGAACCTGCCCTACTTCCTTTCGTTATCTATATTTTTGTCTGTGCCGTGATCGTGCTAGAAGTGGGAGCTCCTTTGTAACTGTGGTAAATTTATTTCGTCCAGTTTGGACTAGAAAGGAGAGGCTTGGGTGCTGAGTTTCATGTTTATCTGTAAAAGAGGATCAGTGCTGCCCCTGGAGACGCCAGTATTGACAGCGGAGGCATATGGTGTTGTGCAGTTGTGTTGAGTGCAGCGAAAAGTGTTTTGTCGGACGCACTGTGCGAGGCGATTCAGAAAGACAAGGGGAGCTGCGTGGACTCAAATGTTCGGAGAACATTCTTCTGGAGGGTGAGCGAGTGTGACATTCCGTGTGTACTACGAGGATCCACGTTCGACGGCGCGGCGTAGACGGAGACCCGTGACAGCGGCATCATCAATTACCCAGCCATGCTCTTTGAGTGACGACCAGAAAAACCGGACCCGCCGCCGCCCCGGGGAAACAGGCTTTATCCTCCCCAATTTCCGGTTACATTCCAGGACAAGGGAGCTGTCAGCGGGCCAGAGCGCGCCGTACCACAGCCGACGCTATGCGCTACCACAAAGACGACATTCTTTCCCCCCCCCCCCCCCCCCCCCCCCCTTTGTCGTGGGCTATCGCCGGGAAGGCACCCACAGCTTCCCAGAAGGGCCGCGACGGACACCTGTCATGGCGGACAGGCAGTACTCGCCAAGAATGTGGAAAGACAGGCGCTAGTGAATTAGCTCCGAAGAGAGAGCCTGTGTATACTCTCACTTGAGAGAGAGTGGTGGCGTTTTTGTTGTTTATTTAGTTTGTATTGTTAACAGACTCTGGGTTCGAGGCTAAGCCCAACCCAAAGGGGTGGTCCCCATCTCGCATGTTATTTTGGATTGGAGAATTGATGCTTTGGGCGGGCCACTGGAAATGACCGCCCTTAGTCCTTTGTTAATCAAGTGCTTAAAAGCACATGTAAACGGATGCAGTCGAGTCTGAGCTGGGGCTCCATGCTTAGCATGTAATGTGATGCTACTTAGGCACTAACCTGCCCGGTCGATGAGTAAAGTAGTGCAAAGTTTGTTCTGTTGTAAAATTATGCTCTGCTGTCATCATCTGCAAGCTCGCCTCCTGTTCATCTTCCAAGCCGAACGACACTAGAGGAAGGGTTTGTGAACCATCCTCGAAGAAACGGACGACTATTGAAATTCTACTGCATACACGCTCAGGACGACATCGTTAGCGAAGAGGGCCTTCAGCGCCGAAGCCCGACGGCGTGCAGCTTCTGCCAGCAACCGCTCGAGCCCAACTCCGGAGCCACTCCATCGCCCCCATGAAGTCATCGGCACGTAAGCTCGGACGCCCCAGCCTCTGATGTATAACCTTAATCATGTGTAATTATTGAATATACCTTTTTGTTTAAACTGAGCCATACGGTGTCTCTTTGCCTCCCCGTCCCGTGTGGACCTGCGCATTATGGGGGTCATCACAGCGGCGAGCGTCGTGGGCTTGCTGGTGCCGGATGCGCTGTCGGGCGAGTTGGCGGGCGGCCTCGGCGTGACGAACGAATTGGGCAGAATTTATAGCAGAGGAGGTAGTGCTACCTGGAATCACCAGTGCGTGCAGCGTGGTTGTGGCTTCGCGGCCACGCACTAAACGAATTGTAGTGAAGCGCATCTTTTCTTGTATAGCAGTTTTGTAGGTTAATGTGACATAAGGGAGTATGACGTCCCAGTTCCGGTGCTCTGCACCGACATAAATGGAAATCATGTCGGCGATCGTCTTGTTGAGCCGTTCGGTAGTCCGTCTGTTTGAGGGTGGTAAGCGGTTGTTTTGCGGTGACTTGTGCCGCTAAGGCGCATAACCTCCTGCGTAAGGGCCGAGGTGAACGCCGTTCCCCTTTAAGTTACAACGATGATGGGTGCACGTACCATGAAGAAACACAATGTTTTAAATGGAAAAGTTCGGAAGTTCCTCAGCGGCACAATGGGGAAGAGCAGTCTCAAGTACCGGCTGAGGTAGTCGGTGGCGACCACAATGTAGCGGTTACCCAGCGAGGACTCCGGAAACGGGCCGAGTAAGTCCATGCCGACTTGGTGGAAGGGGACCTGAGGCGGATCAATAGGCTGCAGTAGGCCGGCTGGCTTAGTCGTCTGCGTCTTGAGACGTTGGCATTCGCGGCAAGTTCTGACGTAACGCTTGACAACTGCAGCAACCGCGGGCCAGTAATACTTTTGGCGTATCCGTGCCAAATTGCGGCAAAAACCTAGGTGACCAGAAGATGGGCCATAATGGCAGGCCTGCAGTACTTCGTCTTAAAATGCCGCAGGTACAAAGAGCAGATAGACAGCTTCCGTCTGGATGTAGTTTTTCTTATACAAAACGCCGTCGCCTAAACAGAACGACGACAGTCCGCGTGAGAAGATTCGCGGGGGAGACTGATCGCTTCCTTCAAGATACTCAATGAAGGTCCGTAGTTCACTGTCGTCTATGTGGTACTGAGTGGGAATGGACGTGCAGATGGCACCAAAAAAACAGTCATCGTCGGGATCAGCTCAATTGACCTGGATAGGAGCACGAGACAGACAGCCGGCATCACTGCGCATCCTACCGGACTTATAGACGATGGTGACATCCAATTCTTGAAGTCCAAGGCTCCAGCTGCAAGCCGTCCCGGGGGATATTTCAGGTTCGCCAGTCAACACAGAGAATGATCACTGGCGACTCTAAAAGGGCGGCCATATAAATACGGGCGAAATTTGGTGACTGCCGACATAATTACCAGGCATTCTATTTCAGTGGTGGAATAGTTCGCCTCGGATCATGACAAGGTGCGGCTTGCCTAAGCGATGATGCGTTCAAGGCCATCTTGCCACGGCACAAGGACCGCACAGAGGCCGATGTTGCTGGCGTCTGTGTGCACTTCAGTTCGGCTGACTCGGCGAAGTGTCCAAGGATGGGCGTACTTTGAAAACGAGTGCGGATATCTTCGAAGGCCTGTTGTTGGCTCCTGGCCCCAGAAGAACGGTTCGGCAGCTTTCGTGAGGCGGATGAGAAGCTCAGCGATCTGGGAAAGGTTCTGCACAAAACGTCGATAATAGCCGCCGAGAACCAGAAAACTGCAAGCACTTCGCCTATCTGTTAGCATGGGAAATCAGCGTTGGAGGATCTCTTATCGTGGTCAGGGCTAACTCCCTTAGTGCTCAGGATGTGGCCCATGAACTTCAAATCTTGGAGAGTGAAGTGACACTTTTCGGCCTTGAGGGAAAGACCGGCCGAACGAATTGCTGCGAACACAGCGCGGAGGCACCTAAGGTGCTCTTCGAGCGTGGCTCTTCGAGGGTGCTCTTCGAGGTACACGAGGCAGGACTGCAATTTCAGATCGGGAAGCACGGTGTCCATCATCCGCTGGAAGGTTGCAGGAGCCGAGCACAGGCCGATGGGGAGCGCCCGGAATTTGTACAGACCGTCCGGTGTAATAAAAGCGGTCTGTTCCCGGTCGCGTTCATCCACCTCGATTTGCCCGTAGCCGCAGTGTAAATGTAGCGACGAGGATTATGTGGCGTGGCGCAGCCAGTCCAGGGAGTTAGCAATGCCTGGCAGAGGATAAACGCCTTTTTTGGTGACTTTGTTTAGACGTCTGTAATCAACACTGACCCGCATGGTTCCATCTTTCTTCGCCACTAGAACAACAGGCGACGCCCACGGGCTCGTTGACGGCTGTACACGTCGTCCTGGACCATTTCCTGAACTTGTCGGCAAATGGCATCACGTTCCTTCGGAGAGATTCGATAAGGCGGCAGACATAGCGGTCGCTGGCTTGCGTCAACTATAATGCGGTGCATTGTGAGCGGAGTCTGCCTAACCTTGGAGCTCGAGACAAAACAATCGCGGAAAGATTCGACAATGCTCTCCAGGTAGCGTCTCTGACTAGACGGGAGGCTCGGGTTCACATCCGTTTTTCATGAGTGGTCGGCGCCTCCAATAATTCCGGGTTTTCGGACAGCGCGTGCTGTCGCTAAGTTCTTCGGAATACGCAGCAGCCGCTTTTCCAGATAAACACTGAGGTTCACAACCAAAATTGGTTACCAAAAGTTCGGTTTGCCCATTGTTCAGTTCAATAATTTCACGAGCTACACAGACTTGCCGACCTAGGAGCAGCGACATGTTGGTTTCATCGATGCCAGGAGTGGCGCGGCTGTTATCGCACTCTACGGTAACAAATTTGCTGGGTTTTAACGGTGTCAATAAGTGGTCGTCACAGACGCGTAACTTAGTCCTGCGTGGCTCCGTATCGTCGTCGACTGGGCGCTGGCTGGAAAACAACACGATTAGCTCCTGAAGGTTGATGACTGCACCGTACTCCTGAAGGAAATCCAAACTGAGTATGGGGTCCTTGGAGCACTCGGCTAACACAGCAAACCAAACAAGGAAAGTAACACCGCGGATCTGGATTCGCGAAGTGCAGGCGCCAATCGATGTCCCCACATGGCCACCGGCTATGCGGATCTGCGGTCCAGATCAATGGGTCAGAACCTTTCTGAGGGCCGTGGCTAACCGAATGCTCATTACAGAAAAATCAGCGCCTGTATCCACGAGTGCGGTAACGTCGTGGTTGTCGGCGCCTACCGGAATTTCGGCGCAGACCAGTGGGTCGCAGCGCATTGTTGTGAAGTCATCTGGTCAGGTCGTCGTCGGCCGGATCGTCGAGTGGAGGCTCTTGACTCGATCCAGTAGCGGCGGCCCTACCCCCCGGAGGACGCAGTCTTCAGTTTTCTTGATGTAAGGACGTACCTCTGAACTGGCCAGAGGACGGCGGCCAGCTGGGCAAAGAGAACCGCCTAGGGGATGGCAATCGGGGAGTGTCGGTCGGCAATCGCGTCTCTGCGAAGTAAAAGGGCTGCACGTTATCGCCCAGGTACTGCTCGATATCCCGCGGCTGTCTACCATAGCGCGGTCAAGGTGCGTCAGGTGAAAACCCTCTCAAACCCATTCTGCGGTAGGGGCAGTGGCGGAGGATGTGGCCAGGCTCCCCGCAGTGGTAGCAGAGCGGCCGATTGTTTGGCATACACATGGTGGGCCTGAAGTCATGTGCGGCACAGAGGATGCTGCTGCGATTGGGTACTGCAGAGAGGGCGCAGGAGCGACTGCACAACTCGCTGGATTTCATCACGGACCACGTCCGTTACATCACCGCCGCTGGCCTGTGGAGCTTCGAAGGGAATTGTCGCCAGTTCCTCACAAGCTCCCAAAGCTTTTTGGCGGACAGCGACATAGGCGTGTGCTGGCAAGCGGCTGCTACAGTAGCCTGACGACCGTAGTGCGCGCCCTGTTCCTGCAGAGAACGCTCGATACCCGTTGCCTCCTTGGTGATGTCGGACACCGTGCTTGGCGGGTCCTGGACCAGTCCGGCAAATAACTGGTCCTTTACGCCGCGCATTAGGTGACGTACCTTCTTGGCTTCGGGCATAGCAGGGTCGGCCTGCTTGAAGAGCCACGTCATGTCCTCGATGAACATGGCCGCGCCGTTGTTCATTTGCTGTGACCTCGAGTGCAGGGCAATTTTAGCCTTTCTTTCGCTGGTACTAAATGTCGCTAGCAGCCCTCGGCAAGAAACCTCCCAGTCGGTAAAGGAACCTTCCTGGCTCTCAAAGCACGTCTTGGCCAAGTAGTGCTGCGCGAAGTAGACGTTGCGCAATTTGCGCTCGCCGTCCCACTCATTGAAGCCCACCACTCTGTCAAACCTCGCCAACCATGCTTCAACATCCTCGAACCTGTCACCGTGGAACAGTGGCAGTGGCGGAGATGCGTGAAGGATGAACGGTGGTGCATTCCTGGAATGCTGAGTTGTCTGGCTAGCCGCGGTGGACGTCATGTTTCTTACCGGCATTGTCAGTTGGCCGAGCTCCGGTTGTAGGCCTTGCAGACGGTCGCTCGTCTTGTGGATGGGTGCCGAGTCCACGCATTGAGAACAGGCATCAAAGGTGTCCTCGAAGTCAAGGTACATGGGATTCTACCCAGCAGCTCCACCAAATATGTCACCGACAAACGGTTGACGTGCAGGCACGATGGAAAGAAATGTTAACAAAGCGTAGCATAGGCGCTCCACCGTTTGCATTTCTCTTTATCTCGCTTGTACTTCGGTGGTCGCAAAAAGATGCTATAGAGTCGTCCATGATACATTCCAGGACGACTCTTACGTCGTTTTCTTACCACCGAGGTAGAAGCGGGATAAAGAAAAATTCGAACAGCTGAGAGCGTAGGCGCTGCGTTGTTCGCGTTTCTTTCCATTGCGATAGTACACACAACAGGTTTACTTAGACGTGTTGAGATGTGCAATACAACAGGGAACTCGAGAGAGGAAGAGGACAAACCTCTAGCCCCTAGAATCCGCAAGGCTTGCCAGGTGGAAGGGCTCATACTGCGGCAGTATATGCGGATTGGTCATTCTTGAGTTTATAATGATAGATCCCTTGGAGTCTTCATAGCACTCCTGTCGCAGTGGTGCAGCGGTTAAGAGATGCACCTTTGCTCTGTGGTGCAGGTGCTGCCACCGATGGGGCTTGTGAGACCCAGGTTGTTCTTCCCCAGCAAGCTCTCGCGACCAGTCATTATTTTAACTGCCGCTTGTCACAGCGGTTAGTTTGCTCACAACCCGGTGTGATTGTGATGACGCCAGAAGGTCACGTGAACAAGAATGGCCGGCTGTGATTCATCAAACGGTCGCCGAAGCCGGATAATTTTTTCCTATATAGAGGGGTACTGAAGCTCGCGTTAAAAGCAACCACATGCCGCTGGTTAAGTCGATCCCACGATCTCCGAATTTCGAAATCGTCGTTCGTGACGTGGCGTAATTTCAGTATAAATTTCGAAGACCTGTATTTGGACCGAGAGGCGCGGATATTGGGGCGTCTTATTGGCATCACTGTTTCGAGCGCAACCCACACTAACGATTTCCTGTTCCAAGGCTGTTGCGCATTTAGAATGAATATTTCGGCAGTACATCGAGTCAGGAAGGTCTTGTGCAAACGCAGATATGCTGCGCAAGAAGTGGCAATGTACGCTACGAAGTAACTGTACTAAATGAGAAAATGATATCTGTTTTAATGGACATTAATGTAGTGCGGCTTTCAATATCTTTTAAGTAATGAGCTGAAAAGAAAGTGAACGGCCCCATAATATGGGTGGATATCGCGAGGGTGATATTAAGAGAATTGCGTTCATTGTTTAGGTGGTGAAATGTTTGCCAGTGAGATGGGCTGCCAGAAATGCGCCTCTTTGTTGTGCAGGCTCTGCGACAGCCGGGCCCGGGCTCGCAAGGTGGGGCCCCCGTTCCGCCTGCTGCTCGCCTGCCCCGTGGACATGTTCCCGCAGACGCGTCACTGCGAACTCGTGCTACTCTTCGGGCGCTCCTAACAGGACGAAATAAATCACCTTCAGCACCCCTGGCTGTTATCACTGCTGCGCCAAAAGAGACTTTTTGCCCACTCTTGCGTCACACCAGTGCCAAAAGTTGGATGAAATATTTTGGCTACGTGCTGCTTCCACGACTGTGTCAGAGGGGAAGGGTGCCGAAACGTTCAAAACGTAACACGCATAAAGTCAACTCTTCAGTGGTTCGAACCGCTGCTTTCCTGAACTCTCGGTCAACAACTGTGGCATGTCTAAGCAGCGCGTTTCCAAGCTTGACATGCTCGATCCTTCGCTTCCCTCGTGCGGTCTATCGCCACCGCGTGGCAAAATGGCGGGGCCTTGCATGAAAAAAAAAATTCTGAGGGCACTTACTTTGCTTATGTGCAGGAATGCGACAGCATGGAACTTTCTGTAACGCCGGTTTTATCCCTTCTCTTACGGGTGTCCAATGATATATGAGACAGATACTGCACCATTTCCTTCCACAAAAACCAATTATTATTATTATTTTAATGCGACAGCTCCTGTCCCAGAAAAGCCCATGTTGTCAGCGTCAGCTGTGAGGGAGAAATCTCTCCTCCTCCTCTTCGCAATGTACACCACTGCCCCAACAGATAGCGGGCGATGGCAGCGTAAGGAAAGGAAGGGACACCTGTCATATTTCAGTGGGCAATCAATGGGAACCCACCAGACTGTGCCATAAGGAAATGAAAATTTATTTTAAGGAAAGGAAGTGGTCAATTATTATTAAGGAAAGGAAGTGACCCATCTGACATATCTCTCATTTCAGCACAGTGGGGCCACTGTGTGGAATCATGGGGCTCACAAACAATATAATAATAGTTGGTTTTTCGGGAAAGGAAATGGAAATGGCGCAGTATCTGTGCAGTATCTGTCTCACATATCAGCAGACACCTGAACCCTGCCAGGGAAGGGATTAAAGAGGGACTGAAAGAAAGGAAGAAATGTGCGTAGTGGTAGGTGAACAACACAGCGCACATCCAAAGCGCGTTCGCCGCGGAAGCTATGCTGGCATTCGTGGCATCGGGTTTGTCGAGAACGATGTGCCGACGAGCTACGACTGCAACGTGAGTCCCGCGCGTTTCGGCAATGTGCCTGGCAGCGAACAGTAGGCCTCAATGGCAAAGCTGTACGCCTTCTTGTGTTGACGGGCAGAGGGGGCTTTTTGGTCGCACAACCATTGCAATGTGCGCTCCGAAATATGCGGAACGACGGTGAAGTTCATCGTCCAACCTGAGCTGCTCAGACTCGGAAAGCATAGTGGCTGATACATGACGAGAGGTCTTGCCTGGCAGTGGTTTTACGTGGTTTGCCGCTCCGCGCGTCCGTTTCACCGTACGTAGCGGAGCGGTTTGTCTAACGGGCAAGGCGTCGCGCCGAACGGGCGATGGCGTTCCGTGGACTCCCTGGCAGTGCTGCAACACGCTGTCACGTTCCACTCTTAAAGGCGAAGCTTAAGCGTCCTCCAATTTTTTCCACAGGGCCTGTAGGCATTGCATTTTTGTTATTTTTACTTTTGTTTGTTTTCTTTTTAGTTTTGTTTTGTTTTTCTTTTTATCATTTTTATTTTACCTTGTTTTTATTACCTTTATGATTGTTTGGTTTTCATGTATTACTAATTAATGACTAATTAAATTACTAATTATTAATGACTAATTCCTAATCGCCCATGGCTTAGTAATAGACCATATGCAAAACTGCTTGGTCATCCGCCAACACTGGGCGCCGAAAGTCTAGTCGCCATCTTTGTTGCGGCGAGTGTTCAGCTGCCAGCCCAAAATATGTGCCAGTTGTTCGCCATATTGAGGTCTATTTGTATTTGAGCAAAAGTTTTATACGATGGCAAGACCTCTCGTCATGTATCAGCCACTATGCTTTCAGAGTCTGAGCAGCTCAGGTTGGACGATGAACTTGACCGCCGTTCCGCATATTTCGGAGCGCACATTGGAATGGTTGTGCGACCAAAAAGCCCCCTCTGCCCGTCAACGCAAGAAGGCATACAGCTTTGCCATCGAGGCCTACTGTTCGCCGTCATCGCTTCGCACGAACACATGTGACTCGGGGTAAGCAAACTTTTTGCTGTAGACATACTCTGCGAACAGCGTCCGACGCCAGCGTTGCCCCGGCGCTCTGTACTCTTCCATTACGCGCATACCCAAAGTCGTAACTCGCTCACTTGATATGGAAGTTTCGTCGCAACTGAATAGTGGGAGCTTCTCTTTCTTCGTTTCAAGGAGCATTTGTGGGCGGAAGCAACAAGCGCGAGTAACGTTATGTTAGGATGCGACCGGTTTCTGTATGTTGAAGGGGCGGATGCCGAATCGTCACAGAAACATTTTGCGAAACTGACATACCGATGCAATCGAATGGCCACGTGCCCAGAGCGGTGCATATTGCTTTGCAAATCGGTTCTTACAGTTTTCTCTCAACCACCGCAGTGGCTTAGTCGGCTAAGGCGCTCTGCCGCTAAGTGCGAGATTGGGGGATCGAGCCTCGTTCGCGGCGGCTTTGTTTCGATAGAGGTGAAATGCAAAAACGCCCTTTTACCGTACATGTACTTGCGTTCTAGGGCACGTTAAACAACCCCAGGTAGTCTAAATTAATCCGGAGCACTTCACTACAGCGTGCCTTGTAATGATATGGTGGTTTCAGTACGCAAAACCCCAGGATTTGACTTTTAGATGCATCTCGTGGTTTTTCGAGTGGTAACGTTACTTATACAGAAACAAGTATTTGTTACCAGACCAGCGTTTATTGATTGCTAGAGCCAATTTTTAATTGCAGTTGTAATCATGAAACAAACAGTGGTCGTAAAGTCTTTATGCAAGAGTTGTATCTTATGTGCATTGAGATGTCTCGGTTCTTGGGCACTCTCCCATCAATGCACATACTAGTGTTACAGGATAAGTTTTGAACCTCATGAGTACCACAGCACTGTTTTGGATTTTCTTTTCAGACTTGGTATCGTCCACGTGCATTGCACATGTTTCCGCAGTCAGAAGAAAAGTGGCCGTCCCTACAATGTGCAGATGTCTTTTCACATTACCACCGGCGTGCTTAGTACCACTGCCTGCGAATACCCAGCAGGAAAGAGTGGAGCCTGCAGTCACGTCCTTGCAGCAGTACGCCTGCTAGCCCTATTGAAGGAGCAGGGATTTGCAGAGCCGCCACCAGAGCTTGCCTGCACGGAGCTGCCTCACCAGTGGAGATGCCCAAGATAGAAAGGCATCAAGCCTGCAAGTGCTCTCGACGTGGACTGGCGAGCCCCACGTGAAGGCGGTGTGCAGTTGCCAGTGACTGCTCGCCTTTCAGGTGCAAGCCTGGACTACCAGGATGAAGATAGCCAAGTTGCCGCAATCCAGTCACTTGGTGCTGAGCTGGAGGCACTGGATGACCTTCCTTTTGCCGCTGTTTTGCAGGACGTGCGGGTTCCTCTGGTAAAGACAAAGGCAGGCCTTGCTCCAGTAGGCTCTCCACTGACATACCAGCAGTCGGACAGTCCACACGATTTTAAGACCTGGATATCATCCACCATTGCCCCCAGTGAAGGCACGAATTGTGCTGTCCCACGACTGGAGCTGTTTACTGGTGCAGTGCCACACACATTCCCTGCTGTCTTCACAGCTGATGAACAACAAATTCTGATGGTTAGCACATTAGTTGTTGCTTTCGTTCACTGCATTTATCGGGTGCTTTTGCATGTTTGCCATGTATTTGTGGTAGCAAAAGTGTTTTGTCCAGCATATAGCGACTTCTTTTTACATATGACAGTAGGCATGCTATTGAAATAATTCTGCTGTCCTAACTGTGCCATTAGTGCATACTGTCTATTTACATTCAGGTCTGAGTGAATAAGAGCACATATTGAGCACCATGTTTGGTAAATATTTGACATTCATTGACGAGGCCTTGCTGGCACTTACACACCATCTACATGCCACGTCATGGGAAGTGTTGCTGCTGATCTTGCTAAAAGGTTTGAAGTGTAATCTCTCAGAGTTCACTGGCTGTGATAGCACCATCCAGGATGCAAGGCCATTTAGTCTGGCGATGGCCGTCTGCTATGATAGTGCTCAAAGCATGCATGTCTAACTATACTATTTAGACCTGCTGCTCTTAACCACTGGGCATAAAGTGCTCTTTATCTCATGAACTGGCTTACAGAACGATTACTGTTCTCACCTCCTATGTGCACAGCTAAAACTGCTCACTTTCACAGCCAGCTGCGTGTTCTTGCTCTTTTTCTGTTGCGTTTCCGGTTTTTTATTGTGCAATTTGTCATTCACATAATGTGCATTGAAAGTAATGAGCATCAGTCAGAGCTCACCTAGCTGCCATATTACTTTTGACGAGTGCCAGGGGCAATCATACAGGGTAAAGAACCAGCATGGTGACCAGAATATTAATATGCTTATTTACCAACCACAGTGATAGCCATGTTAAGCCATGCAATCAGCCCTTTGCTAAAGGTACTGTAGCTTAATAATTCACAAAAAATACCAGTTAGTGGTTAAAGTGAACTTAAATGTCATAATGAAGCAGCACTTCTCTCTGGTTGCGGTCTTGTACTTTCCATTTACAGCCAAGGTGACCATCAGTTCATGGCTCATGTTTTCTCTCAGAATGAAGTGTTTGAGAATACTAAGCCGTGAAGCATGCCGCATGTTTGCACAGCCAACAGCTCGAACTTTCTATTGCATGCCTCATGTTTGCACAGCCAACAGTTGAACTTTCTGTTGCCATTGTCGCAGCCAAATGCTGCACAGTGATTATAATGCCTGCGACAGAGGGTGATTTATTTCTCCTGCTCCACCCCTTGTAGATGGCCTAGTGTAAGGCAGTGTCTTGTTAACACTTCATAGAATAGGCCAAAAATCTGAATAGCTCTGAAGCATGATATAACAACACAAACAGCTGTGCGGCGGCTGACAAAAGGCATGAAAGATGACGGGCTTGCAGTGAATTATGAAAATTTCAGTTTGGCCATTGAATCGATCAACATTTTGCATGCTCACATTAGCGTCATCTGATGCACTTTTACTAGCATAAGTCGAAAAAGACGATGTGCACCAAGCAGGATTATTGAGAACAGCTGAAATGCAACAAAGTGAAGACTTGCGGGAAATGCATATTTTCTTTCCTAACACCTTCAGCTTAGTCCTGAAGAAGCCCAGGAGCTAGAAGCAAATACCAGGCAGCAGGCCCTGACTGACAAGTGGCACTCGGCACGACGACACCGCTTCACAGCATCTACCTTTGGCAAGGTCATGAGGCGAAAAGAATGGACAGAGAAAGGTTTAAGGAATCTCTTGGACCCAAAGGATCTGTCCTGGGTACGGGCTGTACAGTATGCAAAAAAAAAAATGAGGCTCTTGCAGCAGAGCGGTATCCCGTTACAATGAGAGCTGCAGGACACATGACCTTGCAATATTGTGGCCTTGCTGTGACCCTGGCTTTCCATGGCTAGGCGCAAGCCCCGATAGGTTGGTTTTTGACCCGAAAGAAGGCACCTATGGTGCTGTGGAGATAAAATGCCCCTATTCTTTGAAGGACAGTGAAGCTAACACTGTAACCAGCAAAAACTTCTGTCTTGCATTTGTTGATGGTACACCTCAGCTCAAGAGAAATGATGAGTATTTTTACCAAGTTTTAGGACAGATGGCTGTCACAGAATGCAAATGGGCAGACTTTGTAGTCTTTCCTGAAAAGTGGATGGCTGTGGAGCGCATTTATTTTGATCAAGGGAGGTGGGACAGTGTTAAGGCACAGTTGGACGAGTTCTTTTTCAGTACTGCTGTGCCTTACTTTGCTGCTCACAACACTGCTGTGGTATAATTCTGAGATTGCATTCATCTGTGGTTTGAACACTCGTTTTTCTTCATTGTAGTGATCTACACTTACTGTAGCTAGTGATTATTTATACATATAAGGCTTCTGTGCTAGACAATGGCTTCCTTTGTATTCCTGGCCATTCTTTATCTTTTCTTTTCATCACCCATTCTATATTTTTGCATTTCCTGAATAAATAAAATAAAGACACATGAAAGCTATTTATGAGTTTAGCTAGATCAGCAGCAAATTACACCTTCAAAAACTAGCTCTAGTTGAAAGCAGGCTTTGTGATATAGAATAAAACGGTTGATTTTTGGGCTAGTTTGTGAAGCATATTGTGCTGAAGGGGGGCAGGAAAGAAATGGGAAAGATGCTCACTTATTGATTACTTGAAATTTCATCAAAATCAATCAATCAAATTTATTTCAGTATTACGGATACTCAGGAAAACGCAGACAAAAAGCCAAACAAGGCTTGACGAGGTCTGCGCTCCCTTACAAGGCATACAGTGCAACAGGTACATTTGGTCATCACAATTCACAAACGGATGACATAGATCATTGCAACTGACAAATACCCGGCAACGCTATATATATATATATATATATATATATCTATATATACATATATACACACACACAGTAACATTTATGGTACAATGCAAATGTATTAAAACGGGCACGCCTGCATAGTCTCCAAGTTTGCATTTTGTGGCAACTTCCCAAACAAAATGAACCGAAATTCCTACCGCTATGATGGCACCAGCCCTTTTTAAGGAGCAAAATTTTGGTCATTCACTAGGTGCCAAGTGGTCGCTTTCATGAGTATGACCCATCAGTAGAGCACAGTTTAGTGCATCACTCTAGTTTCCCTTTATTACACTTGTTTTTCGTACAGGATTGCACAGAATCTGAGTCGTAATACTCTAGTCCTTGTGCCCTCTGATTGTGGGGGTGAGGGAAGTTTCTGCTCCTGAGTTATCTTGCTGCATGGTTTGAGGCAGTGAATAGAGGTCATCCTTTAAGTTATTCATTCATTAGCTCTGTTGGAGGTGCCAGCTGTTGCCTGCTTGGTTGTGAAGGTTTGCTCAATGGGCTTTGAAAGTTTGTGAGAATAGCAGCCACAGTCCAGATTTGATTGATTATGGGAGCCAGTGTGAGTGGGATCGGCCGATCAAATATATGAAATGATTTGATTCTCCTTTCTACATGGATCCTCAATGAAGCAATCTCCTTAGTTTCCCTGACTTGTTGTTCAGAGAGGGCATTCCTGTGCAGAAATGGTGGAATGTTCAGCTTAACATTTTTACTTGCCAAAAGGTCCTCAATCAAGAACTCCTTGTCTGCCATGACAGAATAATTTTTGTCAAACTTGAGGTTGAGAAATCCACTTTTCAGTACGGCCTCTCTGTCTGATATAGAACCTGTGTACAGCTCTGACACAAAGCTCACTAAGCCGTTTGGTGAAACACCAATGAGGCCTTTAAAGGTATTTGAAGTCTTGTAAGTAGAGTAGGAGCTCGACTGGAGAGACAGTGAGGAAGGCACCTCACACTTTATCACTGTTGCATCCAAAATAACCCTTGTTGTTGGATACGTGCTGAATGCTGCAGGCATTGTTGCGTCTATTACAGCTCTTGATACCCAGAGTGGTAGTTTGCAGAGTCTTATGTACATGAAGTTAATCCATGACACACATATACGTGACACTGTTGACTGAGTGATCCCAAATCTGGGTGCCAGGTCATGCTCGAAGAGTCCGAGACGAAGCCTTACAAGTACGAGGAACAGTTCATTTTCTGCCTTCAGCTTCCGCCGTCGGCCTCCGCTGGCTTTGATGCCAGCTTTCCTCAAAACATTACTCCCATTCTTTCCGGGGTTGATGTAAGTCATCAATGCCAGGAAGTGCTGGTATGATGGTATTCCTGTGTAAGCAAGGAAGTCCTCGTTTGAATGTTTAAAACGGTCAATGCCAAAGCTTGTTCTAATTTCTTTTTCTTCAAGACGTGCAGTGAGGCGGCGATTTTCTTGGAGTGAAAAGTGCAACTCTTTCTTCGTCTGGAGCAGCTGCTCCTGGAGCACTTCACATTCATATTTATGTCTGTCTATTTCATTTCCCTGTGGGGCAACCACACCTTCGAGACATTCCAGTTCACTGATAGGCTCACCACTACCTAATAAAGGGGTTTTACCAGAAGCAGGTGAACAGCTGGCGGTGTCTCTCTCTGTTTCAGGTGCTTCGGACTCTAGAGCTGCAGACGATCGATTAGTAGACTGGTCACCAAAAAATTCTGCTGCACTGTCTTCTACATTCAGTGCTTGAGCAACAGCTTGATCTGAAATCTATGTGCTTGTGGACAGGCGCTCAATGTTCGCTTCTTGGGTGTTTTACGAAGCTGTTGTTTTTTGCCAAAGCTGAACACTCTGGGGCAGGCTGTTTGTCACAGTAAGTTGTTGCCGCACCAGGAATAAAGTCTGATGGCAGGAAATGCCTTGAACACACTCTTGTGCATTTTGTCACCTTGAAGTATTTCCCTTCGTCGTGCTTAATGGCGATGATCCACTTTTTGTATAATGTGGCATCTCTTGGGAAGTGATGATAAGAAACCTGCAAGTTTCAAGAGATGTACATGTAGTTAAAACCTGTATTAACAAATAATTCATCAGTAACCTATATTTGCTATACATGAATATTTCGACCAGCGCGCGACATTTAAAAATACAGTTAAAACTCGATTTAACGAAGTTGAGGGGAGCCGTGAATTATTTCGTTAAATCGAGAACTTCGTTAAATTGAATGAGGCATTTCTTGGGCACATAATTCAGTACATTCGATTACAGTAAAACCTCGTTAAAACGTACCCGCTTAAACAGTACTTTCGTTTTAAAAGTAGTAAAGTCAAGTCCCCGACTGAGCACCCATTGAACATAATGCATTTTGCATCCGCATAAACCGTACCAGCTTATCGCGGTCGTATCGGTTAGCACGTACCATTTTCACTTTTCGTCGCACTCGCGCGTGACGAATTCACGCTGGTAGCACCGACCCAAAGGACGGTTCGGCTAGCGGCGCAACAATCTTCCCTAAATACCGCCGACGGGACGGCAAGCCACACAGCTAATGACAAATTGGCGCCAAAGTTGGTAATCATACAACTAGCGCAATCTTTGGGGGCCCGTATGGTCATCGTCATGACCCCCCGCGCTACTTTCGAGTCGGTAGCGCCAACACCACGACCGGCGCCGCTAGCGCGTATGAAAAGAAACAACAAAAATTCTTACTCGACAAGAAAGGCCCGAGGGGACTACAAATTTATTTTCCGCCAAAGAAGTCGGTGATCTTTGCCTGCGTGCGCTTTGTGAGCAACGGCCGCACCGATTTCTCGTAGGTCTGAAGTGCGTCCAGCGCGTCTTCCGTCCCCTCGTGTGCGCCGGCAAAATGTCGCAGCAGATCGAGAGCATCCATCACCTGACCTGGTGTCGGCACGGGAGCTTCGGCACCTGCAGGGTCGTCGGCAGCGTCTTCAGCCGTCACTCCCTCCACGCTTCCTACAAGCCGCAACATATCGGCATCAGTCAAAACTTCCGTTGTGACTGCGTTTGCGTCGGCGTTCACGTAGTCTGAGAAATTTATGCCTGTGGGCACTTCATCCACTGAGCGAAGGTGTTCCCAGGCATCTTCATCCTCGCGCACGGCGCTCGCGCAGTCCGGACCAGCTTCGGCAGTTTCAGGGCCTAGTGTACCGAAACCGGCAGTCCTGAAGCAGTTGACAATTATCGACGGCCTCAATGCTCTCCAAGCCCCCGCCACCATCTCAACTGCCATAAAAATATCTATTTTCGTCTCGCGCTTCAGCTCCAGGTTGAGGAGAACTCTGTCGACGACTCGACGCTTGTATGCGCACTTCACGCTATTAATTATCCCTTGACCCAAGGGCTGAACCACGGACGTTGCGTTTGGGGGGAAGTAGCGGAGCTCCACGCTGGTCAGCTCGACCTCTGCAACGTAGTGGGCCGTGCAGTTATCCAGCAACAGGCACACTTTCCTTTTCTGGCGACACATGTCGCTGTCAAATTTCTTCAGCCATGTAGCGAAAATGGCACGCGACATCCACGCCTTTTCAGACTGCCAGTCGCCGACTACAGCCATGCTTACGCTGCTCGCTTCACCGCTAAGCACTTTCCCGACGATGCCGTGTCGTTCTTTGAAGCGCGACAGCCAGCCGGGACTTGCCTTGAACTCGTCGCCCAGCAAGCACGCGAAAGAGCGAGCTTTTTGTTGGAGCAGGTCTCCACTCACGGGAATACTATTCTTCGCCCGCAAATCCATAAACCAGGCGAAGAGGGCCTCTTCCATTTTGCTTTGAGGAGTGGTCTTCAGCGTTTTTTTGCGCGAGAGATTCCCCGACGAGGTGGCGCGGAGGATGTCATCTTTCCCTTTCAATATTGTGGAGAGAGTACTCGCTGGAATGCCATGTGATGCAGCCACGTCACATTTCTTCTGTCCACTTGTCACAGCACGAATTATGTCCGCTTTCTCGTCCAGGGTAAGCCTTTTTCGTTTCTTGCAGGGCTCCATCTGCTAGTCAGGAGGGTTAGCGGCGCGCTTGCTCGCACACACCACGTCCGCGTTCACGATAGCAAGGCTAGACTGATGGAGGCCTAACAAGCTGAGCTTGACAAAGACATGCGTTCAAAGCACGACTGGCTGCCGGTCGTGGTTCAAAGGCACGGGGAAATCCGCACAAGAGCGGTGGCTCAAGCCACCTAGCCATGTCTTGTGAAATTTTACTCCTGTCTTGCTTTTAGCCACCAATCAGATAACCTTCGCTTGGTTACTTCTAACCTCTTAAAATCCACTTTCCCTTCACTATCCCTAAACCCCAATGCCTTGGGTAAGTCAGCCCCGCTGCCTTCCACTGTAGGGTGAAGCCCTTTACAGAAAAGTATCAAGTGTTCAGCTGTTTCCTCCTCCTCTCCGCACGCAATGCACAAAGTGTCTATCTCCTGGTACCTGACTCTATACGTCTTAGTCGGCAAAACTCCAGTCCTGGCCTCAAACAACAAAGAACTTCCCCTACAATTATCATAGATATTTTCTTTGACAATTTCCTGTTTAAAGGTCCGGTATGTTTCTAGTGCCGATTTCGTCAGCATCCCTGTTTTCCACAAAGCTCTCTCTGTTCCTTTAACCTTTTTCTTAACCGATAATTGCTGATTTGCCCCCTTACTGCTGTCCAGATATTTGCTTGTCAATTTTCTAGTTCGCTTTCTCCATTTCGTGTCAACATTCTTTATATACAGGTATCTGAAAACTTTCCTAGCCCACCGCTTTTCCTCCATCCTTCTCAATCGTTCCTCAAATGCTATCTTACTGCTAGCCTCTCTGCTCTCGAAAGACGCCCATCCCATATCACCCTGTACCCCCTGATTTGGTGTATTGCCATGTGCTCCCAAAGCTAACCTCCCTACTCCCCGTTGCCTAATTTCCAGCCTTGCTTGAACATCTGGCCTCATACACAGGACCGCATTCCCGAAGGTCAGGCTAGGGACCATCACCCCTTTCCAGATCCCTCTTACCACCTCATACCTATTGTAATTCCACAGTGCCCTATTTTTCATGACAGCTGCATTCCTACTAGCTTTATTCATTACATATTTTTCATGCTCTGTCAGATACTCAACACTGTTATTTATCCACACCCCAAGATACTTGTACTCATTCACTACTTTTAGCACGAACTCCTGTATTCTACGCTCGCCGCCCTCTTCATTAAATGTCATGACTGCAGATTTTTCCTTACTATACTTGAAGCCTAATCTATCTCCCTCTGTACTGCATATGTCTAACAACTTCTGCAGGTCTTCCTTGTTGTCAGCCATTATCACTATATCGTCTGCATATATTAGTCCCGGTAATGTCTGTTTAATCAATTCCCCTTGCTTGAAAAAAGATAGGTTGAAACCTAGTCCGCTCCCCTCTAGCTTGGCCTCCAAACCTTGCAGGTACAACATGAACAACAAAGGGGACAGAGGACATCCTTGTCTAAGCCCCCGCTGTATCTCTACAGGCCCTGATACATTTTTTTCCCATTTTATGAGCACTCTGTTACCTCTATATATATCTTTTAAAAGATTAATTACTCCATTTTCCACATCCAATGTGCCCAATATGTCCCACAAATGCTCCTGAGTAACGTTGTCATATAGGCTCCCCTAATATCCAGAAATGCTAGCAATAAGGGCCTATGTTCGTTTTCCGCAATTTCTATACACTGTGTCAATGAAAATAGATTGTCCTCCAACCTCCTTTGTTTCCGGAACCCATTCTGTAGTTCCCCTAACACCCCCTCGTTCTCCACCCAAGCCTGCAGTCTATCCTTTATAATTTGCATCACCACCCTGTAAACCACAGATGTCGCTGTTATGGGGCGATAGTTACTTACGTCTGCTTTGTCCCCCTTTCCCTTATATATCATGTTCATTCTACTTAATCGCCATTCATCGGGAACTTTCTCATCCACTATCATTTTGTTCACTACCTGTATTAATGTTTGCTTGGATTTTGGTCCTAACTTCTTTATCAACATAATCGGGATACCATCTGGTCCTGTTGATGTGCCACTAGGAACCTTCTTCTCTGCCCTTTCCCACTCTCCTTGCTCAAGTGAAGCTATTGCTGTAACCGGTCTATCCTCCTTCGATAAATTATGTACCACGTGCTTTGCTGAAAATTTTTCCGTCATCCTTGTTCCTATGTGTTTTATTGCTTCATCCCCTTCTAGTCGAATACCCTCATCTGTAACAATAAACCTTTGTTCTAGCCTAGTTTTATTACTCATTGCATTTAGATGTTCCCAGAATTTTTGGGCTGCTTTTCTATCCTTTTTATTTACTTTTGACATCCATTGGGCACCCTTTCTTCTAATTTTCTCATTAATCAAATAGGATGCGTCCCTTCTACACTTTATGAAGGTATCCCATTTTCTGTCTACTTCGGGTTTTGGTTCCCCCCTCTTCTTGGAATATCTGTGTTCCCTGGATGCTTCCTTGCGCTTTTCTATTGCCTTCTTGACCTCCTCATCCCACCAACTCTTGGGTTTGCATCTTTTCCCTTTTAGCTTTACTCGCACCTTAGCTAGCTCTAGCTCCAGTAATCGAGTTAATTTGGTATAAGTCCATTCTGTTTCACTATCCTCAAAAATTACTTTCTCGATTTGTTTGGCTGCTACTTCCAATTGCTTTTCTGAGTAAAAATTTCCCCCTGATTGTTTATCTTGATTCAGTCCTACATTGCTTTTTCTTCTGAAGCTCAACTTGATACGCTTGTGGTCACTACCTAGACTTCTGGAACCATCGTCATCTATGCTCATTACCCCTAATCTGTTATACATCCTCTGTGACATTAGTGCATAATCTATCGTCGAGTGCAGACTCCCCGCCTCCCATGTTATGAGCCCTTCACACTTCTCGGTGCTGTTGCATACAACTAAATCATGCCTGTCACACATGTCCTGCAGCATGCTTCCTGTCGAATCCGTGTACCCATCCAGGTCTTCTATGTGTGCATTCATGTCGCCTAATATAATTATCTCGCCCTGTCCTCCTAGCTCATCAATGTCGCTTGCAATACATTCTAACATTTTTCTGTTTTCCTCTTTGGCATTAACCCCTGTCCACAGGTATACAAAGCCAAGGAGTGTTTGCTTGCCTGCCACTGTTCCTTTTAGCCATAAATGTTCCCTGCATCCCAGTCTAACCCTTTGAAAATTCATACTTTTATGAATGAATGCCGCAATTCCACCTCCCTTTCTGCTGCCCTCTGTTCTATTGCAATATTTCCATGCGTAGTCTGGGTTACAGGATGGTTGCTCCATGTCTCTAAGATGTGTTTCCGCTAAACCATATACCATTAATTCCTCCTGTCTTAACTGTTCTTCTATTTCCTCCCATTTCAGTCTATTCCTGCCACCTTGCATGTTAATGAAACCTATATCTGAATTAACTTGGCCCTGGCGCTTGCGCCTCTTTCTTCCCCTATGGTTCCATTGTCCGTTTGATCTTAATTCTTCCTCTACACTGGTTCCTTCAGAGCTCTGGGTCCCCCCAAAAAAGCTGTTGCCTGGCGACCTATCCTACTACCCACCTTCTTGCCAGTGGCACCACCGTAGTGGATGCCATCCTGTGCAAAAGGGTGGGCCTAACCTCGTACACTTCCCTGTTGACCTCCATCACCTCGTATCTTAGTCGTCGACTCAATAGCCTAATTACCCGATTAGTCTCCACGACCCTCCTTTCCGTTTCGCGAGCCTGCCTCTGGACCTTTGGGATTGTGCATATGGTCACATGCACACTCTCAGAGGCCTCTCTAAGCCTACGCATCCCCACCTCCAACTGCGTCTCAAGATTCTGGCTCCTCCCCTGCAGTACATCATTGAGACCAGCATGGATGACCACAAGGTGTTCTCCATCCATGCTGCCCACCACCACCTCCCGGGCTCTGGCCATTGCATCCACCATGCACTTTCCCGACTGAGCCTGAACACGCGAACTGCAACAGCGCCATGTATGAAATGTGGCACGAAACTTTTTTTTACTGCTGGCGCCATCTCGTGAGCTCGACTCAAAATTAAAACTCGTTTTGCGCCGCGCAGTTTGAAAAATCGACGGGATGAAGATGCTCCGCGCTGTTACCGCTGACTCGCAATCAATAAATTTTTGGGTGCTGTCTACAAAATAGACCAAAAATGAACACTTTTTCACCTTTATTTCTCGAAAAAAGGTTCGTTAAATCGGGACAGATCACGGAATCGGTTTCGTTATTTCGGGTTAGTCAAAGCATTGAACCCTATGGGCGTCTGAGGGGGAATTAGGATACCTTCGTTAAATCAGGTTTCGTTAAATCGAGTTTTGACTGTACTCCGCCTGATAATAAACATAGCTGAACCGCAACAATGTGTTTGTTACCAGGCTGTTGTGGTCAATGTGCATATTTGTCCAGCGGGCACTTTCGATCGCGATTTTTCGCGATGCGGATTATTAAACAAATTGCGATCGGCTGAAATCGTAGGCGATCGTGTTGTGCGCTAGAGCTCGGTGCGGTTCGGTTAGTTGGACCGCGTAAGAGCGATATTAACTTTGATAGCTCCGTTAGTTCTATTCTATCGGTAGTGTTAGATGCCTTCATGTTTTGGCGCTTCTTAATCAGATCTTTCGTCACCTGAGATAGCTTCCCGGTATCTTTTCGAACTGTCCTACCGCCTTCTTCTACTGCGCACTCCGTAATTATTGATGTCAGGTTATCGTGCATTGAATGAACATCAAGATCATCTTCCTCAGTTAAAGCCGAGTATCTGTTTTGCAGCGCTATCCTAAACTCCTGTGCTTTCCCTCTTACGGCTAACTCGTTAATGGTCTTCTTCTTCGCTAGCTTCTTCCGTTCCCTCTTCAAGTCTAAGCTAATTCTAGACCTTACCATTCTATGGTCGCTGCAACGCACCCTTCCGAGGACGGCCACATCCTGAATGATGCCAGGTTTAGCGCATAGTATGAAGTCGATTTCATTTTTAATCTCACCATTGGGGCTCTTCCAGGTCCACTTCCTGTTTTCTCGTTTGCGGAAGAAGGTATTCATGATCCGTAAATTATTTCTATCCGCGAATTCGACTAATAACTCTCCCCTGCTATTTCTAGAGCCTATCCCATAGTCACCTACCGCATGGTCGTCAGCCTGCTTCTTGCCCACCTTCGCATTGAAGTCGCCCATCAGTACAGTGTACTGCGATTTTACTCTATTCATTGCTGATTCTACGTCCTCATAGAAGCTTTCAACGGTCTGGTCATCATGGCTGGATGTGGGTGCGTAGGCCTGCACCACTTTCAGCTTGTACCTCCTATTCAGCCTAATTACTATTGCTGCTACCCTCTCGTTAATACTGTAGAACTCCTCTACGTTGCCAGCTATATCCTTATTAATGAGGGAACCCACACCTAGTTCTCGTCTATCCTTTAGCCCGCGATAGCACAGTATGTGTCCGTCCTTTAGTATACTGTATACGCCTCACCTGTCCTCCTAACTTCGCTAAGCCCTATCACATCCCATTTAATTCCCGTTAGCTCCTCGAACAGCACTGCTAGGCTAGCCTCACTAGCTAAAGTTCTAGCGTTAAACGTTGCCAGGTTCAGATTCCAATGGCGGCCTGTCCGGAGTTAATAATCAAAGTTAATAAATAAGCGCAAGGTAGCCGACATAAGGAAGTTTAATATGGAGAGAATCGAGCATGCTATAAAGAACGGAGGTAGCCTAAAAACAGTGAAGAGGAAACTAGGCATAGGTAAAAACCAGATGTATGCATTAAGAGACAAGCAGGGCAATGTCATTAGCAATATGGATAAGATAGTTAACGTAGCCGAAGAGTTCTACACAGAGCTGTACAGTAGCCAATGTAATCAGAGCGCCAATGAGAAAGACAGCAGTGCACAGCAATGCGTCATCCCGCCAGTAACGAAAGATGAAATAAAGAAAGCCTTAGAAGCAATGAAAAGGGGAAAAGCAGCTGGGGAGGATCAGGTAACAGCAGATCTGTTCAAGGATGGAGGGGACGTCGTGCTAGAAAAACTAGCCACCCTGTATACGCAATGCCTTATGACCTCGACTGTACCAGAAGCTTGGAAGAATGCAAACATTATCTTAATTCATAAGAAGGGAGACGCCAAGGACTTGAAAAATTACAGGCCGATCAGCTTACTATCCGTTGCCTACAAAGTATTTACTAAGGTAATCGCTAATAGAGTCAGGGCAACGTTAGACTTTAATCAACCAAATGATCAGGCAGGCTTTCGTAAAGGATATTCCACAATAGATCATATTCACACTATCAATCAGGTGATAGAGAAATGCGCAGAATATAACCAACCTCTATATATAGCTTTCATTGATTACGAGAAAGCATTCGACTCAGTGGAAACCTCAGCAGTCATACAGGCATTGCGTAATCAGGGGGTAGAAGAGCCTTATGTCAAAATACTAGAAGATATATATAGCAACTGCACAGCTACTATAGTCCTCCATAAAGTCAGCAATAAAATTCCAATAAGGAAGGGCGTCAGGCAAGGAGACACGATATCGCCAATGCTGTTCACCGCATGTTTGCAGGAGGTATTTCGAGGCCTGAATTGGGAACAGTTGGGAATAAGAATAAATGGAGAATACCTAAATAATCTGAGATTTGCTGATGACATTGCCTTGCTGAGTCACTCAGGAGGTGAACTGCAAATCATGATCAACGAGTTAGACAGGCAGAGCAGATCGATGGGTCTAAAAATTAACATGCAGAAAACCAAGGTAATGTTCAACAGTCTAGCAAGGGAACAACAGTTCACAATTGGCAACGAGAGCCCAGAAATTGTGCCGGAATACGTCTACTTAGGGCAGGTAGTGACAGCTGATCCGGATCATGAGAGGGAGATAACTAGAAGGATAAGAATGGGGTGGAGCGCATATGGCAAATTCTCGCAGATCATGAGTGGCAGTTTACCAATTTCCCTCAAGAGGAAAGTGTACAACAGCATAATCTTACCGGTACTCACCTACGGGGCAGAAACGTGGAGGCTAACGAAAAGAGTTCAGCTTAAGTTAAGGACAACGCAGCGAGCCATGGAAAGAAAAATGATAGGTGTAACGTTAAGAGATCGGAAGCGGGCAGAGTGGGTGAGGGAACAAACACAGGTTAATGACATCCTAGTCGAAATCAAGAGAAAGAAATGGGCTTGGGCAGGGCATGTGATGCGAAGGCAAGACAACCGCTGGTCTTTAAGGGTAACGGAGTGGGTTCCAAGAGAAAGTAAGCGTAGCAGGGGGCGGCAGAAGGTTAGATGGGCGGATGAGATTAAGAAGTTTGCAGGCAAAGGGTGGATGCAGCTGGCAAAGGATAGGGTTAATTGGAGAGACATGGGAGAGGCCTTTGCCCTGCAGTGGGTGCAGTAAGGCTGATGATGATGAAGAGCGATAATTGATCACGATCGTAAGTCCCCGTGTGCCAACGGCGCGAGAATGTGCGTCCACCGCACTATCCGGCATCTCAATCGCAGCGTGAAGGTTAACCTGTATCTCAGCAAAGCTCGGCATTAATGCACGCCCTTGTGACCACGGGCTTTCAAGAGCGAGCGCCATGTCCCTAATATTCACAGCCTTTGCACATTAACAGCATCTGAATTTGCTCTAACGACACGGCTGCTGTCACGGCTGTTGGGGAAAACAGTGCTGCGGTAGTACATGCAGATAACACGGGCACACCGCGGGGTTTACGCGAGAAGGAAAGGAAGCCTTTCACAACTTTCACTACCATCGGTTAAGGTACAACACGGTACTTCTCTAACCGGTATTGTCATTTATAGTCAACTCGAGGGTATATTTTTTTCACCGAGACGACTATTAATAAGGGGTACCAAGTGCGTCCGATGTTTCCCTACCTCTCGGGCACGGATTACACGGGTGTGAAAGTAAATACCACGCACCTTGTTACCGCCTGGATCCTTGGGGCCTCGCTGTTTACACCAGGTGACACAGCAGTGCGTCGGCATTTTCGCTATACGATGTCGGTCGATCTGCGGCTTGTGAATCCGCGCGGGCCTTGCGCATACAGTCTCCGCTTCCCATAGAGTAATGGCGGTTATGCTACTTCCTCGTCGTTACCAAGATGGCGGACCTAGCTCTCAACTTGTGAACGAGGATGCAGAAGGGTTGGAATGTGGGCCAGTTGGTTCATAGTAACTTGAAAAAAAACATTAACAAAAGACAATGGACAAGACAAGGAGTGTACACGCCACAACGACTGGACTGTCAACTGAGATTTATTAGACAAGAACATAGTCCCAGCAAGGCCAGCAGAGCATGCGCAACAGCCGTATCACAACTCACAGCGCATAGGGCACACAAGATACACCTCTACCGTGACCGGTTTAAAAAGCAAATTCCTTTTCGAGTAAGCGCACCGAAGTTGTGCTAATGCAATCTTGGCCTGACAAACTGATATGGTAAGCCTCCAAGATTTCTCGCTCTTGCTTACCCCTGCCTCTACCAAGAATCATTACGTTGCTGAACAGTGGATAACACCCACATTCATTGCAAGTTGGCACCGTCATCGGACCCCAGTGAGAAGTGGGGCTCACGCAGCCGGTCATTAATACATCGACCTGTTTGGCCTATGTATACTCTTTCGCATGTGAGGGGGAACGTCTTGTACACGACCTGAGCGACACACGCCGTGAAGCGGTTGTCGTGCTGCGTGGTACAAACGTAGTTCCTTTCCCTGCCTCGAGAAATGCGCGAGCACAGACCGAAAAGCTTGCAAGGGGCAGAAAACACCACACTCACTCCCTGCCTGGCCGCCACTTTTTTGATGCCGTGGCTCACTTTATGCATATACGGCATGACCTCGAACTTTTGGCGTTCAGTTGCTCCACCATTTTCGGTACGTGGACGATTTTTTAGTACTTTCGGAGCTTTTACCTAACGACACTCTGCCTGCAGCAGTAGACGATGTTTTGAGTGCTTTTAAAGCTTCTTCACGCGCTTTTAATTTCACCTATGAACTCCCTAACAATCATTCCATCAGGTTCCTAGAACTGCAAATAACCTTCTTTGACGATGGCCATTTATGCTGGATGTTTTTACCTAGAAGCAAGAACGCTCTGTTACCGTTCGGTTCTGCGCATTCAAAGATTGTAAAGAGAGGCATTGTGATGAATTGTTTCCGCAATGCACTGGAAAAGAGCTGTCACCACGCTATCAAAAAGAGCCTTGATAATCAGTTCCAATGTTTGGAAGCCACAGGGTTCCCTAAAAATCTTTTGAAAGCAGTGGCTGAATCGCTGCTTCAGAAGCTCAAGAAAGAACGGACGAAGCCGGCTGATGGTGGAGCAACTGAACGCCAAAAGTTCGAGGTCATGCCGTACGTGCATAAAGTGAGCCATGACATCAAAAAAGTGGCGGCCAGGCAGGGAGTGAGTGTGGTGTTTTCTGCCCCTTGCAAGCTTTCAGGTCTGTGCTCGCGCAATTCTCGAGGCAGGGAAAGGAACTACGTTTGTACAACGCAGCACGACAACCGCTTCACGGCGTGTGTCGCTCAGGTCGTGTACAAGTTCCCCCTCACATGCGAAAGAGTATACATAGGCCAAACAGGTCGATGTATTAATGACCGGCTGCGTGAGCACCACTTCTCACTGGGGTCCGATGACGGTGCCAACTTGCAATGAATGTGGGTGTTATCCACTGTTCAGCTACGTAATTATTCTTGGTAGAGGCAGGGGTAAGCAAGAGCGAGAAATCTTGGAGGCTTACCATATCAGTTTGTCAGGCCAAGATTGCATTAGCACAACTTCGGTGCGCTTACTCGAAAAGGAATTTGCTTTTTTAGGCCGGTCACGGTAGAGGTGTATCTTGTGTGCCCTATGCGCTGTGAGTTGTGATACGGCTGTTGCGCATGCTCTGCTGGCCTTGCTGGGACTATGTTCTTGTCTAATAAATCTCAGTTGCAGTCCAGTCGTTGTGGTGTGTACACTCCTTCTCTTGTCCATTGTCTTTTGTGACGGTTTTTTTTTCAAGTTATTGTGAACGAGATGGCGCTGCGCATTTCGCATATGGTCTATTACTAACAGTATATGGGTTATAGTAATTGTCCCATTGATGACGTCATAGTGTGACAGATTTCGAGAACGGATGGACAATGATGAGCCGTTAAAGGCTTTCGCTTTAAAGAGTAGTATTAGTACTAAGTGGTTTATTAAAATAATAATAAAAAGGAAGGAAATGATTTTTGCTTTGCCCCGTCATCTGCTATCGATACAGAAGCACCTGAGCTGAAGCAGCGGAAAGAGATAGCAGGCAGAATGGGGAAATGAACGTTACCAATTTGACGGACATACCTCCGCCATTATTTCCGTGGTATCTGGTGTCTTCCAAGGATCTGTACTGGCGCCTCTTTTATTTTTGCTATTTATTAATGATATAAACAACCAAAATGAAGTACAAATGAGACTTTTTGCAGACGATTGCGTTCTTTATCATGAAATTAAACATCAGCCTTACCAGATCAAACTAAATAGCGCTTTGAATAAAGTTTTTCAGTGGTGTCCTGATTGCAGTATGGTCATTAACAAAGACGACTGTTTCTATGTCCGTCACAAAGGGAAAAAAATCCGCTTAGGTTCACTTATGGTTCTGATAACACTGCGCTACGAACTGTTACGGAATATCGATATCTGGGCATCCTTATCTCATCCGACCTGAACTGGACAACGCACGGTCAGTATGTAGCAAATAAGGAAATGAACAAGCTGTTTTTCCTCAAACGTGCCGTGAAAAACTCGCCTCCCGAAATAAAGCTTCTGGCATACACTACACTTATACGCCCGGTATTAGAATATGCTATCATTACATGGTTCCCTTATACAGGCACTAGCGTAGCCACACTGGAAAGTGTGCAGCGAAAAGCTGCGCGATTTATCTATAACCAGTACAGGCGCACAGATTCACGTACTGAACTTTTGCATCGCGCAGGACTTCAGCCTTTATCTATCCGATCGAAACTGCACCACTTGAAATTCCTATACTTACTTCTGCACAATTCATTTAAGCTTAACTCTGAACACTTCATCAATATAAGCCACTCCAGAATCACCCGCCGCAAACATCCTCTTACACTTGAAGAATTTTTTTGTTGCAATAACACATTCTATTTTTTCCTTCTTTCCGCGAGCAGTGCGCGAATGGAATGCCCTTGACGCTTCGATTGTAATGCAGCCGACAGTCCTCAAATTTTTGGAGCATGCCGAGCTCAGTATGCTGCCACAAAACTGACTAAATATTGTTAAAATGTTGGTGATATATACTGTGTTCTGTATAACTGATTACCTCGAATTTGTTCTTGTCTTGATTCAAGTAGACCCATCCTTTTCATTGTATAACTGCTTACTATAATTGTTTTATCAGGAAGTTGGGTATCTTTTTTACATCCGCCCACCCCTGTAAAAACCCCCGTTGGGGTTGACAGTATATTGAAATAATAATAATAAAAAAGGGGTGAGGGGACAAAGAGAGAGGATAGAGAAAGAGGCAATATACGCAAAAAACTATTTGCACAATAATAATTATGTACAGATTGGTTGGTTTTGGGGGAAAGGAAATGGCGCAGTATCTGTGTCATATATCGTTGGGCACCTGAACCGCGCCGTAAGGGAAGGGATAAAGGAGGGAGTGAAAGAAGAAAGGAAGATATGCCGTAGTGGAGGGCACCGGAATAATTTAGACCACCTGGGGATCTTCAACGTGCAGACATCGCACAGCACACGGGCGCCTTAGCGTTTTTCCTCCATAAAAACGCAGCCGCCGCGGTCGGGTTCGAACCCGGGAACTCCTGATCAGTAGCCGAGCGCCCTACTGATCCGGAATTACCGGGTTCGAACCCGATGTAGTTTCAAAGTACATATACAAAAAAGTAGAAATTTGCTTTTTGAGGAAAGGAAATGCCGCAGTAACTGTCTAGCATATCTCGGCGCACACCTGAACCGCGCCATAATGGAAGGGATAAAAGAGAGAATAAAGGAAGAGGTGCCGTAGTGGTGGGCTCCGGAATAATTTCGACCACCTCGGGGAACTCTAACGTCCACTGACATCGCACAGCACACGGGCGCCTTGGCGTTTCGCCTCCATCGAAACGCGGCCGCCGTGGTCGGGATCGAACCCGGGTACTCCGGCTCAGTAGACGAGCGCCTTAACCACTGAGCCACCGCGGCGGGTTTTAAAGGCGGAAGCCTTTAATGGCTTATCGTTGTCTGTCCGTCCGCGAAATCTGTCACACTATGACGTCGTCAATGGCATAATTGCGATAACCCATGTACTGTCAGCAATTACTAAGTAATGAGTAATTAGTAATTTTTCATTAAGCTAGTTATTGATTAGTAAACAAACAAAATAAAAACTAAAAACCAAACAAAATAGCAATAAAGACAAATAAATAAAAGGTTAAAAAATGATGATGATGATGAAAAAGTTAATGTAAAGCCACAATGACATATTAAGGGAAGGCTGATTGGGTCCCTGGTCTGGGACACCGTCGGTAAAAGCCGCTGCCCGTGCTCTGGCGACGAGCGCTCGTCGTTCCTCGAGGTCCGAGCTGGACAGGGCCGCCTCCCAGCCCTCCCACGTTGCCTGATTTATTATATCAATACTGCTGTTTTCCTGGCAAGCCCACACCATATGGCATAAGTTTGCCTTCTGGCCACAAAATTTGCAGTGTGCCGGAAAGGACTCGGGAGAGCAAGGTTCCGGGGTAGTTGGTAATGCATTGCACTTAGAAACAGCGCGATGAAACACGGACAACACGAAGAAACGACACACACGAGCGCTGACTCACAACTGAAGTTTTATTTTGATGGAAAGATGCTTAAATAGAAGACATAAGAGGGTGGGTGACAGGGCTGCTGCAGCGATAACCGGCAATCAGTGTGGTCGCGTCACAAGATTTCAAAAACAGGAACAAACGAAATAAGCGATAAAAACACGATGTAAAGAGGCGTGAAAAGGTGGTGAGGTGACAATAACAAAAACAAAACTAATGAAAAATTATCCAAAAGAGCGGAGAATGCATTAAAACCACGAGGGACACAGAAGGGAACATACAAGTGAATACATAAAAATGAAGAAGGTAAAGGCTTTAAAAACGTGTCCAAGAAAGGGGGATTAAAAGCGCTTAAATCTTGTAAAACGCTGCGGAAGATAAAACAAGATAAAGACACTGCCAACAAGGGATCATTGAATCATTCAGCTGTATGTGGCACAAAAGGAACCATAGGTGTTCATCAAGCCACCCCGAAAATTCAGCTCTTGTTCCGACAAGGAGGGGGATGGAGTGCTCACGCATTGATCACCGGCATGATGAATTTGTAGGGCTTCGGCGATTTCCCTCGCCAGCCTATCTCGTCCTCGGCCGATAGTGGTGCGGCGATTAAAATCAGGGGTGCAGATACTTTCAGGGCTGTTTTCTGTGATTTTGCACTTCTTACAGTGCTATAGCCAGGTGCCCAGAAATGACTACACTTTTATTTTATTTTATTCAATACTGCCAGCCGCCATTTGGTAGCCAAGGCAGGAGTGGAACAAACATACATCGTTGATATAATGTGATGCAACAAAGCAAGCACACACAAAATAAAAAGCCAGCACATAAGCAATAACAAACACTCTGCGCTTCTTAAGAATGCAAAAGTAAGAGCATGAACAAACACACTGCGTCTATAACAGCGACACGACAGCAGATAAGAAGGAATCTTGGTGTGTCAAGCTGACCACGTCACGCGGAAGCCCAGTCCATTCTGATATTGTTTTTGGAAAGAAAAAAACTGGTAAGCTTTAGTTCGGCTTTGCTTGTTTTGATGTCCTTGGAGATGGATAATGATGCACCTTCCCGTTTGACCGATGTACCTCTTCCCGCATGACACTGGGACTAAGTAAATTATTCCTGAATCATAGGGGACGTATTGGTCAGAGTGTGTCACCCTACATCCTCGGGTTTCCGGCGGGTTATTCACTTTGGAACAGAGGGCGGAAAGCTTGTTGGGAGCCGGGAAGACGACATCCACGCCGGCGCGCTGTGCGACTTTCTTTAGACCATGGCTGATTGTGTGGAGGTAGGGCATTACCACAACATTTCTGCGGTTGTCGTTTGAAGCAGCAGGTCCCACGTGCGGCCAGGAGTTCTTGATCATGGAGCCGGCTACGGATACAAGCAGATGCAAAGGGTAGCCTGCTGTTAAAAGGCGATTGGTCTGGTTGTTGAAGCTGTCCAGGAAGAAATGCTCACATGATTTTTGCGGCTCGTTTTCGAAACCCAGTTTTGCTATGACCCGCTTGACAAGTTCTGTGTGGGCTGACGACACACACGAGGATTTCCTTCAAAATAAAAATTCAGTTGTGAGTCAGCGCTCGTGTGTGTCGTTTTTTCATGTTGTCCGCGTTTCATCGCGCTGTTTCTAAGTACAAGGACTCGGGCTCAATGGCGTGAAGCGTAGCTGGATTATTAAACGACATAGTTTGTAGCCTTCGAAGGTGACATTCTCCTGATTTACTAAGACACTTGGCGGGCATTGGGAGTGTGTGCCTTTCAAAGCGCAAGTGCAGTAATATCTCTGAATATGTTGTTAAAGGAGAGGGGGAGCCTGAATCAGCAAGGGAGGACGTAGAAGGATTCCGGGAAGAAAAGCTCGGGCCAAAGCATGTGCGCGCTCGTTTCCTTCAACTCCCTGGTGACCTGGTACCCATATTAGGTCCTTCCGTGCAGCTGCCCATGCAGCACAACAGCATTGGGCGAACACTGGGCGATCATCGGCAAAAAGTGGCGCGAGCGGCGGTCCTACATTGGCATTTAGGCAAAGCGCTACCACTTTCACACATTGGCTGCACTTTCAGGCCAGTTGCGGGTCAACGTAGGCCTATCGAGCGGCCAACGCAGGCCTGGCGTTCGTTCCGCGACATGGGCAAGTAAAGGCCTCAGATTGGCTTTCCAGCTTTCGAACATTGGTATCCAGATTTAAAACATTGATATCCAGCTTTCAAACACTGGCATTCTGCTTTCGAAAATTGGCACATGAAACCCACTGGCCAATGGCTGGAACTATGGAAGTACCATTCAACCCATTAAATATTCATAAATGAGGGTGCCAATGAAAATTAGGAAAAAGACCGGTTTATTGCATCGAGTTACAAGGATCACGCTTCTAGCGCATGCAGGATGGCTTGCGCTACTAACAGCCATCCTGGTAAAAAAGGAAATGAGTACCCAAGAGCATGATGGCAGACGCTCTTGGAAAATCAATTATTTTCAAGTTGGCTGCGTAGGGGTGACTCAGGTTGGACAACGCAGCTCGGCAAGCTGCTGTGGCACGAGTAAGGCGTCCATAGAGTGCTTAATGAAGCTGCCCTCCAGTAAACTGATCAGTCATATCGGAGGTAATCGTCGCACTTCTCTTGCAAGAGCACTCTTGCACTGCATTAAAACAAATTCCTCGTCCCGCGCGAACCCGCCTCGGTGGCTCAGTTGTTAGGGCGCTCGACTACTGATCCGGAGTTCCCGGGTTCGAACCCCACCGCGGCGGCTGCGTTTTTATGGAGGAAAAACGCTAAGGCGCCCGTGTGCTGTGCGATGTCAGCGCACGTTAAAGATCCCCAGGTGGTCGAAATTATTCCGGAGCCCTCCACTACGGCACCTCTCTCATCCTTTCTTCTTTCACTCCCTCCTTTATCCCTTCCCTTACGGCGCGGTTCAGGTGTCCAACGATATATGGGACAGATACTGCGCCATTTCCTTTCCCCAAAAACTAATTATTGTTATTATTATTATCGTCCCGCACGATGTTCTCACGATGCGTAGAGCCTGCAAAGGGATGCATAATGTCATGATGAGCCTAAATATGTCCGCCACAGGACAAAAACATAAATGTTTAAATCACTGAATTTTGTGAGGCATAGTCCGCGTGAAGACACTCGCAACACATATTACAGGATAATTTGTAACAACTAACACCGCATTAATTTCACAAATTGAAATTTAATTTTCCTTGTACCAAATGGTTGATTTTTATTTTGGTGCGCCGTGTCGCACCTTTAGTAAAGATATTCAATGTGACAAAAACCACACAAAAACACCGGTATGACGGTCCGGAGTACTGCCTTTTTTTCATTGAGAGATAACTTGGGCAAGAGCTTTAACCGCTAATTGCAGATTTTCTTTGCACCTGCAAGTGTGGAAGCCAAAGAGAAACACTACGGAAGTAGTACACATATTCTTACCGACTGGTTTGCAGTGAAACACTAAGCAGTTCTGATATCTGTCCTTCAAAAGCGGTAGACGCGAAACGCATTCCTGAATGCGTCGGATGTCAGGTCAGATTATTCAAACCCGCTGTTCGACTGAGTAGTGAATGTTTGGCACCGAAGTTCTTACCATTCGGGCAGATTCGCACTGCGCACGACGTGGTGGTGGTGGTAGTGGTTTTTTATTAAAATAATAGTAAAAAGGAAGGAAAAGATTTTTGCTAGGGCCGGCATCTGCCATCGATACTGAAGCACCTGAGCTGGGGCAGCGGAAATAAGGGATATCAGGCAGAATGGAGAAATTAAATAAAAGAGGTGAGGGGACAGGAAGAGAGGAAGGGGTGGAATTAATATATACAAACTATTACGCAATAAAAAATGTGTCCAGGTTGTGCGCGTGATTAGTTCATTTTAGAGGAATTAAAACACGCGCGCACAGCACTGTGTTGGCTACAACTGGAGTGGGGCGTCCAGTTATTAATTGTTCAAGGTAGAACTCGCGGAGCGTTCGGTCACTGCGTGTAACTACCTGACGGAGAACAGACGGGACGTCAAGCCCGTGTGTTCGAGGAATGCACAGAGGCTCACCAAAGTTCGCTCACGTGTGCGCGCACTGCCCTGCGGCCAGAATAGCGTCTTGATGGAGTCTGATAGTATGCCCAGCGCCCTATAGGCCGCAAGCATATTGCGAAGAGCATCGGCGAACGCGGCACAGTGAAGGAGCAGGTGTTCTAGTGTTTCCACTGCACCGCATCCGTCACGCACATCACTCGTCACGATTCCGTGACGCTCCCGTCGCCCGGGCCACACGCAGCCAATGCGCGCGCGGAGGATCATTACACGTTGTGACAAGCCAGAGATTTCGCAATGAGAGTAGGTACATAGAACTTGTAGTCGTGCATTGTCTCGTCTCCTTTCCTGCCGGAAAAATAAACCGCCATGTAGTCAAAGCAACACTTACTCCCAAATTCACATTCATTTCCCTACGTATCTGAAGATAAGAGAATTGCTGTACTTACAAATAAGGCATTGCAGAGCAGGATAGAAAACCGCGTCGGAGTTCTCATATAGTATCGGATGTGGGTTTTCGCTTGCGCAGACTACGAACGGTGCATTGCAGAGCAGGATAAAAAACCGCGTCGGAGTTCTCATATAGTGTCGGATGTGGGTTTTCGCTTGCACAGACTACGATCGGTGCATTGCAGAGCAGGATAGAAAACCGCGTCGGAGTTCTCATATAGTGTCGGATGTGGGTTTTCGCTTGCACAGACTACGATCGGTGCATTGCAGAGCAGGATAGAAAACCGCGTCGGAGTTCTCATATAGTGTCGGATGTGGGTTTTCGCTTGCACAGACTACGAACGGTGCATTGCAGAGCAGGATAGAAAACCGCGTCAGAGTTCTCATATAGTATCGGATGTGGGTACTCGCTTGCGCAGACAACGCACGGCGCATTGCAGAGCAGGATAGAAAACCGCGTCGGAGTTCTCATATAGTATCGGATGTGGGTTTTCGCTTGCGCAGACTACGAACGGTGCATTGCAGAGCAGGATAGAAAACCGCGTCCGACTTCTCATAAAGTATCGGATATTGGTTTTCGCTTGCGCAGACTACGAACGGTGCATTGCAGAGCAGGATAGAAAACCGCGTCGGAGTTCTCATATAGTATCGGATGTGGGTTTTCGCTTGCGCAGACTACGAACGGTGCATTGCAGAGCAGGATAGAAAACCGCGTCGGAGTTCTCATATAGTATCGGATGTGGGTTTTCGCTTGCGCAGACTACGATCGGTGCATTGCAGAGCAGGATAGAAAACCGAGTCGGAGTTCTCATATAGTATCGGATGTGGGTTTTCGCTTGCGCAGACTACGATCGGTGCATTGCAGAGCAGGATAGAAAACCGCGTCGGAGTTCTCATTAGTATCGGATGTAAGTTTTCGCTTGCGCAGACTACGAACGGTGCATTGCAGAGCAGGATAGAAAACCGCGTCGGAGTTCTCATATAGTATCGGATGTGGGTTTTCGCTTGCGCAGACTACGCACGGCGCATTGCAGAGCAGGGTAGAAAACCGCGTCGGAATTCTCATATAGTATCGGATGTGGGTTTTCGCTTGCGCAGACTACGAACGGTGCATTGCAGAGCAGGATAGAAAACCGCGTCGGAGTTCTCATAAAGTATCGGATATTGGTTTTCTCTTGCGCAGACTACGAACGGTGCATTGCAGAGCAGGATAGAAAACCGCGTCGGAGTTCTCATATAGTATCGGATGTGGGTTTTCGCTTGCGCAGACTACGAACGGTGCATTGCAGAGCAGGATAGAAAACCTCGTCGGAGTTCTCATATAGTATCGGATGTGGGTTTTCGCTTGCGCAGACTACGAACGGTGCATTGCAGAGCAGGAAAGGAAACCGCGTCGGACTTCTCATATAGTATCGGATGTGGGTTTTCGCTTGCGCAGACTACGAACGGTGCATTGCAGAGCAGGATGGAAAACCGCGCCGGAGTTCTCATATAGTATCGGATGTGGGTTTTCGCTGGCGCAGACTACGAACGGTGCATTGCAGAGCAGGATAGAAAACCGCGTCGGAGTTCTCATATAGTATCGGATGTGGGTTTTCGCTTGCGCAGACTACGAACGGTGCATTGCAGAGCAGGATAGGAAACCGCATCGGAGTTCTCATATAGTATCGGATGTGGGTTTTCGCTTGCGCAGACTACGAACGGTGCATTGCAGAGCAGGATAGAAAACCGCGCCGGAGTTCTCATATAGTATCGGATGTGGGTTTTCGCTGGCGCAGACTACGAACGGTGCATTGCAGAGCAGGGTAGAAAACCGCGTCGGAGTTCTCATATAGTATCGGATGTGGGTTTTCGCTTGCGCAGACTACGAACGGTGCATTGCAGAGCAGGATAGAAAACCGCGTCGGAGTTCTCATATAGTATCGGATGTGGGTTTTCGCTTGCGCAGACTACGAACGGTGCATTGCAGAGCAGGATAGAAAACCGCTCGGAATTCTCATATAGTATCGGATGTGGGTTTTCGCTTGCGCAGACTACGAACGGTGCATTGCAGAGCACGATAGAAAACCGCGTCGGAGTTCTCATATAGTATCGGATGTGGGTTTTCGCTTGCGCAGACTACGAACGGTGCATTGCAGAGCAGGATAGAAAACCGCTCGGAATTCTCATATAGTATCGGATGTGGGTTTTCGCTTGCGCAGACTACGAACGGTGCATTGCAGAGCACGATAGAAAACCGCGTCGGAGTTCTCATATAGTATCGGATGTGGGTTTTCGCTTGCGCAGACTACGATCGGTGCATTGCAGAGCAGGATAGAAAACCGCGTCGGAGTTCTTATATAGTATCGGATGTGGGTTTTCGCTTGCGCAGACTACGATAGATGCATTGCAGAGCAGGGTAGAAAACCGCGTCGGAGTTCTCATATAGTATCGGATGTGGGTTTTCGCTTGCGCAGACTACGCACGGCGCATTGCAGAGCAGGATAGAAAACCGCGTCGGAATTCTCATATAGTATCGGATGTGGGTTTTCGCTTGCGCAGACTACGAACGGTGCATTGTAGAGCAGGATAGAAAACCGCGTCGGAGTTCTCATAAAGTATCGGATATTGGTTTTATCTTGCGCAGACTATAAACGGTGTATTGCAGAGCAGGATAGAAAACCGCGTCGGAGTTCTCATATAGTATTGGATGTGGGTTTTCGCTTGCGAAGACTACGAACGGTGCATTGCAGAGCAGGATAGAAAACCTCGTCGGAGTTCTCATATAGTATCGGATGTGGGTTTTCGCTTGCGCAGACTACGAACGGTGCATTGCAAAGCAGGATAGAAAACCGCGTCGGAGTTCTCATATAGTATCGGATGTGGGTTTTCGCTTGCGCAGACTATGAACGGTGCATTGCAGAGCAGGATAGAAAACCGCGTCGGAGTTCTCATATAGTATCGAATGTGGGTTTTCGCTTGCGCAGACTACGAACGGTGCATTGCAGAGCAGGATAGAAAACCTCGTCGGAGTTCTCATATAGTATCGGATGTGGGTTTTCGCTTGCGCAGACTACGAACGGTGCATTGCAGAGCAGGATAGGAAACCGCGTCGGAGTTCTCATATAGTATCGGATGTGGGTTTTCGCTTGCGCAGACTACGAACGGTGCATTGCAGAGCAGGATAGAAAACCGCGCCGGAGGTCTCATATAGTATCGGATGTGGGTTTTCGCTGGCGCAGACTACGAACGGTGGATTGCAGAGCAGGGTAGAAAACCGCGTCGGAGTTCTCATATAGTATCGGATGTGGGTTTTCGCTTGCGCAGACTACGAACGGTGCATTGCAGAGCAGGATAGAAAACCGCGTCGGAGTTCTCATATAGTATCGGATGTGGGTTTTCGCTTGCGCAGACTACGAACGGTGCATTGCAGAGCAGGATAGAAAACCGCGTCGGAATTCTCATATAGTTTCGGATGTGGGTTTTCGCTTGCGCAGACTACGAACGGTGCATTGCAGAGCACGATAGAAAACCGCGTCGGAGTTCTCATATAGTATCGGATGTGGGTTTTCGCTTGCGCAGACTACGATCGGTGCATTGCAGAGCAGGATAGAAAACCGCGTCGGAGTTCTTATATAGTATCGGATGTGGGTTTTCGCTTGCGCAGACTACGATCGGTGCATTGCAGAGCAGGGTAGAAAACCGCGTCGGAGTTCTCATATAGTATCGGATGTGGGTTTTCGCTTGCGCAGAGTACGAACGGTGCATTGCAGAGCAGGATATAAAACCGCGTCGGAGTTCTCATATAGTATCGGATGTGGATTTTCGCTTGCGCAGACTACGCACGGTGCATTGCAGAGCAGGATAGAAAACCGCGTCGGAGTTCTCATATAGTATCAGATGTGGATTTTCGCTTGCGCAGAATACGAACGGTGCATTGCAGAGCAGGATAGAAAACCGCGTCGGAGTTCTCATATAGTATCGGATGTGGGTTTTCGCTTGCGCAGACTACGATCGGTGCATTGCAGAGCAGGATAGAAAACCGCGTCGGAGTTCTCATATAGTATCGGATGTGGGTTTTCGCTTGCGCAGACTACGCACGGCGCATTGCAGAGTAGGATAGAAAACCGCGTCGGAGTTCTCATATAGTATCGGATGTGGGTTTTCGCTTGCGCAGACTACGATCGGTGCATTGCAGAGCAGGATAGAAAAAACGTCGGAGTTCTCATATAGTATCGGATGTGGGTTTTCGCTTGCGCAGACTACGATCGGTGCATTGCAGAGCAGGATAGAAAACCGCGTCGGAGTTCTGATATAGTATCGGATGTGGGTTTTCGCTTGCGCAGACTACGAACGGTGCATTGCAGAGCAGGATAGAAAACCGCGTCGGAGTTCTCATATAGTATCGGATGTGGGTTTTCGCTTGCGCAGACAACGATCGGTGCACTGCAGAGCAGGATAGAAAACCGCGTCGGAGTTCTCATATAGTATCGGATGTGGGTTTTTGCTTCCGCAGACAACGATCGGTGCACTGCAGAGCAGGATAGAAAACCGCGTCGGAGTTCTCATATAGTATCGGATGTGGGTTTTTGCTTCCGCAGACTACGCACGGTGCATTGCAGAGTAGGATAGAAAACCGCGTCGGAGTTCTCATATAGTATCGGATGTGGGTTTTCGCTTGCGCAGACTACGAACGGTGCATTGCAGAGCAGGATAGAAAACCGCGTCGGAGTTCTCATATAGTATCGGATGTGGGTTTTCGCTTGCGCAGACTACGAACGGTGCATTGCAGAGCAGGATAGAAAACCGCGTCGGAGTTCTCATATAGTATCGGATGTGTATTTTCGCTTGCGGAGACTACGATCGGTGCATTGCAGAGCAGGATAGAAAACCGCGTCGGAGTTCTCATATAGTATCGGATGTGGGTTTTTGCTTCCGCAGACTACGCACGGTGCATTGCAGAGTAGGATAGAAAACCGCGTCGGAGTTCTCATATAGTATCGGATGTGGGTTTTCGCTTGCGCAGACTACGAACGGTGCATTGCAGAGCAGGATAGAAAACCGCGTCGGAGTTCTCATATAGTATCGGATGTGGGTTTTCGCTTGCGCAGACTACGAACGGTGCATTGCAGAGCAGGATAGAAAACCGCATCGGAGTTCTCATATAGTATCGGATGTGGGTTTTCGCTTGCGCAGACTACGAACGGTGCATTGCAGAGCAGGATAGAAAACCGCGTCGGAGTTCTCATATAGTATCGGATGTGGGTTTTCGCTTGCGCAGACTACGAACGGTGCATTGCAGAGCAGGATAGAAAACCGCCTCGGAGTTCTCATATAGTATCGGATGTGGGTTTTCCCTTGCGCAGACTACGAACGGTGCATTGCAGAGCAGGATAGAAAACCGCGTCAGAGTTCTCATATAGTATCGGATGTGGTTTTCGCTTGCGCAGACTACGCACGGTGCATTGCAGAGCAGGATAGAAAACCGCGTCGGAGTTCTCATATAGTATCGGATGTGGGTTTTCGCTTGCGCAGACTACGAACGGTGCATTGCAGAGCAGGATAGAAAACCGCGCCGGAGTTCTCATATAGTATCGGATGTGGGTTTTCGCTTGCGGAGACTACGATCGGTGCATTGCAGAGCAGGATAGAAAACCGCGTCGGAGTTCTCATATAGTATCGGATGTGGGTTTTCGCTTGCGCAGACTACGAACGGTGCATTGCAGAGCAGGATAGAAAACCGCGTCGGAGTTCTCATATAGTATGGGATGTGGGTTTTCGCTTGCGCAGACTACGAACGGTGCATTGCAGAGCAGGATAGAAAACCGCGTCGGAGTTCTCATATAGTATCTGATGTGGGTTTTCGCTTGCGCAGACTACGAACGGTGCATTGCAGAGCAGGATAGAAAACCGCGTCGGAGTTCTCATATAGTATCGGATGTGGGTTTTCGCTTGCGCAGAGTACGAACGGTGCATTGCAGAGCAGGATATAAAACCGCGTCGGAGTTCTCATATAGTATCGGATGTGGATTTTCGCTTGCGCAGACTACGCACGGTGCATTGCAGAGCAGGATAGAAAACCGCGTCGGAGTTCTCATATAGTATCAGATGTGGATTTTCGCTTGCGCAGAATACGAACGGTGCATTGCAGAGCAGGATAGAAAACCGCGTCGGAGTTCTCATATAGTATCGGATGTGGGTTTTCGCTTGCGCAGACTACGATCGGTGCATTGCAGAGCAGGATAGAAAACCGCGTCGGAGTTCTCATATAGTATCGGATGTGGGTTTTCGCTTGCGCAGACTACGAACGGTGCATTGCAGAGCAGGATAGAAAACAGCGTCGGAGTTCTCATATAGTATCGGATGTGGGTTTTCGCTTGCGCAGACTACGAACGGTGCATTGCAAAGCAGGATAGAAAACCGCGTCGGAGTTCTCATATAGTATCGGATGTGGGTCTTCGCTTGCGCAGACTACGATCGGTGCATTGCAGAGCACGATAGAAAACCGCGTCGGAGTTCTCATATAGTATCGGATGTGGGTTTTCGCTTGCGCAGACTACGCACGGTGCATTGCAGAGCAGGATAGAAAACCGCGTCGGAGTTCTTATATAGTATCGGATGTGGGTTTTCGCTTGCGCAGACTACGATCGGTGCATTGCAGAAGAGGGTAGAAAACTGCGTCGGAGTTCTCATATAGTATCGGATGTGGGTTTTTGCTTGCGCAGACTACAATCGGTGCATTGCAGAGCAGGGTAGAAAACCGGGTCGGAGTTCTCATATAGTATCGGATGTGGGTTTTCGCTTGCGCAGACTACGAACGGCGCATTGGAGAGCAGGATAGAAAACCGCGTCGGAGTTCTGATATTAGTATCGGATGTGGGTTTTCGCTTGCGCAGACTACGAACGGTGCATTGCAGAGCAGGATAGAAAACCGCGTCGGAGTTCTCGTATAGTATCGGATGTGGGTTTTCGCATGCGCAGACTACGAACGGTGCATTGCAGAGCAGGATAGAAAACCGCGTCGGAGTTCTCATAAAGTATCGGATGTGGGTTTTCGCTTGCGCAGACTAAAAACGGTGCATTGCAGAGCAGGATAGAAAACCGCGTCGGAGTTCTCATATAGTATCTGATGTGGGTTTTCGCTTGCGCAGACTACGATCGGTGCATTGCAGAGCAGGATAGAAAACGGCGTCGGAGTTCTCATATAGTGTCGGATGTGGGTTTTCGCTTGCGCAGACTACGATCGGTGCATTGCAGAAGAGGGTAGAAAACCGCGTCGGAGTTCTCATATAGTATCGGATGTGGGTTTTTGCTTGCGCAGACTACGATCGGTGCATTGCAGAGCAGGATAGAAAACCGCGTCGGAGTTCTCATATAGTATCGGATGTGGGTTTTTGCTTCCGCAGACTACGCACGGTGCATTGCAGAGTAGGATAGAAAACCGCGCGGAGTTCTCATATAGTATCGGATGTGGGTTTTCGCTTGCGCAGACTACGAACGGTGCATTGCAGAGCAGGATAGAAAACCGCGTCGGAGTTCTCATATAGTATCGGATGTGGGTTTTCGCTTGCGCAGACTACGAACGGTGCATTGCAGAGCAGGATAGAAAACCGCATCGGAGTTCTCATATAGTATCGGATGTGGGTTTTCGCTTGCGCAGACTACGAACGGTGCATTGCAGAGCAGGATAGAAAACCGCGTCGAGTTCTCATATAGTATCGGATGTGGGTTTTCGCTTGCGCAGACTACGAACGGTGCATTGCAGAGCAGGATAGAAAACCGCCTCGGAGTTCTCTTATAGTATCGGATGTGGGTTTTCCCTTGCGCAGACTACGAACGGTGCATTGCAGAGCAGGATAGAAAACCGCGTCAGAGTTCTCATATAGTATCGGATGTGGGTTTTCGCTTGCGCAGACTACGCACGGTGCATTGCAGAGCAGGATAGAAAACCGCGTCGGAGTTCTCATATAGTATCGGATGTGGGTTTTCGCTTGCGCAGACTACGAACGGTGCATTGCAGAGCAGGATAGAAAACCGCGCCGGAGTTCTCATATAGTATCGGATGTGGGTTTTCGCTTGCGGAGACTACGATCGGTGCATTGCAGAGCAGGATAGAAAACCGCGTCGGAGTTCTCATATAGTATCGGATGTGGGTTTTTGCTTCCGCAGACTACGCACGGTGCATTGCAGAGCAGGATAGAAAACCGCGTCGGAGTTCTCATATAGTATCGGATGTGGGTTTTCGCTTGCGCAGACTACGAACGGTGCATTGCAGAGCAGGATAGAAAACCGCGTCGGAGTTCTCATATAGTATGGGATGTGGGTTTTCGCTTGCGCAGACTACGAACGGTGCATTGCAGAGCAGGATAGAAAACCGCGTCGGAGTTCTCATATAGTATCTGATGTGGGTTTTCGCTTGCGCAGACTACGAACGGTGCATTGCAGAGCAGGATAGAAAACCGCGTCGGAGTTCTCATATAGTATCGGATGTGGGTTTTCGCTTGCGCAGAGTACGAACGGTGCATTGCAGAGCAGGATATAAAACCGCGTCGGAGTTCTCATATAGTATCGGATGTGGATTTTCGCTTGCGCAGACTACGCACGGTGCATTGCAGAGCAGGATAGAAAACCGCGTCGGAGTTCTCATATAGTATCAGATGTGGATTTTCGCTTGCGCAGAATACGAACGGTGCATTGCAGAGCAGGATAGAAAACCGCGTCGGAGTTCTCATATAGTATCGGATGTGGGTTTTCGCTTGCGCAGACTACGAACGGTGCATTGCAGAGCAGGATAGAAAACAGCGTCGGAGTTCTCATATAGTATCGGATGTGGGTTTTCGCTTGCGCAGACTACGAACGGTGCATTGCAAAGCAGGATAGAAAACCGCGTCGGAGTTCTCATATAGTATCGGATGTGGGTCTTCGCTTGCGCAGACTACGATCGGTGCATTGCAGAGCACGATAGAAAACCGCGTCGGAGTTCTCATATAGTATCGGATGTGGGTTTTCGCTTGCGCAGACTACGCACGGTGCATTGCAGAGCAGGATAGAAAACCGCGTCGGAGTTCTTATATAGTATCGGATGTGGGTTTTCGCTTGCGCAGACTACGATCGGTGCATTGCAGAAGAGGGTAGAAAACTGCGTCGGAGTTCTCATATAGTATCGGATGTGGGTTTTTGCTTGCGCAGACTACGATCGGTGCATTGCAGAGCAGGGTAGAAAACCGGGTCGGAGTTCTCATATAGTATCGGATGTGGGTTTTCGCTTGCGCAGACTACGAACGGCGCATTGGAGAGCAGGATAGAAAACCGCGTCGGAGTTCTGATATTAGTATCGGATGTGGGTTTTCGCTTGCGCAGACTACGAACGGTGCATTGCAGAGCAGGATAGAAAACCGCGTCGGAGTTCTCGTATAGTATCGGATGTGGGTTTTCGCATGCGCAGACTACGAACGGTGCATTGCAGAGCAGGATAGAAAACCGCGTCGGAGTTCTCATAAAGTATCGGATGTGGGTTTTCGCTTGCGCAGACTAAAAACGGTGCATTGCAGAGCAGGATAGAAAACCGCGTCGGAGTTCTCATATAGTATCTGATGTGGGTTTTCGCTTGCGCAGACTACGATCGGTGCATTGCAGAGCAGGATAGAAAACCGCGTCGGAGTTCTCATATAGTATCGGATGTTGGTTTTCGCTTGCGCAGACTACGATCGGTGCATTGCAGAGCAGGATAGAAAACCGCCTCGGAGTTCTCATATAGTATCGGATGTGGGTTTTCCCTTGCGCAGACTACGAACGGTGCATTGCAGAGCAGGATAGAAAACCGCGTCAGAGTTCTCATATAGTATCGGATGTGGGTTTTCGCTTGCGCAGACTACGCACGGTGCATTGCAGAGCAGGATAGAAAACCGCGTCGGAGTTCTCATATAGTATCGGATGTGGGTTTTCGCTTGCGCAGACTACGAACGGTGCATTGCAGAGCAGGATAGAAAACCGCGCCGGAGTTCTCATATAGTATCGGATGTGGGTTTTCGCTTGCGGAGACTACGATCGGTGCATTGCAGAGCAGGATAGAAAACCGCGTCGGAGTTCTCATATAGTATCGGATGTGGGTTTTTGCTTCCGCAGACTACGCACGGTGCATTGCAGAGCAGGATAGAAAACCGCGTCGGAGTTCTCATATAGTATCGGATGTGGGTTTTCGCTTGCGCAGACTACGAACGGTGCATTGCAGAGCAGGATAGAAAACCGCGTCGGAGTTCTCATATAGTATGGGATGTGGGTTTTCGCTTGCGCAGACTACGAACGGTGCATTGCAGAGCAGGATAGAAAACCGCGTCGGAGTTCTCATATAGTATCTGATGTGGGTTTTCGCTTGCGCAGACTACGAACGGTGCATTGCAGAGCAGGATAGAAAACCGCGTCGGAGTTCTCATATAGTATCGGATGTGGGTTTTCGCTTGCGCAGAGTACGAACGGTGCATTGCAGAGCAGGATATAAAACCGCGTCGGAGTTCTCATATAGTATCGGATGTGGATTTTCGCTTGCGCAGACTACGCACGGTGCATTGCAGAGCAGGATAGAAAACCGCGTCGGAGTTCTCATATAGTATCAGATGTGGATTTTCGCTTGCGCAGAATACGAACGGTGCATTGCAGAGCAGGATAGAAAACCGCGTCGGAGTTCTCATATAGTATCGGATGTGGGTTTTCGCTTGCGCAGACTACGATCGGTGCATTGCAGAGCAGGATAGAAAACCGCGTCGGAGTTCTCATATAGTATCGGATGTGGGTTTTCGCTTGCGCAGACTACGAACGGTGCATTGCAGAGCAGGATAGAAAACAGCGTCGGAGTTCTCATATAGTATCGGATGTGGGTTTTCGCTTGCGCAGACTACGAACGGTGCATTGCAAAGCAGGATAGAAAACCGCGTCGGAGTTCTCATATAGTATCGGATGTGGGTCTTCGCTTGCGCAGACTACGATCGGTGCATTGCAGAGCACGATAGAAAACCGCGTCGGAGTTCTCATATAGTATCGGATGTGGGTTTTCACTTGCGCAGACTACGCACGGTGCATTGCAGAGCAGGATAGAAAACCGCGTCGGAGTTCTTATATAGTATCGGATGTGGGTTTTCGCTTGCGCAGACTACGATCGGTGCATTGCAGAAGAGGGTAGAAAACTGCGTCGGAGTTCTCATATAGTATCGGATGTGGGTTTTTGCTTGCGCAGACTACGATCGGTGCATTGCAGAGCAGGGTAGAAAACCGGGTCGGAGTTCTCATATAGTATCGGATGTGGGTTTTCGCTTGCGCAGACTACGAACGGCGCATTGGAGAGCAGGATAGAAAGCCGCGTCGGAGTTCTGATATTAGTATCGGATGTGGGTTTTCGCTTGCGCAGACTACGAACGGTGCATTGCAGAGCAGGATAGAAAACCGCGTCGGAGTTCTCGTATAGTATCGGATGTGGGTTTTCGCATGCGCAGACTACGAACGGTGCATTGCAGAGCAGGATAGAAAACCGCGTCGGAGTTCTCATAAAGTATCGGATGTGGGTTTTCGCTTGCGCAGACTAAAAACGGTGCATTGCAGAGCAGGATAGAAAACCGCGTCGGAGTTCTCATATAGTATCTGATGTGGGTTTTCGCTTGCGCAGACTACGATCGGTGCATTGCAGAGCAGGATAGAAAACGGCGTCGGAGTTCTCATATAGTGTCGGATGTGGGTTTTCGCTTGCGCAGACTACGATCGGTGCATTGCAGAAGAGGGTAGAAAACCGCGTCGGAGTTCTCATATAGTATCGGATGTGGGTTTTTGCTTGCGCAGACTACGATCGGTGCATTGCAGAGCAGGATAGAAAACCGCGTCGGAGTTCTCATATAGTATCGGATGTGGGTTTTCGCTTGCGCAGACTACGCACGGTGCATTGCAGAAGAGGGTAGAAAACCGCGTCGGAGTTCTTATATAGTATCGGATGTGGGTTTTCGCTTGCGCAGACTACGATCGGTGCATTGCAGAAGATGGTAGAATACCGCGTCGGAGTTCTCATATAGTATCGGATGTGGGTTTTTGCTTGCGCAGACTACGATCGGTGCATTGCAGAGCAGGGTAGAAAACCGGGTCGGAGTTCTCATATAGTATCGGATGTGGGTTTTCGCTTGCGCAGACTACAAACGGCGCATTGGAGAACAGGATAGAAAACCGCGTCGGAGTTCTGATATTAGTATCGGATGTGGGTTTTCGCTTGCGCAGACTACGCACGGTGCATTGCAGAGCAGGATAGAAAACCGCGTCGGAGTTCTCATATAGTATCGGTTGTGGGTTTTCGCTTGCGCAGACTACGCACGGTGCATTGCAGAGCAGGTTAGAAAACCGCGTCGGAGTTCTCTTATAGTATCAGATGTGGGTTTTCGCTTGCGCAGACTACGAACGGTGCATTGCAGAGCAGGGTAGAAAACCGCGTCGGAGTTCTCATATCGTATCGGATGTGGGTTTTCGCTTGCGCAGACTACGATCGGTTCATTGCAGAGCATGATAGAAAACCGCGTCGGAGTTCTCATATAGTATCGGGTGTGGGTTTTCGCTTGCGCAGACTACGCACGGTGCATTGCAGAGCAGGATAGAAAACCGCGTCGGAGTTCTCATATAGTATCGGATGTGGGTTTTCGCTTGCGCAGACTACGAACGGTGCATTGCAGAGCAGGATAGAAAACCGCGTCGGAGTTCTCATATAGTATCGGATGTGGGTTTTCGCTTTCGCAGACTACGATCGGTGCATTGCAGAGCAGGATAGAAAACCGCGTCGGAGTTCTCATTTAGTATCGGATGTGGGTTTTCGCTTGCGCAGACTACGAACGGTGCATTGCAGAGCAGGATAGAAAACCGCGTCGGAGTTCTCATATAGTATCGGTGCTTTGCAGAGCAGGATAGAAAACCGCGGCGGAGTTGTCATATAGTATCGGATGTGGATTTTTGCTTTCGCAGACTACGAACGGTGCATTGGAGAGCAGGATAGAAAACCGCGTCGGAGTTCTCATATAGTATCGGATGTGGGTTTTCGCTTGCGCAGACTACGAACGGTGCATTGCAGAGCAGGATAGAAAACCGCGTCGGAGTTCTCATAAAGTATCGGATATTGGTTTTCGCTTGCGCAGACTAAAAACGGTGCATTGCAGAGCAGGATAGAAAACCGCGTCGGAGTTCTCATAAAGTTTCGGATATTGGTTTTCGCTTGCGCAGACTAAAAACGGTGCATTGCAGAGCAGGATAGAAAACCGCGTCGGAGTTCCCATATAGTATCGGATGTGGGTTTTCGCTTGCGCAGACTACGAACGGTGCATTGCAGAGCAGGATAGAAAACCGCGTCGGAGTTCTCAATAGTATCGAATGTGGGTTTTCGCTTGCGCAGACTACGCACGGTGCATTGCAGAGCAAGATAGAAAACCGCGTCGGACTTCTCATATAGTATCGGAAGTGGGTTTTCGCTTGCGCAGACTACGAACGGTGCATTGCAGAGCAGGATAGAAATCCGCTCCGGAGTTCTCATATAGTATCGGATGTGGGTTTTCGCTTGCGCAGACTACGAACGGTGCATTGCAGAGCAGGATAGAAAACCGCGTCGGAGTTCTCATATAGTATCGGATGTGGGTTTTCGCTTGCGGAGACTACGATCGGTGCATTGCAGAGCAGGATAGAAAACCGCGTCGGAGTTCTCATATAGTATCGGATGTGGGTTTTTGCTTCCGCAGACTACGCACGGTGCATTGCAGAGTAGGATAGAAAACCGCGTCGGAGTTCTCATATGAGAACTCCGAGGCGGTTTTCTATCCTGCTCTGCAATGCACCGTTCGTAGTCTGCGCAAGCGAAAACCCACATCCGATACTATATGAGAACTCCGACGCGGTTTTCTATCCTGCTCTGCAATGCACCGTTCGTAGTCTGCGCAAGGGAAAACCCACATCCGATACTATATAGCATTGCAGAGCAGGATAGAAAACCGCGTCGGAGTTCTCATATAGTATCGGATGTGGGTATTCGCTTGCGCAGACTACGAATGGTGCATTGCAGAGCAGGATAGAAAACCGCGTCGGAGTTCTCATATAGTATCGGATGTGGGTTTTCGCTTGCGGAGACTACGATCGGTGCATTGCAGAGCAGGATATAAAACCGCGTCGGAGTTCTCATATAGTCTCGGATGTGGCTTTTCGCTTGCGCAGACTACGATAGGTGCAATGCAGAGCAGGATAGAAAACCGCGCCGGAGTTCTCATATAGTATCGGATGTGGGTTTTCGCTTGCGGAGACTACGATCGGTGCATTGCAGAGCAGGATAGAAAACCGCGTCGGAGTTCTCATATAGTATCGGATGTGGGTTTTTGTTTCCGCAGACTACGCACGGTGCATTGCAGAGCAGGATAGAAAACCGCGTCGGAGTTCTCATATAGTATCGGATGTGGGTTTTCGCTTGCGCAGACTACGAACGGTGCATTGCAGAGCAGGATAGAAAACCGCGTCGGAGTTCTCATATAGTATCGGATGTGGGTTTTCGCTTGCGCAGACTACGAACGGTGCATTGCAGAGCAGGATAGAAAACCGCGTCGGAGTTCTCATATAGTATCTGATGTGGGTTTTCGCTTGCGCAGACTACGAACGGTGCATTGCAGAGCAGGATAGAAAACCGCGTCAGAGTTCTCATATAGTATCGGATGTGGGTTTTCGCTTGCGCAGACTACGATCGGTGCATTGCAGAGCAGGATAGAAAACCGCGTCGGAGTTCTCATATAGTATCGGATGTGGGTTTTCGCTTGCGCAGACTACGAACGGTGAATTGCAGAGCAGGATAGAAAACCGCGTCGGAGTTCTCATATAGTATCGGATGTGGGTTTTCGCTTGCGCAGACTACGAACGGTGCATTGCAGAGCAGGATAGAAAACAGCGTCGGAGTTCTCATATAGTATCGGATGTGGGTTTTCGCTTGCGCAGACTACGAACGGTGCATTGCATAGCAGGATAGAAAACCGCGTCGGAGTTCTCATATAGTATCGGATGTGGGTCTTCGCTTGCGCAGACTACGATCGGTGCATTGCAGAGCACGATAGAAAACCGCGTCGGAGTTCTCATATAGTATCGGATGTGGGTTTTCGCTTGCGCAGACTACGCACGGTGCATTGCAGAGCAGGATAGAAAACCGCGTCGGAGTTCTTATATAGTATCGGATGTGGGTTTTCGCTTGCGCAGACTACGATCGGTGCATTGCAGAAGAGGGTAGAAAACCGCGACGGAGTTCTCATATAGTATCGGATGTGGGTTTTTGCTTGCGCAGACTACGATCGGTGCATTGCAGAGCAGGGTAGAAAACCGGGTCGGAGTTCTCATATAGTATCGGATGTGGGTTTTCGCTTGCGCAGACTACGAACGGTGCATTGCAGAGCAGGATAGAAAACCACGTCGGAGTTCTCGTATAGTATCGGATGTGGGTTTTCGCATGCGCAGACTACGAACGGTGCATTGCAGAGCAGGATAGAAAACCGCGTCGGAGTTCTCATAAAGTATCGGATGTGGGTTTTCGCTTGCGCAGACTAAAAACGGTGCATTGCAGAGCAGGATAGAAAACCGCGTCGGAGTTCTCATATAGTATCTGAGGTGGGTTTTCGCTTGCGCAGACTACGAACGGTGCATTGCATAGCAGGATAGAAAACCGCGTCGGAGTTCTCATATAGTATCGGATGTGGGTCTTCGCTTGCGCAGACTACGATCGGTGCATTGCAGAGCACGATAGAAAACCGCGTCGGAGTTCTCATATAGTATCGGATGCGGGTTTTCGCTTGCGCAGACTACGCACGGTGCATTGCAGAGCAGGATAGAAAACCGCGTCGGAGTTCTTATATAGTATCGGATGTGGGTTTTCGCTTGCGCAGACTACGATCGGTGCATTGCAGAAGAGGGTAGAAAACCGCGACGGAGTTCTCATATAGTATCGGATGTGGGTTTTTGCTTGCGCAGACTACGATCGGTGCATTGCAGAGCAGGGTAGAAAACCGGGTCGGAGTTCTCATATAGTATCGGATGTGGGTTTTCGCTTGCGCAGACTACGAACGGTGCATTGCAGAGCAGGATAGAAAACCGCGTCGGAGTTCTCAATAGTATCGAATGTGGGTTTTCGCTTGCGCAGACTACGCACGGTGCATTGCAGAGCAAGATAGAAAACCGCGTCGGACTTCTCATATAGTATCGGAAGTGGGTTTTCGCTTGCGCAGACTACGAACGGTGCATTGCAGAGCAGGATAGAAATCCGCTCCGGAGTTCTCATATAGTATCGGATGTGGGTTTTCGCTTGCGCAGACTACGAACGGTGCATTGCAGAGCAGGATAGAAAACCGCGTCGGAGTTCTCATATAGTATCGGATGTGGGTTTTCGCTTGCGGAGACTACGATCGGTGCATTGCAGAGCAGGATAGAAAACCGCGTCGGAGTTCTCATATAGTATCGGATGTGGGTTTTTGCTTCCGCAGACTACGCACGGTGCATTGCAGAGTAGGATAGAAAACCGCGTCGGAGTTCTCATATGAGAACTCCGAGGCGGTTTTCTATCCTGCTCTGCAATGCACCGTTCGTAGTCTGCGCAAGCGAAAACCCACATCCGATACTATATGAGAACTCCGACGCGGTTTTCTATCCTGCTCTGCAATGCACCGTTCGTAGTCTGCGCAAGGGAAAACCCACATCCGATACTATATAGCATTGCAGAGCAGGATAGAAAACCGCGTCGGAGTTCTCATATAGTATCGGATGTGGGTATTCGCTTGCGCAGACTACGAATGGTGCATTGCAGAGCAGGATAGAAAACCGCGTCGGAGTTCTCATATAGTATCGGATGTGGGTTTTCGCTTGCGGAGACTACGATCGGTGCATTGCAGAGCAGGATATAAAACCGCGTCGGAGTTCTCATATAGTCTCGGATGTGGCTTTTCGCTTGCGCAGACTACGATAGGTGCAATGCAGAGCAGGATAGAAAACCGCGCCGGAGTTCTCATATAGTATCGGATGTGGGTTTTCGCTTGCGGAGACTACGATCGGTGCATTGCAGAGCAGGATAGAAAACCGCGTCGGAGTTCTCATATAGTATCGGATGTGGGTTTTTGTTTCCGCAGACTACGCACGGTGCATTGCAGAGCAGGATAGAAAACCGCGTCGGAGTTCTCATATAGTATCGGATGTGGGTTTTCGCTTGCGCAGACTACGAACGGTGCATTGCAGAGCAGGATAGAAAACCGCGTCGGAGTTCTCATATAGTATCGGATGTGGGTTTTCGCTTGCGCAGACTACGAACGGTGCATTGCAGAGCAGGATAGAAAACCGCGTCGGAGTTCTCATATAGTATCTGATGTGGGTTTTCGCTTGCGCAGACTACGAACGGTGCATTGCAGAGCAGGATAGAAAACCGCGTCAGAGTTCTCATATAGTATCGGATGTGGGTTTTCGCTTGCGCAGACTACGATCGGTGCATTGCAGAGCAGGATAGAAAACCGCGTCGGAGTTCTCATATAGTATCGGATGTGGGTTTTCGCTTGCGCAGACTACGAACGGTGAATTGCAGAGCAGGATAGAAAACCGCGTCGGAGTTCTCATATAGTATCGGATGTGGGTTTTCGCTTGCGCAGACTACGAACGGTGCATTGCAGAGCAGGATAGAAAACAGCGTCGGAGTTCTCATATAGTATCGGATGTGGGTTTTCGCTTGCGCAGACTACGAACGGTGCATTGCATAGCAGGATAGAAAACCGCGTCGGAGTTCTCATATAGTATCGGATGTGGGTCTTCGCTTGCGCAGACTACGATCGGTGCATTGCAGAGCACGATAGAAAACCGCGTCGGAGTTCTCATATAGTATCGGATGTGGGTTTTCGCTTGCGCAGACTACGCACGGTGCATTGCAGAGCAGGATAGAAAACCGCGTCGGAGTTCTTATATAGTATCGGATGTGGGTTTTCGCTTGCGCAGACTACGATCGGTGCATTGCAGAAGAGGGTAGAAAACCGCGACGGAGTTCTCATATAGTATCGGATGTGGGTTTTTGCTTGCGCAGACTACGATCGGTGCATTGCAGAGCAGGGTAGAAAACCGGGTCGGAGTTCTCATATAGTATCGGATGTGGGTTTTCGCTTGCGCAGACTACGAACGGTGCATTGCAGAGCAGGATAGAAAACCACGTCGGAGTTCTCGTATAGTATCGGATGTGGGTTTTCGCATGCGCAGACTACGAACGGTGCATTGCAGAGCAGGATAGAAAACCGCGTCGGAGTTCTCATAAAGTATCGGATGTGGGTTTTCGCTTGCGCAGACTAAAAACGGTGCATTGCAGAGCAGGATAGAAAACCGCGTCGGAGTTCTCATATAGTATCTGATGTGGGTTTTCGCTTGCGCAGACTACGAACGGTGCATTGCATAGCAGGATAGAAAACCGCGTCGGAGTTCTCATATAGTATCGGATGTGGGTCTTCGCTTGCGCAGACTACGATCGGTGCATTGCAGAGCACGATAGAAAACCGCGTCGGAGTTCTCATATAGTATCGGATGTGGGTTTTCGCTTGCGCAGACTACGCACGGTGCATTGCAGAGCAGGATAGAAAACCGCGTCGGAGTTCTTATATAGTATCGGATGTGGGTTTTCGCTTGCGCAGACTACGATCGGTGCATTGCAGAAGAGGGTAGAAAACCGCGACGGAGTTCTCATATAGTATCGGATGTGGGTTTTTGCTTGCGCAGACTACGATCGGTGCATTGCAGAGCAGGGTAGAAAACCGGGTCGGAGTTCTCATATAGTATCGGATGTGGGTTTTCGCTTGCGCAGACTACGAACGGTGCATTGCAGAGCAGGATAGAAAACCACGTCGGAGTTCTCGTATAGTATCGGATGTGGGTTTTCGCATGCGCAGACTACGAACGGTGCATTGCAGAGCAGGATAGAAAACCGCGTCGGAGTTCTCATATAGTATCTGATGTGGGTTTTCGCTTGCGCAGACTACGAACGGTGCATTGCAGAGCAGGATAGAAAACCGCGTCGGAGTTCTCATATAGTATCGGATGTGGGTTTTCGCTTGCGCAGAGTACGAACGGTGCATTGCAGAGCAGGATATAAAACCGCGTCGGAGTTCTCATATAGTATCGGATGTGGATTTTCGCTTGCGCAGACTACGCACGGTGCATTGCAGAGCAGGATAGAAAACCGCGTCGGAGTTCTCATATAGTATCAGATGTGGATTTTCGCTTGCGCAGAATACGAACGGTGCATTGCAGAGCAGGATAGAAAACCGCGTCGGAGTTCTCATATAGTATCGGATGTGGGTTTTCGCTTGCGCAGACTACGATCGGTGCATTGCAGAGCAGGATAGAAAACCGCGTCGGAGTTCTCATATAGTATCGGATGTGGGTTTTCGCTTGCGCAGACTACGAACGGTGCATTGCAGAGCAGGATAGAAAACAGCGTCGGAGTTCTCATATAGTATCGGATGTGGGTTTTCGCTTGCGCAGACTACGAACGGTGCATTGCAAAGCAGGATAGAAAACCGCGTCGGAGTTCTCATATAGTATCGGATGTGGGTCTTCGCTTGCGCAGACTACGATCGGTGCATTGCAGAGCACGATAGAAAACCGCGTCGGAGTTCTCATATAGTATCGGATGTGGGTTTTCGCTTGCGCAGACTACGCACGGTGCATTGCAGAGCAGGATAGAAAACCGCGTCGGAGTTCTTATATAGTATCGGATGTGGGTTTTCGCTTGCGCAGACTACGATCGGTGCATTGCAGAAGAGGGTAGAAAACTGCGTCGGAGTTCTCATATAGTATCGGATGTGGGTTTTTGCTTGCGCAGACTACGATCGGTGCATTGCAGAGCAGGGTAGAAAACCGGGTCGGAGTTCTCATATAGTATCGGATGTGGGTTTTCGCTTGCGCAGACTACGAACGGCGCATTGGAGAGCAGGATAGAAAACCGCGTCGGAGTTCTGATATTAGTATCGGATGTGGGTTTTCGCTTGCGCAGACTACGAACGGTGCATTGCAGAGCAGGATAGAAAACCGCGTCGGAGTTCTCGTATAGTATCGGATGTGGGTTTTCGCATGCGCAGACTACGAACGGTGCATTGCAGAGCAGGATAGAAAACCGCGTCGGAGTTCTCATAAAGTATCGGATGTGGGTTTTCGCTTGCGCAGACTAAAAACGGTGCATTGCAGAGCAGGATAGAAAACCGCGTCGGAGTTCTCATATAGTATCTGATGTGGGTTTTCGCTTGCGCAGACTACGATCGGTGCATTGCAGAGCAGGATAGAAAACGGCGTCGGAGTTCTCATATAGTGTCGGATGTGGGTTTTCGCTTGCGCAGACTACGATCGGTGCATTGCAGAAGAGGGTAGAAAACCGCGTCGGAGTTCTCATATAGTATCGGATGTGGGTTTTTGCTTGCGCAGACTACGATCGGTGCATTGCAGAGCAGGATAGAAAACCGCGTCGGAGTTCTCTTATAGTATCAGATGTGGGTTTTCGCTTGCGCAGACTACGAACGGTGCATTGCAGAGCAGGATAGAAAACCGCGTCGGAGTTCTCATATCGTATCGGATGTGGGTTTTCGCTTGCGCAGACTACGATCGGTGCATTGCAGAGCATGATAGAAAACCGCGTCGGAGTTCTCATATAGTATCGGGTGTGGGTTTTCGCTTGCGCAGACTACGCACGGTGCATTGCAGAGCAGGGTAGAAAACCGGGTCGGAGTTCTCATATAGTATCGGATGTGGGTTTTCGCTTGCGCAGACTACGAACGGTGCATTGCAGAGCAGGATAGAAAACCACGTCGGAGTTCTCGTATAGTATCGGATGTGGGTTTTCGCATGCGCAGACTACGAACGGTGCATTGCAGAGCAGGATAGAAAACCGCGTCGGAGTTCTCATATAGTATCTGATGTGGGTTTTCGCTTGCGCAGACTACGAACGGTGCATTGCAGAGCAGGATAGAAAACCGCGTCGGAGTTCTCATATAGTATCGGATGTGGGTTTTCGCTTGCGCAGAGTACGAACGGTGCATTGCAGAGCAGGATATAAAACCGCGTCGGAGTTCTCATATAGTATCGGATGTGGATTTTCGCTTGCGCAGACTACGCACGGTGCATTGCAGAGCAGGATAGAAAACCGCGTCGGAGTTCTCATATAGTATCAGATGTGGATTTTCGCTTGCGCAGAATACGAACGGTGCATTGCAGAGCAGGATAGAAAACCGCGTCGGAGTTCTCATATAGTATCGGATGTGGGTTTTCGCTTGCGCAGACTACGATCGGTGCATTGCAGAGCAGGATAGAAAACCGCGTCGGAGTTCTCATATAGTATCGGATGTGGGTTTTCGCTTGCGCAGACTACGAACGGTGCATTGCAGAGCAGGATAGAAAACAGCGTCGGAGTTCTCATATAGTATCGGATGTGGGTTTTCGCTTGCGCAGACTACGAACGGTGCATTGCAAAGCAGGATAGAAAACCGCGTCGGAGTTCTCATATAGTATCGGATGTGGGTCTTCGCTTGCGCAGACTACGATCGGTGCATTGCAGAGCACGATAGAAAACCGCGTCGGAGTTCTCATATAGTATCGGATGTGGGTTTTCGCTTGCGCAGACTACGCACGGTGCATTGCAGAGCAGGATAGAAAACCGCGTCGGAGTTCTTATATAGTATCGGATGTGGGTTTTCGCTTGCGCAGACTACGATCGGTGCATTGCAGAAGAGGGTAGAAAACTGCGTCGGAGTTCTCATATAGTATCGGATGTGGGTTTTCGCTTGCGCAGACTACGATCGGTGCATTGCAGAGCAGGGTAGAAAACCGCGTCGGAGTTCTCATATAGTATCGGATGTGGGTTTTCGCTTGCGCAGACTACGAACGGTGCATTGCAGAGCAGGATAGAAAACCGCGTCGGAGTTCTCAATAGTATCGAATGTGGGTTTTCGCTTGCGCAGACTACGCACGGTGCATTGCAGAGCAAGATAGAAAACCGCGTCGGACTTCTCATATAGTATCGGAAGTGGGTTTTCGCTTGCGCAGACTACGAACGGTGCATTGCAGAGCAGGATAGAAATCCGCTCCGGAGTTCTCATATAGTATCGGATGTGGGTTTTCGCTTGCGCAGACTACGAACGGTGCATTGCAGAGCAGGATAGAAAACCGCGTCGGAGTTCTCATATAGTATCGGATGTGGGTTTTCGCTTGCGGAGACTACGATCGGTGCATTGCAGAGCAGGATAGAAAACCGCGTCGGAGTTCTCATATAGTATCGGATGTGGGTTTTTGCTTCCGCAGACTACGCACGGTGCATTGCAGAGTAGGATAGAAAACCGCGTCGGAGTTCTCATATGAGAACTCCGAGGCGGTTTTCTATCCTGCTCTGCAATGCACCGTTCGTAGTCTGCGCAAGCGAAAACCCACATCCGATACTATATGAGAACTCCGACGCGGTTTTCTATCCTGCTCTGCAATGCACCGTTCGTAGTCTGCGCAAGGGAAAACCCACATCCGATACTATATAGCATTGCAGAGCAGGATAGAAAACCGCGTCGGAGTTCTCATATAGTATCGGATGTGGGTATTCGCTTGCGCAGACTACGAATGGTGCATTGCAGAGCAGGATAGAAAACCGCGTCGGAGTTCTCATATAGTATCGGATGTGGGTTTTCGCTTGCGGAGACTACGATCGGTGCATTGCAGAGCAGGATATAAAACCGCGTCGGAGTTCTCATATAGTCTCGGATGTGGCTTTTCGCTTGCGCAGACTACGATAGGTGCAATGCAGAGCAGGATAGAAAACCGCGCCGGAGTTCTCATATAGTATCGGATGTGGGTTTTCGCTTGCGGAGACTACGATCGGTGCATTGCAGAGCAGGATAGAAAACCGCGTCGGAGTTCTCATATAGTATCGGATGTGGGTTTTTGTTTCCGCAGACTACGCACGGTGCATTGCAGAGCAGGATAGAAAACCGCGTCGGAGTTCTCATATAGTATCGGATGTGGGTTTTCGCTTGCGCAGACTACGAACGGTGCATTGCAGAGCAGGATAGAAAACCGCGTCGGAGTTCTCATATAGTATCGGATGTGGGTTTTCGCTTGCGCAGACTACGAACGGTGCATTGCAGAGCAGGATAGAAAACCGCGTCGGAGTTCTCATATAGTATCTGATGTGGGTTTTCGCTTGCGCAGACTACGAACGGTGCATTGCAGAGCAGGATAGAAAACCGCGTCAGAGTTCTCATATAGTATCGGATGTGGGTTTTCGCTTGCGCAGACTACGATCGGTGCATTGCAGAGCAGGATAGAAAACCGCGTCGGAGTTCTCATATAGTATCGGATGTGGGTTTTCGCTTGCGCAGACTACGAACGGTGAATTGCAGAGCAGGATAGAAAACCGCGTCGGAGTTCTCATATAGTATCGGATGTGGGTTTTCGCTTGCGCAGACTACGAACGGTGCATTGCAGAGCAGGATAGAAAACAGCGTCGGAGTTCTCATATAGTATCGGATGTGGGTTTTCGCTTGCGCAGACTACGAACGGTGCATTGCATAGCAGGATAGAAAACCGCGTCGGAGTTCTCATATAGTATCGGATGTGGGTCTTCGCTTGCGCAGACTACGATCGGTGCATTGCAGAGCACGATAGAAAACCGCGTCGGAGTTCTCATATAGTATCGGATGTGGGTTTTCGCTTGCGCAGACTACGCACGGTGCATTGCAGAGCAGGATAGAAAACCGCGTCGGAGTTCTTATATAGTATCGGATGTGGGTTTTCGCTTGCGCAGACTACGATCGGTGCATTGCAGAAGAGGGTAGAAAACCGCGACGGAGTTCTCATATAGTATCGGATGTGGGTTTTTGCTTGCGCAAACTACGATCGGTGCATTGCAGAGCAGGGTAGAAAACCGGGTCGGAGTTCTCATATAGTATCGGATGTGGGTTTTCGCTTGCGCAGACTACGAACGGTGCATTGCAGAGCAGGATAGAAAACCACGTCGGAGTTCTCGTATAGTATCGGATGTGGGTTTTCGCATGCGCAGACTACGAACGGTGCATTGCAGAGCAGGATAGAAAACCGCGTCGGAGTTCTCATAAAGTATCGGATGTGGGTTTTCGCTTGCGCAGACTAAAAACGGTGCATTGCAGAGCAGGATAGAAAACCGCGTCGGAGTTCTCATATAGTATCTGATGTGGGTTTTCGCTTGCGCAGACTACGAACGGTGCATTGCATAGCAGGATAGAAAACCGCGTCGGAGTTCTCATATAGTATCGGATGTGGGTCTTCGCTTGCGCAGACTACGATCGGTGCATTGCAGAGCACGATAGAAAACCGCGTCGGAGTTCTCATATAGTATCGGATGTGGGTTTTCGCTTGCGCAGACTACGCACGGTGCATTGCAGAGCAGGATAGAAAACCGCGTCGGAGTTCTTATATAGTATCGGATGTGGGTTTTCGCTTGCGCAGACTACGATCGGTGCATTGCAGAAGAGGGTAGAAAACCGCGACGGAGTTCTCATATAGTATCGGATGTGGGTTTTTGCTTGCGCAGACTACGATCGGTGCATTGCAGAGCAGGGTAGAAAACCGGGTCGGAGTTCTCATATAGTATCGGATGTGGGTTTTCGCTTGCGCAGACTACGAACGGTGCATTGCAGAGCAGGATAGAAAACCACGTCGGAGTTCTCGTATAGTATCGGATGTGGGTTTTCGCATGCGCAGACTACGAACGGTGCATTGCAGAGCAGGATAGAAAACCGCGTCGGAGTTCTCATATAGTATCTGATGTGGGTTTTCGCTTGCGCAGACTACGAACGGTGCATTGCAGAGCAGGATAGAAAACCGCGTCGGAGTTCTCATATAGTATCGGATGTGGGTTTTCGCTTGCGCAGAGTACGAACGGTGCATTGCAGAGCAGGATATAAAACCGCGTCGGAGTTCTCATATAGTATCGGATGTGGATTTTCGCTTGCGCAGACTACGCACGGTGCATTGCAGAGCAGGATAGAAAACCGCGTCGGAGTTCTCATATAGTATCAGATGTGGATTTTCGCTTGCGCAGAATACGAACGGTGCATTGCAGAGCAGGATAGAAAACCGCGTCGGAGTTCTCATATAGTATCGGATGTGGGTTTTCGCTTGCGCAGACTACGATCGGTGCATTGCAGAGCAGGATAGAAAACCGCGTCGGAGTTCTCATATAGTATCGGATGTGGGTTTTCGCTTGCGCAGACTACGAACGGTGCATTGCAGAGCAGGATAGAAAACAGCGTCGGAGTTCTCATATAGTATCGGATGTGGGTTTTCGCTTGCGCAGACTACGAACGGTGCATTGCAAAGCAGGATAGAAAACCGCGTCGGAGTTCTCATATAGTATCGGATGTGGGTCTTCGCTTGCGCAGACTACGATCGGTGCATTGCAGAGCACGATAGAAAACCGCGTCGGAGTTCTCATATAGTATCGGATGTGGGTTTTCGCTTGCGCAGACTACGCACGGTGCATTGCAGAGCAGGATAGAAAACCGCGTCGGAGTTCTTATATAGTATCGGATGTGGGTTTTCGCTTGCGCAGACTACGATCGGTGCATTGCAGAAGAGGGTAGAAAACTGCGTCGGAGTTCTCATATAGTATCGGATGTGGGTTTTTGCTTGCGCAGACTACGATCGGTGCATTGCAGAGCAGGGTAGAAAACCGGGTCGGAGTTCTCATATAGTATCGGATGTGGGTTTTCGCTTGCGCAGACTACGAACGGCGCATTGGAGAGCAGGATAGAAAACCGCGTCGGAGTTCTGATATTAGTATCGGATGTGGGTTTTCGCTTGCGCAGACTACGAACGGTGCATTGCAGAGCAGGATAGAAAACCGCGTCGGAGTTCTCGTATAGTATCGGATGTGGGTTTTCGCATGCGCAGACTACGAACGGTGCATTGCAGAGCAGGATAGAAAACCGCGTCGGAGTTCTCATAAAGTATCGGATGTGGGTTTTCGCTTGCGCAGACTAAAAACGGTGCATTGCAGAGCAGGATAGAAAACCGCGTCGGAGTTCTCATATAGTATCTGATGTGGGTTTTCGCTTGCGCAGACTACGATCGGTGCATTGCAGAGCAGGATAGAAAACGGCGTCGGAGTTCTCATATAGTGTCGGATGTGGGTTTTCGCTTGCGCAGACTACGATCGGTGCATTGCAGAAGAGGGTAGAAAACCGCGTCGGAGTTCTCATATAGTATCGGATGTGGGTTTTTGCTTGCGCAGACTACGATCGGTGCATTGCAGAGCAGGATAGAAAACCGCGTCGGAGTTCTCTTATAGTATCAGATGTGGGTTTTCGCTTGCGCAGACTACGAACGGTGCATTGCAGAGCAGGATAGAAAACCGCGTCGGAGTTCTCATATCGTATCGGATGTGGGTTTTCGCTTGCGCAGACTACGATCGGTGCATTGCAGAGCATGATAGAAAACCGCGTCGGAGTTCTCATATAGTATCGGGTGTGGGTTTTCGCTTGCGCAGACTACGCACGGTGCATTGCAGAGCAGGGTAGAAAACCGGGTCGGAGTTCTCATATAGTATCGGATGTGGGTTTTCGCTTGCGCAGACTACGAACGGTGCATTGCAGAGCAGGATAGAAAACCACGTCGGAGTTCTCGTATAGTATCGGATGTGGGTTTTCGCATGCGCAGACTACGAACGGTGCATTGCAGAGCAGGATAGAAAACCGCGTCGGAGTTCTCATATAGTATCTGATGTGGGTTTTCGCTTGCGCAGACTACGAACGGTGCATTGCAGAGCAGGATAGAAAACCGCGTCGGAGTTCTCATATAGTATCGGATGTGGGTTTTCGCTTGCGCAGAGTACGAACGGTGCATTGCAGAGCAGGATATAAAACCGCGTCGGAGTTCTCATATAGTATCGGATGTGGATTTTCGCTTGCGCAGACTACGCACGGTGCATTGCAGAGCAGGATAGAAAACCGCGTCGGGGTTCTCATATAGTATCAGATGTGGATTTTCGCTTGCGCAGAATACGAACGGTGCATTGCAGAGCAGGATAGAAAACCGCGTCGGAGTTCTCATATAGTATCGGATGTGGGTTTTCGCTTGCGCAGACTACGATCGGTGCATTGCAGAGCAGGATAGAAAACCGCGTCGGAGTTCTCATATAGTATCGGATGTGGGTTTTCGCTTGCGCAGACTACGAACGGTGCATTGCAGAGCAGGATAGAAAACAGCGTCGGAGTTCTCATATAGTATCGGATGTGGGTTTTCGCTTGCGCAGACTACGAACGGTGCATTGCAAAGCAGGATAGAAAACCGCGTCGGAGTTCTCATATAGTATCGGATGTGGGTCTTCGCTTGCGCAGACTACGATCGGTGCATTGCAGAGCACGATAGAAAACCGCGTCGGAGTTCTCATATAGTATCGGATGTGGGTTTTCGCTTGCGCAGACTACGCACGGTGCATTGCAGAGCAGGATAGAAAACCGCGTCGGAGTTCTTATATAGTATCGGATGTGGGTTTTCGCTTGCGCAGACTACGATCGGTGCATTGCAGAAGAGGGTAGAAAACTGCGTCGGAGTTCTCATATAGTATCGGATGTGGGTTTTTGCTTGCGCAGACTACGATCGGTGCATTGCAGAGCAGGGTAGAAAACCGGGTCGGAGTTCTCATATAGTATCGGATGTGGGTTTTCGCTTGCGCAGACTACGAACGGCGCATTGGAGAGCAGGATAGAAAACCGCGTCGGAGTTCTGATATTAGTATCGGATGTGGGTTTTCGCTTGCGCAGACTACGAACGGTGCATTGCAGAGCAGGATAGAAAACCGCGTCGGAGTTCTCGTATGGTATCGGATGTGGGTTTTCGCATGCGCAGACTACGAACGGTGCATTGCAGAGCAGGATAGAAAACCGCGTCGGAGTTCTCATAAAGTATCGGATGTGGGTTTTCGCTTGCGCAGACTAAAAACGGTGCATTGCAGAGCAGGATAGAAAACCGCGTCGGAGTTCTCATATAGTATCTGATGTGGGTTTTCGCTTGCGCAGACTACGATCGGTGCATTGCAGAGCAGGATAGAAAACGGCGTCGGAGTTCTCATATAGTGTCGGATGTGGGTTTTCGCTTGCGCAGACTACGATCGGTGCATTGCAGAAGAGGGTAGAAAACCGCGTCGGAGTTCTCATATAGTATCGGATGTGGGTTTTTGCTTGCGCAGACTACGATCGGTGCATTGCAGAGCAGGATAGAAAACCGCGTCGGAGTTCTCATATAGTATCGGATGTGGGTTTTCGCTTGCGCAGACTACGCACGGTGCATTGCAGAAGAGGGTAGAAAACCGCGTCGGAGTTCTTATATAGTATCGGATGTGGGTTTTCGCTTGCGCAGACTACGATCGGTGCATTGCAGAAGATGGTAGAAAACCGCGTCGGAGTTCTCATATAGTATCGGATGTGGGTTTTTGCTTGCGCAGACTACGATCGGTGCATTGCAGAGCAGGGTAGAAAACCGGGTCGGAGTTCTCATATAGTATCGGATGTGGGTTTTCGCTTGCGCAGACTACAAACGGCGCATTGGAGAACAGGATAGAAAACCGCGTCGGAGTTCTGATATTAGTATCGGATGTGGGTTTTCGCTTGCGCAGACTACGCACGGTGCATTGCAGAGCAGGATAGAAAACCGCGTCGGAGTTTTCATATAGTATCGGTTGTGGGTTTTCGCTTGCGCAGACTACGCACGGTGCATTGCAGAGCAGGTTAGAAAACCGCGTCGGAGTTCTCTTATAGTATCAGATGTGGGTTTTCGCTTGCGCAGACTACGAACGGTGCATTGCAGAGCAGGATAGAAAACCGCGTCGGAGTTCTCATATCGTATCGGATGTGGGTTTTCGCTTGCGCAGACTACGATCGGTGCATTGCAGAGCATGATAGAAAACCGCGTCGGAGTTCTCATATAGTATCGGGTGTGGGTTTTCGCTTGCGCAGACTACGCACGGTGCATTGCAGAGCAGGATAGAAAACCGCGTCGGAGTTCTCATATAGTATCGGATGTGGGTTTTCGCTTGCGCAGACTACGAACGGTGCATTGCAGAGCAGGATAGAAAACCGCGTCGGAGTTCTCATATAGTATCGGATGTGGGTTTTCGCTTGCGCAGACTACGATCGGTGCATTGCAGAGCAGGATAGAAAACCGCGTCGGAGTTCTCATTTAGTATCGGATGTGGGTTTTCGCTTGCGCAGACTACGAACGGTGCATTGCAGAGCAGGATAGAAAACCGCGTCGGAGTTCTCATATAGTATCGGTGCTTTGCAGAGCAGGATAGAAAACCGCGGCGGAGTTGTCATATAGTATCGGATGTGGATTTTTGCTTTCGCAGACTACGAACGGTGCATTGGAGAGCAGGATAGAAAACCGCGTCGGAGTTCTCATATAGTATCGGATGTGGGTTTTCGCTTGCGCAGACTACGAACGGTGCATTGCAGAGCAGGATAGAAAACCGCGTCGGAGTTCTCATAAAGTATCGGATATTGGTTTTCGCTTGCGCAGACTAAAAACGGTGCATTGCAGAGCAGGATAGAAAACCGCGTCGGAGTTCTCATAAAGTTTCGGATATTGGTTTTCGCTTGCGCAGACTAAAAACGGTGCATTGCAGAGCAGGATAGAAAACCGCGTCGGAGTTCCCATATAGTATCGGATGTGGGTTTTCGCTTGCGCAGACTACGAACGGTGCATTGCAGAGCAGGATAGAAAACCGCGTCGGAGTTCTCAATAGTATCGAATGTGGGTTTTCGCTTGCGCAGACTACGCACGGTGCATTGCAGAGCAAGATAGAAAACCGCGTCGGACTTCTCATATAGTATCGGAAGTGGGTTTTCGCTTGCGCAGACTACGAACGGTGCATTGCAGAGCAGGATAGAAATCCGCTCCGGAGTTCTCATATAGTATCGGATGTGGGTTTTCGCTTGCGCAGACTACGAACGGTGCATTGCAGAGCAGGATAGAAAACCGCGTCGGAGTTCTCATATAGTATCGGATGTGGGTTTTCGCTTGCGGAGACTACGATCGGTGCATTGCAGAGCAGGATAGAAAACCGCGTCGGAGTTCTCATATAGTATCGGATGTGGGTTTTTGCTTCCGCAGACTACGCACGGTGCATTGCAGAGTAGGATAGAAAACCGCGTCGGAGTTCTCATATGAGAACTCCGAGGCGGTTTTCTATCCTGCTCTGCAATGCACCGTTCGTAGTCTGCGCAAGCGAAAACCCACATCCGATACTATATGAGAACTCCGACGCGGTTTCTATCCTGCTCTGCAATGCACCGTTCGTAGTCTGCGCAAGCGAAAACCCACATCCGATACTATATAGTATCGGATGTGGGTTTTCCCTTGCGCAGACTACGAACGGTGCATTGCAGAGCAGGATAGAAAACCGCGTCGGAGTTCTCATATAGTATCGGATGTGGGTTTTCGCTTGCGCAGACTACGCACGGTGCATTGCAGAGCAGGATAGAAAACCGCGTCGGAGTTCTCATATAGTATCGGATGTGGGTATTCGCTTGCGCAGACTACGAATGGTGCATTGCAGAGCAGGATAGAAAACCGCGTCGGAGTTCTCATATAGTATCGGATGTGGGTTTTCGCTTGCGGAGACTACGATCGGTGCATTGCAGAGCAGGATAGAAAACCGCGTCGGAGTTCTCATATAGTATCGGATGTGGGTTTTTGCTTCCGCAGACTACGCACGGTGCATTGCAGAGCAGGATAGAAAACCGCGTCGGAGTTCCCATATAGTATCGGATGTGGGTTTTCGCTTGCGCAGACTACGAACGGTGCATTGCAGAGCAGGATAGAAAACCGCGTCGGAGTTCTCATATAGTATCGGATGTGGGTTTTCGCTTGCGCAGACTACGAACGGTGCATTGCAGAGCAGGATAGAAAACCGCGTCGGAGTTCTCATATAGTATCTGATGTGGGTTTTCGCTTGCGCAGACTACGAACGGTGCATTGCAGAGCAGGATAGAAAACCGCGTTGGAGTTCTCATATAGTATCGGATGTGGGTTTTCGCTTGCGCAGACTACGAACGGTGCATTGCAGAGCAGGATATAAAACCGCGTCGGAGTTCTCATATAGTCTCGGATGTGGCTTTTCGCTTGCGCAGACTACGATAGGTGCAATGCAGAGCAGGATAGAAAACCGCGCCGGAGTTCTCATATAGTATCGGATGTGGGTTTTCGCTTGCGGAGACTACGATCGGTGCATTGCAGAGCAGGATAGAAAACCGCGTCGGAGTTCTCATATAGTATCGGATGTGGGTTTTCGCTTGCGCAGACTACGAACGGTGCATTGCAGAGCAGGATAGAAAACCGCGTCGGAGTTCTCATATAGTATCGGATGTGGGTTTTCGCTTGCCCAGACTACGAACGGTGCATTGCAGAGCAGGATAGAAAACCGCGTCGGAGTTCTCATATAGTATCTGATGTGGGTTTTCGCTTGCGCAGACTACGAACGGTGCATTGCAGAGCAGGATAGAAAACCGCGTCAGAGTTCTCATATAGTATCGGATGTGGGTTTTCGCTTGCGCAGACTACGATCGGTGCATTGCAGAGCAGGATAGAAAACCGCGTCGGAGTTCTCATATAGTATCGGATGTGGGTTTTCGCTTGCGCAGACTACGAACGGTGAATTGCAGAGCAGGATAGAAAACCGCGTCGGAGTTCTCATATAGTATCGGATGTGGGTTTTCGCTTGCGCAGACTACGAACGGTGCATTGCAGAGCAGGATAGAAAACAGCGTCGGAGTTCTCATATAGTATCGGATGTGGGTTTTCGCTTGCGCAGACTACGATCGGTGCATTGCAGAGCACGATAGAAAACCGCGTCGGAGTTCTCATATAGTATCGGATGTGGGTTTTCGCTTGCGCAGACTACGCACGGTGCATTGCAGAGCAGGATAGAAAACCGCGTCGGAGTTCTTATATAGTATCGGATGTGGGTTTTCGCTTGCGCAGACTACGATCGGTGCATTGCAGAAGAGGGTAGAAAACCGCGACGGAGTTCTCATATAGTATCGGATGTGGGTTTTTGCTTGCGCAGACTACGATCGGTGCATTGCAGAGCAGGGTAGAAAACCGGGTCGGAGTTCTCATATAGTATCGGATGTGGGTTTTCGCTTGCGCAGACTACGAACGGTGCATTGCAGAGCAGGATAGAAAACCACGTCGGAGTTCTCGTATAGTATAGGATGTGGGTTTTCGCATGCGCAGACTACGAACGGTGCATTGCAGAGCAGGATAGAAAACCGCGTCGGAGTTCTCATATAGTATCTGATGTGGGTTTTCGCTTGCGCAGACTACGAACGGTGCATTGCATAGCAGGATAGAAAACCGCGTCGGAGTTCTCATATAGTATCGGATGTGGGTCTTCGCTTGCGCAGACTACGATCGGTGCATTGCAGAGCACGATAGAAAACCGCGTCGGAGTTCTCATATAGTATCGGATGTGGGTTTTCGCTTGCGCAGACTACGCACGGTGCATTGCAGAGCAGGATAGAAAACCGCGTCGGAGTTCTTATATAGTATCGGATGTGGGTTTTCGCTTGCGCAGACTACGATCGGTGCATTGCAGAAGAGGGTAGAAAACCGCGACGGAGTTCTCATATAGTATCGGATGTGGGTTTTTGCTTGCGCAGACTACGATCGGTGCATTGCAGAGCAGGGTAGAAAACCGGGTCGGAGTTCTCATATAGTATCGGATGTGGGTTTTCGCTTGCGCAGACTACGAACGGTGCATTGGAGAGCAGGATAGAAAACCACGTCGGAGTTCTCGTATAGTATCGGATGTGGGTTTTCGCATGCGCAGACTACGAACGGTGCATTGCAGAGCAGGATAGAAAACCGCGTCGGAGTTCTCATAAAGTATCGGATGTGGGTTTTCGCTTGCGCAGACTAAAAACGGTGCATTGCAGAGCAGGATAGAAAACCGCGTCGGAGTTCTCATATAGTATCTGATGTGGGTTTTCGCTTGCGCAGACTACGATCGGTGCATTGCAGAGCAGGATAGAAAACGGCGTCGGAGTTCTCATATAGTATCGGATGTGGGTTTTCGCTTGCGCAGACTACGATCGGTGCATTGCAGAAGAGGGTAGAAAACCGCGTCGGAGTTCTCATATAGTATCGGATGTGGGTTTTTGCTTGCGCAGACTACGATCGGTGCATTGCAGAGCAGGATAGAAAACAAAACCGCGTCGGAGTTCTCATATAGTATCGGATGTGGGTTTTCGCTTGCGCAGACTACGCACGGTGCATTGCAGAAGAGGGTAGAAAACCGCGTCGGAGTTCTTATATAGTATCGGATGTGGGTTTTCGCTTGCGCAGACTACGATTGGTGCATTGCAGAAGATGGTAGAAAACCGCGTCGGAGTTCTCATATAGTATCGGATGTGGGTTTTCGCTTGCGCAGACTACGATCGGTGCATTGCAGAGCAGGGTAGAAAACCGGGTCGGAGTTCTCATATAGTATCGGATGTGGGTTTTCGCTTGCGCAGACTACAAACGGCGCATTGGAGAACAGGATAGAAAACCGCGTCGGAGTTCTGATATTAGTATCGGATGTGGGTTTTCGCTTGCGCAGACGACGCACGGTGCATTGCAGAGCAGGATAGAAAACCGCGTCGGAGTTCTCATATAGTATCGGTTGTGGGTTTTCGCTTGCGCAGACTACGCACGGTGCATTGCAGAGCAGGATAGAAAACCGCGTCGGAGTTCTCATATAGTATCGGATGTGGGTTTTCGCTTGCGCAGACTACGAACGGTGCATTGCAGAGCAGGATAGAAAACCGCGTCGGAGTTCTCATATAGTATCGGATGTGGGTTTTCGCTTGCGCAGACTACGAACGGTGCATTGCAGAGCAGGATAGAAAACCGCGTCGGAGTTCTCATATAGTATCTGATGTGGGTTTTCGCTTGCGCAGACTACGAACGGTGCATTGAAGAGCAGGATAGAAAACCGCGTCGGAGTTCTCATATAGTATCGGATGTGGGTTTTCGCTTGCGCAGAGTACGAACGGTGCATTGCAGAGCAGGATATAAAACCGCGTCGGAGTTCTCATATAGTATCGGATGTGGATTTTCGCTTGCGCAGACTACGCACGGTGCATTACAGAGCAGGATAGAAAACCGCGTCGGAGTTCTCATATAGTATCAGATGTGGATTTTCGCTTGCGCAGACTACGATCGGTGCATTGCAGAGCAGGATAGAAAACCGCGTCGGAGTTCTCATATAGTATCGGATGTGGGTTTTCGCTTGCGCAGACTACGAACGGTGCATTGCAGAGCAGGATAGGAAACCGCGTCGCAGTTCTCATATAGTATCGGATGTGGGTTTTCGCTTGCGCAGACTACGATCGGTGCATTGCAGAGCAGGATAGAAAACCGCGTCGGAGTTCTCATATAGTATCGGATGTGGGTTTTCGCTTGCGCAGAGTACGAACGGTGAATTGCAGAGCAGGATAGAAAACCGCGTCGGAGTTCTCATATAGTATCGGATGTGGGTTTTCGCTTGCGCAGACTACGAACGGTGCATTGCAGAGCAGGATAGAAAACAGCGTCGGAGTTCTCATATAGTATCGGATGTGGGTTTTCGCTTGCGCAGACTACGAACGGTGCATTGCAAAGCAGGATAGAAAACCGCGTCGGAGTTCTCATATAGTATCGGATGTGGGTCTTCGCTTGCGCAGACTACGATCGGTGCATTGCAGAGCACGATAGAAAACCGCGTCGGAGTTCACATATAGTATCGGATGTGGGTTTTCGCTTGCGCAGACTACGCACGGTGCATTGCAGAGCAGGATAGAAAACCGCGTCGGAGTTCTTATATAGTATCGGATGTGGGTTTTCGCTTGCGCAGACTACGATCGGTGCATTGCAGAAGAGGGTAGAAAACCGCGTCGGAGTTCTCATATAGTATCGGATGTGGGTTTTTGCTTGCGCAGACTACGATCGGTGCATTGCAGAGCAGGGTAGAAAACCGGGTCGGAGTTCTCATACAGTATCGGATGTGGGTTTTCGCTTGCGCAGACTACGAACGGCGCATTGGAGAGCAGGATAGAAAACCGCGTCGGAGTTCTGATATTAGTATCGGATGTGGGTTTTCGCTTGCGCAGACTACGAACGGTGCATTGCAGAGCAGGATAGAAAACCGCGTCGGAGTTCTCATATAGTATCGGATGTGGGTTTTCGCTTGCGCAGACTACGCACGGTGCATTGCAGAGCAGGATAGAAAACCGCGTCGGAGTTCTTATATAGTATCGGATGTGGGTTTTCGCTTGCGCAGACTACGATCGGTGCATTGCAGAAGAGGGTAGAAAACCGCGACGGAGTTCTCATATAGTATCGGATGTGGGTTTTTGCTTGCGCAGACTACGATCGGTGCATTGCAGAGCAGGGTAGAAAACCGGGTCGGAGTTCTCATATAGTATCGGATGTGGGTTTTCGCTTGCGCAGACTACGAATGGTGCATTGCAGAGCAGGATAGAAAACCACGTCGGAGTTCTCGTATAGTATCGGATGTGGGTTTTCGCTTGCGCAGACTACGCACGGTGCATTGCAGAGCAGGATAGAAAACCGCGTCGGAGTTCTTATATAGTATCGGATGTGGGTTTTCGCTTGCGCAGACTACGATCGGTGCATTGCAGAAGAGGGTAGAAAACCGCGACGGAGTTCTCATATAGTATCGGATGTGGGTTTTTGCTTGCGCAGACTACGATCGGTGCATTGCAGAGCAGGGTAGAAAACCGGGTCGGAGTTCTCATATAGTATCGGATGTGGGTTTTCGCTTGCGCAGACTACGAACGGTGCATTGCAGAGCAGGATAGAAAACCACGTCGGAGTTCTCGTATAGTATCGGATGTGGGTTTTCGCATGCGCAGACTACGAACGGTGCATTGCAGAGCAGGATAGAAAACCGCGTCGGAGTTCTCATAAAGTATCGGATGTGGGTTTTCGCTTGCGCAGACTAAAAACGGTGCATTGCAGAGCAGGATAGAAAACCGCGTCGGAGTTCTCATATAGTATCTGATGTGGGTTTTCGCTTGCGCAGACTACGAACGGTGCATTGCATAGCAGGATAGAAAACCGCGTCGGAGTTCTCATATAGTATCGGATGTGGGTCTTCGCTTGCGCAGACTACGATCGGTGCATTGCAGAGCACGATAGAAAACCGCGTCGGAGTTCTCATATAGTATCGGATGTGGGTTTTCGCTTGCGCAGACTACGCACGGTGCATTGCAGAGCAGGATAGAAAACCGCGTCGGAGTTCTTATATAGTATCGGATGTGGGTTTTCGCTTGCGCAGACTACGATCGGTGCATTGCAGAAGAGGGTAGAAAACCGCGACGGAGTTCTCATATAGTATCGGATGTGGGTTTTTGCTTGCGCAGACTACGATCGGTGCATTGCAGAGCAGGGTAGAAAACCGGGTCGGAGTTCTCATATAGTATCGGATGTGGGTTTTCGCTTGCGCAGACTACGAACGGTGCATTGCAGAGCAGGATAGAAAACCACGTCGGAGTTCTCGTATAGTATCGGATGTGGGTTTTCGCATGCGCAGACTACGAACGGTGCATTGCAGAGCAGGATAGAAAACCGCGTCGGAGTTCTCATAAAGTATCGGATGTGGGTTTTCGCTTGCGCAGACTAAAAACGGTGCATTGCAGAGCAGGATAGAAAACCGCGTCGGAGTTCTCATATAGTATCTGATGTGGGTTTTCGCTTGCGCAGACTACGATCGGTGCATTGCAGAGCAGGATAGAAAACGGCGTCGGAGTTCTCATATAGTATCGGATGTGGGTTTTCGCTTGCGCAGACTACGATCGGTGCATTGCAGAAGAGGGTAGAAAACCGCGTCGGAGTTCTCATATAGTATCGGATGTGGGTTTTTGCTTGCGCAGACTACGATCGGTGCATTGCAGAGCAGGATAGAAAACAAAACCGCGTCGGAGTTCTCATATAGTATCGGATGTGGGTTTTCGCTTGCGCAGACTACGCACGGTGCATTGCAGAAGAGGGTAGAAAACCGCGTCGGAGTTCTTATATAGTATCGGATGTGGGTTTTCGCTTGCGCAGACTACGATTGGTGCATTGCAGAAGATGGTAGAAAACCGCGTCGGAGTTCTCATATAGTATCGGATGTGGGTTTTTGCTTGCGCAGACTACGATCGGTGCATTGCAGAGCAGGGTAGAAAACCGGGTCGGAGTTCTCATATAGTATCGGATGTGGGTTTTCGCTTGCGCAGACTACAAACGGCGCATTGGAGAACAGGATAGAAAACCGCGTCGGAGTTCTGATATTAGTATCGGATGTGGGTTTTCGCTTGCGCAGACGACGCACGGTGCATTGCAGAGCAGGATAGAAAACCGCGTCGGAGTTCTCATATAGTATCGGTTGTGGGTTTTCGCTTGCGCAGACTACGCACGGTGCATTGCAGAGCAGGATAGAAAACCGCGTCGGAGTTCTCATATAGTATCGGATGTGGGTTTTCGCTTGCGCAGACTACGAACGGTGCATTGCAGAGCAGGATAGAAAACCGCGTCGGAGTTCTCATATAGTATCGGATGTGGGTTTTCGCTTGCGCAGACTACGAACGGTGCATTGCAGAGCAGGATAGAAAACCGCGTCGGAGTTCTCATATAGTATCTGATGTGGGTTTTCGCTTGCGCAGACTACGAACGGTGCATTGAAGAGCAGGATAGAAAACCGCGTCGGAGTTCTCATATAGTATCGGATGTGGGTTTTCGCTTGCGCAGAGTACGAACGGTGCATTGCAGAGCAGGATATAAAACCGCGTCGGAGTTCTCATATAGTATCGGATGTGGATTTTCGCTTGCGCAGAATACGCACGGTGCATTCCAGAGCAGGATAGAAAACCTCGTCGGAGTTCTCATATAGTATCAGATGTGGATTTTCGCTTGCGCAGACTACGATCGGTGCATTGCAGAGCAGGATAGAAAACCGCGTCGGAGTTCTCATATAGTATCGGATGTGGGTTTTCGCTTGCGCAGACTACGAACGGTGCATTGCAGAGCAGGATAGGAAACCGCGTCGCAGTTCTCATATAGTATCGGATGTGGGTTTTCGCTTGCGCAGACTACGATCGGTGCATTGCAGAGCAGGATAGAAAACCGCGTCGGAGTTCTCATATAGTATCGGATGTGGGTTTTCGCTTGCGCAGAGTACGAACGGTGAATTGCAGAGCAGGATAGAAAACCGCGTCGGAGTTCTCATATAGTATCGGATGTGGGTTTTCGCTTGCGCAGACTACGAACGGTGCATTGCAGAGCAGGATAGAAAACAGCGTCGGAGTTCTCATATAGTATCGGATGTGGGTTTTCGCTTGCGCAGACTACGAACGGTGCATTGCAAAGCAGGATAGAAAACCGCGTCGGAGTTCTCATATAGTATCGGATGTGGGTCTTCGCTTGCGCAGACTACGATCGGTGCATTGCAGAGCACGATAGAAAACCGCGTCGGAGTTCTCATATAGTATCGGATGTGGGTTTTCGCTTGCGCAGACTACGCACGGTGCATTGCAGAGCAGGATAGAAAACCGCGTCGGAGTTCTTATATAGTATCGGATGTGGGTTTTCGCTTGCGCAGACTACGATCGGTGCATTGCAGAAGAGGGTAGAAAACCGCGTCGGAGTTCTCATATAGTATCGGATGTGGGTTTTTGCTTGCGCAGACTACGATCGGTGCATTGCAGAGCAGGGTAGAAAACCGGGTCGGAGTTCTCATATAGTATCGGATGTGGGTTTTCGCTTGCGCAGACTACGAACGGCGCATTGGAGAGCAGGATAGAAAACCGGGTCGGAGTTCTGATATTAGTATCGGATGTGGGTTTTCGCTTGCGCAGACTACGATCGGTGCATTGCAGAGCAGGGTAGAAAACCACGTCGGAGTTCTCGTATAGTATCGGATGTGGGTTTTCGCATGCGCAGACTACGCACGGTGCATTGCAGAGCAGGATAGAAAACCGCGTCGGAGTTCTTATATAGTATCGGATGTGGGTTTTCGCTTGCGCAGACTACGATCGGTGCATTGCAGAAGAGGGTAGAAAACCGCGACGGAGTTCTCATATAGTATCTGATGTGGGTTTTTGCTTGCGCAGACTACGATCGGTGCATTGCAGAGCAGGGTAGAAAACCGGGTCGGAGTTCTCATATAGTATCGGATGTGGGTTTTCGCTTGCGCAGACTACGATCGGTGCATTGCAGAGCAGGATAGAAAACCGCGTCGGAGTTCTCATATAGTATCGGATGTGGGTTTTCGCTTGCGCAGAGTACGAACGGTGAATTGCAGAGCAGGATAGAAAACCGCGTCGGAGTTCTCATATAGTATCGGATGTGGGTTTTCGCTTGCGCAGACTACGAACGGTGCATTGCAGAGCAGGATAGAAAACAGCGTCGGAGTTCTCATATAGTATCGGATGTGGGTTTTCGCTTGCGCAGACTACGAACGGTGCATTGCAAAGCAGGATAGAAAACCGCGTCGGAGTTCTCATATAGTATCGGATGTGGGTCTTCGCTTGCGCAGACTACGATCGGTGCATTGCAGAGCACGATAGAAAACCGCGTCGGAGTTCTCATATAGTATCGGATGTGGGTTTTCGCTTGCGCAGACTACGCACGGTGCATTGCAGAGCAGGATAGAAAACCGCGTCGGAGTTCTTATATAGTATCGGATGTGGGTTTTCGCTTGCGCAGACTACGATCGGTGCATTGCAGAAGAGGGTAGAAAACCGCGTCGGAGTTCTCATATAGTATCGGATGTGGGTTTTTGCTTGCGCAGACTACGATCGGTGCATTGCAGAGCAGGGTAGAAAACCGGGTCGGAGTTCTCATATAGTATCGGATGTGGGTTTTCGCTTGCGCAGACTACGAACGGCGCATTGGAGAGCAGGATAGAAAACCGCGTCGGAGTTCTGATATTAGTATCGGATGTGGGTTTTCGCTTGCGCAGACTACGAACGGTGCATTGCAGAGCAGGATAGAAAACCGCGTCGGAGTTCTCATATAGTATCGGATGTGGGTTTTCGCTTGCGCAGACTACGCACGGTGCATTGCAGAGCAGGATAGAAAACCGCGTCGGAGTTCTTATATAGTATCGGATGTGGGTTTTCGCTTGCGCAGACTACGATCGGTGCATTGCAGAAGAGGGTAGAAAACCGCGACGGAGTTCTCATATAGTATCGGATGTGGGTTTTTGCTTGCGCAGACTACGATCGGTGCATTGCAGAGCAGGGTAGAAAACCGGGTCGGAGTTCTCATATAGTATCGGATGTGGGTTTTCGCTTGCGCAGACTACGAATGGTGCATTGCAGAGCAGGATAGAAAACCACGTCGGAGTTCTCGTATAGTATCGGATGTGGGTTTTCGCTTGCGCAGACTACGCACGGTGCATTGCAGAGCAGGATAGAAAACCGCGTCGGAGTTCTTATATAGTATCGGATGTGGGTTTTCGCTTGCGCAGACTACGATCGGTGCATTGCAGAAGAGGGTAGAAAACCGCGACGGAGTTCTCATATAGTATCGGATGTGGGTTTTTGCTTGCGCAGACTACGATCGGTGCATTGCAGAGCAGGGTAGAAAACCGGGTCGGAGTTCTCATATAGTATCGGATGTGGGTTTTCGCTTGCGCAGACTACGAACGGTGCATTGCAGAGCAGGATAGAAAACCACGTCGGAGTTCTCGTATAGTATCGGATGTGGGTTTTCGCATGCGCAGACTACGAACGGTGCATTGCAGAGCAGGATAGAAAACCGCGTCGGAGTTCTCATAAAGTATCGGATGTGGGTTTTCGCTTGCGCAGACTAAAAACGGTGCATTGCAGAGCAGGATAGAAAACCGCGTCGGAGTTCTCATATAGTATCTGATGTGGGTTTTCGCTTGCGCAGACTACGAACGGTGCATTGCATAGCAGGATAGAAAACCGCGTCGGAGTTCTCATATAGTATCGGATGTGGGTCTTCGCTTGCGCAGACTACGATCGGTGCATTGCAGAGCACGATAGAAAACCGCGTCGGAGTTCTCATATAGTATCGGATGTGGGTTTTCGCTTGCGCAGACTACGCACGGTGCATTGCAGAGCAGGATAGAAAACCGCGTCGGAGTTCTTATATAGTATCGGATGTGGGTTTTCGCTTGCGCAGACTACGATCGGTGCATTGCAGAAGAGGGTAGAAAACCGCGACGGAGTTCTCATATAGTATCGGATGTGGGTTTTTGCTTGCGCAGACTACGATCGGTGCATTGCAGAGCAGGGTAGAAAACCGGGTCGGAGTTCTCATATAGTATCGGATGTGGGTTTTCGCTTGCGCAGACTACGAACGGTGCATTGCAGAGCAGGATAGAAAACCACGTCGGAGTTCTCGTATAGTATCGGATGTGGGTTTTCGCATGCGCAGACTACGAACGGTGCATTGCAGAGCAGGATAGAAAACCGCGTCGGAGTTCTCATAAAGTATCGGATGTGGGTTTTCGCTTGCGCAGACTAAAAACGGTGCATTGCAGAGCAGGATAGAAAACCGCGTCGGAGTTCTCATATAGTATCTGATGTGGGTTTTCGCTTGCGCAGACTACGATCGGTGCATTGCAGAGCAGGATAGAAAACGGCGTCGGAGTTCTCATATAGTATCGGATGTGGGTTTTCGCTTGCGCAGACTACGATCGGTGCATTGCAGAAGAGGGTAGAAAACCGCGTCGGAGTTCTCATATAGTATCGGATGTGGGTTTTTGCTTGCGCAGACTACGATCGGTGCATTGCAGAGCAGGATAGAAAACAAAACCGCGTCGGAGTTCTCATATAGTATCGGATGTGGGTTTTCGCTTGCGCAGACTACGCACGGTGCATTGCAGAAGAGGGTAGAAAACCGCGTCGGAGTTCTTATATAGTATCGGATGTGGGTTTTCGCTTGCGCAGACTACGATTGGTGCATTGCAGAAGATGGTAGAAAACCGCGTCGGAGTTCTCATATAGTATCGGATGTGGGTTTTTGCTTGCGCAGACTACGATCGGTGCATTGCAGAGCAGGGTAGAAAACCGGGTCGGAGTTCTCATATAGTATCGGATGTGGGTTTTCGCTTGCGCAGACTACAAACGGCGCATTGGAGAACAGGATAGAAAACCGCGTCGGAGTTCTGATATTAGTATCGGATGTGGGTTTTCGCTTGCGCAGACGACGCACGGTGCATTGCAGAGCAGGATAGAAAACCGCGCCGGAGTTCTCATATAGTATCGGTTGTGGGTTTTCGCTTGCGCAGACTACGCACGGTGCATTGCAGAGCAGGATAGAAAACCGCGTCGGAGTTCTCATATAGTATCGGATGTGGGTTTTCGCTTGCGCAGACTACGAACGGTGCATTGCAGAGCAGGATAGAAAACCGCGTCGGAGTTCTCATATAGTATCGGATGTGGGTTTTCGCTTGCGCAGACTACGAACGGTGCATTGCAGAGCAGGATAGAAAACCGCGTCGGAGTTCTCATATAGTATCTGATGTGGGTTTTCGCTTGCGCAGACTACGAACGGTGCATTGAAGAGCAGGATAGAAAACCGCGTCGGAGTTCTCATATAGTATCGGATGTGGGTTTTCGCTTGCGCAGAGTACGAACGGTGCATTGCAGAGCAGGATATAAAACCGCGTCGGAGTTCTCATATAGTATCGGATGTGGATTTTCGCTTGCGCAGAATACGCACGGTGCATTCCAGAGCAGGATAGAAAACCGCGTCGGAGTTCTCATATAGTATCAGATGTGGATTTTCGCTTGCGCAGACTACGATCGGTGCATTGCAGAGCAGGATAGAAAACCGCGTCGGAGTTCTCATATAGTATCGGATGTGGGTTTTCGCTTGCGCAGACTACGAACGGTGCATTGCAGAGCAGGATAGGAAACCGCGTCGCAGTTCTCATATAGTATCGGATGTGGGTTTTCGCTTGCGCAGACTACGATCGGTGCATTGCAGAGCAGGATAGAAAACCGCGTCGGAGTTCTCATATAGTATCGGATGTGGGTTTTCGCTTGCGCAGAGTACGAACGGTGAATTGCAGAGCAGGATAGAAAACCGCGTCGGAGTTCTCATATAGTATCGGATGTGGGTTTTCGCTTGCGCAGACTACGAACGGTGCATTGCAGAGCAGGATAGAAAACAGCGTCGGAGTTCTCATATAGTATCGGATGTGGGTTTTCGCTTGCGCAGACTACGAACGGTGCATTGCAAAGCAGGATAGAAAACCGCGTCGGAGTTCTCATATAGTATCGGATGTGGGTCTTCGCTTGCGCAGACTACGATCGGTGCATTGCAGAGCACGATAGAAAACCGCGTCGGAGTTCTCATATAGTATCGGATGTGGGTTTTCGCTTGCGCAGACTACGCACGGTGCATTGCAGAGCAGGATAGAAAACCGCGTCGGAGTTCTTATATAGTATCGGATGTGGGTTTTCGCTTGCGCAGACTACGATCGGTGCATTGCAGAAGAGGGTAGAAAACCGCGTCGGAGTTCTCATATAGTATCGGATGTGGGTTTTTGCTTGCGCAGACTACGATCGGTGCATTGCAGAGCAGGGTAGAAAACCGGGTCGGAGTTCTCATATAGTATCGGATGTGGGTTTTCGCTTGCGCAGACTACGAACGGCGCATTGGAGAGCAGGATAGAAAACCGCGTCGGAGTTCTGATATTAGTATCGGATGTGGGTTTTCGCTTGCGCAGACTACGAACGGTGCATTGCAGAGCAGGATAGAAAACCGCGTCGGAGTTCTCGTATAGTGTCGGATGTGGGTTTTCGCATGCGCAGACTACGAACGGTGCATTGCAGAGCAGGATAGAAAACCGCGTCGGAGTTCTCATAAAGTATCGGATGTGGGTTTTCGCTTGCGCAGACTAAAAACGGTGCATTGCAGAGCAGGATAGAAAACCGCGTCGGAGTTCTCATATAGTATCTGATGTGGGTTTTCGCTTGCGCAGACTACGATCGGTGCATTGCAGAGCAGGATAGAAAACGGCGTCGGAGTTCTCATATAGTATCGGATGTGGGTTTTCGCTTGCGCAGACTACGATCGGTGCATTGCAAAAGAGGGTAGAAAACCGCGTCGGAGTTCTCATATAGTATCGGATGTGGGTTTTTGCTTGCGCAGACTACGATCGGTGCATTGCAGAGCAGGATAGAAAACCGCGTCGGAGTTCTCATATAGTATCGGATGTGGGTTTTCGCTTGCGCAGACTACGCACGGTGCATTGCAGAAGAGGGTAGAAAACCGCGTCGGAGTTCTTATATAGTATCGGATGTGGGTTTTCGCTTGCGCAGACTACGATCGGTGCATTGCAGAAGATGGTAGAAAACCGCGTCGGAGTTCTCATATAGTATCGGATGTGGGTTTTTCCTTGCGCAGACTAGGATCGGTGCATTGCAGAGCAGGGTAGAAAACCGGGTCGGAGTTCTCATATAGTATCGGATGTGGGTTTTCGCTTGCGCAGACTACAAACGGCGCATTGGAGAACAGGATAGAAAACCGCGTCGGAGTTCTGATATTAGTATCGGATGTGGGTTTTCGCTTGCGCAGACTACGCACGGTGCATTGCAGAGCAGGATAGAAAACCGCGTCGGAGTTCTCATATAGTATCGGTTGTGGGTTTTCGCTTGCGCAGACTACGCACGGTGCATTGCAGAGCAGGTTAGAAAACCGCGTCGGAGTTCTCTTATAGTATCAGATGTGGGTTTTCGCTTGCGCAGACTACGAACGGTGCATTGCAGAGCAGGATAGAAAAACGCGTCGGAGTTCTCATATAGTATCGGATGTGGGTTTTCGCTTGCGCAGACTACGATCGGTGCATTGCAGAGCATGATAGAAAACCGCGTCGGAGTTCTCATATAGTATCGGGTGTGGGTTTTCGCTTGCGCAGACTACGCACGGTGCATTGCAGAGCAGGATAGGAAACCGCGTTGGAGTTCTCATATAGTATCGGATGTGGGTTTTCGCTTGCGCAGACTACGAACGGTGCATTGCAGAGCAGGATAGAAAACCGCGTCGGAGTTCTCATATAGTATCGGATGTGGGTTTTCGCTTGCGCAGACTACGATCGGTGCATTGCAGAGCAGGATAGAAAACCGCGTCGGAGTTCTCATTTAGTATCGGATGTGGGTTTTCGCTTGCGCAGACTACGAACGGTGCATTGCAGAGCAGGATAGAAAACCGCGTCGGAGTTCTCATATAGTATCGGTGCTTTGCAGAGCACGATAGAAAACCGCGGCGGAGTTGTCATATAGTATCGGATGTGGATTTTCGCTTTCGCAGACTACGAACGGTGCATTGGAGAGCAGGATAGAAAACCGCGTCGGAGTTCTCATATAGTATCGGATGTGGGTTTTCGCTTGCGCAGACTACGAACGGTGCATTGCAGAGCAGGATAGAAAACCGCGTCGGAGTTCTCATAAAGTATCGGATATTGGTTTTCGCTTGCGCAGACTAAAAACGGTGCATTGCAGAGCAGGATAGAAAACCGCGTCGGAGTTCTCATAAAGTTCGGATATTGGTTTTCGCTTGCGCAGACTAAAAACGGTGCATTGCAGAGCAGGATAGAAAACCGCGTCGGAGTTCTCATATAGTATCGGATGTGGGTTTTCGCTTGCGCAGACTACGAACGGTGCATTGCAGAGCAGAACAGAAAACCACGTCGGAGTTCTCAATAGTATCGAATGTGGGTTTTCGCTTGCGCAGACTACGCACGGTGCATTGCAGAGCAAGATAGAAAACCGCGTCGGACTTCTCATATAGTATCGGAAGTGGGTTTTCGCTTGCGCAGACTACGAACGGTGCATTGCAGAGCAGGATAGAAATCCGCTCCGGAGTTCTCATATAGTATCGGATGTGGGTTCTCGCTTGCGCAGACTACGAACGGTGCATTGCAGAGCAGGATAGAAAACCGCGTCGGAGTTCTCATATAGTATCGGATGTGGGTTTTCGCTTGCGGAGACTACGATCGGTGCATTGCAGAGCAGGATAGAAAACCGCGTCGGAGTTCTCATATAGTATCGGATGTGGGTTTTTTCTTCCGCAGACTACGCACGGTGCATTGCAGAGTAGGATAGAAAACCGCGTCGGAGTTCTCATATAGTATCGGATGTGGGTTTTCGCTTGCGCAGACTACGAACGGTGCATTGCAGAGCAGGATAGAAAACCGCGTCGGAGTTCTCATGTAGTATCGGATGTGGGTTTTCGCTTGCGCAGACTACGAACGGTGCATTGCAGAGCAGGATAGAAACCGCGTCGGAGTTCTCATATAGTATCGGATGTGGGTTTTCGCTTGCGCAGACTACGAACGGTGCATTGCAGAGCAGGATAGAAAACCGCCTCGGAGTTCTCATATAGTATCGGATGTGGGTTTTCCCTTGCGCAGACTACGAACGGTGCATTGCAGAGCAGGATAGAAAACCGCGTCGGAGTTCTCATATGGTATCGGATGTGGGTTTTCGCTTGCGCAGACTACGCACGGTGCATTGCAGAGCAGGATAGAAAACCGCGTCGGAGTTCTCATATAGTATCGGATGTGGGTTTTCGCTTGCGCAGACTACGAATGGTGCATTGCAGAGCAGGATAGAAAACCGCGTCGGAGTTCTCATATATTATCGGATGTGGGTTTTCGCTTGCGGAGACTACGATCGGTGCATTGCAGAGCAGGATAGAAAACCGCGTCGGAGTTCTCATATAGTATCGGATGTGGGTTTTTGCTTCCGCAGACTACGCACGGTGCATTGCAGAGCAGGATAGAAAACCGCGTCGGAGTTCCCATATAGTTGCGGATGTGGGTTTTCGCTTGCGCAGACTACGCACGGTGCATTGCAGAGCAGGATAGAAAACCGCGTCGGAGTTCTCATATAGTATCAGATGTGGATTTTCGCTTGCGCAGACTACGAACGGTGCATTGCAGAGCAGGATAGAAAACCGCGTCGGAGTTCTCATATAGTATCGGATGTGGGTTTTCGCTTGCGCAGACTACGATCGGTGCATTGCAGAGCAGGATAGAAAACCGCGTCGGAGTTCTCATATAGTATCGGATGTGGGTTTTCGCTTGCGCAGACTACGAACGGTGCATTGCAGAGCAGGATAGGAAACCGCGTCGGAGTTCTCATATAGTATCGGATGTGGGTTTTCGCTTGCGCAGACTACGATCGGTGCATTGCAGAGCAGGATAGAAAACCGCGTCGGAGTTCTCATATAGTATCGGATGTGGGTTTTCGCTTGCGCAGACTACGAACGGTGAATTGCAGAGCAGGATAGAAAACCGCGTCGGAGTTCTCATATAGTATCGGATGTGGGTTTTCGCTTGCGCAGACTACGAACGGTGCATTGCAGAGCAGGATAGAAAGCAGCGTCGGAGTTCTCATATAGTATCGGATGTGGGTTTTCGCTTGCGCAGACTACGAACGGTGCATTGCAAAGCAGGATAGAAAACCGCGTCGGAGTTCTCATATAGTATCGGATGTGGGTCTTCGCTTGCGCAGACTACGATCGGTGCATTGCAGAGCACGATAGAAAACCGCGTCGGAGTTCTCATATAGTATCGGATGTGGGTTTTCGCTTGCGCAGACTACGCACGGTGCATTGCAGAGCAGGATAGTAAACCGCGTCGGAGTTCTTATATAGTATCGGATGTGGGTTTTCGCTTGCGCAGACTACGATCGGTGCATTGCAGAAGAGGGTAGAAAACCGCGTCGGAGTTCTCATATAGTATCGGATGTGGGTTTTTGCTTGCGCAGAATACGATCGGTGCATTGCAGAGCAGGGTAGAAAACCGGGTCGGAGTTCTCATATAGTATCGGATGTGGGTTTTCGCTTGCGCAGACTACGAACGGTGCATTGCAGAGCAGGATAGAAAACCGCGTCGGAGTTCTCGTATAGTATCGGATGTGGGTTTTCGCATGCGCAGACTACGCACGGTGCATTGCAGAGCAGGTTAGAAAACCGCGTCGGAGTTCTCTTATAGTATCGGATGTGGGTTTTCGCTTGCGCAGACTAAAAACGGTGCATTGCAGAGCAGGATAGAAAACCGCGTCGGAGTTCTCATATAGTATCTGATGTGGGTTTTCGCTTGCGCAGACTACGATCGGTGCATTGCAGAGCAGGATAGAAAACGGCGTCGGAGTTCTTATATAGTATCGGATGTGGGTTTTCGCTTGCGCAGACTACGATCGGTGCATTGCAGAAGATGGTATTAAACCGCGTCGGAGTTCTCATATAGTATCGGATGTGGGTTTTTGCTTGCGCAGACTACGATCGGTGCATTGCAGAGAAGGGTAGAAAACCGGGTCGGAGTTCTCATATAGTATCGGATGTGGGTTTTCGCTTGCGCAGACTACAAACGGCGCATTGGAGAACAGGATAGAAAACCGCGTCGGAGTTCTGATATTAGTATCGGATGTGGGTTTTCGCTTGCGCAGACTACGCACGGTGCATTGCAGAGCAGGATAGAAAACCGCGTCGGAGTTCTCATATAGTATCGGTTGTGGGTTTTCGCTTGCGCAGACTACGCACGGTGCATTGCAGAGCAGGTTAGAAAACCGCGTCGGAGTTCTCTTATAGTATCAGATGTGGGTTTTCGCTTGCGCAGACTACGAACGGTGCATTGCAGAGCAGGATAGAAAACCGCGTCGGAGTTCTCATATAGTATCGGATGTGGGTTTTCGCTTGCGCAGACTACGATCGGTGCATTGCAGAGCATGATAGAAAACCGCGTCGGAGTTCTCATATAGTATCGGGTGTGGGTTTTCGCTTGCGCAGACTACGCACGGTGCATTGCAGAGCAGGATAGGAAACCGCGTCGGAGTTCTCATATAGTATCGGATGTGGGTTTTCGCTTGCGCAGACTACGAACGGTGCATTGCAGAGCAGGAGAGAAAACCGCGTCGGAGTTCTCATATAGTATCGGATGTGGGTTTTCGCTTGCGCAGACTACGATCGGTGCATTGCAGAACAGGATAGAAAACCGCGTCGGAGTTCTCATTTAGTATCGGATGTGGGTTTTCGCTTGCGCAGACTACGAACGGTGCATTGCAGAGCAGGATAGAAAACCGCGTCGGAGTTCTCATATAGTATCGGTGCTTTGCAGAGCAGGATAGAAAACCGCGGCGGAGTTGTCATATAGTATCGGATGTGGATTTTCGCTTTCGCAGACTACGAACGGTGCATTGGAGAGCAGGATAGAAAACCGCGTCGGAGTTCTCATATAGTATCGGATGCGGGTTTTCGCTTGCCCAGACTACGCACGGCGCATTGCAGAGCAGGATAGAAAAAGCGTCGGAGTTCTCATATAGTATCGGATGTGGGTTTTCGCTTGCGCAGACTACGAACGGTGCATTGCAAAGCAGGATAGAAAACCGCGTCGGAGTTCTTATATAGTATCGGATGTGGGTTTTCGCTTGCGCAGACTACGATCAGTGCATTGCAGAAGAGGGTAGAAAACCGCGTCGGAGTTCTCATATAGTATCGGATGTGGGTTTTTGCTTGCGCAGACTACGAACGGTGCATTGCAGAGCATGATAGAAAACGGCGTCGGAGTTCTCATATAGTATCGGATGTGGGTTTTCGCTTGCGCAGACTACGATCGGTGCATTGCAGAAGAGCGTAGAAAACCGCGTCGGAGTTCTCATATAGTATCGTATGTGGGTTTTTGCTTGCGCAGACTACGATCGGTGCATTGCAGAGCAGGATAGAAAACCGCGTCGGAGTTCTCATATAGTATCGGATGTGGGTTTTCGCTTGCGCAGACTGCGCACGGTGCATTGCAGAAGAGGGTAGAAAACCGCGTCGGAGTTCTTATATAGAATCGGATGTGGGTTTTCGCTTGCGCAGACTACGATCGGTGCATTGCAGAAGATGGTAGAAAACCGCGTCGGAGTTCTCATATAGTATCGGATGTGGGTTTTTGCTTGCGCAGACTACGATCGGTGCATTGCAGAGCAGGGTAGAAAACCGGGTCGGAGTTCTCATATAGTATCGGATGTGGGTTTTCGCTTGCGCAGACTACAAACGGCGCATTGGAGAACAGGATAGAAAACCGCGTCGGAGTTCTGATATTAGTATCGGATGTGGGTTTTCGCTTGCGCAGACTACGCACGGTGCATTGCAGAGCAGGATAGAAAACCGCGTCGGAGTTCTCATATAGTATCGGTTGTGGGTTTTCGCTTGCGCAGACTACGCACGGTGCATTGCAGAGCAGGTTAGAAAACCGCGTCGGAGTTCTCTTATAGTATCAGATGTGGGTTTTCGCTTGCGCAGACTACGAACGGTGCATTGCAGAGCAGGATAGAAAACCGCGTCGGAGTTCTCATATAGTATCGGATGTGGGTTTTCGCTTGCGCAGACTACGATCGGTGCATTGCAGAAGAGGGTAGAAAACCGCTTCGGAGTTCTCATATAGTATCGTATGTGGGTTTTTGCTTGCCTAGACTACGATCGGTGCATTGCAGAGCAGGATAGAAAACCGCGTCGGAGTTCTCATATAGTATCGGATGTGGGTTTTCGCTTGCGCAGACTGCGCACGGTGCATTGCAGAAGAGGGTAGAAAACCGCGTCGGAGTTCTTATATAGTATCGGATGTGGGTTTTCGCTTGCGCAGACTACGATCGGTGCATTGCAGAAGATGGTAGAAAACCGCGTCGGAGTTCTCATATAGTATCGGATGTGGGTTTTTGCTTGCGCAGACTACGATCGGTGCATTGCAGAGCAGGGTAGAAAACCGGGTCGGAGTTCTCATATAGTATCGGATGTGGGTTTTCGCTTGCGCAGACTACAAACGGCGCATTGGAGAACAGGATAGAAAACCGCGTCGGAGTTCTGATATTAGTATCGGATGTGGGTTTTCGCTTGCGCAGACTACGCACGGTGCATTGCAGAGCAGGATAGAAAACCGCGTCGGAATTCTCATATAGTATCGGTTGTGGGTTTTCGCTTGCGCAGACTACGCACGGTGCATTGCAGAGCAGGTTAGAAAACCGCGTCGGAGTTCTCTTGTAGTATCAGATGTGGGTTTTCGCTTGCGCAGACTACGAACGGTGCATTGCAGAGCAGGATAGAAAACCGCGTCGGAGTTCTCATATAGTATCGGATGTGGGTTTTCGCTTGCGCAGACTACGAACGGTGCATTGCAGAGCAGGATAGAAAACCGCGTCGGAGTTCTCATATAGTATCGGATGTGGGTTTTCGCTTGCGCAGACTACGATCGGTGCATTGCAGAGCAGGATAGAAAACCGCGTCGGAGTTCTCATTTAGTATCGGATGTGGGTTTTCGCTTGCGCAGACTACGAACGGTGCATTGCAGAGCAGGATAGAAAACCGCGTCGGAGTTCTCATATAGTATCGGTGCTTTGCAGAGCAGGATAGAAAACCGCGGCGGAGTTGTCATATAGTATCGGATGTGGATTTTCGCTTTCGCAGACTACGAACGGTGCATTGGAGAGCAGGATAGAAAACCGCGTCGGAGTTCTCATATAGTATCGGATGTGGGTTTTCGCTTGCGCAGACTACGCACGGCGCATTGCAGAGCAGGATAGAAAAAGCGTCGGAGTTCTCATATAGTATCGGATGTGGGTTTTCGCTTGCGCAGACTACGAACGGTGCATTGCAGAGCAGGATAGAAAACGGCGTCGGAGTTCTTATATAGTATCGGATGTGGGTTTTCGCTTGCGCAGACTACGATCGGTGCATTGCAGAAGATGGTAGAAAACCGCGTCGGAGTTCTCATATAGTATCGGATGTGGGTTTTTGCTTGCGCAGACTACGATCGGTGCATTGCAGAGGAGAGCAGAAAACCGGGTCGGAGTTCTCATATAGTATCGGATGTGGGTTTTCGCTTGCGCAGACGACAAACGGCGCATTGGAGAACAGGATAGAAAACCGCGTCGGAGTTCTGATATTAGTATCGGATGTGGGTTTTCGCTTGCGCAGACTACGCACGGTGCATTGCAGAGCAGGATAGAAAACCGCGTCGGAGTTCTCATATAGTATCGGTGCTTTGCAGAGCAGGATAGAAAACCGCGGCGGAGTTGTCATATAGTATCGGATGTGGATTTTCGCTTTCGCAGACTACGAACGGTGCATTGGAGAGCAGGATAGAAAACCGCGTCGGAGTTCTCATATAGTATCGGATGTGGGTTTTCGCTTGCGCAGACTACGCACGGCGCATTGCAGAGCAGGATAGAAAAAGCGTCGGAGTTCTCATATAGTATCGGATGTGGGTTTTCGCTTGCGCAGACTACGAACGGTGCATTGCAAAGCAGGATAGAAAACCGCGTCGGAGTTCTTATATAGTATCGGATGTGGGTTTTCGCTTGCGCAGACTACGATCAGTGCATTGCAGAAGAGGGTAGAAAACCGCGTCGGAGCTCTCATATAGTATCGGATGTGGGTTTTTGCTTGCGCAGACTACGAACGGTGCATTGCAGAGCATGATAGAAAACGGCGTCGGAGTTCTCATATAGTATCGGATGTGGGTTTTCGCTTGCGCAGACTACAAACGGCGCATTGGAGAACAGGATAGAAAACCGCGTCGGAGTTCTGATATTAGTATCGGATGTGGGTTTTCGCTTGCGCAGACTACGCACGGTGCATTGCAGAGCAGGATAGAAAACCGCGTCGGAGTTCTCATATAGTATCGGTTGTGGGTTTTCGCTTGCGCAGACTACGCACGGTGCATTGCAGAGCAGGTTAGAAAACCGCGTCGGAGTTCTCTTATAGTATCAGATGTGGGTTTTCGCTTGCGCAGACTACGAACGGTGCATTGCAGAGCAGGATAGAAAACCGCGTCGGAGTTCTCATATAGTATCGGATGTGGGTTTTCGCTTGCGCAGACTACGATCGGTGCATTGCAGAGCATGATAGAAAACCGCGTCGGAGTTCTCATATAGAGTCGGGTGTGGGTTTTCGCTTGCGCAGACTACGCACGGTGCATTGCAGAGCAGGATAGGAAACCGCGTCGGAGTTCTCATATAGTATCGGATGTGGGTTTTCGCTTGCGCAGACTACGAACGGTGCATTGCAGAGCAGGATAGAAAACCGCGTCGGAGTTCTCATTTAGTATCGGATGTGGGTTTTCGCTTGCGCAGACTACGAACGGTGCATTGCAGAGCAGGATAGAAAACCGCGTCCGAGTTCTCATATAGTATCGGTGCTTTGCAGAGCAGGATAGAAAACCGCGGCGGAGTTGTCATATAGTATCGGATGTGGATTTTCGCTTTCGCAGACTACGAACGGTGCATTGGAGAGCAGGATAGAAAACCGCGTCGGAGTTCTCATATAGTATCGGATGTGGGTTTTCGCTTGCGCAGACTACGCACGGCGCATTGCAGAGCAGGATAGAAAAAGCGTCGGAGTTCTCATATAGGATCGGATGTGGGTTTTCGCTTGCGCAGACTACGAACGGTGCATTGCAAAGCAGGATAGAAAACCGCGTCGGAGTTCTTATATAGTATCGGATGCGGGTTTTCGCTTGCGCAGACTACGATCGGTGCATTGCAGAAGAGGGTAGAAAACCGCGTCGGAGTTCTCATATAGTATCGGATGTGGGTTTTTGCTTGCGCAGACTACGATCGGTGCATTGCAGAGCAGGGTAGAAAACCGGGTCGGAGTTCTCATATAGTATCGGATGTGGGTTTTCGCTTGCGCAGACTACGCACGGTGCATTGCAGAGCAGGATAGAAAACCGCGTCGGAGTTCTCATATAGTATCGGTGCTTTGCAGAGCAGGATAGAAAACCGCGGCGGAGTTGTCATATAGTATCGGATGTGGATTTTCGCTTTCGCAGACTACGAACGGTGCATTGGAGAGCAGGATAGAAAACCGCGTCGGAGTTCTCATATAGTATCGGATGTGGGTTTTCGCTTGCGCAGACTACGCACGGCGCATTGCAGAGCAGGATAGAAAAAGCGTCGGAGTTCTCATATAGTATCGGATGTGGGTTTTCGCTTGCGCAGACTACGAACGGTGCATTGCAAAGCAGGATAGAAAACCGCGTCGGAGTTCTTATATAGTATCGGATGTGGGTTTTCGCTTGCGCAGACTACGATCAGTGCATTGCAGAAAAGGGTAGAAAACCGCGTCGGAGCTCTCATATAGTATCGGATGTGGGTTTTTGCTTGCGCAGACTACGAACGGTGCATTGCAGAGCATGATAGAAAACGGCGTCGGAGTTCTCATATAGTATCGGATGTGGGTTTTTGCTTGCGCAGACTACGATCGGTGCATTGCAGAGCAGGATAGAAAACTGCGTCGGAGTTCTCATATAGTATCGGATGTGGGTTTTCGCTTGCGCAGACTACGCACGGTGCATTGCAGAAGAGGGTAGAAAACCGCGTCGGAGTTCTTATATAGTATCGGATGTGGGTTTTCGCTTGCGCAGACTACGATCGGTGCATTGCAGAAGATGGTAGAAAACCGCGTCGGAGTTCTCATATAGTATCGGATGTGGGTTTTTGCTTGCGCAGACTACGATCGGTGCATTGCAGAGCAGGGTAGAAAACCGGGTCGGAGTTCTCATATAGTATCGGATGTGGGTTTTCGCTTGCGCAGACTACAAACGGCGCATTGGAGAACAGGATAGAAAACCGCGTCGGAGTTCTGATATCAGTATCGGATGTGGGTTTTCGCTTGCGCAGACTACGCACGGTGCATTGCAGAGCAGGATAGAAAACCGCGTCGGAGTTCTCATATAGTATCGGTTGTGGGTTTTCGCTTGCGCAGACTACGCACGGTGCATTGCAGAGCAGGTTAGAAAACCGCGTCGGAGTTCTCTTATAGTATCAGATGTGGGTTTTCGCTTGCGCAGACTACGAACGGTGCATTGCAGAGCAGGATAGAAAACCGCGTCGGAGTTCTCATATAGTATCGGATGTGGGTTTTCGCTTGCGCAGACTACGATCGGTGCATTGCAGAGCATGATAGAAAACCGCGTCGGAGTTCTCATATAGAGTCGGGTGTGGGTTTTCGCTTGCGCAGACTACGCACGGTGCATTGCAGAGCAGGATAGGAAACCGCGTCGGAGTTCTCATATAGTATCGGATGTGGGTTTTCGCTTGCGCAGACTACGAACGGTGCATTGCAGAGCAGGATAGAAAACCGCGTCGGAGTTCTCATTTAGTATCGGATGTGGGTTTTCGCTTGCGCAGACTACGAACGGTGCATTGCAGAGCAGGATAGAAAACCGCGTCCGAGTTCTCATATAGTATCGGTGCTTTGCAGAGCAGGATAGAAAACCGCGGCGGAGTTGTCATATAGTATCGGATGTGGATTTTCGCTTTCGCAGACTACGAACGGTGCATTGGAGAGCAGGATAGAAAACCGCGTCGGAGTTCTCATATAGTATCGGATGTGGGTTTTCGCTTGCGCAGACTACGCACGGCGCATTGCAGAGCAGGATAGAAAAAGCGTCGGAGTTCTCATATAGGATCGGATGTGGGTTTTCGCTTGCGCAGACTACGAACGGTGCATTGCAAAGCAGGATAGAAAACCGCGTCGGAGTTCTTATATAGTATCGGATGTGGGTTTTCGCTTGCGCAGACTACGATCGGTGCATTGCAGAAGAGGGTAGAAAACCGCGTCGGAGTTCTCATATAGTATCGGATGTGGGTTTTTGCTTGCGCAGACTACGATCGGTGCATTGCAGAACAGGGTAGAAAACCGGGTCGGAGTTCTCATATAGTATCGGATGTGGGTTTTCGCTTGCGCAGACTACGAACGGTGCATTGCAGAGCAGGATAGAAAGCAGCGTCGGAGTTCTCATATAGTATCGGATGTGGGTTTTCGCTTGCGCAGACTACGAACGGTGCATTGCAAAGCAGGATAGAAAACCGCGTCGGAGTTCTCATATAGTATCGGATGTGTGTCTTCGCTTGCGCACACTACGATCGGTGCATTGCAGAGCACGATAGAAAACCGCGTCGGAGTTCTCATATAGTATCGGATGTGGGTTTTCGCTTGCGCAGACTACGCACGGTGCATTGCAGAGCAGGATAGAAAACCGCGTCGGAGTTCTTATATAGTATCGGATGTGGGTTTTCGCTTGCGCAGACTACGATCGGTGCATTGCAGAAGAGGGTAGAAAACCGCGTCGGAGTTCTCATATAGTATCGGATGTGGGTTTTTGCTTGCGCAGACTACGATCGGTGCATTGCAGAGCAGGGTAGAAAACCGGGTCGGAGTTCTCATATAGTATCGGTTGTGGGTTTTCGCTTGCGCAGACTACGAACGGCGCATTGGAGAGCAGGATAGAGAACCGCGTCGGAGTTCTGATATTAGTATCGGATGTGGGTTTTCGCTTGCGCAGACTACGAACGGTGCATTGCAGAGCAGGATAGAAAACCGCGTCGGAGTTCTCGTATAGTATCGGATGTGGGTTTTCGCATGCGCAGACTACGAACGGTGCATTGCAGAGCAGGATAGAAAACCGCGTCGGAGTTCTCATAAAGTATCGGATGTGGGTTTTCGCTTGCGCAGACTAAAAACGGTGCATTGCAGAGCAGGATAGAAAACCGCGTCGGAGTTCTCATATAGTATCTGATGTGGGTTTTCGCTTGCGCAGACTACGATCGGTGCATTGCAGAGCAGGATAGAAAACGGCGTCGGAGTTCTTATATAGTATCGGATGTGGGTTTTCGCTTGCGCAGACTACGATCGGTGCATTGCAGAAGATGGTAGAAAACCGCGTCGGAGTTCTCATATAGTATCGGATGTGGGTTTTTGCTTGCGCAGACTACGATCGGTGCATTGCAGAGAAGGGTAGAAAACCGGGTCGGAGTTCTCATATAGTATCGGATGGGGGTTTTCGCTTGCGCAGACTACAAACGGCGCATTGGAGAACAGGATAGAAAACCGCGTCGGAGTTCTGATATTAGTATTGGATGTGGGTTTTTGCTTGCGCAGACTACGCACGGTGCATTGCAGAGCAGGATAGAAAACCGCGTCGGAGTTCTCATATAGTATCGGTTGTGGGTTTTCGCTTGCGCAGACTACGCACGGTGCATTGCAGAGCAGGTTAGAAAACCGCGTCGGAGTTCTCTTATAGTATCGGATGTGGGTTTTCGCTTGCGCAGACTACGATCGGTGCATTGCAGAGCATGATAGAAAACCGCGTCGGAGTTCTCATATACTATCGGGTGTGGGTTTTCGCTTGCGCAGACTACGCACGGTGCATTGCAGAGCAGGATAGGAAACCGCGTCGGAGTTCTCATATAGTATCGGATGTGGGTTTTCGCTTGCGCAGACTACGAACGGTGCATTGCAGAGCAGGAGAGAAAACCGCGTCTGAGTTCTCATATAGTATCGGATGTGGGTTTTCGCTTGCGCAGACTACGATCGGTGCATTGCAGAGCAGGATAGAAAACCGCGTCGGAGTTCTTATTTAGTATCGGATGTGGGTTTTCGCTTGCGCAGACTACGAACGGTGCATTGCAGAGCAGGATAGAAAACCGCGTCGGAGTTCTCATATAGTATCGGTGCTTTGCAGAGCAGGATAGAAAACCGCGGCGGAGTTGTCATATAGTATCGGATGTGGATTTTCGCTTTCGCAGACTACGAACGGTGCATTGGAGAGCAGGATAGAAAACCGCGTCGGAGTTCTCATATAGTATCGGATGTGGGTTTTCGCTTGCCCAGACTACGCACGGCGCATTGCAGAGCAGGATAGAAAAAGCGTCGGAGTTCTCATATAGTATCGGATGTGGGTTTTCGCTTGCGCAGACTACGAACGGTGCATTGCAAAGCAGGATAGAAAACCGCGTCGGAGTTCTTATATAGTATCGGATGTGGGTTTTCGCTTGCGCAGACTACGATCAGTGCATTGCAGAAGAGGGTAGAAAACCGCGTCGGAGTTCTCATATAGTATCGGATGTGGGTTTTTGCTTGCGCAGACTACGAACGGTGCATTGCAGAGCATGATAGAAAACGGCGTCGGAGTTCTCATATAGTATCGGATGTGGGTTTTCGCTTGCGCAGACTACGATCGGTGCATTGCAGAAGAGGGTAGAAAACCGCGTCGGAGTTCTCATATAGTATCGTATGTGGGTTTTTGCTTGCGCAGACTACGATCGGTGCATTGCAGAAGATGGTAGAAAACCGCGTCGGAGTTCTCATATAGTATCGGATGTGGGTTTTTGCTTGCGCAGACTACGATCGGTGCATTGCAGAGCAGGGTAGAAAACCGGGTCGGAGTTCTCATATAGTATCGGATGTGGGTTTTCGCTTGCGCAGACTACAAACGGCGCATTGGAGAACAGGATAGAAAACCGCGTCGGAGTTCTGATATTAGTATCGGATGTGGGTTTTCGCTTGCGCAGACTACGCACGGTGCATTGCAGAAGAGGGTAGAAAACCGCGTCGGAGTTCTCATATAGTATCGGATGTGGGTTTTTGCTTGCGCAGACTACGATCGGTGCATTGCAGAGCAGGGTAGAAAACCGGGTCGGAGTTCTCATATAGTATCGGATGTGGGTTTTCGCTTGCGCAGACTACGAACGGTGCATTGCAGAGCAGGATAGAAAGCAGCGTCGGAGTTCTCATATAGTATCGGATGTGGGTTTTCGCTTGCGCAGACTACGAACGGTGCATTGCAAAGCAGGATAGAAAACCGCGTCGGAGTTCTCATATAGTATCGGATGTGGGTCTTCGCTTGCGCAGACTACGATCGGTGCATTGCAGAGCACGATAGAAAACCGCGTCGGAGTTCTCATATAGTATCGGATGTGGGTTTTCGCTTGCGCAGACTACGCACGGTGCATTGCAGAGCAGGATAGAAAACCGCGTCGGAGTTCTTATATAGTATCGGATGTAGGTTTTCGCTTGCGCAGACTACGATCGGTGCATTGCAGAAGAGGGTAGAAAACCGCGTCGGAGTTCTCATATAGTATCGGATGTGGGTTTTTGCTTGCGCAGACTACGATCGGTGCATTGCAGAGCAGGGTAGAAAACCGGGTCGGAGTTCTCATATAGTATCGGATTTGGGTTTTCGCTTGCGCAGACTACGAACGGCGCATTGGAGAGCAGGATAGAGAACCGCGTCGGAGTTCTGATATTAGTATCGGATGTGGGTTTTCGCTTGCGCAGACTACGAACGGTGCATTGCAGAGCAGGATAGAAAAACCGCGTCGGAGTTCTCGTATAGTATCGGATGTGGGTTTTCGCATGCGCAGACTACGAACGGTGCATTGCAGAGCAGGATAGAAAACCGCGTCGGAGTTCTCATAAAGTATCGGATGTGGGTTTTCGCTTGCGCAGACTAAAAACGGTGCATTGCAGAGCAGGATAGAAAACCGCGTCGGAGTTCTCATATAGTATCTGATGTGGGTTTTCGCTTGCGCAGACTACGATCGGTGCATTGCAGAGCAGGATAGAAAACGGCGTCGGAGTTCTTATATAGTATCGGATGTGCGTTTTCGCTTGCGCAGACTACGATCGGTGCATTGCAGAAGATGGTAGAAAACCGCGTCGGAGTTCTCATATAGTATCGGATGTGGGTTTTTGCTTGCGCAGACTACGATCGGTGCATTGCAGAGAAGGGTAGAAAACCGGGTCGGAGTTCTCATATAGTATCGGATGTGGGTTTTCGCTTGCGCAGACTACAAACGGCGCATTGGAGAACAGGATAGAAAACCGCGTCGGAGTTCTGATATTAGTATCGGATGTGGGTTTTTGCTTGCGCAGACTACGCACGGTGCATTGCAGAGCAGGATAGAAAACCGCGTCGGAGTTCTCATATAGTATCGGTTGTGGGTTTTCGCTTGCGCAGACTACGCACGGTGCATTGCAGAGCAGGTTAGAAAACCGCGTCGGAGTTCTCTTATAGTATCAGATGTGGGTTTTCGCTTGCGCAGACTACGAACGGTGCATTGCAGAGCAGGATAGAAAACCGCGTCGGAGTTCTTATATAGTATCGGATGTGGGTTTTCGCTTGCGCAGACTACGATCGGTGCATTGCAGAAGAGGGTAGAAAACCGCGTCGGAGTTCTCATATAGTATCGGATGTGGGTTTTTGCTTGCGCAGACTACGATCGGTGCATTGCAGAGCAGGGTAGAAAACCGGGTCGGAGTTCTCATATAGTATCGGATTTGGGTTTTCGCTTGCGCAGACTACGAACGGCGCATTGGAGAGCAGGATAGAGAACCGCGTCGGAGTTCTGATATTAGTATCGGATGTGGGTTTTCGCTTGCGCAGACTACGAACGGTGCATTGCAGAGCAGGATAGAAAACCGCGTCGGAGTTCTCGTATAGTATCGGATGTGGGTTTTCGCATGCGCAGACTACGAACGGTGCATTGCAGAGCAGGATAGAAAACCGCGTCGGAGTTCTCATAAAGTATCGGATGTGGGTTTTCGCTTGCGCAGACTAAAAACGGTGCATTGCAGAGCAGGATAGAAAACCGCGTCGGAGTTCTCATATAGTATCTGATGTGGGTTTTCGCTTGCGCAGACTACGATCGGTGCATTGCAGAGCAGGATAGAAAACGGCGTCGGAGTTCTTATATAGTATCGGATGTGCGTTTTCGCTTGCGCAGACTACGATCGGTGCATTGCAGAAGATGGTAGAAAACCGCGTCGGAGTTCTCATATAGTATCGGATGTGGGTTTTTGCTTGCGCAGACTACGATCGGTGCATTGCAGAGAAGGGTAGAAAACCGGGTCGGAGTTCTCATATAGTATCGGATGTGGGTTTTCGCTTGCGCAGACTACAAACGGCGCATTGGAGAACAGGATAGAAAACCGCGTCGGAGTTCTGATATTAGTATCGGATGTGGGTTTTTGCTTGCGCAGACTACGCACGGTGCATTGCAGAGCAGGATAGAAAACCGCGTCGGAGTTCTCATATAGTATCGGTTGTGGGTTTTCGCTTGCGCAGACTACGCACGGTGCATTGCAGAGCAGGTTAGAAAACCGCGTCGGAGTTCTCTTATAGTATCAGATGTGGGTTTTCGCTTGCGCAGACTACGAACGGTGCATTGCAGAGCAGGATAGAAAACCGCGTCGGAGTTCTCATATAGTATCGGATGTGGGTTTTCGCTTGCGCAGACTACGATCGGTGCATTGCAGAGCATGATAGAAAACCGCGTCGGAGTTCTCATATAGTATCGGGTGTGGGTTTTCGCTTGCGCAGACTACGCACGGTGCATTGCAGAGCAGGATAGGAAACCGCGTCGGAGTTCTCATATAGTATCGGATGTGGGTTTTCGCTTGCGCAGACTACGAACGGTGCATTGCAGAGCAGGAGAGAAAACCGCGTCGGAGTTCTCATATAGTATCGGATGTGGGTTTTCGCTTGCGCAGACTACGATCGGTGCATTGCAGAGCAGGATAGAAAACCGCGTCGGAGTTCTTATTTAGTATCGGATGTGGGTTTTCGCTTGCGCAGACTACGAACGGTGCATTGCAGAGCAGGATAGAAAACCGCGTCGGAGTTCTCATATAGTATCGGTGCTTTGCAGAGCAGGATAGAAAACCGCGGCGGAGTTGTCATATAGTATCGGATGTGGATTTTCGCTTTCGCAGACTACGAACGGTGCATTGGAGAGCAGGATAGAAAACCGCGTCGGAGTTCTCATATAGTATCGGATGTGGGTTTTCGCTTGCCCAGACTACGCACGGCGCATTGCAGAGCAGGATAGAAAAAGCGTCGGAGTTCTCATATAGTATCGGATGTGGGTTTTCGCTTGCGCAGACTACGAACGGTGCATTGCAAAGCAGGATAGAAAACCGCGTCGGAGTTCTTATATAGTATCGGATGTGGGTTTTCGCTTGCGCAGACTACGATCAGTGCATTGCAGAAGAGGGTAGAAAACCGCGTCGGAGTTCTCATATGGTATCGGATGTGGGTTTTTGCTTGCGCAGACTACGAACGGTGCATTGCAGAGCATGATAGAAAACGGCGTCGGAGTTCTCATATAGTATCGGATGTGGGTTTTCGCTTGCGCAGACTACGATCGGTGCATTGCAGAAGAGGGTAGAAAACCGCGTCGGAGTTCTCATATAGTATCGTATGTGGGTTTTTGCTTGCGCAGACTACGATCGGTGCATTGCAGAGCAGGATAGAAAACCGCGTCGGAGTTCTCATATAGTATCGGATGTGGGTTTTCGCTTGCGCAGACTGCGCACGGTGCATTGCAGAAGAGGGTAGAAAACCGCGTCGGAGTTCTCATATAGTATCGGATGTGGGTTTTTGCTTGCGCAGACTACGATCGGTGCATTGCAGAAGATGGTAGAAAACCGCGTCGGAGTTCTCATATAGTATCGGATGTGGGTTTTTGCTTGCGCAGACTACGATCGGTGCATTGCAGAGCAGGGTAGAAAACCGGGTCGGAGTTCTCATATAGTATCGGATGTGGGTTTTCGCTTGCGCAGACTACAAACGGCGCATTGGAGAACAGGATAGAAAACCGGGTCGGAGTTCTCATATAGTATCGGATGTGGGTTTTCGCTTGCGCAGACTACGATCGGTGCATTGCAGAAGATGGCAGAAAACCGCGTCGGAGTTCTCATATAGTATCGGATGTGGGTTTTTGCTTGCGCAGACTACGATCGGTGCATTGCAGAGCAGGGTAGAAAACCGGGTCGGAGTTCTCATATAGTATCGGATGTGGGTTTTCGCTTGCGCAGACTACAAACGGCGCATTGGAGAACAGGATAGAAAACCGGGTCGGAGTTCTCATATAGTATCGGATGTGGGTTTTCGCTTGCGCAGACTGCGCACGGTGCATTGCAGAAGAGGGTAGAAAACCGCGTCGGAGTTCTCATATAGTATCGGATGTGGGTTTTCGCTTGCGCAGACTACGATCGGTGCATTGCAGAAGATGGTAGAAAACCGCGTCGGAGTTCTCATATAGTATCGGATGTGGGTTTTTGCTTGCGCAGACTACGATCGGTGCATTGCAGAGCAGGGTAGAAAACCGGGTCGGAGTTCTCATATAGTATCGGATGTGGGTTTTCGCTTGCGCAGACTACAAACGGCGCATTGGAGAACAGGATAGAAAACCGCGTCGGAGTTCTGATATTAGTATCGGATGTGGGTTTTCGCTTGCGCAGACTACGCACGGTGCATTGCAGAGCAGGATAGAAAACCGCGTCGGAGTTCTCATATAGTATCGGTTGTGGGTTTTCGCTTGCGCAGACTACGCACGGTGCATTGCAGAGCAGGTTAGAAAACCGCGTCGGAGTTCTCTTATAGTATCAGATGTGGGTTTTCGCTTGCGCAGACTACGAACGGTGCATTGCAGAGCAGGATAGAAAACCACGTCGGAGTTCTCATATAGTATCGGATGTGGGTTTTCGCTTGCGCAGACTACGATCGGTGCATTGCAGAAGAGGGTAGAAAACCGCGTCGGAGTTCTCATATAGTATCGTATGTGGGTTTTTGCTTGCGCAGACTACGATCGGTGCATTGCAGAGCAGGATAGAAAACCGCGTCGGAGTTCTCATATAGTATCGGATGTGGGTTTTCGCTTGCGCAGACTGCGCACGGTGCATTGCAGAAGAGGGTAGAAAACCGCGTCGGAGTTCTTATATAGTATCGGATGTGGGTTTTCGCTTGCGCAGACTACGATCGGTGCAATGCAGAAGATGGTAGAAAACCGCGTCGGAGTTCTCATATAGTATCGGATGTGGGTTTTTGCTTGCGCAGACTACGATCGGTGCATTGCAGAGCAGGGTAGAAAATCGGGTCGGAGTTCTCATATAGTATCGGATGTGGGTTTTCGCTTGCGCAGACTACAAACGGCGCATTGGAGAACAGGATAGAAAACCGCGTCGGAGTTCTGATATTAGTATCGGATGTGGGTTTTCGCTTGCGCAGACTACGCACGGTGCATTGCAGAAGAGGGTAGAAAACCGCGTCGGAGTTCTCTTATAGTATCAGATGTGGGTTTTCGCTTGCGCAGACTACGAACGGTGCATTGCAGAGCAGGATAGAAAACCACGTCGGAGTTCTTATATAGTATCGGATGTGGGTTTTCGCTTGCGCAGACTACGATCGGTGCATTGCAGAAGAGGGTAGAAAACCGCGTCGGAGTTCTCATATAGTATCGTATGTGGGTTTTTGCTTGCGCAGACTACGATCGGTGCATTGCAGAGCAGGATAGAAAACCGCGTCGGAGTTCTCATATAGTATCGGATGTGGGTTTTCGCTTGCGCAGACTGCGCACGGTGCATTGCAGAAGAGGGTAGAAAACCGCGTCGGAGTTCTTATATAGTATCGGATGTGGGTTTTCGCTTGCGCAGACTACGATCGGTGCAATGCAGAAGATGGTAGAAAACCGCGTCGGAGTTCTCATATAGTATCGGATGTGGGTTTTTGCTTGCGCAGACTACGATCGGTGCATTGCAGAGCAGGGTAGAAAATCGGGTCGGAGTTCTCATATAGTATCGGATGTGGGTTTTCGCTTGCGCAGACTACAAACGGCGCATTGGAGAACAGGATAGAAAACCGCGTCGGAGTTCTGATATTAGTATCGGATGTGGGTTTTCGCTTGCGCAGACTACGCACGGTGCATTGCAGAGCAGGATAGAAAACCGCGTCGGAGTTCTCATATAGTATCGGTTGTGGGTTTTCGCTTGCGCAGACTACGCACGGTGCATTGCAGAGCAGGTTAGAAAACCGCGTCGGAGTTCTCTTATAGTATCAGATGTGGGTTTTCGCTTGCGCAGACTACGAACGGTGCATTGCAGAGCAGGATAGAAAACCGCGTCGGAGTTCTCATATAGTATCGGATGTGGGTTTTCGCTTGCGCAGACTACGATCGGTGCATTGCAGAGCATGATAGAAAACCGCGTCGGAGTTCTCATATAGAGTCGGGTGTGGGTTTTCGCTTGCGCAGACTACGCACGGTGCATTGCAGAGCAGGATAGGAAACCGCGTCGGAGTTCTCATATATTATCGGATGTGGGTTTTCGCTTGCGCAGACTACGAACGGTGCATTGCAGAGCAGGATAGAAAACCGCGTCGGAGTTCTGATATTAGTATCGGATGTGGGTTTTCGCTTGCGCAGACTACGCACGGTGCATTGCAGAGCAGGATAGAAAACCGCGTCGGAGTTCTCATATAGTATCGGTTGTGGGTTTTCGCTTGCGCAGACTACGCACGGTGCATTGCAGAGCAGGTTAGAAAACCGCGTCGGAGTTCTCTTATAGTATCAGATGTGGGTTTTCGCTTGCGCAGACTACGAACGGTGCATTGCAGAGCAGGATAGAAAACCGCGTCGGAGTTCTCATATAGTATCGGATGTGGGTTTTCGCTTGCGCAGACTACGATCGGTGCATTGCAGAGCATGATAGAAAACCGCGTCGGAGTTCTCATATAGAGTCGGGTGTGGGTTTTCGCTTGCGCAGACTACGCACGGTGCATTGCAGAGCAGGATAGGAAACCGCGTCGGAGTTCTCATATAGTATCGGATGTGGGTTTTCGCTTGCGCAGACTACGAACGGTGCATTGCAGAGCAGGATAGAAAACCGCGTCGGAGTTCTCATTTAGTATCGGATGTGGGTTTTCGCTTGCGCAGACTACGAACGGTGCATTGCAGAGCAGGATAGAAAACCGCGTCCGAGTTCTCATATAGTATCGGTGCTTTGCAGAGCAGGATAGAAAACCGCGGCGGAGTTGTCATATAGTATCGGATGTGGATTTTCGCTTTCGCAGACTACGAACGGTGCATTGTAGAGCAGGATAGAAAACCGCGTCGGAGTTCTCATATAGTATCGGATGTGGGTTTTCGCTTGCGCAGACTACGCACGGCGCATTGCAGAGCAGGATAGAAAAAGCGTCGGAGTTCTCATATAGGATCGGATGTGGGTTTTCGCTTGCGCAGACTACGCACGGCGCATTGCAGAGCAGGATAGAAAAAGCGTCGGAGTTCTCATATAGTATCGGATGTGGGTTTTCGCTTGCGCAGACTACGATCGGTGCATTGCAGAAGATGGTAGAAAACCGCGTCGGAGTTCTCATATAGTATCGGATGTGGGTTTTTGCTTGCGCAGACTACGATCGGTGCATTGCAGAGCAGGGTAGAAAACCGGGTCGGAGTTCTCATATAGTATCGGATGTGGGTTTTCGCTTGCGCAGACTACAAACGGCGCATTGGAGAACAGGATAGAAAACCGCGTCGGAGTTCTGATATTAGTATCGGATGTGGGTTTTCGCTTGCGCAGACTACGCACGGCGCATTGCAGAGCAGGATAGAAAACCGCGTCGGAGTTCTCATATAGTATCGGTTGTGGGTTTTCGCTTGCGCAGACTACGCACGGTGCATTGCAGAGCAGGTTAGAAAACCGCGTCGGAGTTCTCTTATAGTATCAGATGTGGGTTTTCGCTTGCGCAGACTACGAACGGTGCATTGCAGAGCAGGATAGAAAACCGCGTCGGAGTTCTCATATAGTATCGGATGTGGGTTTTCGCTTGCGCAGACTACGATCGGTGCATTGCAGAAGAGGGTAGAAAACCGCGTCGGAGTTCTCATATAGTATCGTATGTGGGTTTTTGCTTGCGCAGACTACGATCGGTGCATTGCAGAGCAGGATAGAAAACCGCGTCGGAGTTCTCATATAGTATCGGATGTGGGTTTTCGCTTGCGCAGACTGCGCACGGTGCATTGCAGAAGAGGGTAGAAAACCGCGTCGGAGTTCTTATATAGTATCGGATGTGGGTTTTCGCTTGCGCAGACTACGATCGGTGCAATGCAGAAGATGGTAGAAAACCGCGTCGGAGTTCTCATATAGTATCGGATGTGGGTTTTTGCTTGCGCAGACTACGATCGGTGCATTGCAGAGCAGGGTAGAAAACCGGGTCGGAGTTCTCATATAGTATCGGATGTGGGTTTTCGCTTGCGCAGACTACAAACGGCGCATTGGAGAACAGGATAGAAAACCGCGTCGGAGTTCTGATATTAGTATCGGATGTGGGTTTTCGCTTGCGCAGACTACGCACGGTGCATTGCAGAGCAGGATAGAAAACCGCGTCGGAGTTCTCATATAGTATCGGTTGTGGGTTTTGGCTTGCGCAGACTACGCACGGTGCATTGCAGAGCAGGTTAGAAAACCGCGTCGGAGTTCTCTTATAGTATCAGATGTGGGTTTTCGCTTGCGCAGACTACGAACGGTGCATTGCAGAGCAGGATAGAAAACCGCGTCGGAGTTCTCATATAGTATCGGATGTGGGTTTTCGCTTGCGCAGACTACGATCGGTGCATTGCAGAGCATGATAGAAAACCGCGTCGGAGTTCTCATATAGAGTCGGGTGTGGGTTTTCGCTTGCGCAGACTACGCACGGTGCATTGCAGAGCAGGATAGGAAACCGCGTCGGAGTTCTCATATATTATCGGATGTGGGTTTTCGCTTGCGCAGACTACGAACGGTGCATTGCAGAGCAGGATAGAAAACCGCGTCGGAGTTCTGATATTAGTATCGGATGTGGGTTTTCGCTTGCGCAGACTACGCACGGTGCATTGCAGAGCAGGATAGAAAACCGCGTCGGAGTTCTCATATAGTATCGGTTGTGGGTTTTCGCTTGCGCAGACTACGCACGGTGCATTGCAGAGCAGGTTAGAAAACCGCGTCGGAGTTCTCTTATAGTATCAGATGTGGGTTTTCGCTTGCGCAGACTACGAACGGTGCATTGCAGAGCAGGATAGAAAACCGCGTCGGAGTTCTCATATAGTATCGGATGTGGGTTTTCGCTTGCGCAGACTACGATCGGTGCATTGCAGAGCATGATAGAAAACCGCGTCGGAGTTCTCATATAGAGTCGGGTGTGGGTTTTCGCTTGCGCAGACTACGCACGGTGCATTGCAGAGCAGGATAGGAAACCGCGTCGGAGTTCTCATATAGTATCGGATGTGGGTTTTCGCTTGCGCAGACTACGAACGGTGCATTGCAGAGCAGGATAGAAAACCGCGTCGGAGTTCTCATTTAGTATCGGATGTGGGTTTTCGCTTGCGCAGACTACGAACGGTGCATTGCAGAGCAGGATAGAAAACCGCGTCCGAGTTCTCATATAGTATCGGTGCTTTGCAGAGCAGGATAGAAAACCGCGGCGGAGTTGTCATATAGTATCGGATGTGGATTTTCGCTTTCGCAGACTACGAACGGTGCATTGTAGAGCAGGATAGAAAACCGCGTCGGAGTTCTCATATAGTATCGGATGTGGGTTTTCGCTTGCGCAGACTACGCACGGCGCATTGCAGAGCAGGATAGAAAAAGCGTCGGAGTTCTCATATAGGATCGGATGTGGGTTTTCGCTTGCGCAGACTACGAACGGTGCATTGCAAAGCAGGATAGAAAACCGCGTCGGAGTTCTTATATAGTATCGGATGTGGGTTTTCGCTTGCGCAGACTACGATCGGTGCATTGCAGAAGAGGGTAGAAAACCGCGTCGGAGTTCTCATATAGTATCGGATGTGGGTTTTTGCTTGCGCAGACTACGATCGGTGCATTGCAGAGCAGGGTAGAAAACCGGGTCGGAGTTCTCATATAGTATCGGATGTGGGTTTTCGCTTGCGCAGACTACGAACGGTGCATTGCAGAGCAGGATAGAAAGCAGCGTCGGAGTTCTCATATAGTATCGGATGTGGGTTTTCGCTTGCGCAGACTACGAACGGTGCATTGCAAAGCAGGATAGAAAACCGCGTCGGAGTTCTCATATAGTATCGGATGTGGGTCTTCGCTTGCGCAGACTACGATCGGTGCATTGCAGAGCACGATTGAAAACCGCGTCGGAGTTCTCATATAGTATCGGATGTGGGTTTTCGCTTGCGCAGACTACGCACGGTGCATTGCAGAGCAGGATAGAAAACCGCGTCGGAGTTCTTATATAGTATCGGATGTGGGTTTTTGCTTGCGCAGACTACGATCGGTGCATTGCAGAAGAGGGTAGAAAACCGCGTCGGAGTTCTCATATAGTATCGGATGTGGGTTTTTGCTTGCGCAGACTACGATCGGTGCATTGCAGAGCAGGGTAGAAAACCGGGTCGGAGTTCTCATATAGTATCGGATGTGGGTTTTCGCTTGCGCAGACTACGAACGGCGCATTGGAGAGCAGGATAGAGAACCGCGTCGGAGTTCTGATATTAGTATCGGATGTGGGTTTTCGCTTGCGCAGACTACGAACGGTGCATTGCAGAGCAGGATAGAAAACCGCGTCGGAGTTCTCGTATAGTATCGGATGTGGGTTTTCGCATGCGCAGACTACGAACGGTGCATTGCAGAGCAGGATAGAAAACCGCGTCGGAGTTCTCATAAAGTATCGGATGTGGGTTTTCGCTTGCGCAGACTAAAAACGGTGCATTGCAGAGCAGGATAGAAAACCGCGTCGGAGTTCTCATATAGTATCTGATGTGGGTTTTCGCTTGCGCAGACTACGATCGGTGCATTGCAGAGCAGGATAGAAAACGGCGTCGGAGTTCCTATATAGTATCGGATGTGGGTTTTCGCTTGCGCAGACTACGATCGGTGCATTGCAGAAGATGGTAGAAAACCGCGTCGGAGTTCTCATATAGTATCGGATGTGGGTTTTTGCTTGCGCAGACTACGATCGGTGCATTGCAGAGAAGGGTAGAAAACCGGGTCGGAGTTCTCATATAGTATCGGATGTGGGTTTTCGCTTGCGCAGACTACAAACGGCGCATTGCAGAGCAGGATAGAAAACCGCGTCGGAGTTCTCATATAGTATCGGTTGTGGGTTTTCGCTTGCGCAGACTACGCACGGTGCATTGCAGAGCAGGTTAGAAAACCGCGTCGGAGTTCTCTTATAGTATCAGATGTGGGTTTTCGCTTGCGCAGACTACGAACGGTGCATTGCAGAGCAGGATAGAAAACCGCGTCGGAGTTCTCATATAGTATCGGATGTGGGTTTTCGCTTGCGCAGACTACGATCGGTGCATTGCAGAGCATGATAGAAAACCGCGTTGGAGTTCTCATATAGTATCGGGTGTGGGTTTTCGCTTGCGCAGACTACGCACGGTGCATTGCAGAGCAGGATAGGAAACCGCGTCGGAGTTCTCATATAGTATCGGATGTGGGTTTTCGCTTGCGCAGACTACGAACGGTGCATTGCAGAGCAGGAGAGAAAACCGCGTCGGAGTTCTCATATAGTATCGGATGTGGGTTTTCGCTTGCGCAGACTACGATCGGTGCATTGCAGAGCAGGATAGAAAACCGCGTCGGAGTTCTTATTTAATATCGGATGTGGGTTTTCGCTTGCGCAGACTACGAACGGTGCATTGCAGAGCAGGATAGAAAACCGCGTCGGAGTTCTCATATAGTATCGGTGCTTTGCAGAGCAGGATAGAAAACCGCGGCGGAGTTGTCATATAGTATCGGATGTGGATTTTCGCTTTCGCAGACTACGAACGGTGCATTGGAGAGCAGGATAGAAAACCGCGTCGGAGTTCTCATATAGTATCGGATGTGGGTTTTCGCTTGCCCAGACTACGCACGGCGCATTGCAGAGCAGGATAGAAAAAGCGTCGGAGTTCTCATATAGTATCGGATGTGGGTTTTCGCTTGCGCAGACTACGAACGGTGCATTGCAAAGCAGGATAGAAAACCGCGTCGGAGTTCTTATATAGTATCGGATGTGGGTTTTCGCTTGCGCAGACTACGATCAGTGCATTGCAGAAGAGGGTAGAAAACCGCGTCGGAGTTCTCATATAGTATCGGATGTGGGTTTTTGCTTGCGCAGACTACGAACGGTGCATTGCAGAGCATGATAGAAAACGGCGTCGGAGTTCTCATATAGTATCGGATGTGGGTTTTCGCTTGCGCAGACTACGATCGGTGCATTGCAGAAGAGGGTAGAAAACCGCGTCGGAGTTCTCATATAGTATCGTATGTGGGTTTTTGCTTGCGCAGACTACGATCGGTGCATTGCAGAGCAGGATAGAAAACCGCGTCGGAGTTCTCATATAGTATCGGATGTGGGTTTTCGCTTGCGCAGACTGCGCACGGTGCATTGCAGAAGAGGGTAGAAAACCACGTCGGAGTTCTTATATAGTATCGGATGTGGGTTTTCGCTTGCGCAGACTACGATCGGTGCATTGCAGAAGATGGTAGAAAACCGCGTCGGAGTTCTCATATAGTATCGGATGTGGGTTTTTGCTTGCGCAGACTACGATCGGTGCATTGCAGAGAAGGGTAGAAAACCGGGTCGGAGTTCTCATATAGTATCGGATGTGGGTTTTCGCTTGCGCAGACTACAAACGGCGCATTGGAGAACAGGATAGAAAACCGCGTCGGAGTTCTGATATTAGTATCGGATGTGGGTTTTTGCTTGCGCAGACTACGCACGGTGCATTGCAGAGCAGGATAGAAAACCGCGTCGGAGTTCTCATATAGTATCGGTTGTGGGTTTTCGCTTGCGCAGACTACGCACGGTGCATTGCAGAGCAGGTTAGAAAACCGCGTCGGAGTTCTCTTATAGTATCAGATGTGGGTTTTCGCTTGCGCAGACTACGAACGGTGCATTGCAGAGCAGGATAGAAAACCGCGTCGGAGTTCTCATATAGTATCGGATGTGGGTTTTCGCTTGCGCAGACTACGATCGGTGCATTGCAGAGCATGATAGAAAACCGCGTCGGAGTTCTCATATAGTATCGGGTGTGGGTTTTCGCTTGCGCAGACTACGCATGGTGCATTGCAGAGCAGGGTAGGAAACCGCGTCGGAGTTCTCATATAGTATCGGATGTGGGTTTTCGCTTGCGCAGACTACGAACGGTGCATTGCAGAGCAGGAGAGAAAACCGCGTCGGAGTTCTCATATAGTATCGGATGTGGGTTTTCGCTTGCGCAGACTACGATCGGTGCATTGCAGAGCAGGATAGAAAACCGCGTCGGAGTTCTTATTTAGTATCGGATGTGGGTTTTCGCTTGCGCAGACTACGAACGGTGCATTGCAGAGCAGGATAGAAAACCGCGTCGGAGTTCTCATATAGTATCGGTGCTTTGCAGAGCAGGATAGAAAACCGCGGCGGAGTTGTCATATAGTATCGGATGTGTATTTTCGCTTTCGCAGACTACGAACGGTGCATTGGAGAGCAGGATAGAAAACCGCGTCGGAGTTCTCATATAGTATCGGATGTGGGTTTTCGCTTGCCCAGACTACGCACGGCGCATTGCAGAGCAGGATAGAAAAAGCGTCGGAGTTCTCATATAGTATCGGATGTGGGTTTTCGCTTGCGCAGACTACGAACGGTGCATTGCAAAGCAGGATAGAAAACCGCGTCGGAGTTCTTATATAGTATCGGATGTGGGTTTTCGCTTGCGCAGACTACGATCAGTGCATTGCAGAAGAGGGTAGAAAACCGCGTCGGAGTTCTCATATAGTATCGGATGTGGGTTTTTGCTTGCGCAGACTACGAACGGTGCATTGCAGAGCATGATAGAAAACGGCGTCGGAGTTCTCATATAGTATCGGATGTGGGTTTTCGCTTGCGCAGACTACGATCGGTGCATTGCAGAAGAGGGTAGAAAACCGCGTCGGAGTTCTCATATAGTATCGTATGTGGGTTTTTGCTTGCGCAGACTACGATCGCTGCATTGCAGAGCAGGATAGAAAACCGCGTCGGAGTTCTCATATAGTATCGGATGTGGGTTTTCGCTTGCGCAGACTGCGCACGGTGCATTGCAGAAGAGGGTAGAAAACCGCGTCGGAGTTCTTATATAGTATCGGATGTGGGTTTTCGCTTGCGCAGACTACGATCGGTGCATTGCAGAAGATGGTAGAAAACCGCGTCGGAGTTCTCATATAGTATCGGATGTGGGTTTTTGCTTGCGCAGACTACGATCGGTGCATTGCAGAAGAGGGTAGAAAACCGCGTCGGAGTTCTCATATAGTATCGGATGTGGGTTTTTGCTTGCGCAGACTACGATCGGTGCATTGCAGAAGAGGGTAGAAAACCGCGTCGGAGTTCTTATATAGTATCGGATGTGGGTTTTCGCTTGCGCAGACTACGATCGGTGCATTGCAGAAGATGGTAGAAAACCGCGTCGGAGTTCTCATATAGTATCGGATGTGGGTTTTTGCTTGCGCAGACTACGATCGGTGCATTGCAGAAGAGGGTAGAAAACCGCGTCGGAGTTCTCATATAGTATCGGATGTGGGTTTTTGCTTGCGCAGACTACGATCGGTGCATTGCAGAAGATGGTAGAAAACCGCGTCGGAGTTCTCATATAGTATCGGATGTGGGTTTTTGCTTGCGCAGACTACGATCGCTGCATTGCAGAGCAGGATAGAAAACCGCGTCGGAGTTCTCATATAGTATCGGATGTGGGTTTTCGCTTGCGCAGACTGCGCACGGTGCATTGCAGAAGATGGTAGAAAACCGCGTCGGAGTTCTCATATAGTATCGGATGTGGGTTTTTGCTTGCGCAGACTACGATCGGTGCATTGCAGAAGATGGTAGAAAACCGCGTCGGAGTTCTCATATAGTATCGGATGTGGGTTTTTGCTTGCGCAGACTACGATCGCTGCATTGCAGAGCAGGATAGAAAACCGCGTCGGAGTTCTCATATAGTATCGGATGTGGGTTTTCGCTTGCGCAGACTGCGCACGGTGCATTGCAGAAGAGGGTAGAAAACCGCGTCGGAGTTCTTATATAGTATCGGATGTGGGTTTTCGCTTGCGCAGACTACGATCGGTGCATTGCAGAAGATGGTAGAAAACCGGGTCGGAGTTCTCATATAGTATCGGATGTGGGTTTTCGCTTGCGCAGACTACAAACGGCGCATTGGAGAACAGGATAGAATACCGCGTCGGAGTTCTGATATTAGTATCGGATGTGGGTTTTCGCTTGCGCAGACTACGCACGGTGCATTGCAGAGCAGGATAGAAAACCGCGTCGGAGTTCTCATATAGTATCGGTTGTGGGTTTTCGCTTGCGCAGACTACGCACGGTGCATTGCAGAGCAGGTTAGAAAACCGCGTCGGAGTTCTCTTATAGTATCAGATGTGGGTTTTCGCTTGCGCAGACTACGAACGGTGCATTGCAGAGCAGGATAGAAAACCGCGTCGGAGTTCTCATATAGTATCGGATGTGGGTTTTCGCTTGCGCAGACTACGATCGGTGCATTGCAGAAGAGGGTAGAAAACCGCGTCGGAGTTCTCATATAGTATCGTATGTGGGTTTTTGCTTGCGCAGACTACGCACGGTGCATTGCAGAGCAGGATAGGAAACCGCGTCGGAGTTCTCATATAGTATCGGATGTGGGTTTTCGCTTGCGCAGACTACGAACGGTGCATTGCAGAGCAGGAGAGAAAACCGCGTCGGAGTTCTCATATAGTATCGGATGTGGGTTTTCGCTTGCGCAGACTACGATCGGTGCATTGCAGAGCAGGATAGAAAACCGCGTCGGAGTTCTTATTTAGTAACGGATGTGGGTTTTCGCTTGCGCAGACTACGAACGGTGCATTGCAGAGCAGGATAGAAAACCGCGTCGGAGTTCTCATATAGTATCGGTGCTTTGCAGAGCAGGATAGAAAACCGCGGCGGAGTTGTCATATAGTATCGGATGTGGATTTTCGCTTTCGCAGACTACGAACGGTGCATTGGAGAGCAGGATAGAAAACCGCGTCGGAGTTCTCATATAGTATCGGATGTGGGTTTTCGCTTGCGCAGACTGCGCACGGTGCATTGCAGAAGAGGGTAGAAAACCGCGTCGGAGTTCTTATATAGTATCGGATGTGGGTTTTCGCTTGCGCAGACTACGATCGGTGCATTGCAGAAGATGGTAGAAAACCGCGTCGGAGTTCTCATATAGTATCGGATGTGGGTTTTTGCTTGCGCAGACTACGATCGGTGCATTGCAGAGCAGGGTAGAAAACCGGGTCGGAGTTCTCATATAGTATCGGATGTGGGTTTTCGCTTCCGCAGACTACAAACGGCGCATTGGAGAACAGGATAGAAAACCGCGTCGGAGTTCTGATATTAGTATCGGATGTGGGTTTTCGCTTGCGCAGACTACGCACGGTGCATTGCAGAGCAGGATAGAAAACCGCGTCGGAGTTCTCATATAGTATCGGTTGTGGGTTTTCGCTTGCGCAGACTACGCACGGTGCATTGCAGAGCAGGTTAGAAAACCGCGTCGGAGTTCTCTTATAGTATCAGATGTGGGTTTTCGCTTGCGCAGACTACGAACGGTGCATTGCAGAGCAGGATAGAAAACCGCGTCGGAGTTCTCATATAGTATCGGATGTGGGTTTTCGCTTGCGCAGACTACGATCGGTGCATTGCAGAAGAGGGTAGAAAACCGCGTCGGAGTTCTCATATAGTATCGTATGTGGGTTTTTGCTTGCGCAGACTACGATCGGTGCATTGCAGAAGAGGGTAGAAAACCGCGTCGGAGTTCTCATATAGTATCGGATGTGGGTTTTTGCTTGCGCAGACTACGATCGGTGCATTGCAGAAGAGGGTAGAAAACCGCGTCGGAGTTCTCATATAGTATCGTATGTGGGTTTTTGCTTGCGCAGACTACGATCGGTGCATTGCAGAAGAGGGTAGAAAACCGCGTCGGAGTTCTCATATAGTATCGGATGTGGGTTTTCGCTTGCGCAGACTACGATCGGTGCATTGCAGAAGAGGGTAGAAAACCGCGTCGGAGTTCTCATATAGTATCGTATGTGGGTTTTTGCTTGCGCAGACTACGATCGGTGCATTGCAGAAGAGGGTAGAAAACCGCGTCGGAGTTCTCATATAGTATCGGATGTGGGTTTTCGCTTGCGCAGACTACGATCGGTGCATTGCAGAAGAGGGTAGAAAACCGCGTCGGAGTTCTCATATAGTATCGGTGCTTTGCAGAGCAGGATAGAAAACCGCGGCGGAGTTGTCATATAGTATCGGATGTGGATTTTCGCTTTCGCAGACTACGAACGGTGCATTGGAGAGCAGGATAGAAAACCGCGTCGGAGTTCTCATATAGTATCGGATGTGGGTTTTCGCTTGCGCAGACTGCGCACGGTGCATTGCAGAAGAGGGTAGAAAACCGCGTCGGAGTTCTTATATAGTATCGGATGTGGGTTTTCGCTTGCGCAGACTACGATCGGTGCAATGCAGAAGATGGTAGAAAACCGCGTCGGAGTTCTCATATAGTATCGGATGTGGGTTTTTGCTTGCGCAGACTACGATCGGTGCATTGCAGAGCAGGGTAGAAAACCGGGTCGGAGTTCTCATATAGTATCGGATGTGGGTTTTCGCTTGCGCAGACTACAAACGGCGCATTGGAGAACAGGATAGAAAACCGCGTCGGAGTTCTGATATTAGTATCGGATGTGGGTTTTCGCTTGCGCAGACTACGCACGGTGCATTGCAGAGCAGGATAGAAAACCGCGTCGGAGTTCTCATATAGTATCGGTTGTGGGTTTTCGCTTGCGCAGACTACGCACGGTGCATTGCAGAGCAGGTTAGAAAACCGCGTCGGAGTTCTCTTATAGTATCAGATGTGGGTTTCCGCTTGCGCAGACTACGAACGGTGCATTGCAGAGCAGGATAGAAAACCGCGTCGGAGTTCTCATATAGTATCGGATGTGGGTTTTCGCTTGCGCAGACTACGATCGGTGCATTGCAGAGCATGATAGAAAACCGCGTCGGAGTTCTCATATAGAGTCGGGTGTGGGTTTTCGCTTGCGCAGACTACGCACGGTGCATTGCAGAGCAGGATAGGAAACCGCGTCGGAGTTCTCATATATTATCGGATGTGGGTTTTCGCTTGCGCAGAGTACGAACGGTGCATTGCAGAGCAGGATAGAAAACCGCGTCGGAGTTCTCATATAGTATCGGATGTGGGTTTTCGCTTGCGCAGACTACGAACGGTGCATTGCAGAGCAGGATAGAAAACCGCGTCGGAGTTCTCATATAGTATCGGTGCTTTGCAGAGCAGGATAGAAAACCGCGGCGGAGTTGTCATATAGTATCGGATGTGGATTTTCGCTTTCGCAGACTACGGACGGTGCATTGGAGAGCAGGATAGAAAACCGCGTCGGAGTTCTCATATAGTATCGGATGTGGGTTTTCGCTTGCGCAGACTACGCACGGCGCATTGCAGAGCAGGATAGAAAAAGCGTCGGAGTTCTCATATAGTATCGGATGTGGGTTTTCGCTTGCGCAGACTACGAACGGTGCATTGCAGAGCAGGATAGAAAACGGCGTCGGAGTTCTTATATAGTATCGGATGTGGGTTTTCGCTTGCCCAGACTACGCACGGCGCATTGCAGAGCAGGATAGAAAAAGCGTCGGAGTTCTCATATAGTATCGGATGTGGGTTTTCGCTTGCGCAGACTACGAACGGTGCATTGCAAAGCAGGATAGAAAACCGCGTCGGAGTTCTTATATAGTATCGGATGTGGGTTTTCGCTTGCGCAGACTACGATCAGTGCATTGCAGAAGAGGGTAGAAAACCGCGTCGGAGTTCTCATATAGTATCGGATGTGGGTTTTTGCTTGCGCAGACTACGAACGGTGCATTGCAGAGCATGATAGAAAACGGCGTCGGAGTTCTCATATAGTATCGGATGTGGGTTTTCGCTTGCGCAGACTACGATCGGTGCATTGCAGAAGAGGGTAGAAAACCGCGTCGGAGTTCTCATATAGTATCGTATGTGGGTTTTTGCTTGCGCAGACTACGATCGGTGCATTGCAGAGCAGGATAGAAAACCGCGTCGGAGTTCTCATATAGAATCGGATGTGGGTTTTCGCTTGCGCAGACTGCGCACGGTGCATTGCAGAAGAGGGTAGAAAACCGCGTCGGAGTTCTTATATAGTATCGGATGTGGGTTTTCGCTTGCGCAGACTACGATCGGTGCATTGCAGAAGATGGTAGAAAACCGCGTCGGAGTTCTCATATAGTATCGGATGTGGGTTTTTGCTTGCGCAGACTACGATCGGTGCATTGCAGAGCAGGGTAGAAAACCGGGTCCGAGTTCTCATATAGTATCGGATGTGGGTTTTCGCTTGCGCAGACTACAAACGGCGCATTGGAGAACAGGATAGAAAACCGCGTCGGAGTTCTGATATTAGTATCGGATGTGGGTTTTCGCTTGCGCAGACTACGCACGGTGCATTGCAGAGCAGGATAGAAAACCGCGTCGGAGTTCTCATATAGTATCGGTTGTGGGTTTTCGCTTGCGCAGACTACGCACGGTGCATTGCAGAGCAGGTTAGAAAACCGCGTCGGAGTTCACCTATAGTATCAGATGTGGGTTTTCGCTTGCGCAGACTACGAACGGTGCATTGCAGAGCAGGATAGAAAACCGCGTCGGAGTTCTCATATAGTATCGGATGTGGGTTTTCGCTTGCGCAGACTACGATCGGTGCATTGCAGAAGAGGGTAGAAAACCGCGTCGGAGTTCTCATATAGTATCGTATGTGGGTTTTTGCTTGCGCAGACTACGATCGGTGCATTGCAGAGCAGGATAGAAAACCGCGTCGGAGTTCTCATATAGTATCGGATGTGGGTTTTCGCTTGCGCAGACTGCGCACGGTGCATTGCAGAAGAGGGTAGAAAACCGCGTCGGAGTTCTTATATAGTATCGGATGTGGGTTTTCGCTTGCGCAGACTACGATCGGTGCAATGCAGAAGATGGTAGAAAACCGCGTCGGAGTTCTCATATAGTATCGGATGTGGGTTTTTGTTTGCGCAGACTACGATCGGTGCATTGCAGAGCAGGGTAGAAAACCGGGTCGGAGTTCTCATATAGTATCGGATGTGGGTTTTCGCTTGCGCAGACTACAAACGGCGCATTGGAGAACAGGATAGAAAACCGCGTCGGAGTTCTGATATTAGTATCGGATGTGGGATTTCGCTTGCGCAGACTACGCACGGTGCATTGCAGAGCAGGATAGAAAACCGCGTCGGAGTTCTCATATAGTATCGGTTGTGGGTTTTCGCTTGCGCAGACTACGCACGGTGCATTGCAGAGCAGGTTAGAAAACCGCGTCGGAGTTCTCTTATAGTATCAGATGTGGGTTTTCGCTTGCGCAGACTACGAACGGTGCATTGCAGAGCAGGATAGAAAACCGCGTCGGAGTTCTCATATAGTATCGGATGTGGGTTTTCGCTTGCGCAGACTACGATCGGTGCATTGCAGAGCAGGATAGAAAACCGCGTCGGAGTTCTCATATAGTATCGGTGCTTTGCAGAGCAGGATAGAAAACCGCGGCGGAGTTGTCATATAGTATCGGATGTGGATTTTCGCTTTCGCAGACTACGAACGGTGCATTGGAGAGCAGGATAGAAAACCGCGTCGGAGTTCTCATATAGTATCGGATGTGGGTTTTCGCTTGCGCAGACTACGCACGGCGCATTGCAGAGCAGGATAGAAAAAGCGTCGGAGTTCTCATATAGTATCGGATGTGGGTTTTCGCTTGCGCAGACTACGAACGGTGCATTGCAGAGCAGGATAGAAAACGGCGTCGGAGTTCTTATATAGTATCGGATGTGGGTTTTCGCTTGCGCAGACTACGATCGGTGCATTGCAGAAGATGGTAGAAAACCGCGTCGGAGTTCTCATATAGTATCGGATGTGGGTTTTTGCTTGCGCAGACTACGATCGGTGCATTGCAGAGCAGAGTAGAAAACCGGGTCGGAGTTCTCATATAGTATCGGATGTGGGTTTTCGCTTGCGCAGACTACAAACGGCGCATTGGAGAACAGGATAGAAAACCGCGTCGGAGTTCTGATATTAGTATCGGATGTGGGTTTTCGCTTGCGCAGACTACGCACGGTGCATTGCAGAGCAGGATAGAAAACCGCGTCGGAGTTCTCATATAGTATCGGTGCTTTGCAGAGCAGGATAGAAAACCGCGGCGGAGTTGTCATATAGTATCGGATGTGGATTTTCGCTTTCGCAGACTACGAACGGTGCATTGGAGAGCAGGATAGAAAACCGCGTCGGAGTTCTCATATAGTATCGGATGTGGGTTTTCGCTTGCGCAGACTACGCACGGCGCATTGCAGAGCAGGATAGAAAAAACGTCGGAGTTCTCATATAGTATCGGATGTGGGTTTTCGCTTGCGCAGACTACGAACGGTGCATTGCAAAGCAGGATAGAAAACCGCGTTGGAGTTCTTATATAGTATCGGATGTGGGTTTTCGCTTGCGCAGACTACGATCAGTGCATTGCAGAAGAGGGTAGAAAACCGCGTCGGAGCTCTCATATAGTATCGGATGTGGGTTTTTGCTTGCGCAGACTACGAACGGTGCATTGCAGAGCATGATAGAAAACGGCGTCGGAGTTCTCATATAGTATCGGATGTGGGTTTTCGCTTGCGCAGACTACGATCGGTGCATTGCAGAAGAGGGTAGAAAACCGCGTCGGAGTTCTCATATAGTATCGGATGTGGGTTTTTGCTTGCGCAGACTACGATCGGTGCATTGCAGAGCAGGATAGAAAACCGCGTCGGAGTTCTCATATAGTATCGGATGTGGGTTTTCGCTTGCGCAGACTACGCACGGTGCATTGCAGAAGAGGGTAGAAAACCGCGTCGGAGTTCTTATATAGTATCGGATGTGGGTTTTCGCTTGCGCAGACTACGATCGGTGCATTGCAGAAGATGGTAGAAAACCGCGTCGGAGTTCTCATATAGTATCGGATGTGGGTTTTTGCTTGCGCAGACTACGATCGGTGCATTGCAGAGCAGGGTAGAAAACCGGGTCGGAGTTCTCATATAGTATCGGATGTGGGTTTTCGCTTGCGCAGACTACAAACGGCGCATTGGAGAACAGGATAGAAAACCGCGTCGGAGTTCTGATATTAGTATCGGATGTGGGTTTTCGCTTGCGCAGACTACGCACGGTGCATTGCAGAGCAGGATAGAAAACCGCGTCGGAGTTCTCATATAGTATCGGTTGTGGGTTTTCGCTTGCGCAGACTACGCACGGTGCATTGCAGAGCAGGTTAGAAAACCGCGTCGGAGTTCTCTTATAGTATCAGATGTGGGGTTTCGCTTGCGCAGACTACGAACGGTGCATTGCAGAGCAGGATAGAAAACCGCGTCGGAGTTCTCATATAGTATCGGATGTGGGTTTTCGCTTGCGCAGACTACGATCGGTGCATTGCAGAGCATGATAGAAAACCGCGTCGGAGTTCTCATATAGAGTCGGGTGTGGGTTTTCGCTTGCGCAGACTACGCACGGTGCATTGCAGAGCAGGATAGGAAACCGCGTCGGAGTTCTCATATAGTATCGGATGTGGGTTTTCGCTTGCGCAGACTACGAACGGTGCATTGCAGAGCAGGATAGAAAACCGCGTCGGAGTTTTCATTTAGTATCGGATGTGGGTTTTCGCTTGCGCAGACTACGAACGGTGCATTGCAGAGCAGGATAGAAAACCGCGTTCGAGTTCTCATATAGTATCGGTGCTTTGCAGTGCAGGATAGAAAACCGCGGCGGAGTTGTCATATAGTATCGGATGTGGATTTTCGCTTTCGCAGACTACGAACGGTGCATTGGAGAGCAGGATAGAAAACCGCGTCGGAGTTCTCATATAGTATCGGATGTGGGTTTTCGCTTGCGCAGACTACGAACGGTGCATTGCAAAGCTGGATAGAAAACCGCGTCGGAGTTCTTATATAGTATCGGATGTGGGTTTTCGCTTGCGCAGACTACGATCGGTGCATTGCAGAAGAGGGTAGAAAACCGCGTCGGAGTTCTCATATAGTATCGGATGTGGGTTTCTGCTTGCGCAGACTACGATCGGTGCATTGCAGAGCAGGGTAGAAAACCGGGTCGGAGTTCTCATATAGTATCGGATGTGGGTTTTCGCTTGCGCAGACTACAAACGGCGCATTGGAGAGCAGGATAGAAAACCGCGTCGGAGTTCTGATATTAGTATCGGATGTGGGTTTTCGCTTGCGCAGACTACGAACGGTGCATTGCAGAAGAGGGTAGAAAACCGCGTCGGAGTTCTCATATAGTATCGGATGTGGGTCTTCGGTTGCGCAGACTACGATCGGTGCATTGCAGAGCAGGATAGAAAACCGCGTCGGAGTTCTCATATAGTATCGGTTGTGGGTTTTCGCTTGCGCAGACTACGCACGGTGCATTGCAGAGCAGGTTAGAAAACCGCGTCGGAGTTCTCTTATAGTATCAGATGTGGGTTTTCGCTTGCGCAGACTACGAACGGTGCATTGCAGAGCAGGATAGAAAACCGCGTCGGAGTTCTCATATTGTATCGGATGTGGGTTTTCGCTTGCGCAGACTACGATCGGTGCATTGCAAAGCAGGATAGAAAACCGCGTCGGAGTTCTCATATAGTATCGGATGTGGGTCTTCGGTTGCGCAGACTACGATCGGTGCATTGCAGAGCAGGATAGAAAACCGCGTCGGAGTTCTCATATAGTATCGGATGTGGGTTTTCGCTTGCGCAGTCTACGATCGGTGCATTGCAGAGCAGGATAGAAAACCGCGTCGGAGTTCTTATATAGTATCGGATGTGGGTTTTCGCTTCCGCAGACTACGATCGGTGCATTGCAGAGCAGGATAGAAAACCGCGTCGGAGTTCTCATATAGTATCGGATGTGGGTTTTCGCTTGCGCAGACTACGAACGGTGCATTGCAGAGCAGGATATAAAACCGCGTCGGAGTTCTCATATAGTATCGGATGTGGGTTTTCGCTTGCGCAGACTACGATCAGTGCATTGCAGAGCATGATAGAAAACCGCGTCGGAGTTCTCATATAGAGTCGGGTGTGGGTTTTCGCTTGCGCAGACTACGCACGGTGCATTGCAGAGCAGGATAGGAAACCGCGTCGGAGTTCTCATATAGTATCGGATGTGGGTTTTCGCTTGCGCAGACTACGAACGGTGCATTGCAGAGCAGGATAGAAAACCGCGTCGGAGTTCTCATTTAGTATCGGATGTGGGTTTTCGCTTGCGCAGACTACGAACGGTGCATTGCAGAGCAGGATAGAAAACCGCGTTCGAGTTCTCATATAGTATCGGTGCTTTGCAGTGCAGGATAGAAAACCGCGGCGGAGTTGTCATATAGTATCGGATGTGGATTTTCGCTTTCGCAGACTACGAACGGTGCATTGGAGAGCAGGATAGAAAACCGCGTCGGAGTTCTCATATAGTATCGGATGTGGGTTTTCGCTTGCGCAGACTACGCACGGTGCATTGCAGAGCAGGATAGGAAACCGCGTCGGAGTTCTCATATAGTATCGGATGTGGGTTTTCGCTTGCGCAGACTACGAACGGTGCATTGCAGAGCAGGATAGAAAAAGCGTCGGAGTTCTCATATAGGATCGGATGTGGGTTTTCGCTTGCGCAGACTACGAACGGTGCATTGCAAAGCAGGATAGAAAACCGCGTCGGAGTTCTTATATAGTATCGGATGTGGGTTTTCGCTTGCGCAGACTACGATCGGTGCATTGCAGAAGAGGGTAGAAAACCGCGTCGGAGTTCTCATATAGTATCGGATGTGGGTTTTTTCTTGCGCAGACTACGATCGGTGCATTGCAGAGCAGGGTAGAAAACCGGGTCGGAGTTCTCATATAGTATCGTATGTGGGTTTTCGCTTGCGCAGACTACAAACGGCGCATTGGAGAGCAGGATAGAAAACCGCGTCGGAGTTCTGATATTAGTATCGGATGTGGGTTTTCGCTTGCGCAGACTACGAACGGTGCATTGCAGAAGAGGGTAGAAAACCGCGTCGGAGTTCTCATATAGTATCGGATGTGGGTCTTCGGTTGCGCAGACTACGATCGGTGCATTGCAGAGCAGGATAGAAAACCGCGTCGGAGTTCTCATATAGTATCGGTGTGGGTTTTCGCTTGCGCAGACTACGCACGGTGCATTGCAGAGCAGGTTAGAAAACCGCGTCGGAGTTCTCTTATAGTATCAGATGTGGGTTTTCGCTTGCGCAGACTACGAACGGTGCATTGCAGAGCAGGATAGAAAACCGCGTCGGAGTTCTCATATTGTATCGGATGTGGGTTTTCGCTTGCGCAGACTACGATCGGTGCATTGCAGAGCATGATAGAAAACCGCGTCGGAGTTCTCATATAGAGTCGGGTGTGGGTTTTCGCTTGCGCAGACTACGCACGGTGCATTGCAGAGCAGGATAGGAAACCGCGTCGGAGTTCTCATATAGTATCGGATGTGGGTTTTCGCTTGCGCAGACAACGAACGGTGCATTGCAGAGCAGGATAGAAAACCGCGTCGGAGTTCTCATATAGTATCGGATGTGGGTTTTCGCTTGCGCAGACTACGATCGGTGCATTGCAGAGCAGGATAGAAAACCGCGTCGGAGTTCTCATTTAGTATCGGATGTGGGTTTTCGCTTGCGCAGACTACGAACGGTGCATTGCAGAGCAGGATAGAAAACCGCGTCGGAGTTCTCATATAGTATCGGTGCTTTGCAGAGCAGGATAGAAAACCGCGGCGGAGTTGTCATATAGTATCGGATGTGGATTTTCACTTTCGCAGACTACGAACGGTGCATTGGAGAGCAGGATAGAAAACCGCGTCGGAGTTCTCATATAGTATCGGATGTGGGTCTTCGGTTGCGCAGACTACGATCGGTGCATTGCAGAGCAGGATAGAAAACCGCGTCGGAGTTCTCATATAGTATCGGATGTGGGTTTTCGCTTGCGCAGTCTACGATCGGTGCATTGCAGAGCAGGATAGAAAACCGCGTCGGAGTTCTTATATAGTATCGGATGTGGGTTTTCGCTTCCGCAGACTACGATCGGTGCATTGCAGAGCAGGATAGAAAACCGCGTCGGAGTTCTCATATAGTATCGGATGTGGGTTTTCGCTTGCGCAGACTACGAACGGTGCATTGCAGAGCAGGATATAAAACCGCGTCGGAGTTCTCATATAGTATCGGATGTGGGTTTTCGCTTGCGCAGACTACGATCAGTGCATTGCAGAGCATGATAGAAAACCGCGTCGGAGTTCTCATATAGAGTCGGGTGTGGGTTTTCGCTTGCGCAGACTACGCACGGTGCATTGCAGAGCAGGATAGGAAACCGCGTCGGAGTTCTCATATAGTATCGGATGTGGGTTTTCGCTTGCGCAGACTACGAACGGTGCATTGCAGAGCAGGATAGAAAACCGCGTCGGAGTTCTCATTTAGTATCGGATGTGGGTTTTCGCTTGCGCAGACTACGAACGGTGCATTGCAGAGCAGGATAGAAAACCGCGTTCGAGTTCTCATATAGTATCGGTGCTTTGCAGTGCAGGATAGAAAACCGCGGCGGAGTTGTCATATAGTATCGGATGTGGATTTTCGCTTTCGCAGACTACGAACGGTGCATTGGAGAGCAGGATAGAAAACCGCGTCGGAGTTCTCATATAGTATCGGATGTGGGTTTTCGCTTGCGCAGACTACGCACGGTGCATTGCAGAGCAGGATAGGAAACCGCGTCGGAGTTCTCATATAGTATCGGATGTGGGTTTTCGCTTGCGCAGACTACGAACGGTGCATTGCAGAGCAGGATAGAAAAAGCGTCGGAGTTCTCATATAGGATCGGATGTGGGTTTTCGCTTGCGCAGACTACGAACGGTGCATTGCAAAGCAGGATAGAAAACCGCGTCGGAGTTCTTATATAGTATCGGATGTGGGTTTTCGCTTGCGCAGACTACGATCGGTGCATTGCAGAAGAGGGTAGAAAACCGCGTCGGAGTTCTCATATAGTATCGGATGTGGGTTTTTTCTTGCGCAGACTACGATCGGTGCATTGCAGAGCAGGGTAGAAAACCGGGTCGGAGTTCTCATATAGTATCGTATGTGGGTTTTCGCTTGCGCAGACTACAAACGGCGCATTGGAGAGCAGGATAGAAAACCGCGTCGGAGTTCTGATATTAGTATCGGATGTGGGTTTTCGCTTGCGCAGACTACGAACGGTGCATTGCAGAAGAGGGTAGAAAACCGCGTCGGAGTTCTCATATAGTATCGGATGTGGGTCTTCGGTTGCGCAGACTACGATCGGTGCATTGCAGAGCAGGATAGAAAACCGCGTCGGAGTTCTCATATAGTATCGGTGTGGGTTTTCGCTTGCGCAGACTACGCACGGTGCATTGCAGAGCAGGTTAGAAAACCGCGTCGGAGTTCTCTTATAGTATCAGATGTGGGTTTTCGCTTGCGCAGACTACGAACGGTGCATTGCAGAGCAGGATAGAAAACCGCGTCGGAGTTCTCATATTGTATCGGATGTGGGTTTTCGCTTGCGCAGACTACGATCGGTGCATTGCAGAGCATGATAGAAAACCGCGTCGGAGTTCTCATATAGAGTCGGGTGTGGGTTTTCGCTTGCGCAGACTACGCACGGTGCATTGCAGAGCAGGATAGGAAACCGCGTCGGAGTTCTCATATAGTATCGGATGTGGGTTTTCGCTTGCGCAGACAACGAACGGTGCATTGCAGAGCAGGATAGAAAACCGCGTCGGAGTTCTCATATAGTATCGGTGCTTTGCAGAGCAGGATAGAAAACCGCGGCGGAGTTGTCATATAGTATCGGATGTGGATTTTCACTTTCGCAGACTACGAACGGTGCATTGGAGAGCAGGATAGAAAACCGCGTCGGAGTTCTCATATATTATCGGATGTGGGTTTTCGCTTGCGCAGACTACGCACGGCGCATTGCAGAGCAGGATAGAAAAAGCGTCGGAGTTCTCATATATTATCGGATGTGGGTTTTCGCTTGCGCAGACTACGAACGGTGCATTGCAAAGCAGGATAGAAAACCGCGTCGGAGTTCTTATATAGTATCGTATGTGGGTTTTCGCTTGCGCAGACTACGATCGGTGCATTGCAGAAGAGGGTAGAAAACCGCGTTGGAGTTCTCATATAGTATCGGATGTGGGTTTTTGCTTGCGCAGACTACGATCGGTGCATTGCAGAGCAGGGTAGAAAACCGGGTCGGAGTTCTCATATAGTATCGGATGTGGGTTTCGCTTGCGCAGACTACAAACGGCGCATTGGAGAGCAGGATAGAAAACCGCGTCGGAGTTTTGATATTAGTATCGGATGTGGGTTTTCGCTTGCGCAGACTACGAACGGTGCATTGCAAAGCAGGATAGAAAACCGCGTCGGAGTCTCATATAGTATCGGATGTGGGTCTTCGGTTGCGCAGACTACGATCGGTGCATTGCAGAGCAGGATAGAAAACCGCGTCGGAGTTCTCATATAGTATCGGATGTGGGTTTTCGCTTGCGCAGTCTACGATAAGTGCATTGCAGAGCAGGATAGAAAACCACGTCGAAGTTCTCATATAGTATCGGTGCTTTGCAGAGCAGGATAGAAAACCGCGGCGGAGTTGTCATATAGTATCGGATGTGGATTTTCGCTTTCGCAGACTAGGAACGGTGCATTGGAGAGCAGGATAGAAAACCGCGTCGGAGTTCTCATATAGTATCGGATGTGGGTTTTCGCTTGCGCAGACTACGCACGGCGCATTGCAGAGCAGGATAGAAAAAGAGTCGGAGTTCTCATATAGTATCGGATGTGGGTTTTCGCTTGCGCAGACTACGAACGGTGCATTGCAAAGCAGGATATAAAACCGCGTCGGAGTTCTTATATAGTATCGGATGTGGGTTTTCGCTTGCGCAGACTACGATCGGTGCATTGCAGAAGAGGGTAGAAAACTGCGTCGGAGTTCTCATATAGTATCGGATGTGGGTTTTTGCTTGCGCAGACTACGATCGGTGCATTGCAGAGCAGGGTAGAAAACCGCGTCGGAGTTCTCATATAGTATCGGATGTGGGTCTTCGCTTGCGCAGACTACGATCGGTGCATTGCAGAGCAGGATAGAAAACCGCGTCGGAGTTCTCATATAGTATCGGATGTGGGTTTCGCTTGCGCAGACTACGATAGGTGCATTGCAGAGCAGGATAGAAAACCGCGTCGGAGTTCTCATATAGTATCGGATGTGGGTTTTCGCTTGCGCAGACTACGCACGGTGCATTGCAGAGCAGGATAGAAAACCGCGTCGGAGTTCTTATATAGTATCGGATGTGGGTTTTCGCTTGCGCAGACTACAATCGGTGCATTGCAGAAGAGGGTAGAAACCGCGTCGGAGTTCTCATATAGTATCGGATGTGGGTTTTTGCTTGCGCAGACTACGATCGGTGCATTGCAGAGCAGGGTAGAAAACCAGGTCGGAGTTCTCATATAGTATCGGATGTGGGTTTTCGCTTGCGCAGACTACAAACGGCGCATTGGAGAGCAGGATAGAAAACCGCGTCGGAGTTCTGATATTAGTATCGGATGTGGGTTTTCGCTTGCGCAGACTACGCACGCTGCATTGCAGAGCAGGATAAAAAACCGCGTCGGAGTTCTCATATAGTATCGGATGTGGGTTTTCGCTTGCGCAGACTACGCACGGTGCATTGCAGAGCAGGTTAGAAAACCGCGTCGGAGTTCTCTTATAGTATCAGTTGTGGGTTTTCGCTTGCGCAGACTACGAACGGTGCATTGCAGAGCAGGATAGAAAACCGCGTCGGAGTTCTCATATAGTATCGGATGTGGGTTTTCGCTTGCGCAGACTACGATCGGTGCATTGCAGAAGAGGGTAGAAAACCACGTCGGAGTTCTCATATAGTATCGGATGTGGGTTTTCGTGCGCAGACTACGATCGGTGCATTGCAGAAGAGGGTAGAAAACCGCGTCGGAGTTCTCATATAGTATCGGATGTGTGTTTTCGCTTGCGCAGACTACGATCGGTGCATTGCAGAGCAGGATAGAAAACCGCGTCGGAGTTCTCATATAGTATCGGATGTGGGTTTGCGCTTGCGCAGACTACGCACGGTGCATTGCAGAAGAGGGTAGAAAACCGCGTCGGAGTTCTTATATAGTATCGGATGTGGGTTTTCGCTTGCGCAGACTACGATCGGTGCATTGCAGAAGTTGGTAGAAAACCGCGTCGGAGTTCTCATATAGTATCGGATGTGGGCTTTTGCTTGCGCAGACTACGATCGGTGCATTGCAGAGCAGGGTAGAAAACCGGGTCGGAGTTCTCATATAGTATCGGATGTGGGTTTTCGCTTGCGCAGACTACAAACGGCTCATTGGAGAGCAGGACAGAAAACCGCGTCGGAGTTCTGATATTAGTATCGGATGTGGGTTTTCGCTTGCGCAGACTACGCACGGTGCATTGCAGAGCAGGATAGAAAACCGCGTCGGAGTTCTCATATAGTATCGGATGTGGGTTTTCGCTTGCGCAGACTACGCACGGTGGATTGCAGAGCAGGTTAGAAAACCGCGTCGGAGTTCTCTTATAGTATCAGATGTGGGTTTTCGCTTGCGCAGACTACGAACGGTGCATTGCAGAGCAGGATAGAAAACCGCGTCGGAGTTCTCATATAGTATCGGATGTGGGTTTTCGCTTGCGCAGACTACGATCGGTGCATTGCAGAGCAGGATAGAAAACCGCGTCGGAGTTCTCATTTAGTATCGGATGTGGGTTTTCGCTTGCGCAGACTACGCACGGTGCATTGCAGAGCAGGATAGAAAACCGCGTCGGAGTTCTCATATAGTATCGGATGTGGATTTTCGCTTTCGCAGACTACGAACGGCGCATTGCAGAGCAGGATAGAAAACCGCGTCGGAGTTCTCATATAGTATCGGATGTGGGTTTTCGCTTGCGCAGACTACGAACGGTGCATTATAGAGCAGGAATGAAAACCGCGTCGGAGTTCTCATAAAGTATCGGATGTGGGTTTTCGCTTGCGCAGACTACAAACGGTGCATTGCAGAGCAGGATAGAAAACCGCGTCGGAGTTCTCATTTAGTATCGGATGTGGGTTTTCGCTTGCGCAGACTACGCACGGTGCATTGCAGAGCAGGATAGAAAACCGCGTCGGAGTTCTCATATAGTATCGGATGTGGGTTTTCGCTTGCGCAGACTACGCACGGTGGATTGCAGAGCAGGTTAGAAAACCGCGTCGGAGTTCTCTTATAGTATCAGATGTGGGTTTTCGCTTGCGCAGACTACGATCGGTGCATTGCAGAGCAGGATAGAAAACCGCGTCGGAGTTCTTATATAGTATCGGATGTGGGTTTTCGCTTGCGCAGACTACGAACGGTGCATTGCAGAGCAGGATAGAAAACCGCGTTGGAGTTCTCATATAGTATCGGATGTGGGTTTTCGCTTACGGCGCGGTTCAGGTGTCCAACGATATATGAGACAGATACTGCGCCATTTCCTTTCCCCAAAATCAATTATTATTAATATTATTATTATTATTATTATTATTATTATTATTATTATTATTTTATATTATTATTATTATTATTATTATTATTATTATTATTATTATTATTATTATCGTCCCGCACGATGTTCTCACGATGCGTATAGCCTGCAAAGGGATGCATATTGTCATGATGAGCCTAAATATGTCCGCCACAGGACAAAAACATAAATGATTAAATCACTGAATTTTGTGAGGCACAGTCCGCGTGAAGACACTCGCAACACATAATACAGAATAATTTGTAACAACTAACGCCGCATTAATTTCACAAATTGAAATTTATTTTCCTTGTACCAAATGGTTGATTTTTATTTTGGTGCGCCGTGTCGCACCTTTAGTAAAGATATTCAATGTGACAAAAACCACACAAAAACACCGGTATGACGGTCCGGAGTACTGCCTTTTTTTCATTGAGAGATAACTTGGGCAAGAGCTTTAACCGCTAATTGCAGATTTTCTTTGCACCTGCAAGTGTGGAAGCCAAAGAGAAACACTACGGAAGTAGTACACATATTCTTACCGACTGGTCTGCAGTGAAACACTATGCAGTTCTGATATCTGTCCTTCAAAAGCGGTAGACGCGAAACGCATTCCTGAATGCATCGGATGTCTGGTCACATTATTCAAACCCGCTGTTCGACAGAGTAGTGAATGTTTGGCACCGAAGTTCTTACCATTCGGGCAGATTCGCACGGCGCACGACGTGGTGGTGGTGGTAGTGGTTTTTTATTAAAATATTAGTAAAAGGGAAGGAAAAGATTTTTGCTAGGCCCAGCATCTGCCATCGATACTGAAGCACCTGAGCTGGGGCAGCGGAAATAAGGGATATCAGGCAGAATGGAGAAATTAAATAAAAGAGGTGAGGGGACTGGAAGAGAGAAATGGGTGGAATTAATATATACAAACTATTACGCAATAAAAAAATGTGTCCAGGTTGTGCGCGTGATTAGTTCATTTTAGAGGAATTAAAACACGCGCGCACAGCACTGTGTTGGCTACAACTGGAGTGGGGCGTCCAGTTATTAATTGTTCAAGGTAGAACCCGCGGAGCGTTCGGTCACTGCGTGTAACTACCTGACGGAGAACAGACGGGACGTCAAGCTCGTGTGTTCGAGGAATGCACAGAGGCTCAGCAAAGTTCGCTCACGTGTGCGCGCACTGCCCTGCGGCCAGAATAGCGTCTTGATGGAGTCTGATAGTATGCCCAGCGCCCTATAGCCCACAAGCATATTGCGAAGAGCATCGGCGAACGCGGTACAGTGAAGGAGCAGGTGTTCTAGTGTTTCCACTGCACCGAATCCCTCACGTAAATCACTCGTCACGATTCCGTGACGCTCCCGTCGTTGCCCGGGCCACACACAGCCAATGCGCGCGCGGAGCATCATTGCACGTTGTGACAAGCCAGAGATTTCGCAATGAGAGTAGGTACATAGAACTTGTAGTCGTGCATTGTCTCGTCTCCTTTCCTGCCGGAAAAATAAACCGCCATGTAGTCAAAGCAACACTTACTCCCAAATTCACATTCATTTCCCTACGTATCTGAAGATAAGAGAATTGCTGTACTTACAAATAAGGCATTGCAGAGCAGGATAGAAAACCGCGTCGGAGTTCTCATATAGTATCGGATGCGGGTTTTCGCTTGCGCAGACTACGAACGGTGCATTGCAGAGCAGGATAGAAAACCGCGTCGGAGTTCTCATATAGTTTCGGATGTGGGTTTTCGCTTGCGCAGATTACGAACGGTGCATTGCAGAGCAGGATAGAAAACCGCGTCGGAGTTCTCATAAAGTATCGGATATTGGTTTTCGCTTGCGCAGACTACGAACGGTGCATTGCAGAGCAGGATAGAAAACCGCGTCGGAGTTCTCATAGAGTATCGGATGTGGGTTTTCGCTTCCGCAGACTACGATCGGTGCATTGCAGAGCAGGATAGAAAACCGCGTCGGAGTTCTCATATAGTATCGGATGTGGGTTTTCGCTTGCGCAGACTACGAACGGTGCATTGCAGAGCAGGATAGAAAACCGCGTCGGACTTCTCATAAAGTATCGGATATTGGTTTTCGCTTGCACTACGAACGGTGCATTGCAGAGCAGGATAGAAAACCTCATCGGAGTTCTCATATAGTATCCGATGTGGGTTTTCGCTTGCGCAGACTACGAACGGTGCATTGCAGAACAGGATAGGAAACCGCGTCGGAGTTCTCATATAGTATCGGATGTGGGTTTTCGCTTGCGCAGACTACGAACGGTGCATTGCAGAGCAGGATAGAAAATCGCGTCGGAGTTCTCATATAGTATTTGAAGTGGGTTTTCGCTTGCGCAGACTACGAACGGTGCATTGCAGAGCAGGATAGAAAAACGCGTCGGAGTTCTCATATAGTATCGGATGTGGGTTTTCGCTTGCGCAGACTACGAACGGTGCATTGCAGAGCAGGATAGAAAACCGCGTCGGAGTTCTCATATAGTATCGGATGTGGATTTTCGCTTGCGCAGACTACGCACGGTGCATTGCAGAGCAGGATAGAAAACCGCGTCGGAGTTCTCATATAGTATCGGATGTGGATTTTCGCTTGCGCAGACTACAAACGGTGCATTGCAGAGCAGGATGCAAAACCGCGTCGGAGTTCTCATATAGAGTCGGGTGTGGGTTTTCGCTTGCGCAGACTACGCACGGTGCATTGCAGAGCAGGATAGGAAACCGCGTCGGAGTTCTCATATAGTATCGGATGTGGGTTTTCGCTTGCGCAGACTACGAACGGTGCATTGCAGAGCAGGATAGAAATCCGCGTCGGAGTTCTCATATAGTATCGGATGTGGGTTTTCGCTTGCGCAGACTACGATCGGTGCATTGCAGAGCAGGATAGAAAACCGCGTCGGAGTTCTCATTTAGTATCGGATGTGGGTTTTCGCTTGCGCAGACTACGAACGGTGCATTGCAGAGCAGGATAGAAAACCGCGTCGGAGTTCTCATATAGTATCGGTGCTTTGCAGAGCAGGATAGAAAACCGCGGCGGAGTTGTCATATAGTATCGGATGTGGATTTTCGCTTTCGCAGACTACGAACGGTGCATTGGAGAGCAGGATAGAAAACCGCGTCGGAGTTCTCATATAGTATCGGATGTGGGTTTTCGCTTGCGCAGACTACGCACGGCGCATTGCAGAGCAGGATAGAAAAAGAGTCGGAGTTCTCATATAGTATCGGATGTGGGTTTTCGCTTGCGCAGACTACGAACGGTGCATTGCAAAGCAGGATATAAAACCGCGTCGGAGTTCTTATATAGTATCGGATGTGGGTTTTCGCTTGCGCAGACTACGATCGGTGCATTGCAGAAGAGGGTAGAAAACTGCGTCGGAGTTCTCATATAGTATCGGATGTGGGTTTTTGCTTGCGCAGACTACGATCGGTGCATTGCAGAGCAGGGTAGAAAACCGGGTCGGAGTTCTCATATAGTATCGGATGTGGGTTTTCGCTTGCGCAGACTACAAACGGCGCATTGGAGAGCAGGATAGAAAACCGCGTCGGAGTTCTGATATTAGTATCGGATGTGGTTTTTCGCTTGCGCAGACTACGAACGGTGCATTGCAAAGCAGGATAGAAAACCGCGTCGGAGTTCTCATATAGTATCGGATGTGGGTCTTCGCTTGCGCAGACTACGATCGGTGCATTGCAGAGCAGGATAGAAATCCGCGTCGGAGTTCTCATATAGTATCGGATGTGGGTTTTCGCTTGCGCAGTCTACGATCGGTGCATTGCAGAGCAGGATAGAAAACCGCGTCGGAGTTCTCATATAGTATCGCATGTGGGTTTTCGCTTGCGCAGACTACGCACGGTGCATTGCAGAGCAGGATAGAAAACCGCGTCGGAGTTCTTATATAGTATCGGATGTGGGTTTTCGCTTGCGCAGACTACGATCGGTGCATTGCAGAAGAGGGTAGAAAACCGCGTCGGAGTTCTCATATAGTATCGGATGTGGGTCTTTGCTTGCGCAGACTACGATCGGTGCATTGCAGAGCAGGGTAGAAAACCGGGTCGGAGTTCTCATATAGTATCGGATGTGGGTTTTCGCTTGCGCAGACTACAAACGGCGCATTGGAGAGCAGGATAAAAAACCGCGTCGGAGTTCTCATATAGTATCGGATGTGGGTTTTTGCTTGCGCAGACTACGATCGGTGCATTGCAGAGCAGGGTAGAAAACCGCGTCGGAGTTCTCATATAGTATCGGATGTGGGTTTTCGCTTGCGCAGACTACGAACGGTGCATTGCAGAGCAGGATAGAAAACCGCGTCGGAGTTCTCATATAGTATCGGATGTGTGTTTTCGCTTGCGCAGACTACGAACGGTGCATTGCAAAGCAGGATAGAAAACCGCGTCGGAGTTCTCATATAGTATCGGATGTGGGTTTTCGCTTGCGCAGACTACGATAGGTGCATTGCAGAGCAGGATAGAAAACCGCGTCGGAGTTCTCATATAGTATCGGATGTGGGTTTTCGCTTGCGCAGACTACGCACGGTGCATTGCAGAGCAGGATAGAAAACCGCGTCGGAGTACTTATATAGTATCGGATGTGGGTTTTCGCTTGCGCAGACTACAATCGGTGCATTGCAGAAGAGGGTAAAAAACCGCGTCGGAGTTCTCATATAGTATCGGATGTGGGTTTTTGCTTGCGCAGACTACGATCGGTGCATTGCAGAGCAGGGTAGAAAACCGGGTCGGAGTTCTCATATAGTATCGGATGTGGGTTTTCGCTTGCGCAGACTACGAACGGTGCATTGCAGAGCAGGATAGAAAACCGCGTCGGAGTTCTCATATAGTATCGGATGTGGATTTTCGCTTGCGCAGACTACGCACGGTGCATTGCAGAGCAGGATAGAAAACCGCGTCGGAGTTCTCATATAGTATCGGATGTGGATTTTCGCTTGCGCAGACTACAAACGGTGCATTGCAGAGCAGGATGCAAAACCGCGTCGGAGTTCTCATATAGTATCGGATGTGGGTTTTCGCTTGCGCAGACTACGAACGGTGCATTGCAGAGCAGGATAGAAATCCGCGTCGGAGTTCTCATATAGTATCGGATGTGGGTTTTCGCTTGCGCAGACTACGATCGGTGCATTGCAGAGCAGGATAGAAAACCGCGTCGGAGTTCTCATTTAGTATCGGATGTGGGTTTTCGCTTGCGCAGACTACGAACGGTGCATTGCAGAGCAGGATAGAAAACCGCGTCGGAGTTCTCTATATAGTATCGGTGCTTTGCAGAGCAGGATAGAAAACCGCGGCGGAGTTGTCATATAGTATCGGATGTGGATTTTCGCTTTCGCAGACTACGAACGGTGCATTGGAGAGCAGGATAGAAAACCGCGTCGGAGTTCTCATATAGTATCGGATGTGGGTTTTCGCTTGCGCAGACTACGCACGGCGCATTGCAGAGCAGGATAGAAAAAGAGTCGGAGTTCTCATATAGTATCGGATGTGGATTTTCGCTTGCGCAGACTACGCACGGTGCATTGCAGAGCAGGATAGAAAACCGCGTCGGAGTTCTCATATAGTATCGGATGTGGATTTTCGCTTGCGCAGACTACAAACGGTGCATTGCAGAGCAGGATGCAAAACCGCGTCGGAGTTCTCATATAGAGTCGGGTGTGGGTTTTCGCTTGCGCAGACTACGCACGGTGCATTGCAGAGCAGGATAGGAAACCGCGTCGGAGTTCTCATATAGTATCGGATGTGGGTTTTCGCTTGCGCAGACTACGAACGGTGCATTGCAGAGCAGGATAGAAATCCGCGTCGGAGTTCTCATATAGTATCGGATGTGGGTTTTCGCTTGCGCAGACTACGATCGGTGCATTGCAGAGCAGGATAGAAAAACGCGTCGGAGTTCTCATTTAGTATCGGATGTGGGTTTTCGCTTGCGCAGACTACGAACGGTGCATTGCAGAGCAGGATAGAAAACCGCGTCGGAGTTCTCATATAGTATCGGTGCTTTGCAGAGCAGGATAGAAAACCGCGGCGGAGTTGTCATATAGTATCGGATGTGGATTTTCGCTTTCGCAGACTACGAACGGTGCATTGGAGAGCAGGATAGAAAACCGCGTCGGAGTTCTCATATAGTATCGGATGTGGGTTTTCGCTTGCGCAGACTACGCACGGCGCATTGCAGAGCAGGATTGAAAAAGAGTCGGAGTTCTCATATAGTATCGGATGTGGGTTTTCGCTTGCGCAGACTACGAACGGTGCATTGCAAAGCAGGATATAAAACCGCGTCGGAGTTCTTATATAGTATCGGATGTGGGTTTTCGCTTGCGCAGACTACGATCGGTGCATTGCAGAAGAGGGTAGAAAACTGCGTCGGAGTTCTCATATAGTATCGGATGTGGGTTTTTGCTTGCGCAGACTACGATCGGTGCATTGCCGAGCAGGGTAGAAAACCGGGTCGGAGTTCTCATATAGTATCGGATGTGGGTTTTCGCTTGCGCAGACTACAAACGGCGCATTGGAGAGCAGGATAGAAAACCGCGTCGGAGTTCTGATATTAGTATCGGATGTGGTTTTTCGCTTGCGCAGACTACGAACGGTGCATTGCAAAGCAGGATAGAAAACCGCGTCGGAGTTCTCATATAGTATCGGATGTGGGTCTTCGCTTGCGCAGACTACGATCGGTGCATTGCAGAGCAGGATAGAAATCCGCGTCGGAGTTCTCATATAGTATCGGATGTGGGTTTTCGCTTGCGCAGTCTACGATCGGTGCATTGCAGAGCAGGATAGAAAACCGCGTCGGAGTTCTCATATAGTATCGCATGTGGGTTTTCGCTTGCGCAGACTACGCACGGTGCATTGCAGAGCAGGATAGAAAACCGCGTCGGAGTTCTTATATAGTATCGGATGTGGGTTTTCGCTTGCGCAGACTACGATCGGTGCATTGCAGAAGAGGGTAGAAAACCGCGTCGGAGTTCTCATATAGTATCGGATGTGGGTCTTTGCTTGCGCAGACTACGATCGGTGCATTGCAGAGCAGGGTAGAAAACCGGGTCGGAGTTCTCATATAGTATCGGATGTGGGTTTTCGCTTGCGCAGACTACAAACGGCGCATTGGAGAGCAGGATAAAAAACCGCGTCGGAGTTCTCATATAGTATCGGATGTGGGTTTTTGCTTGCGCAGACTACGATCGGTGCATTGCAGAGCAGGGTAGAAAACCGCGTCGGAGTTCTCATATAGTATCGGATGTGGGTTTTCGCTTGCGCAGACTACGAACGGTGCATTGCAGAGCAGGATAGAAAACCGCGTCGGAGTTCTCATATAGTATCGGATGTGTGTTTTCGCTTGCGCAGACTACGAACGGTGCATTGCAAAGCAGGATAGAAAACCGCGTCGGAGTTCTCATATAGTATCGGATGTGGGTCTTCGCTTGCGCAGACTACGATCGGTGCATTGCAGAGCAGGATAGAAAACCGCGTCGGAGTTCTCATATAGTATCGGATGTGGGTTTTCGCTTGCGCAGACTACGATAGGTGCATTGCAGAGCAGGATAGAAAACCGCGTCGGAGTTCTCATATAGTATCGGATGTGGGTTTTCGCTTGCGCAGACTACGCACGGTGCATTGCAGAGCAGGATAGAAAACCGCGTCGGAGTACTTATATAGTATCGGATGTGGGTTTTCGCTTGCGCAGACTACAATCGGTGCATTGCAGAAGAGGGTAAAAAACCGCGTCGGAGTTCTCATATAGTATCGGATGTGGGTTTTTGCTTGCGCAGACTACGATCGGTGCATTGCAGAGCAGGGTAGAAAACCGGGTCGGAGTTCTCATATAGTATCGGATGTGGGTTTTCGCTTGCGCAGACTACGAACGGTGCATTGCAGAGCAGGATAGAAAACCGCGTCGGAGTTCTCATATAGTATCGGATGTGGATTTTCGCTTGCGCAGACTACGCACGGTGCATTGCAGAGCAGGATAGAAAACCGCGTCGGAGTTCTCATATAGTATCGGATGTGGATTTTCGCTTGCGCAGACTACAAACGGTGCATTGCAGAGCAGGATGCAAAACCGCGTCGGAGTTCTCATATAGTATCGGATGTGGGTTTTCGCTTGCGCAGACTACGAACGGTGCATTGCAGAGCAGGATAGAAATCCGCGTCGGAGTTCTCATATAGTATCGGATGTGGGTTTTCGCTTGCGCAGACTACGATCGGTGCATTGCAGAGCAGGATAGAAAACCGCGTCGGAGTTCTCATTTAGTATCGGATGTGGGTTTTCGCTTGCGCAGACTACGAACGGTGCATTGCAGAGCAGGATAGAAAACCGCGTCGGAGTTCTCTATATAGTATCGGTGCTTTGCAGAGCAGGATAGAAAACCGCGGCGGAGTTGTCATATAGTATCGGATGTGGATTTTCGCTTTCGCAGACTACGAACGGTGCATTGGAGAGCAGGATAGAAAACCGCGTCGGAGTTCTCATATAGTATCGGATGTGGGTTTTCGCTTGCGCAGACTACGCACGGCGCATTGCAGAGCAGGATAGAAAAAGAGTCGGAGTTCTCATATAGTATCGGATGTGGATTTTCGCTTGCGCAGACTACGCACGGTGCATTGCAGAGCAGGATAGAAAACCGCGTCGGAGTTCTCATATAGTATCGGATGTGGATTTTCGCTTGCGCAGACTACAAACGGTGCATTGCAGAGCAGGATGCAAAACCGCGTCGGAGTTCTCATATAGAGTCGGGTGTGGGTTTTCGCTTGCGCAGACTACGCACGGTGCATTGCAGAGCAGGATAGGAAACCGCGTCGGAGTTCTCATATAGTATCGGATGTGGGTTTTCGCTTGCGCAGACTACGAACGGTGCATTGCAGAGCAGGATAGAAATCCGCGTCGGAGTTCTCATATAGTATCGGATGTGGGTTTTCGCTTGCGCAGACTACGATCGGTGCATTGCAGAGCAGGATAGAAAAACGCGTCGGAGTTCTCATTTAGTATCGGATGTGGGTTTTCGCTTGCGCAGACTACGAACGGTGCATTGCAGAGCAGGATAGAAAACCGCGTCGGAGTTCTCATATAGTATCGGTGCTTTGCAGAGCAGGATAGAAAACCGCGGCGGAGTTGTCATATAGTATCGGATGTGGATTTTCGCTTTCGCAGACTACGAACGGTGCATTGGAGAGCAGGATAGAAAACCGCGTCGGAGTTCTCATATAGTATCGGATGTGGGTTTTCGCTTGCGCAGACTACGCACGGCGCATTGCAGAGCAGGATTGAAAAAGAGTCGGAGTTCTCATATAGTATCGGATGTGGGTTTTCGCTTGCGCAGACTACGAACGGTGCATTGCAAAGCAGGATATAAAACCGCGTCGGAGTTCTTATATAGTATCGGATGTGGGTTTTCGCTTGCGCAGACTACGATCGGTGCATTGCAGAAGAGGGTAGAAAACTGCGTCGGAGTTCTCATATAGTATCGGATGTGGGTTTTTGCTTGCGCAGACTACGATCGGTGCATTGCCGAGCAGGGTAGAAAACCGGGTCGGAGTTCTCATATAGTATCGGATGTGGGTTTTCGCTTGCGCAGACTACAAACGGCGCATTGGAGAGCAGGATAGAAAACCGCGTCGGAGTTCTGATATTAGTATCGGATGTGGTTTTTCGCTTGCGCAGACTACGATCGGTGCATTGCAGAGCAGGATAGAAATCCGCGTCGGAGTTCTCATATAGTATCGGATGTGGGTTTTCGCTTGCGCAGTCTACGATCGGTGCATTGCAGAGCAGGATAGAAAACCGCGTCGGAGTTCTCATATAGTATCGCATGTGGGTTTTCGCTTGCGCAGACTACGCACGGTGCATTGCAGAGCAGGATAGAAAACCGCGTCGGAGTTCTTATATAGTATCGGATGTGGGTTTTCGCTTGCGCAGACTACGATCGGTGCATTGCAGAAGAGGGTAGAAAACCGCGTCGGAGTTCTCATATAGTATCGGATGTGGGTCTTTGCTTGCGCAGACTACGATCGGTGCATTGCAGAGCAGGGTAGAAAACCGGGTCGGAGTTCTCATATAGTATCGGATGTGGGTTTTCGCTTGCGCAGACTACAAACGGCGCATTGGAGAGCAGGATAAAAAACCGCGTCGGAGTTCTCATATAGTATCGGATGTCGGTTTTTGCTTGCGCAGACTACGATCGGTGCATTGCAGAGCAGGGTAGAAAACCGCGTCGGAGTTCTCATATAGTATCGGATGTGGGTTTTCGCTTGCGCAGACTACGAACGGTGCATTGCAGAGCAGGATAGAAAACCGCGTCGGAGTTCTCATATAGTATCGGATGTGTGTTTTCGCTTGCGCAGACTACGAACGGTGCATTGCAAAGCAGGATAGAAAACCGCGTCGGAGTTCTCATATAGTATCGGATGTGGGTCTTCGCTTGCGCAGACTACGATCGGTGCATTGCAGAGCAGGATAGAAAACCGCGTCGGAGTTCTCATATAGTATCGGATGTGGGTTTTCGCTTGCGCAGACTACGATAGGTGCATTGCAGAGCAGGATAGAAAACCGCGTCGGAGTTCTCATATAGTATCGGATGTGGGTTTTCGCTTGCGCAGACTACGCACGGTGCATTGCAGAGCAGGATAGAAAACCGCGTCGGAGTACTTATATAGTATCGGATGTGGGTTTTCGCTTGCGCAGACTACAATCGGTGCATTGCAGAAGAGGGTAGAAAACCGCGTCGGAGTTCTCATATAGTATCGGATGTGGGTTTTTGCTTGCGCAGACTACGATCGGTGCATTGCAGAGCAGGGTAGAAAACCGGGTCGGAGTTCTCATATAGTATCGGATGTGGGTTTTCGCTTGCGCAGACTACGAACGGTGCATTGCAGAGCAGGATAGAAAACCGCGTCGGAGTTCTCATATAGTATCGGATGTGGATTTTCGCTTGCGCAGACTACGCACGGTGCATTGCAGAGCAGGATAGAAAACCGCGTCGGAGTTCTCATATAGTATCGGATGTGGATTTTCGCTTGCGCAGACTACAAACGGTGCATTGCAGAGCAGGATGCAAAACCGCGTCGGAGTTCTCATATAGAGTCGGGTGTGGGTTTTCGCTTGCGCAGACTACGCACGGTGCATTGCAGAGCAGGATAGGAAACCGCGTCGGAGTTCTCATATAGTATCGGATGTGGGTTTTCGCCTGCGCAGACTACGAACGGTGCATTGCAGAGCAGGATAGAAATCCGCGTCGGAGTTCTCATATAGTATTGGATGTGGGTTTTCGCTTGCGCAGACTACGATCGGTGCATTGCAGAGCAGGATAGAAAACCGCGTCGGAGTTCTCATTTAGTATCGGATGTGGGTTTTCGCTTGCGCAGACTACGAACGGTGCATTGCAGAGCAGGATAAAAAACCGCGTCGGAGTTCTCTATATAGTATCGGTGCTTTGCAGAGCAGGATAGAAAACCGCGGCGGAGTTGTCATATAGTATCGGATGTGGATTTTCGCTTTCGCAGACTACGAACGGTGCATTGGAGAGCAGGATAGAAAACCGCGTCGGAGTTCTCATATAGTATCGGATGTGTGTTTTCGCTTGCGCAGACTACGCACGGCGCATTGCAGAGCAGGATAGAAAAAGAGTCGGAGTTCTCATATAGTATCGGATGTGGGTTTTCGCTTGCGCAGACTACGAACGGTGCATTGCAAAGCAGGATATAAAACCGCGTCGGAGTTCTTATATAGTATCGGATGTGGGTTTTCGCTTGCGCAGACTACGATCGGTGCATTGCAGAAGAGGGTAGAAAACTGCGTCGGAGTTCTCATATAGTATCGGATGTGGGTTTTTGCTTGCGCAGACTACGATCGGTGCATTGCAGAGCAGGGTAGAAAACCGGGTCGGAGTTCTCATATTGTATCGGATGTGGGTTTTCGCTTGCGCAGACTACAAACGGCGCATTGGAGAAGAGGGTAGAAAACCGCGTCGGAGTTCTCATATAGTATCGGATGTGGGTCTTTGCTTGCGCAGACTACGATCGGTGCATTGCAGAGCAGGGTAGAAAACCGGGTCGGAGTTCTCATATAGTATCGGATGTGGGTTTTCGCTTGCGCAGACTACAAACGGCGCATTGGAGAGCAGGATAAAAAACCGCGTCGGAGTTCTCATATAGTATCGGATGTCGGTTTTTGCTTGCGCAGACTACGATCGGTGCATTGCAGAGCAGGGTAGAAAACCGCGTCGGAGTTCTCATATAGTATCGGATGTGGGTTTTCGCTTGCGCAGACTACGAACGGTGCATTGCAGAGCAGGATAGAAAACCGCGTCGGAGTTCTCATATAGTATCGGATGTGTGTTTTCGCTTGCGCAGACTACGAACGGTGCATTGCAAAGCAGGATAGAAAACCGCGTCGGAGTTCTCATATAGTATCGGATGTGGGTCTTCGCTTGCGCAGACTACGATCGGTGCATTGCAGAGCAGGATAGAAAACCGCGTCGGAGTTCTCATATAGTATCGGATGTGGGTTTTCGCTTGCGCAGACTACGATAGGTGCATTGCAGAGCAGGATAGAAAACCGCGTCGGAGTTCTCATATAGTATCGGATGTGGGTTTTCGCTTGCGCAGACTACGCACGGTGCATTGCAGAGCAGGATAGAAAACCGCGTCGGAGTACTTATATAGTATCGGATGTGGGTTTTCGCTTGCGCAGACTACAATCGGTGCATTGCAGAAGAGGGTAGAAAACCGCGTCGGAGTTCTCATATAGTATCGGATGTGGGTTTTTGCTTGCGCAGACTACGATCGGTGCATTGCAGAGCAGGGTAGAAAACCGGGTCGGAGTTCTCATATAGTATCGGATGTGGGTTTTCGCTTGCGCAGACTACGAACGGTGCATTGCAGAGCAGGATAGAAAACCGCGTCGGAGTTCTCATATAGTATCGGATGTGGATTTTCGCTTGCGCAGACTACGCACGGTGCATTGCAGAGCAGGATAGAAAACCGCGTCGGAGTTCTCATATAGTATCGGATGTGGATTTTCGCTTGCGCAGACTACAAACGGTGCATTGCAGAGCAGGATGCAAAACCGCGTCGGAGTTCTCATATAGAGTCGGGTGTGGGTTTTCGCTTGCGCAGACTACGCACGGTGCATTGCAGAGCAGGATAGGAAACCGCGTCGGAGTTCTCATATAGTATCGGATGTGGGTTTTCGCCTGCGCAGACTACGAACGGTGCATTGCAGAGCAGGATAGAAATCCGCGTCGGAGTTCTCATATAGTATCAGATGTGGGTTTTCGCTTGCGCAGACTACGATCGGTGCATTGCAGAGCAGGATAGAAAACCGCGTCGGAGTTCTCATTTAGTATCGGATGTGGGTTTTCGCTTGCGCAGACTACGAACGGTGCATTGCAGAGCAGGATAAAAAACCGCGTCGGAGTTCTCTATATAGTATCGGTGCTTTGCAGAGCAGGATAGAAAACCGCGGCGGAGTTGTCATATAGTATCGGATGTGGATTTTCGCTTTCGCAGACTACGAACGGTGCATTGGAGAGCAGGATAGAAAACCGCGTCGGAGTTCTCATATAGTATCGGATGTGTGTTTTCGCTTGCGCAGACTACGCACGGCGCATTGCAGAGCAGGATAGAAAAAGAGTCGGAGTTCTCATATAGTATCGGATGTGGGTTTTCGCTTGCGCAGACTACGAACGGTGCATTGCAAAGCAGGATATAAAACCGCGTCGGAGTTCTTATATAGTATCGGATGTGGGTTTTCGCTTGCGCAGACTACGATCGGTGCATTGCAGAAGAGGGTAGAAAACTGCGTCGGAGTTCTCATATAGTATCGGATGTGGGTTTTTGCTTGCGCAGACTACGATCGGTGCATTGCAGAGCAGGGTAGAAAACCGGGTCGGAGTTCTCATATTGTATCGGATGTGGGTTTTCGCTTGCGCAGACTACAAACGGCGCATTGGAGAGCAGGATAGAAAACCGCGTCGGAGTTCTGATATTAGTATCGGATGTGGTTTTTCGCTTGCGCAGACTACGAACGGTGCATTGCAAAGCAGGATAGAAAACCGCGTCGGAGTTCTCATATAGTATCGGATGTGGGTCTTCGCTTGCGCAGACTACGATCGGTGCATTGCAGAGCAGGATAGAAATCCGCGTCGGAGTTCTCATATAGTATCGGATGTGGGTTTTCGCTTGCGCAGTCTACGATCGGTGCATTGCAGAGCAGGATAGAAAACCGCGTCGGAGTTCTCATATAGTATCGCATGTGGGTTTTCGCTTGCGCAGACTACGCACGGTGCATTGCAGAAGAGGGTAGAAAACCGCGTCGGAGTTCTCATATAGTATCGGATGTGGGTCTTTGCTTGCGCAGACTACGATCGGTGCATTGCAGAGCAGGGTAGAAAACCGGGTCGGAGTTCTCATATAGTATCGGATGTGGGTTTTCGCTTGCGCAGACTACAAACGGCGCATTGGTGAGCAGGATAAAAAACCGCGTCGGAGTTCTCATATAGTATCGGATGTGTGTTTTCGCTTGCGCAGACTACGCACGGCGCATTGCAGAGCAGGATAGAAAAAGAGTCGGAGTTCTCATATAGTATCGGATGTGGGTTTTCGCTTGCGCAGACTACGAACGGTGCATTGCAAAGCAGGATATAAAACCGCGTCGGAGTTCTTATATAGTATCGGATGTGGGTTTTCGCTTGCGCAGACTACGATCGGTGCATTGCAGAAGAGGGTAGAAAACTGCGTCGGAGTTCTCATATAGTATCGGATGTGGGTTTTTGCTTGCGCAGACTACGATCGGTGCATTGCAGAGCAGGGTAGAAAACCGGGTCGGAGTTCTCATATTGTATCGGATGTGGGTTTTCGCTTGCGCAGACTACAAACGGCGCATTGGAGAGCAGGATAGAAAACCGCGTCGGAGTTCTGATATTAGTATCGGATGTGGTTTTTCGCTTGCGCAGACTACGAACGGTGCATTGCAAAGCAGGATAGAAAACCGCGTCGGAGTTCTCATATAGTATCGGATGTGGGTCTTCGCTTGCGCAGACTACGATCGGTGCATTGCAGAGCAGGATAGAAATCCGCGTCGGAGTTCTCATATAGTATCGGATGTGGGTTTTCGCTTGCGCAGTCTACGATCGGTGCATTGCAGAGCAGGATAGAAAACCGCGTCGGAGTTCTCATATAGTATCGCATGTGGGTTTTCGCTTGCGCAGACTACGCACGGTGCATTGCAGAAGAGGGTAGAAAACCGCGTCGGAGTTCTCATATAGTATCGGATGTGGGTCTTTGCTTGCGCAGACTACGATCGGTGCATTGCAGAGCAGGGTAGAAAACCGGGTCGGAGTTCTCATATAGTATCGGATGTGGGTTTTCGCTTGCGCAGACTACAAACGGCGCATTGGTGAGCAGGATAAAAAACCGCGTCGGAGTTCTCATATAGTATCGGATGTGGGTTTTTGCTTGCGCAGACTACGATCGGTGCATTGCAGAGCAGGGTAGAAAACCGCGTCGGAGTTCTCATATAGTATCGGATGTGGGTTTTCGCTTGCGCAGACTACGAACGGTGCATTGCAGAGCAGGATAGAAAACCGCGTCGGAGTTCTCATATAGTATCGGATGTGTGTTTTCGCTTGCGCAGACTACGAACGGTGCATTGCAAAGCAGGATAGAAAACCGCGTCGGAGTTCTCATATAGTATCGGATGTGGGTCTTCGCTTGCGCAGACTACGATCGGTGCATTGCAGAGCAGGATAGAAAACCGCGTCGGAGTTCTCATATAGTATCGGATGTGGGTTTTCGCTTGCGCAGACTACGATAGGTGCATTGCAGAGCAGGATAGAAAACCGCGTCGGAGTTCTCATATAGTATCGGATGTGGGTTTTCGCTTGCGCAGACTACGCACGGTGCGTTGCAGAGCAGGATAGAAAACCGCGTCGGAGTACTTATATAGTATCGGATGTGGGTTTTCGCTTGCGCAGACTACAATCGGTGCATTGCAGAAGAGGGTAGAAAACCGCGTCGGAGTTCTCATATAGTATCGGATGTGGGTTTTTGCTTGCGCAGACTACGATCGGTGCATTGCAGAGCAGGGTAGAAAACCGGGTCGGAGTTCTCATATAGTATCGGATGTGGGTTTTCGCTGGCGCAGACTACAAACGGCGCATTGGAGAGCAGGATAGAAAACCGCGTCGGAGTTCTGATATTAGTATCGGATGTGGGTTTTCGCTTGCGCAGACTACGCACGGTGCATTGCAGAGCAGGATAAAAAACCGCGTCGGAGTTCTCATATAGTATCGAATGTGGGTTTTCGCTTGCGCAGACTACGCACGGTGCATTGCAGAGCAGGTTAGAAAACCGCGTCGGAGTTCTCTTATAGTATCAGATGTGGGTTTTCGCTTGCGCAGACTACGAACGGTGCATTGCAGAGCAGGATAGAAAACCGCGTCGGAGTTCTCATATAGTATCGGATGTGGGTTTTCGCTTGGGCAGACTACGATCGGTGCTTTGCAGAGCATGATAGAAAACCGCGTCGGAGTTCTCATATAGTATCGGATGTGGGTTTTCGCTTGCGCAGACTACGATCGGTGCATTGCAGAAGAGGGTAGAAAACCACGTCGGAGTTCTCATATAGTATCGGATGTGTGTTTTCGCTTGCGCAGACTACGATCGGTGCATTGCAGAGCAGGATAGAAAACCGCGTCGGAGTTCTCATATAGTATCGGAAGTGAGTTTTCGCTTGCGCAGACTACGAACGGTGCATTGCAGAGCAGGATAGAAAACCGGGTCGGAGTTCTAAAATAGTTTCGGCTGTGGGTTTTCGCTTGCGCAGACTACGAACGGTGCATTGCAGAGCAGGATAGAAAACCGCGTCGGAGTTCTCATATAGTATCGGATGTGGGTTTTCGCTTGCGCAGACTACGCACGGTGCATTGCAGAGCAGGATAGAAAACCGCGTCGGAGTTCTCATATAGTATCGGATGTGGGTTTTCGCTTGCGCAGACTACGAACGGTGCATTGCAGAGCAGGATAGAAATCCGCGTCGGAGTTCTCATATAGTATCGGATGTGGGTTTTCGCTTGCGCAGTCTACGATCGGTGCATTGCAGAGCAGGATAGAAAACCGCGTCGGAGTTCTCATATAGTATCGCATGTGGGTTTTCGCTTGCGCAGACTACGCACGGTGCATTGCAGAAGAGGGTAGAAAACCGCGTCGGAGTTCTCATATAGTATCGGATGTGGGTCTTTGCTTGCGCAGACTACGATCGGTGCATTGCAGAGCAGGGTAGAAAACCGGGTCGGAGTTCTCATATAGTATCGGATGTGGGTTTTCGCTTGCGCAGACTACAAACGGCGCATTGGTGAGCAGGATAAAAAACCGCGTCGGAGTTCTCATATAGTATCGGATGTGTGTTTTCGCTTGCGCAGACTACGCACGGCGCATTGCAGAGCAGGATAGAAAAAGAGTCGGAGTTCTCATATAGTATCGGATGTGGGTTTTCGCTTGCGCAGACTACGAACGGTGCATTGCAAAGCAGGATATAAAACCGCGTCGGAGTTCTTATATAGTATCGGATGTGGGTTTTCGCTTGCGCAGACTACGATCGGTGCATTGCAGAAGAGGGTAGAAAACTGCGTCGGAGTTCTCATATAGTATCGGATGTGGGTTTTTGCTTGCGCAGACTACGATCGGTGCATTGCAGAGCAGGGTAGAAAACCGGGTCGGAGTTCTCATATTGTATCGGATGTGGGTTTTCGCTTGCGCAGACTACAAACGGCGCATTGGAGAGCAGGATAGAAAACCGCGTCGGAGTTCTCATATAGTATCGGATGTGGGTCTTCGCTTGCGCAGACTACGATCGGTGCATTGCAAAGCAGGATATAAAACCGCGTCGGAGTTCTCATATAGTATCGGATGTGGGTTTTCGCTTGCGCAGTCTACGATCGGTGCATTGCAGAGCAGGATAGAAAACCGCGTCGGAGTTCTCATATAGTATCGCATGTGGGTTTTCGCTTGCGCAGACTACGCACGGTGCATTGCAGAAGAGGGTAGAAAACCGCGTCGGAGTTCTCATATAGTATCGGATGTGGGTCTTTGCTTGCGCAGACTACGATCGGTGCATTGCAGAGCAGGGTAGAAAACCGCGTCGGAGTTCTCATATAGTATCGGATGTGGGTTTTCGCTTGCGCAGACTACGATCGGTGCATTGCAGAAGAGGGTAGAAAACTGCGTCGGAGTTCTCATATAGTATCGGATGTGGGTTTTTGCTTGCGCAGACTACGATCGGTGCATTGCAGAGCAGGGTAGAAAACCGGGTCGGAGTTCTCATATTGTATCGGATGTGGTTTTTCGCTTGCGCAGACTACGATCGGTGCATTGCAGAAGAGGGTAGAAAACTGCGTCGGAGTTCTCATATAGTATCGGATGTGGGTTTTTGCTTGCGCAGACTACGATCGGTGCATTGCAGAGCAGGGTAGAAAACCGGGTCGGAGTTCTCATATTGTATCGGATGTGGTTTTTCGCTTGCGCAGACTACGAACGGTGCATTGCAAAGCAGGATAGAAAACCGCGTCGGAGTTCTCATATAGTATCGGATGTGGGTCTTCGCTTGCGCAGACTACGATCGGTGCATTGCAGAGCAGGATAGAAATCCGCGTCGGAGTTCTCATATAGTATCGGATGTGGGTTTTCGCTTGCGCAGTCTACGATCGGTGCATTGCAGAGCAGGATAGAAAACCGCGTCGGAGTTCTCATATAGTATCGCATGTGGGTTTTCGCTTGCGCAGACTACGAACGGTGCATTGCAGAGCAGGATAGAAAACCGCGTCGGAGTTCTCATATAGTATCGGATGTGTGTTTTCGCTTGCGCAGACTACGAACGGTGCATTGCAAAGCAGGATAGAAAACCGCGTCGGAGTTCTCATATAGTATCGGATGTGGGTCTTCGCTTGCGCAGACTACGATCGGTGCATTGCAGAGCAGGATAGAAAACCGCGTCGGAGTTCTCATATAGTATCGGATGTGGGTTTTCGCTTGCGCAGACTACGATAGGTGCATTGCAGAGCAGGATAGAAAACCGCGTCGGAGTTCTCATATAGTATCGGATGTGGGTTTTCGCTTGCGCAGACTACGCACGGTGCGTTGCAGAGCAGGATAGAAAACCGCGTCGGAGTACTTATATAGTATCGGATGTGGGTTTTCGCTTGCGCAGACTACAATCGGTGCATTGCAGAAGAGGGTAGAAAACCGCGTCGGAGTTCTCATATAGTATCGGATGTGGGTTTTTGCTTGCGCAGACTACGATCGGTGCATTGCAGAGCAGGGTAGAAAACCGGGTCGGAGTTCTCATATAGTATCGGATGTGGGTTTTCGCTGGCGCAGACTACAAACGGCGCATTGGAGAGCAGGATAGAAAACCGCGTCGGAGTTCTGATATTAGTATCGGATGTGGGTTTTCGCTTGCGCAGACTACGCACGGTGCATTGCAGAGCAGGATAAAAAACCGCGTCGGAGTTCTCATATAGTATCGAATGTGGGTTTTCGCTTGCGCAGACTACGCACGGTGCATTGCAGAGCAGGTTAGAAAACCGCGTCGGAGTTCTCTTATAGTATCAGATGTGGGTTTTCGCTTGCGCAGACTACGAACGGTGCATTGCAGAGCAGGATAGAAAACCGCGTCGGAGTTCTCATATAGTATCGGATGTGGGTTTTCGCTTGGGCAGACTACGATCGGTGCTTTGCAGAGCATGATAGAAAACCGCGTCGGAGTTCTCATATAGTATCGGATGTGGGTTTTCGCTTGCGCAGACTACGATCGGTGCATTGCAGAAGAGGGTAGAAAACCACGTCGGAGTTCTCATATAGTATCGGATGTGTGTTTTCGCTTGCGCAGACTACGATCGGTGCATTGCAGAGCAGGATAGAAAACCGCGTCGGAGTTCTCATATAGTATCGGAAGTGAGTTTTCGCTTGCGCAGACTACGAACGGTGCATTGCAGAGCAGGATAGAAAACCGGGTCGGAGTTCTAAAATAGTTTCGGCTGTGGGTTTTCGCTTGCGCAGACTACGAACGGTGCATTGCAGAGCAGGATAGAAAACCGCGTCGGAGTTCTCATATAGTATCGGATGTGGGTTTTCGCTTGCGCAGACTACGCACGGTGCATTGCAGAGCAGGATAGAAAACCGCGTCGGAGTTCTCATATAGTATCGGATGTGGGTTTTCGCTTGCGCAGACTACGAACGGTGCATTGCAGAGCAGGATAGAAAACCGCGTCGGAGTTCTCATATAGTATCGGAAGTGAGTTTTCGCTTGCGCAGACTACGAACGGTGCATTGCAGAGCAGGATAGAAAACCGCGTCGGAGTTCTAAAATAGTTTCGGCTGTGGGTTTTCGCTTGCGCAGACTACGAACGGTGCATTGCAGAGCAGGATAGAAAACCGCGTCGGAGTTCTCATATAGTATCGGATGTGGGTTTTCGCTTGCGCAGACTACGCACGGTGCATTGCAGAGCAGGATAGAAAACCGCGTCGGAGTTCTCATATAGTATCGGATGTGGGCTTTCGCTTGAGCAGACTACGAACGGTGCATTGCAGAGCAGGATAGAAAACCGCGTCGGAGTTCTCATATAGTATCGGATGTGGGTTTTCGCTTGCGCAGACTACGAACGGTGCATTGCAGAGCAGGATAGAAAACCGCGTCGGAGTTCTCATATAGTATCTGATGTGGGTTTTCGCTTGCGCAGACTACGAACGGTGCATTGCAGAGCAGGATAGAAAACCGCGTTGGAGTTCTCATATAGTATCGGATGTTGGTTTTCGCTTGCGCAGACTACGAACGGTGCATTGCAGAGCAGGATAGAAAACCTCGTCGGAGTTCTCATATAGTATCGGATGTGGGTTTTCGCTTGCGCAGACTACGAACGGTGCATTGCAGAGCAGGATAGAAAACCGCGTCGGAGTTCTCATATAGTATCGGATGTGGGTTTTCGCTTGCGCTCACTACGAACGGTGCATTGCAGAGCAGGATAGAAAAGCGCGTCGGAGTTATCATATAGTATCGGATGTGGGTTTTCGCTTGCTCAGACTACGAACGGTGCATTGCAGAGCAGGATAGAAAACCGCGTCGGAGTTCTCATATAGTATCGGATGTGAGTTTTCGCTTGTGCAGACTACGAACGGTGCATTGCAGAGCAGGATAGAAAACCGCGTCGGAGTTCTCAAATATTATCGGATGTGGGTTTTCGCTTGCGCAGACTACGAACGGTGCATTGCAGAGCAGGATAGAAAACCGCGTCGGAGTTCTAAAATAGTTTCGGCTGTGGGTTTTCGCTTGCGCAGACTACGAACGGTGCATTGCAGAGCAGGATAGAACACCGCGTCGGAGTTCTCATATAGTATCGGATGTGGGTTTTCGCTTGCGCAGACTACGCACGGTGCATTGCAGAGCAGGATAGAAAACCGCGTCGGAGTTCTCATATAGTATCGGATGTGGGTTTTCGCTTGCGCAGACTACGAACGGTGCATTGCAGAGCAGGATAGAAAACCGCGTCGGAGTTCTCATATAGTATCGGAAGTGAGTTTTGCTTGCGCAGACTACGAACGGTGCATTGCAGAGCAGGATAGAAAACCGCGTCGGAGTTCTAAAATAGTTTCGGCTGTGGGTTTTCGCTTGCGCAGACTACGAACGGTGCATTGCAGAGCAGGATAGAAAACCGCGTCGGAGTTCTCATATAGTATCGGATGTGGGTTTTCGCTTGCGCAGACTACGCACGGTGCATTGCAGAGCAGGATAGAAAACCGCGTCGGAGTTCTCATATAGTATCGGATGTGGGCTTTCGCTTGAGCAGACTACGAACGGTGCATTGCAGAGCAGGATAGAAAACCGCGTCGGAGTTCTCATATAGTATCGGATGTGGGTTTTCGCTTGCGCAGACTACGAAAGGTGCATTGCAGAGCAGGATAGAAAACCGCGTCGGAGTTCTCATATAGTATCGGATGTGGGTTTTCGCTTGCGCAGACTACGAACGGTGCATTGCAGAGCAGGATAGAAAACCGCGTCGGAGTTCTCATATAGTATCGGATGTGGGTTTTCGCTTGCGCAGACTACGAACGGTGCATTGCAGAGCAGGATAGAAAACCGCGTCGGAGTTCTCATATAGTATCGGATGTGGGTTTTCGCTTGCGCAGACTACGAACGGTGCATTGCAGAGCAGGATAGAAAACCGCGTTGGAGTTCTCATATAGTATCGGATGTTGGTTTTCGCTTGCGCAGACTACGAACGGTGCATTGCAGAGCAGGATAGAAAACCTCGTCGGAGTTCTCATATAGTATCGGATGTGGGTTTTCGCTTGCGCAGACTACGAACGGTGCATTGCAGAGCAGGATAGAAAACCGCGTCGGAGTTCTCATATAGTATCGGAAGTGGGTTTTCGCTTGCGCAGACTACGAACGGTGCATTGCAGAGCAGGATAGAAAACCGCGTCGGAGTTCTCATATAGTATCGGATGTGGGTTTTCGCTTGCGCTCACTACGAACGGTGCATTGCAGAGCAGGATAGAAAAGCGCGTCGGAGTTATCATATAGTATCGGATGTGGGTTTTCGCTTGCTCAGACTACGAACGGTGCATTGCAGAGCAGGATAGAAAACCGCGTCGGAGTTCTCATATAGTATCGGATGTGAGTTTTCGCTTGTGCAGACTACGAACGGTGCATTGCAGAGCAGGATAGAAAACCGCGTCGGAGTTCTCAAATATTATCGGATGTGGGTTTTCGCTTGCGCAGACTACGAACGGTGCATTGCAGAGCAGGATAGAAAACCGCGTCGGAGTTCTAAAATAGTTTCGGCTGTGGGTTTTCGCTTGCGCAGACTACGAACGGTGCATTGCAGAGCAGGATAGAAAACCGCGTCGGAGTTCTCATATAGTATCGGATGTGGGTTTTCGCTTGCGCAGACTACGCACGGTGCATTGCAGAGCAGGATAGAAAACCGCGTCGGAGTTCTCATATAGTATCGGATGTGGGTTTTCGCTTGCGCAGACTACGAACGGTGCATTGCAGAGCAGGATAGAAAACCGCGTCGGAGTTCTCATATAGTATCGGAAGTGAGTTTTCGCTTGCGCAGACTACGAACGGTGCATTGCAGAGCAGGATAGAAAACCGCGTCGGAGTTCTAAAATAGTTTCGGCTGTGGGTTTTCGCTTGCGCAGACTACGAACGGTGCATTGCAGAGCAGGATAGAAAACCGCGTCGGAGTTCTCATATAGTATCGGATGTGGGTTTTCGCTTGCGCAGACTACGCACGGTGCATTGCAGAGCAGGATAGAAAACCGCGTCGGAGTTCTCATATAGTATCGGATGTGGGCTTTCGCTTGAGCAGACTACGAACGGTGCATTGCAGAGCAGGATAGAAAACCGCGTCGGAGTTCTCATATAGTATCGGATGTGGGTTTTCGCTTGCGCAGACTACGAACGGTGCATTGCAGAGCAGGATAGAAAACCGCGTCGGAGTTCTCATATAGTATCGGATGTGGGTTTTCGCTTGCGCAGACTACGAATGGTGCATTGCAGAGCAGGATAGAAAACCGCGTTGGAGTTCTCATATAGTATCGGATGTTGGTTTTCGCTTGCGCAGACTACGAACGGTGCATTGCAGAGCAGGATAGAAAACCTCGTCGGAGTTCTCATATAGTATCGGATGTGGGTTTTCGCTTGCGCAGACTACGAACGGTGCATTGCAAAGCAGGATAGAAAACCGCGTCGGAGTTCTCATATAGTATCGGATGTGGGTCTTCGCTTGCGCAGACTACGATCGGTGCATTGCAGAGCAGGATAGAAAACCGCGTCGGAGTTCTCATATAGTATCGGATGTGGGTTTTCGCTTGCGCAGACTACGATAGGTGCATTGCAGAGCAGGATAGAAAACCGCGTCGGAGTTCTCATATAGTATCGGATGTGGGTTTTCGCTTGCGCAGACTACGCACGGTGCATTGCAGAGCAGGATAGAAAACCGCGTCGGAGTACTTATATAGTATCGGATGTGGGTTTTCGCTTGCGCAGACTACAATCGGTGCATTGCAGAAGAGGGTAGAAAACCGCGTCGGAGTTCTCATATAGTATCGGATGTGGGTTTTTGCTTGCGCAGACTACGATCGGTGCATTGCAGAGCAGGGTAGAAAACCGGGTCGGAGTTCTCATATAGTATCGGATGTGGGTTTTCGCTTGCGCAGACTACGAACGGTGCATTGCAGAGCAGGATAGAAAACCGCGTCGGAGTTCTCATATAGTATCGGATGTGGATTTTCGCTTGCGCAGACTACGCACGGTGCATTGCAGAGCAGGATAGAAAACCGCGTCGGAGTTCTCATATAGTATCGGATGTGGGTTTTCGCTTGCGCAGACTACGAACGGTGCATTGCAGAGCAGGATAGAAAACCGCGTCGGAGTTCTCATATAGTATCGGAAGTGAGTTTTGCTTGCGCAGACTACGAACGGTGCATTGCAGAGCAGGATAGAAAACCGCGTCGGAGTTCTAAAATAGTTTCGGCTGTGGGTTTTCGCTTGCGCAGACTACGAACGGTGCATTGCAGAGCAGGATAGAAAACCGCGTCGGAGTTCTCATATAGTATCGGATGTGGGTTTTCGCTTGCGCAGACTACGCACGGTGCATTGCAGAGCAGGATAGAAAACCGCGTCGGAGTTCTCATATAGTATCGGATGTGGGCTTTCGCTTGAGCAGACTACGAACGGTGCATTGCAGAGCAGGATAGAAAACCGCGTCGGAGTTCTCATATAGTATCGGATGTGGGTTTTCGCTTGCGCAGACTACGAAAGGTGCATTGCAGAGCAGGATAGAAAACCGCGTCGGAGTTCTCATATAGTATCGGATGTGGGTTTTCGCTTGCGCAGACTACGAACGGTGCATTGCAGAGCAGGATAGAAAACCGCGTCGGAGTTCTCATATAGTATCGGATGTGGGTTTTCGCTTGCGCAGACTACGAACGGTGCATTGCAGAGCAGGATAGAAAACCGCGTCGGAGTTCTCATATAGTATCGGATGTGGGTTTTCGCTTGCGCAGACTACGAACGGTGCATTGCAGAGCAGGATAGAAAACCGCGTTGGAGTTCTCATATAGTATCGGATGTTGGTTTTCGCTTGCGCAGACTACGAACGGTGCATTGCAGAGCAGGATAGAAAACCTCGTCGGAGTTCTCATATAGTATCGGATGTGGGTTTTCGCTTGCGCAGACTACGAACGGTGCATTGCAGAGCAGGATAGAAAACCGCGTCGGAGTTCTCATATAGTATCGGAAGTGGGTTTTCGCTTGCGCAGACTACGAACGGTGCATTGCGGAGCAGGATAGAAAACCGCGTCGGAGTTCTCATATAGTATCGGATGTGGGTTTTCGCTTGCGCTCACTACGAACGGTGCATTGCAGAGCAGGATAGAAAAGCGCGTCGGAGTTATCATATAGTATCGGATGTGGGTTTTCGCTTGCTCAGACTACGAACGGTGCATTGCAGAGCAGGATAGAAAACCGCGTCGGAGTTCTCATATAGTATCGGATGTGAGTTTTCGCTTGTGCAGACTACGAACGGTGCATTGCAGAGCAGGATAGAAAACCGCGTCGGAGTTCTCAAATATTATCGGATGTGGGTTTTCGCTTGCGCAGACTACGAACGGTGCATTGCAGAGCAGGATAGAAAACCGCGTCGGAGTTCTAAAATAGTTTCGGCTGTGGGTTTTCGCTTGCGCAGACTACGAACGGTGCATTGCAGAGCAGGATAGAAAACCGCGTCGGAGTTCTCATATAGTATCGGATGTGGGTTTTCGCTTGCGCAGACTACGCACGGTGCATTGCAGAGCAGGATAGAAAACCGCGTCGGAGTTCTCATATAGTATCGGATGTGGGTTTTCGCTTGCGCAGACTACGAACGGTGCATTGCAGAGCAGGATAGAAAACCGCGTCGGAGTTCTCATATAGTATCGGAAGTGAGTTTTCGCTTGCGCAGACTACGAACGGTGCATTGCAGAGCAGGATAGAAAACCGCGTCGGAGTTCTAAAATAGTTTCGGCTTTGGGTTTTCGCTTGCGCAGACTACGAACGGTGCATTGCAGAGCAGGATAGAAAACCGCGTCGGAGTTCTCATATAGTATCGGATGTGGGTTTTCGCTTGCGCAGACTACGCACGGTGCATTGCAGAGCAGGATAGAAAACCGCGTCGGAGTTCTCATATAGTATCGGATGTGGGCTTTCGCTTGAGCAGACTACGAACGGTGCATTGCAGAGCAGGATAGAAAACCGCGTCGGAGTTCTCATATAGTATCGGATGTGGGTTTTCGCTTGCGCAGACTACGAACGGTGCATTGCAGAGCAGGATAGAAAACCGCGTCGGAGTTCTCATATAGTATCGGATGTGGGTTTTCGCTTGCGCAGACTACGAATGGTGCATTGCAGAGCAGGATAGAAAACCGCGTTGGAGTTCTCATATAGTATCGGATGTTGGTTTTCGCTTGCGCAGACTACGAACGGTGCATTGCAGAGCAGGATAGAAAACCTCGTCGGAGTTCTCATATAGTATCGGATGTGGGTTTTCGCTTGCGCAGACTACGAACGGTGCATTGCAAAGCAGGATAGAAAACCGCGTCGGAGTTCTCATATAGTATCGGATGTGGGTCTTCGCTTGCGCAGACTACGATCGGTGCATTGCAGAGCAGGATAGAAAACCGCGTCGGAGTTCTCATATAGTATCGGATGTGGGTTTTCGCTTGCGCAGACTACGATAGGTGCATTGCAGAGCAGGATAGAAAACCGCGTCGGAGTTCTCATATAGTATCGGATGTGGGTTTTCGCTTGCGCAGACTACGCACGGTGCATTGCAGAGCAGGATAGAAAACCGCGTCGGAGTACTTATATAGTATCGGATGTGGGTTTTCGCTTGCGCAGACTACAATCGGTGCATTGCAGAAGAGGGTAGAAAACCGCGTCGGAGTTCTCATATAGTATCGGATGTGGGTTTTTGCTTGCGCAGACTACGATCGGTGCATTGCAGAGCAGGGTAGAAAACCGGGTCGGAGTTCTCATATAGTATCGGATGTGGGTTTTCGCTTGCGCAGACTACGAACGGTGCATTGCAGAGCAGGATAGAAAACCGCGTCGGAGTTCTCATATAGTATCGGATGTGGATTTTCGCTTGCGCAGACTACGCACGGTGCATTGCAGAGCAGGATAGAAAACCGCGTCGGAGTTCTCATATAGTATCGGATGTGGATTTTCGCTTGCGCAGACTACAAACGGTGCATTGCAGAGCAGGATGCAAAACCGCGTCGGAGTTCTCATATAGAGTCGGGTGTGGGTTTTCGCTTGCGCAGACTACGCACGGTGCATTGCAGAGCAGGATAGGAAACCGCGTCGGAGTTCTCATATAGTATCGGATGTGGGTTTTCGCCTGCGCAGACTACAAACGGTGCATTGCAGAGCAGGATAGAAATCCGCGTCGGAGTTCTCATATAGTATCGGATGTGGGTTTTCGCTTGCGCAGACTACGATCGGTGCATTGCAGAGCAGGATAGAAAACCGCGTCGGAGTTCTCATTTAGTATCGGATGTGGGTTTTCGCTTGCGCAGACTACGAACGGTGCATTGCAGAGCAGGATAGAAAACCGCGTCGGAGTTCTCTATATAGTATCGGTGCTTTGCAGAGCAGGATAGAAAACCGCGGCGGAGTTGTCATATAGTATCGGATGTGGATTTTCGCTTTCGCAGACTACGAACGGTGCATTGGAGAGCAGGATAGAAAACCGCGTCGGAGTTCTCATATAGTATCGGATGTGTGTTTTCGCTTGCGCAGACTACGCACGGCGCATTGCAGAGCAGGATAGAAAAAGAGTCGGAGTTCTCATATAGTATCGGATGTGGGTTTTCGCTTGCGCAGACTACGAACGGTGCATTGCAAAGCAGGATATAAAACCGCGTCGGAGTTCTTATATAGTATCGGATGTGGGTTTTCGCTTGCGCAGACTACGATCGGTGCATTGCAGAAGAGGGTAGAAAACTGCGTCGGAGTTCTCATATAGTATCGGATGTGGGTTTTTGCTTGCGCAGACTACGATCGGTGCATTGCAGAGCAGGGTAGAAAACCGGGTCGGAGTTCTCATATAGTATCGGATGTGGGTTTTCGCTTGCGCAGACTACAAACGGCGCATTGGAGAGCAGGATAGAAAACCGCGTCGGAGTTCTGATATTAGTATCGGATGTGGTTTTTCGCTTGCGCAGACTACGAACGGTGCATTGCAAAGCAGGATAGAAAACCGCGTCGGAGTTCTCATATAGTATCGGATGTGGGTCTTCGCTTGCGCAGACTACGATCGGTGCATTGCAGAGCAGGATAGAAATCCGCGTCGGAGTTCTCATATAGTATCGGATGTGGGTTTTCGCTTGCGCAGTCTACGATCGGTGCATTGCAGAGCAGGATAGAAAACCGCGTCGGAGTTCTTATATAGTATCGGATGTGGGTTTTCGCTTGCGCAGACTACGATCGGTGCATTGCAGAAGAGGGTAGAAAACCGCGTCGGAGTTCTCATATAGTATCGGATGTGGGTCTTTGCTTGCGCAGACTACGATCGGTGCATTGCAGAGCAGGGTAGAAAACCGGGTCGGAGTTCTCATATAGTATCGGATGTGGGTTTTCGCTTGCGCAGACTACAAACGGCGCATTGGAGAGCAGGATAAAAAACCGCGTCGGAGTTCTCATATAGTATCGGATGTGGGTTTTTGCTTGCGCAGACTACGATCGGTGCATTGCAGAGCAGGGTAGAAAACCGCGTCGGAGTTCTCATATAGTATCGGATGTGGGTTTTCGCTTGCGCAGACTACGAACGGTGCATTGCAGAGCAGGATAGAAAACCGCGTCGGAGTTCTCGTATAGTATCGGATGTGTGTTTTCGCTTGCGCAGACTACGAACGGTGCATTGCAAAGCAGGATAGAAAACCGCGTCGGAGTTCTCATATAGTATCGGATGTGGGTCTTCGCTTGCGCAGACTACGATCGGTGCATTGCAGAGCAGGATAGAAAACCGCGTCGGAGTTCTCATATAGTATCGGATGTGGGTTTTCGCTTGCGCAGACTACGATAGGTGCATTGCAGAGCAGGATAGAAAACCGCGTCGGAGTTCTCATATAGTATCGGATGTGGGTTTTCGCTTGCGCAGACTACGCACGGTGCATTGCAGAGCAGGATAGAAAACCGCGTCGGAGTACTTATATAGTATCGGATGTGGGTTTTCGCTTGCGCAGACTACAATCGGTGCATTGCAGAAGAGGGTAGAAAACCGCGTCGGAGTTCTCATATAGTATCGGATGTGGGTTTTCGCTGGCGCAGACTACAAACGGCGCATTGGAGAGCAGGATAGAAAACCGCGTCGGAGTTCTGATATTAGTATCGGATGTGGGTTTTCGCTTGCGCAGACTACGCACGGTGCATTGCAGAGCAGGATAAAAAACCGCGTCGGAGTTCTCATATAGTATCGAATGTGGGTTTTCGCTTGCGCAGACTACGCACGGTGCATTGCAGAGCAGGTTAGAAAACCGCGTCGGAGTTCTCTTATAGTATCAGATGTGGGTTTTCGCTTGCGCAGACTACGAACGGTGCATTGCAGAGCAGGATAGAAAACCGCGTCGGAGTTCTCATATAGTATCGGATGTGGGTTTTCGCTTGGGCAGACTACGATCGGTGCATTGCAGAGCATGATAGAAAACCGCGTCGGAGTTCTCATATAGTATCGGATGTGGGTTTTCGCTTGCGCAGACTACGATCGGTGCATTGCAGAAGAGGGTAGAAAACCACGTCGGAGTTCTCATATAGTATCGGATGTGTGTTTTCGCTTGCGCAGACTACGATCGGTGCATTGCAGAGCAGGATAGAAAACCGCGTCGGAGTTCTCATATAGTATCGGATGTGGGTTTGCGCTTGCGCACACTACGCACGGTGCATTGCAGAAGAGGGTAGAAAACCGCGTCGGAGTTCTTATATAGTATCGGATGTGGGTTTTCGCTTGCGCAGACTACGATCGGTGCATTGCAGAAGTGGGTAGAAAACCGCGTCGGAGTTCTCATATAGTATCGGATGTGGGTTTTTGCTTGCGCAGACTACGATCGGTGCATTGCAGAGCAGGGTAGAAAACCGGGTCGGAGTTCTCATATAGTATCGGATGTGGGTTTTCGCTTGCGCAGACTACAAACGGCGCATTGGAGAGCAGGATAGAAAACCGCGTCGGAGTTCTGATATTAGTATCGGATGTGGGTTTTCGCTTGCGCAGACTACGCACGGTGCATTGCAGAGCAGGATAGAAAACCGCGTCGGAGTTCTCATATAGTATCGGATGTGGGTTTTCGCTTGCGCAGACTACGCACGGTGCATTGCAGAGCAGGTTAGAAAACCGCGTCGGAGTTCTCTTATAGTATCAGATGTGGGTTTTCGCTTGCGCAGACTACGAACGGTGCATTGCAGAGCAGGATAGAAAACCGCGTCGGAGTTCTCATATAGTATCGGATGTGGGTTTTCGCTTGCGCAGACTACGATCGGTGCATTGCAGAGCATGATAGAAAACCGCGTCGGAGTTCTCATATAGTATCGGATGTGGGTTTTCGCTTGCGCAGACTACGCACGGTGCATTGCAGAGCAGGATAGGAAACCGCGTCGGAGTTCTCATATAGTATCGGATGTGGGTTTTCGCTTGCGCAGACTACGAACAGTGCATTGCAGAGCAGGATAGAAAACCGCGTCGGAGTTCTCATATAGTATCGGATGTGGGTTTTCGCTTGCGCAGACTACGAAAGGTGCATTGCAGAGCAGGATAGAAAACCGCGTCGGAGTTCTCATATAGTATCGGATGTGGGTTTTCGCTTGCGCAGACTACGAACGGTGCATTGCAGAGCAGGATAGAAAACCGCGTCGGAGTTCTCATATAGTATCGGATGTGGGTTTTCGCTTGCGCAGACTACGAACGGTGCATTGCAGAGCAGGATAGAAAACCGCGTCGGAGTTCTCATATAGTATCGGATGTGGGTTTTCGCTTGCGCAGACTACGAACGGTGCATTGCAGAGCAGGATAGAAAACCGCGTTGGAGTTCTCATATAGTATCGGATGTTGGTTTTCGCTTGCGCAGACTACGAACGGTGCATTGCAGAGCAGGATAGAAAACCTCGTCGGAGTTCTCATATAGTATCGGATGTGGGTTTTCGCTTGCGCAGACTACGAACGGTGCATTGCAGAGCAGGATAGAAAACCGCGTCGGAGTTCTCATATAGTATCGGAAGTGGGTTTTCGCTTGCGCAGACTACGAACGGTGCATTGCAGAGCAGGATAGAAAACCGCGTCGGAGTTCTCATATAGTATCGGATGTGGGTTTTCGCTTGCGCTCACTACGAACGGTGCATTGCAGAGCAGGATAGAAAAGCGCGTCGGAGTTATCATATAGTATCGGATGTGGGTTTTCGCTTGCTCAGACTACGAACGGTGCATTGCAGAGCAGGATAGAAAACCGCGTCGGAGTTCTCATATAGTATCGGATGTGAGTTTTCGCTTGTGCAGACTACGAACGGTGCATTGCAGAGGAGGATAGAAAACCGCGTCGGAGTTCTCAAATATTATCGGATGTGGGTTTTCGCTTGCGCAGACTACGAACGGTGCATTGCAGAGCAGGATAGAAAACCGCGTCGGAGTTCTAAAATAGTTTCGGCTGTGGGTTTTCGCTTGCGCAGACTACGAACGGTGCATTGCAGAGCAGGATAGAAAACCGCGTCGGAGTTCTCATATAGTATCGGATGTGGGTTTTCGCTTGCGCAGACTACGCACGGTGCATTGCAGAGCAGGATAGAAAACCGCGTCGGAGTTCTCATATAGTATCGGATGTGGGTTTTCGCTTGCGCAGACTACGAACGGTGCATTGCAGAGCAGGATAGAAAACCGCGTCGGAGTTCTCATATAGTATCGGAAGTGAGTTTTCGCTTGCGCAGACTACGAACGGTGCATTGCAGAGCAGGATAGAAAACCGCGTCGGAGTTCTAAAATAGTTTCGGCTGTGGGTTTTCGCTTGCGCAGACTACGAACGGTGCATTGCAGAGCAGGATAGAAAACCGCGTCGGAGTTCTCATATAGTATCGGATGTGGGTTTTCGCTTGCGCAGACTACGCACGGTGCATTGCAGAGCAGGATAGAAAACCGCGTCGGAGTTCTCATATAGTATCGGATGTGGGCTTTCGCTTGAGCAGACTACGAACGGTGCATTGCAGAGCAGGATAGAAAACCGCGTCGGAGTTCTCATATAGTATCGGATGTGGGTTTTCGCTTGCGCAGACTACGAACGGTGCATTGCAGAGCAGGATAGAAAACCGCGTCGGAGTTCTCATATAGTATCGGATGTGGGTTTTCGCTTGCGCAGACTACGAACGGTGCATTGCAGAGCAGGATAGAAAACCGCGTTGGAGTTCTCATATAGTATCGGATGTTGGTTTTCGCTTGCGCAGACTACGAACGGTGCATTGCAGAGCAGGATAGAAAACCTCGTCGGAGTTCTCATATAGTATCGGATGTGGGTTTTCGCTTGCGCAGACTACGAACGGTGCATTGCAAAGCAGGATAGAAAACCGCGTCGGAGTTCTCATATAGTATCGGATGTGGGTCTTCGCTTGCGCAGACTACGATCGGTGCATTGCAGAGCAGGATAGAAAACCGCGTCGGAGTTCTCATATAGTATCGGATGTGGGTTTTCGCTTGCGCAGACTACGATAGGTGCATTGCAGAGCAGGATAGAAAACCGCGTCGGAGTTCTCATATAGTATCGGATGTGGGTTTTCGCTTGCGCAGACTACGCACGGTGCATTGCAGAGCAGGATAGAAAACCGCGTCGGAGTACTTATATAGTATCGGATGTGGGTTTTCGCTTGCGCAGACTACAATCGGTGCATTGCAGAAGAGGGTAGAAAACCGCGTCGGAGTTCTCATATAGTATCGGATGTGGGTTTTTGCTTGCGCAGACTACGATCGGTGCATTGCAGAGCAGGGTAGAAAACCGGGTCGGAGTTCTCATATAGTATCGGATGTGGGTTTTCGCTTGCGCAGACTACGAACGGTGCATTGCAGAGCAGGATAGAAAACCGCGTCGGAGTTCTCATATAGTATCGGATGTGGATTTTCGCTTGCGCAGACTACGCACGGTGCATTGCAGAGCAGGATAGAAAACCGCGTCGGAGTTCTCATATAGTATCGGATGTGGATTTTCGCTTGCGCAGACTACAAACGGTGCATTGCAGAGCAGGATGCAAAACCGCGTCGGAGTTCTCATATAGAGTCGGGTGTGGGTTTTCGCTTGCGCAGACTACGCACGGTGCATTGCAGAGCAGGATAGGAAACCGCGTCGGAGTTCTCATATAGTATCGGATGTGGGTTTTCGCCTGCGCAGACTACAAACGGTGCATTGCAGAGCAGGATAGAAATCCGCGTCGGAGTTCTCATATAGTATCGGATGTGGGTTTTCGCTTGCGCAGACTACGATCGGTGCATTGCAGAGCAGGATAGAAAACCGCGTCGGAGTTCTCATTTAGTATCGGATGTGGGTTTTCGCTTGCGCAGACTACGAACGGTGCATTGCAGAGCAGGATAGAAAACCGCGTCGGAGTTCTCTATATAGTATCGGTGCTTTGCAGAGCAGGATAGAAAACCGCGGCGGAGTTGTCATATAGTATCGGATGTGGATTTTCGCTTTCGCAGACTACGAACGGTGCATTGGAGAGCAGGATAGAAAACCGCGTCGGAGTTCTCATATAGTATCGGATGTGTGTTTTCGCTTGCGCAGACTACGCACGGCGCATTGCAGAGCAGGATAGAAAAAGAGTCGGAGTTCTCATATAGTATCGGATGTGGGTTTTCGCTTGCGCAGACTACGAACGGTGCATTGCAAAGCAGGATATAAAACCGCGTCGGAGTTCTTATATAGTATCGGATGTGGGTTTTCGCTTGCGCAGACTACGATCGGTGCATTGCAGAAGAGGGTAGAAAACTGCGTCGGAGTTCTCATATAGTATCGGATGTGGGTTTTTGCTTGCGCAGACTACGATCGGTGCATTGCAGAGCAGGGTAGAAAACCGGGTCGGAGTTCTCATATAGTATCGGATGTGGGTTTTCGCTTGCGCAGACTACAAACGGCGCATTGGAGAGCAGGATAGAAAACCGCGTCGGAGTTCTCATATAGTATCGGATGTGGGTTTTCGCTTGCGCAGACTACGCACGGTGCATTGCAGAGCAGGATAGAAAACCGCGTCGGAGTACTTATATAGTATCGGATGTGGGTTTTCGCTTGCGCAGACTACAATCGGTGCATTGCAGAAGAGGGTAGAAAACCGCGTCGGAGTTCTCATATAGTATCGGATGTGGGTTTTTGCTTGCGCAGACTACGATCGGTGCATTGCAGAGCAGGGTAGAAAACCGGGTCGGAGTTCTCATATAGTATCGGATGTGGGTTTTCGCTTGCGCAGACTACGAACGGTGCATTGCAGAGCAGGATAGAAAACCGCGTCGGAGTTCTCATATAGTATCGGATGTGGATTTTCGCTTGCGCAGACTACGCACGGTGCATTGCAGAGCAGGATAGAAAACCGCGTCGGAGTTCTCATATAGTATCGGATGTGGATTTTCGCTTGCGCAGACTACAAACGGTGCATTGCAGAGCAGGATGCAAAACCGCGTCGGAGTTCTCATATAGAGTCGGGTGTGGGTTTTCGCTTGCGCAGACTACGCACGGTGCATTGCAGAGCAGGATAGGAAACCGCGTCGGAGTTCTCATATAGTATCGGATGTGGGTTTTCGCCTGCGCAGACTACAAACGGTGCATTGCAGAGCAGGATAGAAATCCGCGTCGGAGTTCTCATATAGTATCGGATGTGGGTTTTCGCTTGCGCAGACTACGATCGGTGCATTGCAGAGCAGGATAGAAAACCGCGTCGGAGTTCTCATTTAGTATCGGATGTGGGTTTTCGCTTGCGCAGACTACGAACGGTGCATTGCAGAGCAGGATAGAAAACCGCGTCGGAGTTCTCTATATAGTATCGGTGCTTTGCAGAGCAGGATAGAAAACCGCGGCGGAGTTGTCATATAGTATCGGATGTGGATTTTCGCTTTCGCAGACTACGAACGGTGCATTGGAGAGCAGGATAGAAAACCGCGTCGGAGTTCTCATATAGTATCGGATGTGTGTTTTCGCTTGCGCAGACTACGCACGGCGCATTGCAGAGCAGGATAGAAAAAGAGTCGGAGTTCTCATATAGTATCGGATGTGGGTTTTCGCTTGCGCAGACTACGAACGGTGCATTGCAAAGCAGGATATAAAACCGCGTCGGAGTTCTTATATAGTATCGGATGTGGGTTTTCGCTTGCGCAGACTACGATCGGTGCATTGCAGAAGAGGGTAGAAAACTGCGTCGGAGTTCTCATATAGTATCGGATGTGGGTTTTTGCTTGCGCAGACTACGATCGGTGCATTGCAGAGCAGGGTAGAAAACCGGGTCGGAGTTCTCATATAGTATCGGATGTGGGTTTTCGCTTGCGCAGACTACAAACGGCGCATTGGAGAGCAGGATAGAAAACCGCGTCGGAGTTCTGATATTAGTATCGGATGTGGTTTTTCGCTTGCGCAGACTACGAACGGTGCATTGCAAAGCAGGATAGAAAACCGCGTCGGAGTTCTCATATAGTATTGGATGTGGGTCTTCGCTTGCGCAGACTACGATCGGTGCATTGCAGAGCAGGATAGAAATCCGCGTGGGAGTTCTCATATAGTATCGGATGTGGGTTTTCGCTTGCGCAGTCTACGATCGGTGCATTGCAGAGCAGGATAGAAAACCGCGTCGGAGTTCTCATATAGTATCGCATGTGGGTTTTCGCTTGCGCAGACTACGCACGGTGCATTGCAGAGCAGGATAGAAAACCGCGTCGGAGTTCTTATATAGTATCGGATGTGGGTTTTCGCTTGCGCAGACTACGATCGGTGCATTGCAGAAGAGGGTAGAAAACCGCGTCGGAGTTCTCATATAGTATCGGATGTGGGTCTTTGCTTGCGCAGACTACGATCGGTGCATTGCAGAGCAGGGTAGAAAACCGGGTCGGAGTTCTCATATAGTATCGGATGTGGGTTTTCGCTTGCGCAGACTACAAACGGCGCATTGGAGAGCAGGATAAAAAACCGCGTCGGAGTTCTCATATAGTATCGGATGTGGGTTTTTGCTTGCGCAGACTACGATCGGTGCATTGCAGAGCAGGGTAGAAAACCGCGTCGGAGTTCTCATATAGTATCGGATGTGGGTTTTCGCTTGCGCAGACTACGAACGGTGCATTGCAGAGCAGGATAGAAAACCGCGTCGGAGTTCTCATATAGTATCGGATGTGTGTTTTCGCTTGCGCAGACTACGAACGGTGCATTGCAAAGCAGGATAGAAAACCGCGTCGGAGTTCTCATATAGTATCGGATGTGGGTCTTCGCTTGCGCAGACTACGATCGGTGCATTGCAGAGCAGGATAGAAAACCGCGTCGGAGTTCTCATATAGTATCGGATGTGGGTTTTCGCTTGCGCAGACTACGATAGGTGCATTGCAGAGCAGGATAGAAAACCGCGTCGGAGTTCTCATATAGTATCGGATGTGGGTTTTCGCTTGCGCAGACTACGCACGGTGCATTGCAGAGCAGGATAGAAAACCGCGTCGGAGTACTTATATAGTATCGGATGTGGGTTTTCGCTTGCGCAGACTACAATCGGTGCATTGCAGAAGAGGGTAGAAAACCGCGTCGGAGTTCTCATATAGTATCGGATGTGGGTTTTCGCTGGCGCAGACTACAAACGGCGCATTGGAGAGCAGGATAGAAAACCGCGTCGGAGTTCTGATATTAGTATCGGATGTGGGTTTTCGCTTGCGCAGACTACGCACGGTGCATTGCAGAGCAGGATAAAAAACCGCGTCGGAGTTCTCATATAGTATCGAATGTGGGTTTTCGCTTGCGCAGACTACGCACGGTGCATTGCAGAGCAGGTTAGAAAACCGCGTCGGAGTTCTCTTATAGTATCAGATGTGGGTTTTCGCTTGCGCAGACTACGAACGGTGCATTGCAGAGCAGGATAGAAAACCGCGTCGGAGTTCTCATATAGTATCGGATGTGGGTTTTCGCTTGGGCAGACTACGATCGGTGCATTGCAGAGCATGATAGAAAACCGCGTCGGAGTTCTCATATAGTATCGGATGTGGGTTTTCGCTTGCGCAGACTACGATCGGTGCATTGCAGAAGAGGGTAGAAAACCACGTCGGAGTTCTCATATAGTATCGGATGTGTGTTTTCGCTTGCGCAGACTACGATCGGTGCATTGCAGAGCAGGATAGAAAACCGCGTCGGAGTTCTCATATAGTATCGGATGTGGGTTTGCGCTTGCGCACACTACGCACGGTGCATTGCAGAAGAGGGTAGAAAACCGCGTCGGAGTTCTTATATAGTATCGGATGTGGGTTTTCGCTTGCGCAGACTACGATCGGTGCATTGCAGAAGTGGGTAGAAAACCGCGTCGGAGTTCTCATATAGTATCGGATGTGGGTTTTTGCTTGCGCAGACTACGATCGGTGCATTGCAGAGCAGGGTAGAAAACCGGGTCGGAGTTCTCATATAGTATCGGATGTGGGTTTTCGCTTGCGCAGACTACAAACGGCGCATTGGAGAGCAGGATAGAAAACCGCGTCGGAGTTCTGATATTAGTATCGGATGTGGGTTTTCGCTTGCGCAGACTACGCACGGTGCATTTTAGAGCAGGATAGAAAACCGCGTCGGAGTTCTCATATAGCATCGGATGTGGGTTTTCGCTTGCGCAGACTACGCACGGTGCATTGCAGAGCAGGTTAGAAAACCGCGTCGGAGTTCTCTTATAGTATCAGATGTGGGTTTTCGCTTGCGCAGACTACGAACGGTGCATTGCAGAGCAGGATAGAAAACCGCGTCGGAGTTCTCATATAGTATCGGATGTGGGTTTTCGCTTGCGCAGACTACGCACGGTGCATTGCAGAGCAGGATAGAAAACCGCGTCGGAGTTCTCATATAGTATCGGATGTGGGTTTTCGCTTGCGCAGACTACGCACGGTGCATTGCAGAGCAGGATAGGAAACCGCGTCGGAGTTCTCATATAGTATCGGATGTGGGTTTTCGCTTGCGCAGACTACGAACGGTGCATTGCAGAGCAGGATAGAAAACCGCGTCGGAGTTCTCATATAGTATCGGATGTGGATTTTCGCTTTCGCAGACTACGAACGGTGCATTGGAGAGCAGGATAGAAAACCGCGTCGGAGTTCTCATATAGTATCGGATGTGGGTTTTCACTTGCGCAGACTACGATCGGTGCATTGCAGAGCAGGATAGAAAACCGCGTCGGAGTTCTCATATAGTATCGGATGTGGGTTTTCGCTTGCGCAGACTACGAACGGTGCATTGCAGAGCAGGATAGAAAACCGCGTCGGAGTTCTCATTTAGTATCGGATGTGGGTTTTCGCTTGCGCAGACTACGCACGGCGCATTGCAGAGCAGGTTAGAAAACCGCGTCGGAGTTCTCATATAGTATCGGATGTGGGTTTTCGCTTGCGCAGACTACGAACGGTGCATTATAGAGCAGGATAGAAAACCGCGTCGGAGTTCTCATAAAGTATCGGATGTGGGTTTTCGCTTGCGCAGACTACGAACGGTGCATTGCAGAGCAGGATAGAAAACCGCGTCGGAGTTCTCATATAGTATCGGATGTGTGTTTTCGCTTGCGCAGACTACGCACGGTGCATTGCAGAGCAGGATAGAAAACCGCGTCGGAGTTCTCATATAGTATCAGATGTGGATTTTCGCTTGCGCAGACTACAAACGGTGCATTGCAGAGCAGGATGCAAAACCGCGTCGGAGTTCTCATATAGAGTCGGGTGTGGGTTTTCGCTTGCGCAGACTACGCACGGTGCATTGCAGAGCAGGATAGGAAACCGCGTCGGAGTTCTCATATAGTATCGGATGTGGGTTTTCGCTTGCGCAGACTACGAACGGTGCATTGCAGAGCAGGATAGAAATCCGCGTCGGAGTTCTCATATAGTATCGGATGTGGGTTTTCGCTTGCGCAGACTACGATCGGTGCATTGCAGAGCAGGATAGAAAACCGCGTCGGAGTTCTCATTTAGTATCGGATGTGGGTTTTCGCTTGCGCAGACTACGAACGGTGCATTGCAGAGCAGGATAGAAAACCGCGTCGGAGTTCTCATATAGTATCGGTGCTTTGCAGAGCAGGATAGAAAACCGCGGCGGAGTTGTCATATAGTATCGGATGTGGATTTTCGCTTTCGCAGACTACAAACGGCGCATTGGAGAGCAGGATAGAAAACCGCGTCGGAGTTCTGATATTAGTATCGGATGTGGTTTTTCGCTTGCGCAGACTACGAACGGTGCATTGCAAAGCAGGATAGAAAACCGCGTCGGAGTTCTCATATAGTATCGGATGTGGGTCTTCGCTTGCGCAGACTACGATCGGTGCATTGCAGAGCAGGATAGAAATCCGCGTCGGAGTTCTCATATAGTATCGGATGTGGGTTTTCGCTTGCGCAGTCTACGATCGGTGCATTGCAGAGCAGGATAGAAAACCGCGTCGGAGTTCTCATATAGTATCGCATGTGGGTTTTCGCTTGCGCAGACTACGCACGGTGCATTGCAGAGCAGGATAGAAAACCGCGTCGGAGTTCTTATATAGTATCGGATGTGGGTTTTCGCTTGCGCAGACTACGATCGGTGCATTGCAGAAGAGGGTAGAAAACCGCGTCGGAGTTCTCATATAGTATCGGATGTGGGTTTTTGCTTGCGCAGACTACGATCGGTGCATTGCAGAGCATGGTAGAAAACCGGGTCGGAGTTCTCATATAGTATCGGATGTGGGTTTTCGCTTGCGCAGACTACAAACGGCGCATTGGAGAGCAGGATAAAAAACCGCGTCGGAGTTCTCATATAGTATCGGATGTGGGTTTTTGCTTGCGCAGACTACGATCGGTGCATTGCAGAGCAGGGTAGAAAACCGCGTCGGAGTTCTCATATAGTATCGGATGTGGGTTTTCGCTTGCGCAGACTACGAACGGTGCATTGCAGAGCAGGATAGAAAACCGCGTCGGAGTTCTCATATAGTATCGGATGTGTGTTTTCGCTTGCGCAGACTACGAACGGTGCATTGCAAAGCAGGATAGAAAACCGCGTCGGAGTTCTCATATAGTATCGGATGTGGGTCTTCGCTTGCGCAGACTACGATCGGTGCATTGCAGAGCAGGATAGAAAACCGCGTCGGAGTTCTCATATAGTATCGGATGTGGGTTTTCGCTTGCGCAGACTACGATAGGTGCATTGCAGAGCAGGATAGAAAACCGCGTCGGAGTTCTCATATAGTATCGGATGTGGGTTTTCGCTTGCGCAGACTACGCACGGTGCATTGCAGAGCAGGATAGAAAACCGCGTCGGAGTACTTATATAGTATCGGATGTGGGTTTTCGCTTGCGCAGACTACAATCGGTGCATTGCAGAAGAGGGTAGAAAACCGCGTCGGAGTTCTCATATAGTATCGGATGTGGGTTTTTGCTTGCGCAGACTACGATCGGTGCATTGCAGAGCAGGGTAGAAAACCGGGTCGGAGTTCTCATATAGTATCGGATGTGGGTTTTCGCTTGCGCAGACTACAAACGGCGCATTGGAGAGCAGGATAGAAAACCGCGTCGGAGTTCTGATATTAGTATCGGATGTGGGTTTTCGCTTGCGCAGACTACGCACGGTGCATTGCAGAGCAGGATAAAAAACCGCGTCGGAGTTCTCATATAGTATCGAATGTGGGTTTTCGCTTGCGCAGACTACGCACGGTGCATTGCAGAGCAGGTTAGAAAACCGCGTCGGAGTTCTCTTATAGTATCAGATGTGGGTTTTCGCTTGCGCAGACTACTAACGGTGCATTGCAGAGCAGGATAGAAAACCGCGTCGGAGTTCTCATATAGTATCGGATGTGGGTTTTCGCTTGGGCAGACTACGATCGGTGCATTGCAGAGCATGATAGAAAACCGCGTCGGAGTTCTCATATAGTATCGGATGTGGGTTTTCGCTTGCGCAGACTGCGATCGGTGCATTGCAGAAGAGGGTAGAAAACCACGTCGGAGTTCTCATATAGTATCGGATGTGTGTTTTCGCTTGCGCAGACTACGATCGGTGCATTGCAGAGCAGGATAGAAAACCGCGTCGGAGTTCTCATATAGTATCGGATGTGGGTTTGCGCTTGCGCAGACTACGCACGGTGCATTGCAGAAGAGGGTAGAAAACCGCGTCGGAGTTCTTATATAGTATCGGATGTGGGTTTTCGCTTGCGCAGACTACGATCGGTGCATTGCAGAAGTGGGTAGAAAACCGCGTCGGAGTTCTCATATAGTATCGGATGTGGGTTTTTGCTTGCGCAGACTACGATCGGTGCATTGCAGAGCAGGGTAGAAAACCGGGTCGGAGTTCTCATATAGTATCGGATGTGGGTTTTCGCTTGCGCAGACTACAAACGGCGCATTGGAGAGCAGGATAGAAAACCGCGTCAGAGTTCTGATATTAGTATCGGATGTGGGTTTTCGCTTGCGCAGACTACGCACGGTGCATTGCAGAGCAGGATAGAAAACCGCGTCAGAGTTCTCATATAGTATCGGATGTGGGTTTTCGCTTGCGCAGACTACGCACGGTGCATTGCAGAGCAGGTTAGAAAACCGCGTCGGAGTTCTCTTATAGTATCAGATGTGGGTTTTCGCTTGCGCAGACTACGAACGGTGCATTGCAGAGCAGGATAGAAAACCGCGTCGGAGTTCTCATATAGTATCGGATGTGGGTTTTCGCTTGCGCAGACTACGATCGGTGCATTGCAGAGCATGATAGAAAACCGCGTCGGAGTTCTCAAATAGTATCGGATGTGGGTTTTCGCTTGCGCAGACTACGCACGGTGCATAGCAGACCAGGATAGGAAACCGCGTCGGAGTTCTCATATAGTATCGGATGTGGGTTTTCGCTTGCGCAGACTACGAACGGTGCATTGCAGAGCAGGATAGAAAACCGCGTCGGAGTTCTCATATAGTATCGGATGTGGATTTTCGCTTTCGCAGACTACGAACGGTGCATTGGAGAGCAGGATAGAAAACCGCGTCGGAGTTCTCATATAGTATCGGATGTGGGTTTTCACTTGCGCAGACTACGATCGGTGCATTGCAGAGCAGGATAGAAAACCGCGTCGGAGTTCTCATATAGTATCGGATGTGGGTTTTCGCTTGCGCAGACTACGAACGGTGCATTGCAGAGCAGGATAGAAAACCGCGTCGGAGTTCTCATTTAGTATCGGATGTGGGTTTTCGCTTGCGCAGACTACGCACGGCGCATTGCAGAGCAGGTTAGAAAACCGCGTCGGAGTTCTCATATAGTATCGGATGTGGGTTTTCGCTTGCGCAGACTACGAACGGTGCATTATAGAGCAGGATAGAAAGCCGCGTCGGAGTTCTCATAATGTATCGGATGTGGGTTTTCGCTTGCGCAGACTACGAACGGTGCATTGCAGAGCAGGATAGTAAACCGCGTCGGAGTTCTCATTTAGTATCGGATGTGGGTTTTCGCTTGCGCAGACTACTCACGGTGCATTGCAGAGCAGGATAGAAAACCGCGTCGGAGTTCTCATATAGTATCGGATGTGGATTTTCGTTTTCGCAGACTACGAACGGTGCATTGGAGAGCAGGATAGAAAACCGCGTCGGAGTTCTCATATAGTATCGGATGTGGGTTTTCACTTGCGCAGACTACGATCGGTGCATTGCAGAGCAGGATAGTAAACCGCGTCGGAGTTCTCACATAGTATCGGATGTGGGTTTTCGCTTGCGCAGACTACGAACGGTGCATTGCAGAGCAGGATAGAAAACCGCGTTGGAGTTCTCATATAGTATCGGATGTGGGTTTTCGCTTACGGCGCGGTTCAGGTGTCCAACGATATATGAGACAGATACTGCGCCATTTCCTTTCCCCAAAAACCAATTATTATTATTATTATTATTATTATTATTATTAATATTATTAAAATTATTATTATTATTATTATTATTATTATTATTATTATTATTATTATTATTATTATTATTATTATTATTATTATTATTATTATTATTATTATTATTATTATTATTATTATTTTCGTCCCGCACGATGTTCTCACGATGCGTAGAGCCTGCAAAGGGATGCATATTGTCATGATGAGCCTAAATATGTCCGCCACAGGACAAAAACATAAATGATTAAATCACTGAATTTTGTGAGGCACAGTCCGCGTGAAGACACTCGCAACACATAATACAGAATAATTTGTAACAACTAACGCCGCATTAATTTCACAAATTGAAATTTAATTTTCCTTGTACCAAATGGTTGATTTTTATTTTGGTGCGCCGTGTCGCACCTTTAGTAAAGATATTCAATGTGACAAAAACCACACAAAAACACCGGTATGACGGTCCGGAGTACTGCCTTTTTTTCATTGAGAGATAACTTGGGCAAGAGCTTTAACCGCTAATTGCAGATTTTCTTTGCACCTGCAAGTGTGGAAGCCAAAGAGAAACACTACGGAAGTAGTACACATATTCTTACAGACTGGTCTGCAGTGAAACACTATGCAGTTCTGATATCTGTCCTTCAAAAGCGGTAGACGCGAAACGCATTCCTGAATGCATCGGATGTCTGGTCACGTTATTCAAACCCGCTGTTCGACAGAGTAGTGAATGTTTGGCTCCGAAGTTCTTACCATTCGGGCAGATTCGCAAGGCGCACGACGTGGTGGTGGTGGTAGTGGTTTTTTATTAAAATATTAGTAAAAAGGAATGAAAAGATTTTTGCTAGGCCCGGCATCTGCCATCGATACTGAAGCACCTGAGCTGGGGCAGCGGAAATAAGGGATATCAGGCAGAATGGAGAAATTAAATAAAAGAGGTGAGGAGACGGGAAGAGAGGAATGGGTGGAATTAATATATACAAACTATTACGCAATAAAAAAATGTGTCCAGGTTGTGCGCGTGATTAGTTCATTTTAAAGGAATTAAAACACGCGCGCACAGCACTGTGTTGGCTACAACTGGAGTGGGGCGTCCAGTTATTAATTGTTCAAGGTAGAACCCGCGGAGCGTTCGGTCACTGCGTGTAACTACCTGACGGAGAACAGACGGGACGTCAAGCTCGTGTGTTCGAGGAATGCACAGAGGCTCAGCAAAGTTCGCTCACGTGTGCGCGCACTGCCCTGCGGCCAGAATAGCGTCTTGATGGAGTCTGATAGTATGCCCAGCGCCCTATAGGCCACAAGCATATTGCGAAGAGCATCGGCGAACGCGGCACAGTGAAGGAGCAGGTGTTCTAGTGTTTCCACTGCACCGAATCCGTCACGTAAATCACTCGTCACGATTCCGTGACGCTCCCGTCGTTGCCCGGGCCACACACAGCCAATGCGCGCGCGGAGGATCATTACACGTTGTGACAAGCCAGAGATTTCGCAATGAGAGTAGGTACATAGAACTTGTAGACGTGCATTGTCTCGTCTCCTTTCCTGCCGGAAAAATAAACCGCCATGTAGTCAAAGCAACACTTACTCCCAAATTCACATTCATTTCCCTACGTATCTGAAGATAAGAGAATTGCTGTACCTACAAATAAGGCATTGCAGAGCAGGATAGAAAACCGCGTCGGAGTTCTCATATAGTTTCGGATGTGGGTTTTCGCTTGCGCAGATTACGAACGGTGCATTGCAGAGCAGGATAGAAAACCGCGTCGGAGTTCTCATAAAGTATCGGATATTGGTTTTCGCTTGCGCAGAATACGAACGGTGCATTGCAGAGCAGGATAGAAAACCGCGTCGGAGTTCTCATAGAGTATCGGATGTGGGTTTTCGCTTCCGCACCCTACGATCGGTGCATTGCAGAGCAGGATAGAAAACCGCGTCGGAGTTCTCATATAGTATCGGATGTGGGTTTTCGCTTGCGCAGACTACGATCGGTGCATTGCAGAGCAGGATAGAAAACCGCGTCGGACTTCTCATAAAGTATCGGATATTGGTTTTCGCTTGCACTACGAACGGTGCATTGCAGAGCAGGATAGAAAACCTCATCGGAGTTCTCATATAGTATCCGATGTGGGTTTTCGCTTGCGCAGACTACGAACGGTGCATTGCAGAACAGGATAGGAAACCGCGTCGGAGTTCTCATATAGTATCGGATGTGGGTTTTCGCTTGCGCAGACTACGAACGGTGCATTGCAGAGCAGGATAGAAAATCGCGTCGGAGTTCTCATATAGTATTTGATGTGGGTTTTCGCTTGCGCAGACTACGAACGGTGCATTGCAGATCAGGATAGAAAAACGCGTCGGAGTTCTCATATAGTATCGGATGTGGGTTTTCGCTTGCGCAGACTACGAACGGTGCATTGCAGAGCAGGATAGAAAACCGCGTCGGAGTTCTCATATAGTATCGGATGTGGATTTTCGCTTGCGCAGACTACGCACGGTGCATTGCAGAGCAGGATAGAAAACCGCGTCGGAGTTCTCATATAGTATCAGATGTGGATTTTCGCTTGCGCAGACTACAAACGGTGCATTGCAGAGCAGGATACAAAACCGCGTCGGAGTTCTCATATAGTATCGGATGTGGGTTTTCGCTTGCGCAGACTACGAACGGTGCATTGCAGAGCAGGATAGGAAACCTCATCGGAGTTCTCATATAGTATCCGATGTGGGTTTTCGCTTGCGCAGACTACGAACGGTGCATTGCAGATCAGGATAGGAAACCGCGTCGGAGTTCACATATAGTATCGCATGTGGGTTTTCGCTTGCGCAGACTACGAACGGTGCATTGCAGAGCAGGATAGAAAATCTCGTCGGAGTTCTCATATAGTATCTGATGTGGGTTTTCGCTTGCGCAGACTACGAACGGTGCATTGCAGAGCAGGATAGAAAACCGCGTCGGAGTTCTCATATAGTATCGGATGTGGGTTTTCGCTTGCGCCGACTACGAAGGGTGCATTGCAAAGCAGGATAGAAAACCTCGTCGGAGTTCTCATATAGTATCGGATGTGGGTTTTCGCTTGCGCAGACTACGAACGGTGCATTGCAGAGCAGGATAGAAAACCGCGTCGGAGTTCTCATATAGTATCGGATGTGGGTTTTCGCTTGCGCAGGCTACGAACGGTGCATTGCAGAGCAGAATAGAAAACCGCGTTGGAGTTCTCATATAGTATCGGATGTGGGTTTTCGCTTGCGCTGACTACGAACGGTGCATTGCAGAGCAGGATAGAAAACCGCGTCGGAGTTCTCATATAGTATCGGATGTGGGTTTTCGCTTGCGCAGACTACGCACGGTGCATTGCAGAGCAGGATAGAAAACCGCGTTGGAGTTCTCATATAGTATCGGATGTGGGTTTTCGCTTGCGCAGACTACGAACGGTGCATTGCAGAGCAGGATAGAAAGCCGCGTCGGAGTTCTCATAATGTATCGGATGTGGGTTTTCGCTTGCGCAGACTACGAACGGTGCATTGCAGAGCAGGATAGTAAACCGCGTCGGAGTTCTCATTTAGTATCGGATGTGGGTTTTCGCTTGCGCAGACTACTCACGGTGCATTGCAGAGCAGGATAGAAAACCGCGTCGGAGTTCTCATATAGTATCGGATGTGGATTTTCGTTTTCGCAGACTACGAACGGTGCATTGGAGAGCAGGATAGAAAACCGCGTCGGAGTTCTCATATAGTATCGGATGTGGGTTTTCACTTGCGCAGACTACGATCGGTGCATTGCAGAGCAGGATAGTAAACCGCGTCGGAGTTCTCACATAGTATCGGATGTGGGTTTTCGCTTGCGCAGACTACGAACGGTGCATTGCAGAGCAGGATAGAAAACCGCGTTGGAGTTCTCATATAGTATCGGATGTGGGTTTTCGCTTACGGCGCGGTTCAGGTGTCCAACGATATATGAGACAGATACTGCGCCATTTCCTTTCCCCAAAAACCAATTATTATTATTATTATTATTATTATTATTAATATTATTAAAATTATTATTATTATTATTATTATTATTATTATTATTATTATTATTATTATTATTATTATTATTATTATTATTATTATTATTATTATTATTATTATTATTATTATTATTTTCGTCCCGCACGATGTTCTCACGATGCGTAGAGCCTGCAAAGGGATGCATATTGTCATGATGAGCCTAAATATGTCCGCCACAGGACAAAAACATAAATGATTAAATCACTGAATTTTGTGAGGCACAGTCCGCGTGAAGACACTCGCAACACATAATACAGAATAATTTGTAACAACTAACGCCGCATTAATTTCACAAATTGAAATTTAATTTTCCTTGTACCAAATGGTTGATTTTTATTTTGGTGCGCCGTGTCGCACCTTTAGTAAAGATATTCAATGTGACAAAAACCACACAAAAACACCGGTATGACGGTCCGGAGTACTGCCTTTTTTTCATTGAGAGATAACTTGGGCAAGAGCTTTAACCGCTAATTGCAGATTTTCTTTGCACCTGCAAGTGTGGAAGCCAAAGAGAAACACTACGGAAGTAGTACACATATTCTTACAGACTGGTCTGCAGTGAAACACTATGCAGTTCTGATATCTGTCCTTCAAAAGCGGTAGACGCGAAACGCATTCCTGAATGCATCGGATGTCTGGTCACGTTATTCAAACCCGCTGTTCGACAGAGTAGTGAATGTTTGGCTCCGAAGTTCTTACCATTCGGGCAGATTCGCAAGGCGCACGACGTGGTGGTGGTGGTAGTGGTTTTTTATTAAAATATTAGTAAAAAGGAATGAAAAGATTTTTGCTAGGCCCGGCATCTGCCATCGATACTGAAGCACCTGAGCTGGGGCAGCGGAAATAAGGGATATCAGGCAGAATGGAGAAATTAAATAAAAGAGGTGAGGAGACGGGAAGAGAGGAATGGGTGGAATTAATATATACAAACTATTACGCAATAAAAAAATGTGTCCAGGTTGTGCGCGTGATTAGTTCATTTTAAAGGAATTAAAACACGCGCGCACAGCACTGTGTTGGCTACAACTGGAGTGGGGCGTCCAGTTATTAATTGTTCAAGGTAGAACCCGCGGAGCGTTCGGTCACTGCGTGTAACTACCTGACGGAGAACAGACGGGACGTCAAGCTCGTGTGTTCGAGGAATGCACAGAGGCTCAGCAAAGTTCGCTCACGTGTGCGCGCACTGCCCTGCGGCCAGAATAGCGTCTTGATGGAGTCTGATAGTATGCCCAGCGCCCTATAGGCCACAAGCATATTGCGAAGAGCATCGGCGAACGCGGCACAGTGAAGGAGCAGGTGTTCTAGTGTTTCCACTGCACCGAATCCGTCACGTAAATCACTCGTCACGATTCCGTGACGCTCCCGTCGTTGCCCGGGCCACACACAGCCAATGCGCGCGCGGAGGATCATTACACGTTGTGACAAGCCAGAGATTTCGCAATGAGAGTAGGTACATAGAACTTGTAGACGTGCATTGTCTCGTCTCCTTTCCTGCCGGAAAAATAAACCGCCATGTAGTCAAAGCAACACTTACTCCCAAATTCACATTCATTTCCCTACGTATCTGAAGATAAGAGAATTGCTGTACCTACAAATAAGGCATTGCAGAGCAGGATAGAAAACCGCGTCGGAGTTCTCATATAGTTTCGGATGTGGGTTTTCGCTTGCGCAGATTACGAACGGTGCATTGCAGAGCAGGATAGAAAACCGCGTCGGAGTTCTCATAAAGTATCGGATATTGGTTTTCGCTTGCGCAGAATACGAACGGTGCATTGCAGAGCAGGATAGAAAACCGCGTCGGAGTTCTCATAGAGTATCGGATGTGGGTTTTCGCTTCCGCACCCTACGATCGGTGCATTGCAGAGCAGGATAGAAAACCGCGTCGGAGTTCTCATATAGTATCGGATGTGGGTTTTCGCTTGCGCAGACTACGATCGGTGCATTGCAGAGCAGGATAGAAAACCGCGTCGGACTTCTCATAAAGTATCGGATATTGGTTTTCGCTTGCACTACGAACGGTGCATTGCAGAGCAGGATAGAAAACCTCATCGGAGTTCTCATATAGTATCCGATGTGGGTTTTCGCTTGCGCAGACTACGAACGGTGCATTGCAGAACAGGATAGGAAACCGCGTCGGAGTTCTCATATAGTATCGGATGTGGGTTTTCGCTTGCGCAGACTACGAACGGTGCATTGCAGAGCAGGATAGAAAATCGCGTCGGAGTTCTCATATAGTATTTGATGTGGGTTTTCGCTTGCGCAGACTACGAACGGTGCATTGCAGATCAGGATAGAAAAACGCGTCGGAGTTCTCATATAGTATCGGATGTGGGTTTTCGCTTGCGCAGACTACGAACGGTGCATTGCAGAGCAGGATAGAAAACCGCGTCGGAGTTCTCATATAGTATCGGATGTGGATTTTCGCTTGCGCAGACTACGCACGGTGCATTGCAGAGCAGGATAGAAAACCGCGTCGGAGTTCTCATATAGTATCAGATGTGGATTTTCGCTTGCGCAGACTACAAACGGTGCATTGCAGAGCAGGATACAAAACCGCGTCGGAGTTCTCATATAGTATCGGATGTGGGTTTTCGCTTGCGCAGACTACGAACGGTGCATTGCAGAGCAGGATAGGAAACCTCATCGGAGTTCTCATATAGTATCCGATGTGGGTTTTCGCTTGCGCAGACTACGAACGGTGCATTGCAGATCAGGATAGGAAACCGCGTCGGAGTTCACATATAGTATCGCATGTGGGTTTTCGCTTGCGCAGACTACGAACGGTGCATTGCAGAGCAGGATAGAAAATCTCGTCGGAGTTCTCATATAGTATCTGATGTGGGTTTTCGCTTGCGCAGACTACGAACGGTGCATTGCAGAGCAGGATAGAAAACCGCGTCGGAGTTCTCATATAGTATCGGATGTGGGTTTTCGCTTGCGCCGACTACGAAGGGTGCATTGCAAAGCAGGATAGAAAACCTCGTCGGAGTTCTCATATAGTATCGGATGTGGGTTTTCGCTTGCGCAGACTACGAACGGTGCATTGCAGAGCAGGATAGAAAACCGCGTCGGAGTTCTCATATAGTATCGGATGTGGGTTTTCGCTTGCGCAGACTACGAACGGTGCATTGCAGAGCAGAATAGAAAACCGCGTTGGAGTTCTCATATAGTATCGGATGTGGGTTTTCGCTTGCGCTGACTACGAACGGTGCATTGCAGAGCAGGATAGAAAACCGCGTCGGAGTTCTCATATAGTATCGGATGTGGGTTTTCGCTTGCGCAGACTACGCACGGTGCATTGCAGAGCAGGATAGAAAACCGCGTTGGAGTTCTCATATAGTATCGGATGTGGGTTTTCGCTTGCGCAGACTACGAACGGTGCATTGCAGAGCAGGATAGAAAACCGCGTTGGAGTTCTCATATAGTATCGGATGTGGGTTTTCGCTTGCGCAGACTACGATCGGTGCGTTGCAGAGCAGGATAGAAAACCGCGTCGGAGTTCTCATATAGTATCGGATGTGGGTTTTCGCTTGCGCAGACTACGCACGGTGCATTGCAGAGCAGGATAGAAAACCGCGTCGGAGTTCTCATATAGTATCGGATGTGGGTTTTCGCTTGCGCAGACTACGATCGGTGCATTGCAGAGCAGCATAGAAAACCGCGTTGGAGTTCTCTTATAGTATCGGATGTGGGTTTTCGCTTGCACAGACTACGATCGGTGCATTGCAGAGCAGGGTAGAAAACCGCGTCGGAGTTCTCATATAGTATCGGATGTGGGTTTTCGCTTGCGCAGACTACGAACGGTGCATTGGAGAGTAGGATAGAAAACCGCGTCGGAGTTCTCATATAGTATCGGATGTGGGTTTTCGCTTGCGCAGACTACGCACGGTGCATTGCAGAGCAGGATAGAAAACCGCGTCGGAGTTCTCATATAGTATCGGATGTGGGTTTTCGCTTGCGCAGACTACGATCGGTGCATTGCAGAGCAGCATAGAAAACCGCGTTGGAGTTCTCTTATAGTATCGGATGTGGGTTTTCGCTTGCACAGACTACGATCGGTGCATTGCAGAGCAGGGTAGAAAACCGCGTCGGAGTTCTCATATAGTATCGGATGTGGGTTTTCGCTTGCGCAGACTACGAACGGTGCATTGGAGAGTAGGATAGAAAACCGCGTCGGAGTTCTCATATAGTATCGGATGTGGGTTTTCGCTTGCGCAGACTACGCACGGCGCATTGCAGAGCAGGATAGAAAACCGCGTCGGAGTTTTCATATAGTATCCGATGTGGGATTTCGCTTGCGCAGACTACGAACGGTGCATTGCAGAGCAGGATAGAAGACCGCGTCGGAGTTCTCATAAAGTATCGGATATTGGTTTTCGCTTGCGCAGACTACGAACGGTGCATTGCAGAGCAGGATAGAAAACCGCGTCGGAGTTCCCATATAGTATCGGATGTGGGTTTTCGCTTGCGCAGACTACGAACGGTGCATTGCAGAGCAGGATAGAAAACCGCGTTGGAGTTCTCTTATAGTATCGGATGTGGGTTTTCGCTTGCGCAGACTATGATCGGTGCATTGCAGAGCAGGGTAGAAAACCGCGTCGGAGTTCTCATATAGTATCGGATGTGGGTTTTCGCTTGCGCAGACTACGAACGGTGCATTGGAGATCAGGATAGAAAACCGCGTCGGAGTTCTCATATAGTATCGGATGTGGGTTTTCGCTTGCGCAGACTACGCACTGCGCATTGCAGAGCAGGATAGAAAACCGCGTCGGAGTTTTCATATAGTATCGGATGTGGGTTTTCGCTTGCGCAGACTACGAACGGTGCATTGCAGAGCAGGATAGAAAACCGCGTCGGAGTTCTCATAAAGTATCGGATGTTGGTTTTCGCTTGCGCAGACTACGAACGGTGCATTGCAGAGCAGGATAGACAACCGCGTCGGAGTTCTCATATAGTATCGGATGTGGGTTTTCGCTTGCGCAGACTACGAACGGTGCATTGCAGAGCAGGATAGAAAACCGCGTCGGAGTTCTCATATAGTATCGGATGTGGGTTTTCGCTTGAGCAGACTACGATCGGTGCATTGCAGAGCAGGATAGAAAGCCGCGTCGGAGTTCTCATATAGTATCGGATGTGGGTTTTCGCTTGCGCAGACTACGCACGGTGCATTGCAGAGCAGGATAGAAAACCGCGTCAGTGTTCTCATATAGTATCGGATGTGGGTGTTTGCTTGCGCAGTATACGAACGGTGCATTGCAGAGCAGGATATAAAACCGCGTCGGACTTCTCATATAGTATCGGATGTGGGTTTTCGCTTGCGCAGACGACGAACGGTGCATTGCAGAGCAGGATAGAAAACCGCGTCGGAGTTCTCATATAGTATCGGATGTAGGTTTTCGCTTGCGCAGACTACGAACGGTGGATTGCAGAGCAGGATAGAAAACCGCGTCGGAGTTCTCATGTAGTATCGGATGTGGGTTTTCGCTTGCGCAGACTACGAACGGTGCATTGCAGAGCAGGATAGAAAACCGCGTCGGAGTTCTCATATAGTATCGGATGTAGGTTTTCGCTTGCGCAGACTACGAACGGTGGATTGCAGAGCAGGATAGAAAACCGCGTCGGAGTTCTCATGTAGTATCGGATGTGGGTTTTCGTTTGCGCAGACTACGAACGGTGGATTGCAGAGCAGGATAGAAAACCGCGTCGGAGTTCTCATATAGTATCGGATGTGGGTTTTCGCTTGCGCAGACTACGCACGGTGCATTGCAGAGCAGGATAGAAAACCGCGTCGGAGTTCTCATATAATATCGGATGTGGGTTTTCGCTTGCGCAGACTACGATCGGTGCATTGCAGAGCAGGATAGAAAACCGCGTTGGAGTTCTCATAAAGTATCGGATATTGGTTTTCGCTTGCGCAGACTACGAACGGTGCATTGCAGAGCAGGATAGAAAACCGCGTCGGAGTTCCCATATAGTATCGGATGTGGGTTTTCGCTTGCGCAGACTACGAACGGTGCATTGCAGAGCAGGATAGAAAACCGCGTTGGAGTTCTCTTATAGTATCGGATGTGGGTTTTCGCTTGCGCAGACTATGATCGGTGCATTGCAGAGCAGGGTAGAAAACCGCGTCGGAGTTCTCATATAGTATCGGATGTGGGTTTTCGCTTGCGCAGACTACGAACGGTGCATTGGAGATCAGGATAGAAAACCGCGTCGGAGTTCTTATATAGTATCGGATGTGGGTTTTCGCTTGCGCAGACTACGCACTGCGCATTGCAGAGCAGGATAGAAAACCGCGTCGGAGTTTTCATATAGTATCGGATGTGGGTTTTCGCTTGCGCAGACTACGAACGGTGCATTGCAGAGCAGGATAGAAAACCGCGTCGGAGTTCTCATAAAGTATCGGATGTTGGTTTTCGCTTGCGCAGACTACGAACGGTGCATTGCAGAGCAGGATAGACAACCGCGTCGGAGTTCTCATATAGTATCGGATGTGGGTTTTCGCTTGCGCAGACTACGAACGGTGCATTGCAGAGCAGGATAGAAAACCGCGTCGGAGTTCTCATATAGTATCGGATGTGGGTTTTCGCTTGAGCAGACTACGATCGGTGCATTGCAGAGCAGGATAGAAAGCCGCGTCGGAGTTCTCATATAGTATCGGATGTGGGTTTTCGCTTGCGCAGACTACGCACGGTGCATTGCAGAGCAGGATAGAAAACCGCGTCAGAGTTCTCATATAGTATCGGATGTGGGTGTTTGCTTGCGCAGTATACGAACGGTGCATTGCAGAGCAGGATATAAAACCGCGTCGGACTTCTCATATAGTATCGGATGTGGGTTTTCGCTTGCGCAGACGACGAACGGTGCATTGCAGAGCAGGATAGAAAACCGCGTCGGAGTTCTCATATAGTATCGGATGTAGGTTTTCGCTTGCGCAGACTACGAACGGTGGATTGCAGAGCAGGATAGAAAACCGCGTCGGAGTTCTCATGTAGTATCGGATGTGGGTTTTCGCTTGCGCAGACTACGAACGGTGCATTGCAGAGCAGGATAGAAAACCGCGTCGGAGTTCTCATATAGTATCGGATGTAGGTTTTCGCTTGCGCAGACTACGAACGGTGGATTGCAGAGCAGGATAGAAAACCGCGTCGGAGTTCTCATGTAGTATCGGATGTGGGTTTTCGTTTGCGCAGACTACGAACGGTGGATTGCAGAGCAGGATAGAAAACCGCGTCGGAGTTCTCATATAGTATCGGATGTGGGTTTTCGCTTGCGCAGACTACGCACGGTGCATTGCAGAGCAGGATAGAAAACCGCGTCGGAGTTCTCATATAATATCGGATGGTGGGTTTTCGCTTGCGCAGACTACGATCGGTGCATTGCAGAGCAGGATAGAAAACCGCGTTGGAGTTCTCATAAAGTATCGGATATTGGTTTTCGCTTGCGCAGACTACGAACGGTGCATTGCAGAGCAGGATAGAAAACCGCGTCGGAGTTCTCATATAGTATCGGATGTGGGGTTTTCGCTTGCGCAGACTACGAACGGTGCATTGCAGAGCAGAATAGAAAACCGCGTTGGAGTTCTCATATAGTATCGGATGTGGGTTTTCGCTTGCGCAGACTACGAACGGTGCATTGCAGAGCAGGATAGAAAACCGCGTCGGAGTTCTCATATAGTATCGGATGTGGGTTTTCGCTTGCGCAGACTACGATCGGTGCATTGCAGAGCAGGATAGAAAACCGCGTCGGAGTTCTCATATAGTATCGGATGTGGGTTTTCGCTTGCGCAGACTACGATCGGTGCATTGCAGAGTAGCATAGAAAACCGCGTTGGAGTTCTCTTATAGTATCGGATGTGGATTTTCGCTTGCACACACTACGCTCGGTGCATTGCAGAGCAGGGTAGAAAACCGCGTCGGAGTTCTCATATAGTATCGGATGTGGGTTTTCGCTTGCGCAGACTACGAACAGTGCATTGGAGAGCAGGATAGAAAACCGCGTCGGAGTTCTCATATAGTATCGGATGTGGGTTTTCGCTTGCGCAGACTACGCACGGCGCATTGCAGAGCAGGATAGAAAACCGCGTCGGAGTTTTCATATAGTATCCGAAGTGGGATTTCGCTTGCGCAGACTACGAACGGTGCATTGCAGAGCAGGATAGAAGACCGCGTCGGAGTTCTCATAAAGTATCGGATATTGGTTTTCGCTTGCGCAGACTACGAACGGTGCATTGCAGAGCAGGATAGAAAACCGCGTCGGAGTTCTCATATAGTATCGGATGTGGGTTTTCGCTTGCGCAGACTACGAACGGTGCATTGCAGAGCAGGATAGAAAACCGCGTTGGAGTTCTCATATAGTATCGGATGTGGGTTTTCGCTTGCGCAGACTACGAACGGTGCATTGCAGAGCAGGATATAAAACCGCGTCGGCCTTCTCATTTAGTATCGAATGTGGGTTTTCGCTTGTGCAGACGACGAACGGTGCATTGCAGAGCAGGATAGAAAACCGCGTCGGAGTTCTCATATAGTATCGGATGTGGGTTTTCGCTTGCGCAGACTATGATCGGTGCATTGCAGAGCAGGGTAGAAAACCGCGTCGGAGTTCTCATATAGTATCGGATGTGGGTTTTCGCTTGCGCAGACTACGAACGGTGCATTGCAGAGCAGGATATAAAACCGCGTCGGCCTTCTCATTTAGTATCGAATGTGGGTTTTCGCTTGTGCAGACGACGAACGGTGCATTGCAGAGCAGGATAGAAAACCGCGTCGGAGTTCTCATATAGTATCGGATGTGGGTTTTCGCTTGCGCAGACTACGAACGGTGCATTGCAGAGCAGGATAGAAAACCGCGTCGGAGTTCTCATATAGTATCGGATGTGCATTTTCGCTTGCGTAGACTACTCACGGTGCATTGCAGAGCAGGATAGAAAACAGCGTCGGAGTTCTCATGTAGTATCAGATGTGGGTTTTCGCTTGCGCAGACTACGAACGGTTCATTGCAGAGCAGGATAGAAAACCGCGTCGGAGTTCTCATATAGTATCGGATGTGGGTTTTCGCTTGTGCAGACTACGAACGGTGCATTGCAGAGCAGGATAGAAAACCGCGTCGGAGTTTTCATATAGTATCGGATGTAGGTTTTCGCTTGCGCAGACTACGAACGGTGGATTGCAGAGCAGGATAGAAAACCGCGTCGGAGTTCTCATGTAGTATCGGATGTGGGTTTTTGCTTGCGCAGACTACGAACGGTGGATTGCAGAGCAGGATAGAAAACCGAGTCGGAGTTCTCATAGAGTATCGGATGTGGGTTTTCGCTTACGCAGACTACGCACGGTGCATTGCAGAGCAGGATAGAAAACCGCTCGGAGTTCTCATATAGTATCGGATGTGGGTTTTCGCTTGCGCAGACTACGATCGGTGCATTGCAGAGCAGGATAGAAACCCGCGTCGGAGTTCTCATATAGTATCGGATGAGGGTTTTCGCTTGCGCAGACTACGAACGGTGCATTGCAGAGCAGGATAGAAAACCGCGTCGGAGTTCTCATATAGTATCGGATGTGGATTTTCGCTTGCGTAGACTACTCACGGTGCATTGCAGAGCTGGATAGAAAACCGCGTCGGAGTTCTCAAATAGTATCAGATGTGGGTTTTCGCTTGCGCAGACTACGAACGGTTCATTGCAGAGCAGGATAGAAAACCGCGTCGGAGTTCTCATATAGTATCGGATGTGGGTTTTCGCTTGTGCAGACTACGAACGGTGCATTGCAGAGCAGGATAGAAAACCGCGTCGGAGTTCTCATATAGTAACGGATGTAGGTTTTCGCTTGCGCAGACTACGAACGGTGGATTGCAGAGCAGGATAGAAAACCGCGTCGGAGTTCTCATATAGTATCGGATGTGGGTTTTCGATTGCGCAGACTACGAACGGTGGATTGCAGAGCAGGATAGAAAACCGCGTCGGAGTTCTCATATAGTATCGGATGTGGGTTGTCGCTTGCGCAGACTAGACTACGCATGGTGCATTGCAGAGCAGGATAGAAAACCGCGTCGGAGTTCTCATATAGTATCGAATGTGGGTTTTCGCTTGCGCAGACTACGAACGGTGGATTGCAGAGCAGGATAGAAAACCGCGTCGGAGTTCTCATAGTGTCGGATGTGGGTTTTCGCTTGCGCAGAATACGCACGGCGCATTTCAGAGCAGGATAGAAAACTGCGTCGGAGTTCTCATATAGTATCGGATGTGGGTTTTCGCTTGCGCAGACTACGAACGGTGGATTGCAGAGCAGGATAGAAAACCGAGTCGGAGTTCTCATAGAGTATCGGATGTGGGTTTTCGCTTACGCAGACTACGCACGGTGCATTGCAGAGCAGGATAGAAAACCGCTCGGAGTTCTCATATAGTATCGGATGTGGGTTTTCGCTTGCGCAGACTACGATCGGTGCATTGCAGAGCAGGATAGAAACCCGCGTCGGAGTTCTCATATAGTATCGGATGTGGGTTTTCGCTTGCGCAGACTACGAACGGTGCATTGCAGAGCAGGATAGAAAACCGCGTCGGAGTTCTCATATAGTATCGGATGTGGATTTTCGCTTGCGTAGACTACTCACGGTGCATTGCAGAGCTGGATAGAAAACCGCGTCGGAGTTCTCAAATAGTATCAGATGTGGGTTTTCGCTTGCGCAGACTACGAACGGTTCATTGCAGAGCAGGATAGAAAACCGCGTCGGAGTTCTCATATAGTATCGGATGTGGGTTTTCGCTTGTGCAGACTACGAACGGTGCATTGCAGAGCAGGATAGAAAACCGCGTCGGAGTTCTCATATAGTATCGGATGTAGGTTTTCGCTTGCGCAGACTACGAACGGTGGATTGCAGAGCAGGATAGAAAACCGCGTCGGAGTTCTCATATAGTATCGGATGTGGGTTTTCGATTGCGCAGACTACGAACGGTGGATTGCAGAGCAGGATAGAAAACCGCGTCGGAGTTCTCATATAGTATCGGATGTGGGTTGTCGCTTGCGCAGACTAGACTACGCATGGTGCATTGCAGAGCAGGATAGAAAACCGCGTCGGAGTTCTCATATAGTATCGAATGTGGGTTTTCGCTTGCGCAGACTACGAACGGTGGATTGCAGAGCAGGATAGAAAACCGCGTCGGAGTTCTCATAGTGTCGGATGTGGGTTTTCGCTTGCGCAGAATACGCACGGCGCATTTCAGAGCAGGATAGAAAACCGCGTCGGAGTTCTCATATAGTATCGGATGTGGGTTTTCGCTTGCGCAGACTACGAACGGTGCATTGCAGAGCAGGATAGAAAACCGCGTTGGAGTTCTCATAAAGTATCGGATATTGGTTTTCGCTTGCGCAGACTACAAACGGTGCATTGCAGAGCAGGATAGAAAACCGCGTCAGAGTTCTCATATAGTATCGGATGTGGGTTTTCGCTTGCGCCGACTACGAAGGGTGCATTGCAGAGCAGGATAGAAAACCTCGTCGGAGTTCTCATATAGTATCGGATGTGGGTTTTCGCTTGCGCAGACTACGAACGGTGCATTGCAGAGCAGGATAGAAAACCGCGTCGGAGTTCTCATATAGTATCGGATGTGGGTTTTCGCTTGCGCTGACTACGAACGGTGCATTGCAGAGCAGGATAGAAAACCGCGTTGGAGTTCTCATATAGTATCGGATGTGGGTTTTCGCTTGCGCAGACTACGAACGGTGCATTGCAGAGCAGGATAGAAAACCGCGTCGGAGTTCTCATATAGTATCGGATGTGGGTTTTCGCTTGCGCAGACTACAATCGGTGCATTGCAGAGCAGGGTAGAAAACCGCGTCGGAGTTCTCATATAGTATCGGATGTGGGTTTTCGCTTGCGCAGACTACGAACGGTGCATTGCAGAGCAGGATAGAAAACCGCGTCGGAGTTCTCATATAGTATCGGATGTGTGTTTTCGCTTGCGCAGACTACGAACGGTGCATTGCAAAGCAGGATAGAAAACCGCGTCGGAGTTCTCATATAGTATCGGATGTGGGTCTTCGCTTGCGCAGACTACGATCGGTGCATTGCAGAGCAGGATAGAAAACCGCGTCGGAGTTCTCATATAGTATCGGATGTGGGTTTTCGCTTGCGCAGACTACGATAGGTGCATTGCAGAACAGGATAGAAAACCGCGTCGGAGTTCTCATATAGTATCGGATGTGGGTTTTCGCTTGCGCAGACTACGCACGGTGCATTGCCGAGCAGGATAGAAAACCGCGTCGGAGTACTTATATAGTATCGGATGTGGGTTTTCGCTTGCGCAGACTACAATCGGTGCATTGCAGAAGAGGGTAGAAAACCGCGTCGGAGTTCTCATATAGTATCGGATGTGGGTTTTTGCTTGCGCAGACTACGATCGGTGCATTGCAGAGCAGGGTAGAAAACCGGGTCGGAGTTCTCATATAGTATCGGATGTGGGTTTTCGCTTGCGCAGACTACAAACGGCGCATTGGAGAGCAGGATAGAAAACCGCGTCGGAGTTCTGATATTAGTATCGGATGTGGGTTTTCGCTTGCGCAGACTACGCACGGTGCATTGCAGAGCAGGATAAAAAACCGCGTCGGAGTTCTCATATAGTATCGGATGTGGGTTTTCGCTTGCGCAGACTACGCACGGTGCATTGCCGAGCAGGATAGAAAACCGCGTCGGAGTACTTATATAGTATCGGATGTGGGTTTTCGCTTGCGCAGACTACAATCGGTGCATTGCAGAAGAGGGTAGAAAACCGCGTCGGAGTTCTCATATAGTATCGGATGTGGGTTTTTGCTTGCGCAGACTACGATCGGTGCATTGCAGAGCAGGGTAGAAAACCGGGTCGGAGTTCTCATATAGTATCGGATGTGGGTTTTCGCTTGCGCAGACTACAAACGGCGCATTGGAGAGCAGGATAGAAAACCGCGTCGGAGTTCTGATATTAGTATCGGATGTGGGTTTTCGCTTGCGCAGACTACGCACGGTGCATTGCAGAGCAGGATAAAAAACCGCGTCGGAGTTCTCATATAGTATCGAATGTGGGTTTTCGCTTGCGCAGACTACGCACGGTGCATTGCAGAGCAGGTTAGAAAACCGCGTCGGAGTTCTCTTATAGTATCAGATGTGGGTTTTCGCTTGCGCAGACTACGAACGGTGCATTGCAGAGCAGGATAGAAAACCGCGTCGGAGTTCTCATATAGTATCGGATGTGGGTTTTCGCTTGGGCAGACTACGATCGATGCATTGCAGAGCATGATAGAAAACCGCGTCGGAGTTCTCATATAGTATCGGATGTGGGTTTTTGCTTGCGCAGACTACGATCGGTGCATTGCAGAGCAGGGTAGAAAACCGGGTCGGAGTTCTCATATAGTATCGGATGTGGGTTTTCGCTTGCGCAGACTACAAACGGCGCATTGGAGAGCAGGATAGAAAACCGCGTCGGAGTTCTGATATTAGTATCGGATGTGGGTTTTCGCTTGCGCAGACTACGCACGGTGCATTGCAGAGCAGGATAGAAAACCGCGTCGGAGTTCTCATATAGTATCGGATGTGGGTTTTCGCTTGCGCAGACTACGCACGGTGCATTGCAGAGCAGGTTAGAAAACCGCGTCGGAGTTCTCTTATAGTATCAGATGTGGGTTTTCGCTTGCGCAGACTACGAACGGTGCATTGCAGAGCAGGATAGAAAACCGCGTCGGAGTTCTCATATAGTATCGGATGTGGGTTTTCGCTTGCGCAGACTACGATCGGTGCATTGCAGAGCATGATAGAAAACCGCGTCGGAGTTCTCATATAGTATCGGATGTGGGTTTTCGCTTGCGCAGACTACGCACGGTGCATTGCAGAGCAGGATAGGAAACCGCGTCGGAGTTCTCATATAGTATCGGATGTGGGTTTTCGCTTGCGCAGACTACGAACGGTGCATTGCAGAGCAGGATAGAAAACCGCTTCGGAGTTCTCATATAGTATCGGATGTGGATTTTCGCTTTCGCAGACTACGAACGGTGCATTGGAGAGCAGGATAGAAAACCGCGTCGGAGTTCTCATATAGTATCGGATGTGGGTTTTCACTTGCGCAGACTACGATCGGTGCATTGCAGAGCAGGATAGAAAACCGCGTCGGAGTTCTCATATAGTATCGGATGTGGGTTTTCGCTTGCGCAGACTACGAACGGTGCATTGCAGAGCAGGATAGAAAACCGCGTCGGAGTTCTCATTTAGTATCGGATGTGGGTTTTCGCTTGCGCAGACTACGCACGGCGCATTGCAGAGCAGGTTAGAAAACCGCGTCGGAGTTCTCATATAGTATCGGATGTGGGTTTTCGCTTGCGCAGACTACGAACGGTGCATTATAGAGCGGGATAGAAAGCCGCGTCGGAGTTCTCATAAAGTATCGGATGTGGGTTTTCGCTTGCGCAGACTACGAACGGTGCATTGCAGAGCAGGATAGTAAACCGCGTCGGAGTTCTCATTTAGTATCGGATGTGGGTTTTCGCTTGCGCAGACTACTCACGGTGCATTGCAGAGCAGGATAGAAAACCGCGTCGGAGTTCTCATATAGTATCGGATGTGGATTTTCGTTTTCGCAGACTACGAACGGTGCATTGGAGAGCAGGATAGAAAACCGCGTCGGAGTTCTCATATAGTATCGGATGTGGGTTTTCACTTGCGCAGACTACGATCGGTGCATTGCAGAGCAGGATAGTAAACCGCGTCGGAGTTCTCATATAGTATCGGATGTGGGTTTTCGCTTGCGCAGACTACGAACGGTGCATTGCAGAGCAGGATAGAAAACCGCGTTGGAGTTCTCATATAGTATCGGATGTGGGTTTTCGCTTACGGCGCGGTTCAGGTGTCCAACGATATATGAGACAGATACTGCGCCATTTCCTTTCCCCAAAAACCAATTATTATTATTATTATTATTATTATTATTATTATTATTATTATTATTATTATTATTATCGTCCCGCACGATGTTCTCACGATGCGTAGAGCCTGCAAAGGGATGCATATTGTCATGATGAGCCTAAATATGTCCGCCACAGGACAAAAACATAAATGATTAAATCACTGAATTTTGTGAGGCACAGTCCGCGTGAAGACACTCGCAACACATAATACAGAATAATTTGTAACAACTAACGCCGCATTAATTTCACAAATTGAAATTTAATTTTCCTTGTACCAAATGGTTGATTTTTATTTTGGTGCAACGTGTCGCACCTTTAGTAAAGATATTCAATGTGACAAAAACCACACAAAAACACCGGTATGACGGTCCGGAGTACTGCCTTTTTTTCATTGAGAGATAACTTGGGCAAGAGCTTTAACCGCTAATTGCAGATTTTCTTTGCACCTGCAAGTGTGGAAGCCAAAGAGAAACACTACGGAAGTAGTACACATATTCTTACAGACTGGTCTGCAGTGAAACACTATGCAGTTCTGATATCTGTCCTTCAAAAGCGGTAGACGCGAAACGCATTCCTGAATGCATCGGATGTCTGGTCACATTATTCAAACCCGCTGTTCGACAGAGTAGTGAATGTTTGGCTCCGAAGTTCTTACCATTCGGGCAGATTCGCAAGGCGCACGACGTGGTGGTGGTGGTAGTGGTTTTTTATTAAAATATTAGTAAAAAGGAATGAAAAGATTTTTGCTAGGCCCGGCATCTGCCATCGATACTGAAGCACCTGAGCTGGGGCAGCGGAAATAAGGGATATCAGGCAGAATGGAGAAATTAAATAAAAGAGGTAAGGGGACGGGAAGAGAGGAATGGGTGGAATTAATATATACAAACTATTACGCAATAAAAAAAATGTGTCCAGGTTGTGCGCGTGATTAGTTCATTTTAAAGGAATTAAAACACGCGCGCACAGCACTGTGTTGGCTACAACTGGAGTGGGGCGTCCAGTTATTAATTGTTCAAGGTAGAACCCGCGGAGCGTTCGGTCACTGCGTGTAACTACCTGACGGAGAACAGACGGGACGTCAAGCTCGTGTGTTCGAGGAATGCACAGAGGCTCAGCAAAGTTCGCTCACGTGTGCGCGCACTGCCCTGCGGCCAGAATAGCGTCTTGATGGAGTCTGATAGTATGCCCAGCGCCCTATAGGCCACAAGCATATTGCGAAGAGCATCGGCGAACGCGGCACAGTGAAGGAGCAGGTGTTCTAGTGTTTCCACTGCACCGAATCCGTCACGTAAATCACTCGTCACGATTCCGTGACGCTCCCGTCGTTGCCCGGGCCACACACAGCCAATGCGCGCGCGGAGGATCATTACACGTTGTGACAAGCCAGAGATTTCGCAATGAGAGTAGGTACATAGAACTTGTAGACGTGCATTGTCTCGTCTCCTTTCCTGCCGGAAAAATAAACCGCCATGTAGTCAAAGCAACACTTACTCCCAAATTCACATTCATTTCCCTACGTATCTGAAGATAAGAGAATTGCTGTACCTACAAATAAGGCATTGCAGAGCAGGATAGAAAACCGCGTCGGAGTTCTCATATAGTTTCGGATGTGGGTTTTCGCTTGCGCAGATTACGAACGGTGCATTGCAGAGCAGGATAGAAAACCGCGTCGGAGTTCTCATAAAGTATCGGATATTGGTTTTCGCTTGCGCAGAATACGAACGGTGCATTGCAGAGCAGGATAGAAAACCGCGTCGGAGTTCTCATAGAGTATCGGATGTGGGTTTTCGCTTCCGCACCCTACGATCGGTGCATTGCAGAGCAGGATAGAAAACCGCGTCGGAGTTCTCATATAGTATCGGATGTGGGTTTTCACTTGCGCAGACTACGATCGGTGCATTGCAGAGCAGGATAGAAAACCGCGTCGGAGTTCTCATATAGTATCGGATGTGGGTTTTCGCTTGCGCAGACTACGAACGGTGCATTGCAGAGCAGGATAGAAAACCGCGTCGGAGTTCTCATTTAGTATCGGATGTGGGTTTTCGCTTGCGCAGACTACGCACGGCGCATTGCAGAGCAGGTTAGAAAACCGCGTCGGAGTTCTCATATAGTATCGGATGTGGGTTTTCGCTTGCGCAGACTACGAACGGTGCATTATAGAGCGGGATAGAAAGCCGCGTCGGAGTTCTCATAAAGTATCGGATGTGGGTTTTCGCTTGCGCAGACTACGAACGGTGCATTGCAGAGCAGGATAGTAAACCGCGTCGGAGTTCTCATTTAGTATCGGATGTGGGTTTTCGCTTGCGCAGACTACTCACGGTGCATTGCAGAGCAGGATAGAAAACCGCGTCGGAGTTCTCATATAGTATCGGATGTGGATTTTCGTTTTCGCAGACTACGAACGGTGCATTGGAGAGCAGGATAGAAAACCGCGTCGGAGTTCTCATATAGTATCGGATGTGGGTTTTCACTTGCGCAGACTACGATCGGTGCATTGCAGAGCAGGATAGTAAACCGCGTCGAGTTCTCATATAGTATCGGATGTGGGTTTTCGCTTGCGCAGACTACGAACGGTGCATTGCAGAGCAGGATAGAAAACCGCGTTTGGAGTTCTCATATAGTATCGGATGTGGGTTTTCGCTTACGGCGCGGTTCAGGTGTCCAACGATATATGAGACAGATACTGCGCCATTTCCTTTCCCCAAAAACCAATTATTATTATTATTATTATTATTATTATTATTATTATTATTATTATTATTATCGTCCCGCACGATGTTCTCACGATGCGTAGAGCCTGCAAAGGGATGCATATTGTCATGATGAGCCTAAATATGTCCGCCACAGGACAAAAACATAAATGATTAAATCACTGAATTTTGTGAGGCACAGTCCGCGTGAAGACACTCGCAACACATAATACAGAATAATTTGTAACAACTAACGCCGCATTAATTTCACAAATTGAAATTTAATTTTCCTTGTACCAAATGGTTGATTTTTATTTTGGTGCAACGTGTCGCACCTTTAGTAAAGATATTCAATGTGACAAAAACCACACAAAAAACACCGGTATGACGGTCCGGAGTACTGCCTTTTTTTCATTGAGAGATAACTTGGGCAAGAGCTTTAACCGCTAATTGCAGATTTTCTTTGCACCTGCAAGTGTGGAAGCCAAAGAGAAACACTACGGAAGTAGTACACATATTCTTACAGACTGGTCTGCAGTGAAACACTATGCAGTTCTGATATCTGTCCTTCAAAAGCGGTAGACGCGAAACGCATTCCTGAATGCATCGGATGTCTGGTCACATTATTCAAACCCGCTGTTCGACAGAGTAGTGAATGTTTGGCTCCGAAGTTCTTACCATTCGGGCAGATTCGCAAGGCGCACGACGTGGTGGTGGTGGTAGTGGTTTTTTATTAAAATATTAGTAAAAAGGAATGAAAAGATTTTTGCTAGGCCCGGCATCTGCCATCGATACTGAAGCACCTGAGCTGGGGCAGCGGAAATAAGGGATATCAGGCAGAATGGAGAAATTAAATAAAAGAGGTAAGGGGACGGGAAGAGAGGAATGGGTGGAATTAATATATACAAACTATTACGCAATAAAAAAATGTGTCCAGGTTGTGCGCGTGATTAGTTCATTTTAAAGGAATTAAAACACGCGCGCACAGCACTGTGTTGGCTACAACTGGAGTGGGGCGTCCAGTTATTAATTGTTCAAGGTAGAACCCGCGGAGCGTTCGGTCACTGCGTGTAACTACCTGACGGAGAACAGACGGGACGTCAAGCTCGTGTGTTCGAGGAATGCACAGAGGCTCAGCAAAGTTCGCTCACGTGTGCGCGCACTGCCCTGCGGCCAGAATAGCGTCTTGATGGAGTCTGATAGTATGCCCAGCGCCCTATAGGCCACAAGCATATTGCGAAGAGCATCGGCGAACGCGGCACAGTGAAGGAGCAGGTGTTCTAGTGTTTCCACTGCACCGAATCCGTCACGTAAATCACTCGTCACGATTCCGTGACGCTCCCGTCGTTGCCCGGGCCACACACAGCCAATGCGCGCGCGGAGGATCATTACACGTTGTGACAAGCCAGAGATTTCGCAATGAGAGTAGGTACATAGAACTTGTAGTCGTGCATTGTCTCGTCTCCTTTCCTGCCGGAAAAATAAACCGCCATGTAGTCAAAGCAACACTTACTCCCAAATTCACATTCATTTCCCTACGTATCTGAAGATAAGAGAATTGCTGTACCTACAAATAAGGCATTGCAGAGCAGGATAGAAAACCGCGTCGGAGTTCTCATATAGTATCGGATGTGGGTTTTCGATTGCGCAGACTACGAACGGTGCATTGCAGAGCAGGATAGAAAACCGCGTCGGAGTTCTCATATAGTTTCGGATGTGGGTTTTCGCTTGCCGAGATTACGAACGGTGCATTGCAGAGCAGGATAGAAAACCGCGTCGGAGTTCTCATAAAGTATCGGATATTGGTTTTCGCTTGCGCAGAATACGAACGGTGCATTGCAGAGCAGGATAGAAAACCGCGTCGGAGTTCTCATAGAGTATCGGATGTGGGTTTTCGCTTCCGCAGACTACGATCGGTGCATTGCAGAGCAGGATAGAAAACCGCGTCGGAGTTCTCATATAGTATCGGATGTGGGTTTTCGCTTGCGCAGACTACGATCGGTGCATTGCAGAGCAGGATAGAAAACCGCGTCGGACTTCTCATAAAGTATCGGATATTGGTTTTCGCTTGCACTACGAACGGTGCATTGCGGAGCAGGATAGAAAACCTCATCGGAGTTCTCATATAGTATCCGATGTGGGTTTTCGCTTGCGCAGACTACGAACGGTGCATTGCAGAACAGGATAGGAAACCGCGTCGGAGTTCTCATATAGTATCGGATGTGGGTTTTCGCTTGCGCAGACTACGAACGGTGCATTGCAGAGCAGGATAGAAAATCGCGTCGGAGTTCTCATATAGTATTTGATGTGGGTTTTCGCTTGCGCAGACTACGAACGGTGCATTGCAGAGCAGGATAGAAAAACGCGTCGGAGTTCTCATATAGTATCGGATGTGGGTTTTCGCTTGCGCAGACTACGAACGGTGCATTGCAGAGCAGGATAGAAAACCGCGTCGGAGTTCTCATATAGTATCGGATGTGGATTTTCGCTTGCGCAGACTACGCACGGTGCATTGCAGAGCAGGATAGAAAACCGCGTCGGAGTTCTCATATAGTATCAGATGTGGATTTTCGCTTGCGCAGACTACAAACGGTGCATTGCAGAGCAGGATACAAAACCGCGTCGGAGTTCTCATATAGTATCGGATGTGGGTTTTCGCTTGCGCAGACTACGAACGGTGCATTGCAGAGCAGGATAGGAAACCTCATCGGAGTTCTCATATAGTATCCGATGTGGGTTTTTGCTTGCGCAGACTACGAACGGTGCATTGCAGATCAGGATAGGAAACCGCGTCGGAGTTCACATATAGTATCGCATGTGGGTTTTCGCTTGCGCAGACTACGAACGGTGCATTGCAGAGCAGGATAGAAAATCTCGTCGGAGTTCTCATATAGTATCTGATGTGGATTTTCGTTTTCGCAGACTACGAACGGTGCATTGGAGAGCAGGATAGAAAACCGCGTCGGAGTTCTCATATAGTATCGGATGTGGGTTTTCACTTGCGCAGACTACGATCGGTGCATTGCAGAGCAGGATAGTAAACCGCGTCGGAGTTCTCATATAGTATCGGATGTGGGTTTTCGCTTGCGCAGACTACGAACGGTGCATTGCAGAGCAGGATAGAAAACCGCGTTGGAGTTCTCATATAGTATCGGATGTGGGTTTTCGCTTACGGCGCGGTTCAGGTGTCCAACTATATATGAGACAGATACTGCGCCATTTCCTTTCCCCAAAAACCAATTATTATTATTATTATTATTATTATTATTATTATTATTATTATTATTATCGTCCCGCACGATGTTCTCACGATGCGTAGAGCCTGCAAAGGGATGCATATTGTCATGATGAGCCTAAATATGTCCGCCACAGGACAAAAACATAAATGATTAAATCACTGAATTTTGTGAGGCACAGTCCGCGTGAAGACACTCGCAACACATAATACAGAATAATTTGTAACAACTAACGCCGCATTAATTTCACAAATTGAAATTTAATTTTCCTTGTACCAAATGGTTGATTTTTATTTTGGTGCAACGTGTCGCACCTTTAGTAAAGATATTCAATGTGACAAAAACCACACAAAAACACCGGTATGACGGTCCGGAGTACTGCCTTTTTTTCATTGAGAGATAACTTGGGCAAGAGCTTTAACCGCTAATTGCAGATTTTCTTTGCACCTGCAAGTGTGGAAGCCAAAGAGAAACACTACGGAAGTAGTACACATATTCTTACAGACTGGTCTGCAGTGAAACACTATGCAGTTCTGATATCTGTCCTTCAAAAGCGGTAGACGCGAAACGCATTCCTGAATGCATCGGATGTCTGGTCACATTATTCAAACCCGCTGTTCGACAGAGTAGTGAATGTTTGGCTCCGAAGTTCTTACCATTCGGGCAGATTCGCAAGGCGCACGACGTGGTGGTGGTGGTAGTGGTTTTTTATTAAAATATTAGTAAAAAGGAATGAAAAGATTTTTGCTAGGCCCGGCATCTGCCATCGATACTGAAGCACCTGAGCTGGGGCAGCGGAAATAAGGGATATCAGGCAGAATGGAGAAATTAAATAAAAGAGGTAAGGGGACGGGAAGAGAGGAATGGGTGGAATTAATATATACAAACTATTACGCAATAAAAAAATGTGTCCAGGTTGTGCGCGTGATTAGTTCATTTTAAAGGAATTAAAACACGCGCGCACAGCACTGTGTTGGCTACAACTGGAGTGGGGCGTCCAGTTATTAATTGTTCAAGGTAGAACCCGCGGAGCGTTCGGTCACTGCGTGTAACTACCTGACGGAGAACAGACGGGACGTCAAGCTCGTGTGTTCGAGGAATGCACAGAGGCTCAGCAAAGTTCGCTCACGTGTGCGCGCACTGCCCTGCGGCCAGAATAGCGTCTTGATGGAGTCTGATAGTATGCCCAGCGCCCTATAGGCCACAAGCATATTGCGAAGAGCATCGGCGAACGCGGCACAGTGAAGGAGCAGGTGTTCTAGTGTTTCCACTGCACCGAATCCGTCACGTAAATCACTCGTCACGATTCCGTGACGCTCCCGTCGTTGCCCGGGCCACACACAGCCAATGCGCGCGCGGAGGATCATTACACGTTGTGACAAGCCAGAGATTTCGCAATGAGAGTAGGTACATAGAACTTGTAGTCGTGCATTGTCTCGTCTCCTTTCCTGCCGGAAAAATAAACCGCCATGTAGTCAAAGCAACACTTACTCCCAAATTCACATTCATTTCCCTACGTATCTGAAGATAAGAGAATTGCTGTACCTACAAATAAGGCATTGCAGAGCAGGATAGAAAACCGCGTCGGAGTTCTCATATAGTATCGGATGTGGGTTTTCGATTGCGCAGACTACGAACGGTGCATTGCAGAGCAGGATAGAAAACCGCGTCGGAGTTCTCATATAGTTTCGGATGTGGGTTTTCGCTTGCCGAGATTACGAACGGTGCATTGCAGAGCAGGATAGAAAACCGCGTCGGAGTTCTCATAAAGTATCGGATATTGGTTTTCGCTTGCGCAGAATACGAACGGTGCATTGCAGAGCAGGATAGAAAACCGCGTCGGAGTTCTCATAGAGTATCGGATGTGGGTTTTCGCTTCCGCAGACTACGATCGGTGCATTGCAGAGCAGGATAGAAAACCGCGTCGGAGTTCTCATATAGTATCGGATGTGGGTTTTCGCTTGCGCAGACTACGATCGGTGCATTGCAGAGCAGGATAGAAAACCGCGTCGGACTTCTCATAAAGTATCGGATATTGGTTTTCGCTTGCACTACGAACGGTGCATTGCGGAGCAGGATAGAAAACCTCATCGGAGTTCTCATATAGTATCCGATGTGGGTTTTCGCTTGCGCAGACTACGAACGGTGCATTGCAGAACAGGATAGGAAACCGCGTCGGAGTTCTCATATAGTATCGGATGTGGGTTTTCGCTTGCGCAGACTACGAACGGTGCATTGCAGAGCAGGATAGAAAATCGCGTCGGAGTTCTCATATAGTATTTGATGTGGGTTTTCGCTTGCGCAGACTACGAACGGTGCATTGCAGAGCAGGATAGAAAAACGCGTCGGAGTTCTCATATAGTATCGGATGTGGGTTTTCGCTTGCGCAGACTACGAACGGTGCATTGCAGAGCAGGATAGAAAACCGCGTCGGAGTTCTCATATAGTATCGGATGTGGATTTTCGCTTGCGCAGACTACGCACGGTGCATTGCAGAGCAGGATAGAAAACCGCGTCGGAGTTCTCATATAGTATCAGATGTGGATTTTCGCTTGCGCAGACTACAAACGGTGCATTGCAGAGCAGGATACAAAACCGCGTCGGAGTTCTCATATAGTATCGGATGTGGGTTTTCGCTTGCGCAGACTACGAACGGTGCATTGCAGAGCAGGATAGGAAACCTCATCGGAGTTCTCATATAGTATCCGATGTGGGTTTTTGCTTGCGCAGACTACGAACGGTGCATTGCAGATCAGGATAGGAAACCGCGTCGGAGTTCACATATAGTATCGCATGTGGGTTTTCGCTTGCGCAGACTACGAACGGTGCATTGCAGAGCAGGATAGAAAATCTCGTCGGAGTTCTCATATAGTATCTGATGTGGGTTTTCGCTTGCGCTGACTACGAACGGTGCATTGCAGAGCAGGATAGAAAACCGCGTCGGAGTTCTTATATAGTATCGGATGTGGGTTTTCGCTTGCGCCGACTACGAAGGGTGCATTGCAAAGCAGGATAGAAAACCTCGTCGGAGTTCTCATATAGTATCGGATGTGGGTTTTCGCTTGCGCAGACTACGAACGGTGCATTGCAGAGCAGGATAGAAAACCGCGTCGGAGTTCTCATATAGTATCGGATGTGGGTTTTCGCTTGCGCAGACTACGAACGGTGCATTGCAGAGCAGAATAGAAAACCGCGTTGGAGTTCTCATATAGTATCGGATGTGGGTTTTCGCTTGCGCTGACTACGAACGGTGCATTGCAGAGCAGGATAGAAAACCGCGTCGGAGTTCTCATATAGTATCGGATGTGGGTTTTCGCTTGCGCAGACTACGCACGGTGCATTGCAGAGCAGGATAGAAAACCGCGTTGGAGTTCTCATATAGTATCGGATGTGGGTTTTCGCTTGCGCAGACTACGAACGGTGCATTGCAGAGCAGGATAGAAAACCGCGTTGGAGTTCTCATATAGTATCGGATGTGGGTTTTCGCTTGCGCAGACTACGAACGGTGCATTGCAGAGCAGGATAGAAAACCGCGTTGGAGTTCTCATATAGTATCGGATGTGGGTTTTCGCTTGCGCAGACTACGATCGGTGCGTTGCAGAGCAGGATAGAAAACCGCGTCGGAGTTCTCATATAGTATCGGATGTGGGTTTTCGCTTGCGCAGACTACGCACGGTGCATTGCAGAGCAGGATAGAAAACCGCGTCGGAGTTCTCATATAGTATCGGATGTGGGTGTTTGCTTGCGCAGTATACGAACGGTGCATTGCAGAGCAGGATATAAAACCGCGTCGGACTTCTCATATAGTATCGGATGTGGGTTTTCGCTTGCGCAGACGACGAACGGTGCATTGCAGAGCAGGATAGAAAACCGCGTCGGAGTTCTCATATAGTATCGGATGTGGGTTTTCGCTTGCGCAGACTACGAACGGTGCATTGCAGAGCAGGATAGAAAACCGCGTCGGAGTTCTCATATAGTATCGGATGTAGGTTTTCGCTTGCGCAGACTACGAACGGTGGATTGCAGAGCAGCATAGAAAACCGCGTTGGAGTTCTCATATAGTATCGGATGTGGGTTTTCGCTTGCGCAGACTACGAACGGTGCATTGGAGAGCAGGATAGAAAACCGCGTCGGAGTTCTCATATAGTATCGGATGTGGGTTTTCGCTTGCGCAGACTACGCACGGCGCATTGCAGAGCAGGATAGAAAACCGCGGCGGAGTTTTCATATAGTATCCGATGTGGGATTTCGCTTGCGCAGACTACGAACGGTGCATTGCAGAGCAGGATAGAAGACCGCGTCGGAGTTCTCATAAAGTATCGGATATTGGTTTTCGCTTGCGCAGACTACGAACGGTGCATTGCAGAGCAGGATAGAAAACCGCGTCGGAGTTCCCATATAGTATCGGATGTGGGTTTTCGCTTGCGCAGACTACGAACGGTGCATTGCAGAGCAGGATAGAAAACCGCGTTGGAGTTCTCTTATAGTATCGGATGTGGGTTTTCGCTTGCGCAGACTATGATCGGTGCATTGCAGAGCAGGGTAGAAAACCGCGTCGGAGTTCTCATATAGTATCGGATGTGGGTTTTCGCTTGCGCAGACTACGAACGGTGCATTGGAGATCAGGATAGAAAACCGCGTCGGAGTTCTCATATAGTATCGGATGTGGGTTTTCGCTTGCGCAGACTACGCACTGCGCATTGCAGAGCAGGATAGAAAACCGCGTCGGAGTTTTCATATAGTATCGGATGTGGGTTTTCGCTTGCGCAGACTACGAACGGTGCATTGCAGAGCAGGATAGAAAACCGCGTCGGAGTTCTCATAAAGTATCGGATGTTGGTTTTCGCTTGCGCAGACTACGAACGGTGCATTGCAGAGCAGGATAGACAACCGCGTCGGAGTTCTCATATAGTATCGGATGTGGGTTTTCGCTTGCGCAGACTACGAACGGTGCATTGCAGAGCAGGATAGAAAACCGCGTCGGAGTTCTCATATAGTATCGGATGTGGGTTTTCGCTTGAGCAGACTACGATCGGTGCATTGCAGAGCAGGATAGAAAGCCGCGTCGGAGTTCTCATATAGTATCGGATGTGGGTTTTCGCTTGCGCAGACTACGCACGGTGCATTGCAGAGCAGGATAGAAAACCGCGTCGGAGTTCTCTTATAGTATCGGATGTGGGTGTTAGCTTGCGCAGTATACGAACGGTGCATTGCAGAGCAGGATATAAAACCGCGTCGGACTTCTCATATAGTATCGGATGTGGGTTTTCGCTTGCGCAGACGACGAACGGTGCATTGCAGAGCAGGATAGAAAACCGCGTCGGAGTTCTCATATAGTATCGGACGTAGGTTTTCGCTTGCGCAGACTACGAACGGTGGATTGCAGAGCAGGATAGAAAACCGCGTCGGAGTTCTCATGTAGTATCGGATGTGGGTTTTCGCTTGCGCAGACTACGAACGGTGCATTGCAGAGCAGGATAGAAAACCGCGTCGGAGTTCTCATATAGTATCGGATGTAGGTTTTCGCTTGCGCAGACTACGAACGGTGGATTGCAGAGCAGGATAGAAAACCGCGTCGGAGTTCTCATGTAGTATCGGTTGTGGGTTTTCGCTTGCGCAGACTACGAACGGTGGATTGCAGAGCAGGATAGAAAACCGCGTCGGAGTTCTCATATAGTATCGGATGTGGGTTTTCGCTTGCGCAGACTACGCACGGTGCATTGCAGAGCAGGATAGAAAACCGCGACGGAGTTCTCATATAATATCGGATGTGGGTTTTCGCTTGCGCAGACTACGATCGGTGCATTGCAGAGCAGGATAGAAAACCGCGTCGGAGTTCTCATATAGTATCGGATGTGGGTTTTCGCTTGGGCAGACTACGATCGATGCATTGCAGAGCATGATAGAAAACCGCGTCGGAGTTCTCATATAGTATCGGATGTGTGTTTTCGCTTGCGCAGACTACGATCGGTGCATTGCAGAGCAGGATAGAAAACCGCGTCGGAGTTCTCATATAGTATCGGATGTGGGTTTGCGCTTGCGCAGACTACGCACGGTGCATTGCAGAAGAGGGTAGAAAACCGCGTCGGAGTTCTTATATAGTATCGGATGTGGGTTTTCGCTTGCGCAGACTACGATCGGTGCATTGCAGAGCAGGATAGAAAACCGCGTCGGAGTTCTCATATAGTATCGGATGTGGATTTTCGCTTGCGCAGACTACGCACGGTGCATTGCAGAGCAGGATAGAAAACCGCGTCGGAGTTCTCATATAGTATCAGATGTGGATTTTCGCTTGCGCAGACTACAAACGGTGCATTGCAGAGCAGGATACAAAACCGCGTCGGAGTTCTCATATAGTATCGGATGTGGGTTTTCGCTTGCGCAGACTACGAACGGTGCATTGCAGAGCAGGATAGGAAACCTCATCGGAGTTCTCATATAGTATCCGATGTGGGTTTTCGCTTGCGCAGACTACGAACGGTGCATTGCAGATCAGGATAGGAAACCGCGTCGGAGTTCACATATAGTATCGCATGTGGGTTTTCGCTTGCGCAGACTACGAACGGTGCATTGCAGAGCAGGATAGAAAATCTCGTCGGAGTTCTCATATAGTATCTGATGTGGGTTTTCGCTTGCGCAGACTACGAACGGTGCATTGCAGAGCAGGATAGAAAACCGCGTCGGAGTTCTTATATAGTATCGGATGTGGGTTTTCGCTTGCGCCGACTACGAAGGGTGCATTGCAAAGCAGGATAGAAAACCTCGTCGGAGTTCTCATATAGTATCGGATGTGGGTTTTCGCTTGCGCAGACTACGAACGGTGCATTGCAGAGCAGGATAGAAAACCGCGTCGGAGTTCTCATATAGTATCGGATGTGGGTTTTCGCTTGCGCAGACTACGAACGGTGCATTGCAGAGCAGAATAGAAAACCGCGTTGGAGTTCTCATATAGTATCGGATGTGGGTTTTCGCTTGCGCTGACTACGAACGGTGCATTGCAGAGCTGGATAGAAAACCGCGTCGGAGTTCTCATATAGTATCGGATGTGGGTTTTCGCTTGCGCAGACTACGCACGGTGCATTGCAGAGCAGGATAGAAAACCGCGTTGGAGTTCTCATATAGTATCGGATGTGGGTTTTCGCTTGCGCAGACTACGAACGGTGCATTGCAGAGCAGGATAGAAAACCGCGTTGGAGTTCTCATATAGTATCGGATGTGGGTTTTCGCTTGCGCAGACTACGAACGGTGCATTGCAGAGCAGGATAGAAAACCGCGTTGGAGTTCTCATATAGTATCGGATGTGGGTTTTCGCTTGCGCAGACTACGATCGGTGCGTTGCAGAGCAGGATAGAAAACCGCGTCGGAGTTCTCATATAGTATCGGATGTGGGTTTTCGCTTGCGCAGACTACGCACGGTGCATTGCAGAGCAGGATAGAAAACCGCGTCGGAGTTCTCATATAGTATCGGATGTGGGTGTTTGCTTGCGCAGTATACGAACGGTGCATTGCAGAGCAGGATATAAAACCGCGTCGGACTTCTCATATAGTATCGGATGTGGGTTTTCGCTTGCGCAGACGACGAACGGTGCATTGCAGAGCAGGATAGAAAACCGCGTCGGAGTTCTCATATAGTATCGGATGTGGGTTTTCGCTTGCGCAGACTACGAACGGTGCATTGCAGAGCAGGATAGAAAACCGCGTCGGAGTTCTCATATAGTATCGGATGTAGGTTTTCGCTTGCGCAGACTACGAACGGTGGATTGCAGAGCAGCATAGAAAACCGCGTTGGAGTTCTCATATAGTATCGGATGTGGGTTTTCGCTTGCGCAGACTACGAACGGTGCATTGGAGAGCAGGATAGAAAACCGCGTCGGAGTTCTCATATAGTATCGGATGTGGGTTTTCGCTTGCGCAGACTACGCACGGCGCATTGCAGAGCAGGATAGAAAACCGCGGCGGAGTTTTCATATAGTATCCGATGTGGGATTTCGCTTGCGCAGACTACGAACGGTGCATTGCAGAGCAGGATAGAAGACCGCGTCGGAGTTCTCATAAAGTATCGGATATTGGTTTTCGCTTGCGCAGACTACGAACGGTGCATTGCAGAGCAGGATAGAAAACCGCGTCGGAGTTCCCATATAGTATCGGATGTGGGTTTTCGCTTGCGCAGACTACGAACGGTGCATTGCAGAGCAGGATAGAAAACCGCGTTGGAGTTCTCTTATAGTATCGGATGTGGGTTTTCGCTTGCGCAGACTATGATCGGTGCATTGCAGAGCAGGGTAGAAAACCGCGTCGGAGTTCTCATATAGTATCGGATGTGGGTTTTCGCTTGCGCAGACTACGAACGGTGCATTGGAGATCAGGATAGAAAACCGCGTCGGAGTTCTCATATAGTATCGGATGTGGGTTTTCGCTTGCGCAGACTACGCACTGCGCATTGCAGAGCAGGATAGAAAACCGCGTCGGAGTTTTCATATAGTATCGGATGTGGGTTTTCGCTTGCGCAGACTACGAACGGTGCATTGCAGAGCAGGATAGAAAACCGCGTCGGAGTTCTCATAAAGTATCGGATGTTGGTTTTCGCTTGCGCAGACTACGAACGGTGCATTGCAGAGCAGGATAGACAACCGCGTCGGAGTTCTCATATAGTATCGGATGTGGGTTTTCGCTTGCGCAGACTACGAACGGTGCATTGCAGAGCAGGATAGAAAACCGCGTCGGAGTTCTCATATAGTATCGGATGTGGGTTTTCGCTTGAGCAGACTACGATCGGTGCATTGCAGAGCAGGATAGAAAGCCGCGTCGGAGTTCTCATATAGTATCGGATGTGGGTTTTCGCTTGCGCAGACTACGCACGGTGCATTGCAGAGCAGGATAGAAAACCGCGTCGGAGTTCTCATATAGTATCGGATGTGGGTGTTAGCTTGCGCAGTATACGAACGGTGCATTGCAGAGCAGGATATAAAACCGCGTCGGACTTCTCATATAGTATCGGATGTGGGTTTTCGCTTGCGCAGACGACGAACGGTGCATTGCAGAGCAGGATAGAAAACCGCGTCGGAGTTCTCATATAGTATCGGATGTAGGTTTTCGCTTGCGCAGACTACGAACGGTGGATTGCAGAGCAGGATAGAAAACCGCGTCGGAGTTCTCATGTAGTATCGGATGTGGGTTTTCGCTTGCGCAGACTACGAACGGTGCATTGCAGAGCAGGATAGAAAACCGCGTCGGAGTTCTCATATAGTATCGGATGTAGGTTTTCGCTTGCGCAGACTACGAACGGTGGATTGCAGAGCAGGATAGAAAACCGCGTCGGAGTTCTCATGTAGTATCGGTTGTGGGTTTTCGCTTGCGCAGACTACGAACGGTGGATTGCAGAGCAGGATAGAAAACCGCGTCGGAGTTCTCATATAGTATCGGATGTGGGTTTTCGCTTGCGCAGACTACGCACGGTGCATTGCAGAGCAGGATAGAAAACCGCGTCGGAGTTCTCATATAATATCGGATGTGGGTTTTCGCTTGCGCAGACTACGATCGGTGCATTGCAGAGCAGGATAGAAAACCGCGTCGGAGTTCTCATATAGTATCGGATGTGGGTTTTCGCTTGGGCAGACTACGATCGATGCATTGCAGAGCATGATAGAAAACCGCGTCGGAGTTCTCATATAGTATCGGATGTGTGTTTTCGCTTGCGCAGACTACGATCGGTGCATTGCAGAGCAGGATAGAAAACCGCGTCGGAGTTCTCATATAGTATCGGATGTGGGTTTGCGCTTGCGCAGACTACGCACGGTGCATTGCAGAAGAGGGTAGAAAACCGCGTCGGAGTTCTTATATAGTATCGGATGTGGGTTTTCGCTTGCGCAGACTACGATCGGTGCATTGCAGAAGTGGGTAGAAAACCGCGTCGGAGTTCTCATATAGTATCGGATGTGGGTTTTTGCTTGCGCAGACTACGATCGGTGCATTGCAGAGCAGGGTAGAAAACCGGGTCGGAGTTCTCATATAGTATCGGATGTGGGTTTTCGCTTGCGCAGACTACGCACGGTGCATTGCAGAGCAGGATAGAAAACCGCGTCGGAGTTCTCATATAGTATCGGATGTGGGTTTTCGCTTGCGCAGACTACGCACGGTGCATTGCAGAGCAGGTTAGAAAACCGCGTCGGAGTTCTCTTATAGTATCAGATGTGGGTTTTCGCTTGCGCAGACTACGAACGGTGCATTGCAGAGCAGGATAGAAAACCGCGTCGGAGTTCTCATATAGTATCGGATGTGGGTTTTCGCTTGCGCAGACTACGATCGGTGCATTGCAGAGCATGATAGAAAACCGCGTCGGAGTTCTCATATAGTATCGGATGTGGGTTTTCGCTTGCGCAGACTACGCACGGTGCATTGCAGAGCAGGATAGGAAACCGCGTCGGAGTTCTCATATAGTATCGGATGTGGGTTTTCGCTTGCGCAGACTACGAACGGTGCATTGCAGAGCAGGATAGAAAACCGCTTCGGAGTTCTCATATAGTATCGGATGTGGATTTTCGCTTTCGCAGACTACGAACGGTGCATTGGAGAGCAGGATAGAAAACCGCGTCGGAGTTCTCATATAGTATCGGATGTGGGTTTTCACTTGCGCAGACTACGATCGGTGCATTGCAGAGCAGGATAGAAAACCGCGTCGGAGTTCTCATATAGTATCGGATGTGGGTTTTCGCTTGCGCAGACTACGAACGGTGCATTGCAGAGCAGGATAGAAAACCGCGTCGGAGTTCTCATTTAGTATCGGATGTGGGTTTTCGCTTGCGCAGACTACGCACGGCGCATTGCAGAGCAGGTTAGAAAACCGCGTCGGAGTTCTCATATAGTATCGGATGTGGGTTTTCGCTTGCGCAGACTACGAACGGTGCATTATAGAGCAGGATAGAAAGCCGCGTCGGAGTTCTCATAATGTATCGGATGTGGGTTTTCGCTTGCGCAGACTACGAACGGTGCATTGCAGAGCAGGATAGTAAACCGCGTCGGAGTTCTCATTTAGTATCGGATGTGGGTTTTCGCTTGCGCAGACTACTCACGGTGCATTGCAGAGCAGGATAGAAAACCGCGTCGGAGTTCTCATATAGTATCGGATGTGGATTTTCGTTTTCGCAGACTACGAACGGTGCATTGGAGAGCAGGATAGAAAACCGCGTCGGAGTTCTCATATAGTATCGGATGTGGGTTTTCACTTGCGCAGACTACGATCGGTGCATTGCAGAGCAGGATAGTAAACCGCGTCGGAGTTCTCACATAGTATCGGATGTGGGTTTTCGCTTGCGCAGACTACGAACGGTGCATTGCAGAGCAGGATAGAAAACCGCGTTGGAGTTCTCATATAGTATCGGATGTGGGTTTTCGCTTACGGCGCGGTTCAGGTGTCCAACGATATATGAGACAGATACTGCGCCATTTCCTTTCCCCAAAAACCAATTATTATTATTATTATTATTATTATTATTATTAATATTATTATTAGTATTATTATTATTATTATTATTATTATTATTATTATTATTATTATTATTATTATTATTATTATTATTATTATTATTTTCGTCCCGCACGATGTTCTCACGATGCGTAGAGCCTGCAAAGGGATGCATATTGTCATGATGAGCCTAAATATGTCCGCCACAGGACAAAAACATAAATGATTAAATCACTGAATTTTGTGAGGCACAGTCCGCGTGAAGACACTCGCAACACATAATACAGAATAATTTGTAACAACTAACGCCGCATTAATTTCACAAATTGAAATTTAATTTTCCTTGTACCAAATGGTTGATTTTTATTTTGGTGCGCCGTGTCGCACCTTTAGTAAAGATATTCAATGTGACAAAAACCACACAAAAACACCGGTATGACGGTCCGGAGTACTGCCTTTTTTTCATTGAGAGATAACTTGGGCAAGAGCTTTAACCGCTAATTGCAGATTTTCTTTGCACCTGCAAGTGTGGAAGCCAAAGAGAAACACTACGGAAGTAGTACACATATTCTTACAGACTGGTCTGCAGTGAAACACTATGCAGTTCTGATATCTGTCCTTCAAAAGCGGTAGACGCGAAACGCATTCCTGAATGCATCGGATGTCTGGTCACGTTATTCAAACCCGCTGTTCGACAGAGTAGTGAATGTTTGGCTCCGAAGTTCTTACCATTCGGGCAGATTCGCAAGGCGCACGACGTGGTGGTGGTGGTAGTGGTTTTTTATTAAAATATTAGTAAAAAGGAATGAAAAGATTTTTGCTAGGCCCGGCATCTGCCATCGATACTGAAGCACCTGAGCTGGGGCAGCGGAAATAAGGGATATCAGGCAGAATGGAGAAATTAAATAAAAGAGGTGAGGAGACGGGAAGAGAGGAATGGGTGGAATTAATATATACAAACTATTACGCAATAAAAAAATGTGTCCAGGTTGTGCGCGTGATTAGTTCATTTTAAAGGAATTAAAACACGCGCGCACAGCACTGTGTTGGCTACAACTGGAGTGGGGCGTCCAGTTATTAATTGTTCAAGGTAGAACCCGCGGAGCGTTCGGTCACTGCGTGTAACTACCTGACGGAGAACAGACGGGACGTCAAGCTCGTGTGTTCGAGGAATGCACAGAGGCTCAGCAAAGTTCGCTCACGTGTGCGCGCACTGCCCTGCGGCCAGAATAGCGTCTTGATGGAGTCTGATAGTATGCCCAGCGCCCTATAGGCCACAAGCATATTGCGAAGAGCATCGGCGAACGCGGCACAGTGAAGGAGCAGGTGTTCTAGTGTTTCCACTGCACCGAATCCGTCACGTAAATCACTCGTCACGATTCCGTGACGCTCCCGTCGTTGCCCGGGCCACACACAGCCAATGCGCGCGCGGAGGATCATTACACGTTGTGACAAGCCAGAGATTTCGCAATGAGAGTAGGTACATAGAACTTGTAGACGTGCATTGTCTCGTCTCCTTTCCTGCCGGAAAAATAAACCGCCATGTAGTCAAAGCAACACTTACTCCCAAATTCACATTCATTTCCCTACGTATCTGAAGATAAGAGAATTGCTGTACCTACAAATAAGGCATTGCAGAGCAGGATAGAAAACCGCGTCGGAGTTCTCATATAGTTTCGGATGTGGGTTTTCGCTTGCGCAGATTACGAACGGTGCATTGCAGAGCAGGATAGAAAACCGCGTCGGAGTTCTCATAAAGTATCGGATATTGGTTTTCGCTTGCGCAGAATACGAACGGTGCATTGCAGAGCAGGATAGAAAACCGCGTCGGAGTTCTCATAGAGTATCGGATGTGGGTTTTCGCTTCCGCACCCTACGATCGGTGCATTGCAGAGCAGGATAGAAAACCGCGTCGGAGTTCTCATATAGTATCGGATGTGGGTTTTCGCTTGCGCAGACTACGATCGGTGCATTGCAGAGCAGGATAGAAAACCGCGTCGGACTTCTCATAAAGTATCGGATATTGGTTTTCGCTTGCACTACGAACGGTGCATTGCAGAGCAGGATAGAAAACCTCATCGGAGTTCTCATATAGTATCCGATGTGGGTTTTCGCTTGCGCAGACTACGAACGGTGCATTGCAGAACAGGATAGGAAACCGCGTCGGAGTTCTCATATAGTATCGGATGTGGGTTTTCGCTTGCGCAGACTACGAACGGTGCATTGCAGAGCAGGATAGAAAATCGCGTCGGAGTTCTCATATAGTATTTGATGTGGGTTTTCGCTTGCGCAGACTACGAACGGTGCATTGCAGAGCAGGATAGAAAAACGCGTCGGAGTTCTCATATAGTATCGGATGTGGGTTTTCGCTTGCGCAGACTACGAACGGTGCATTGCAGAGCAGGATAGAAAACCGCGTCGGAGTTCTCATATAGTATCGGATGTGGATTTTCGCTTGCGCAGACTACGCACGGTGCATTGCAGAGCAGGATAGAAAACCGCGTCGGAGTTCTCATATAGTATCAGATGTGGATTTTCGCTTGCGCAGACTACAAACGGTGCATTGCAGAGCAGGATACAAAACCGCGTCGGAGTTCTCATATAGTATCGGATGTGGGTTTTCGCTTGCGCAGACTACGAACGGTGCATTGCAGAGCAGGATAGGAAACCTCATCGGAGTTCTCATATAGTATCCGATGTGGGTTTTCGCTTGCGCAGACTACGAACGGTGCATTGCAGATCAGGATAGGAAACCGCGTCGGAGTTCACATATAGTATCGCATGTGGGTTTTCGCTTGCGCAGACTACGAACGGTGCATTGCAGAGCAGGATAGAAAATCTCGTCGGAGTTCTCATATAGTATCTGATGTGGGTTTTCGCTTGCGCAGACTACGAACGGTGCATTGCAGAGCAGGATAGAAAACCGCGTCGGAGTTCTCATATAGTATCGGATGTGGGTTTTCGCTTGCGCCGACTACGAAGGGTGCATTGCAAAGCAGGATAGAAAACCTCGTCGGAGTTCTCATATAGTATCGGATGTGGGTTTTCGCTTGCGCAGACTACGAACGGTGCATTGCAGAGCAGGATAGAAAACCGCGTCGGAGTTCTCATATAGTATCGGATGTGGGTTTTCGCTTGCGCAGACTACGAACGGTGCATTGCAGAGCAGAATAGAAAACCGCGTTGGAGTTCTCATATAGTATCGGATGTGGGTTTTCGCTTGCGCTGACTACGAACGGTGCATTGCAGAGCAGGATAGAAAACCGCGTCGGAGTTCTCATATAGTATCGGATGTGGGTTTTCGCTTGCGCAGACTACGCACGGTGCATTGCAGAGCAGGATAGAAAACCGCGTTGGAGTTCTCATATAGTATCGGATGTGGGTTTTCGCTTGCGCAGACTACGAACGGTGCATTGCAGAGCAGGATAGAAAACCGCGTTGGAGTTCTCATATAGTATCGGATGTGGGTTTTCGCTTGCGCAGACTACGATCGGTGCGTTGCAGAGCAGGATAGAAAACCGCGTCGGAGTTCTCATATAGTATCGGATGTGGGTTTTCGCTTGCGCAGACTACGCACGGTGCATTGCAGAGCAGGATAGAAAACCGCGTCGGAGTTCTCATATAGTATCGGATGTGGGTTTTCGCTTGCGCAGACTACGATCGGTGCATTGCAGAGCAGCATAGAAAACCGCGTTGGAGTTCTCTTATAGTATCGGATGTGGGTTTTCGCTTGCACAGACTACGATCGGTGCATTGCAGAGCAGGGTAGAAAACCGCGTCGGAGTTCTCATATAGTATCGGATGTGGGTTTTCGCTTGCGCAGACTACGAACGGTGCATTGGAGAGCAGGATAGAAAACCGCGTCGGAGTTCTCATATAGTATCGGATGTGGGTTTTCGCTTGCGCAGACTACGCACGGCGCATTGCAGAGCAGGATAGAAAACCGCGTCGGAGTTTTCATATAGTATCCGATGTGGGATTTCGCTTGCGCAGACTACGAACGGTGCATTGCAGAGCAGGATAGAAGACCGCGTCGGAGTTCTCATAAAGTATCGGATATTGGTTTTCGCTTGCGCAGACTACGAACGGTGCATTGCAGAGCAGGATAGAAAACCGCGTCGGAGTTCCCATATAGTATCGGATGTGGGTTTTCGCTTGCGCAGACTACGAACGGTGCATTGCAGAGCAGGATAGAAAACCGCGTTGGAGTTCTCTTATAGTATCGGATGTGGGTTTTCGCTTGCGCAGACTATGATCGGTGCATTGCAGAGCAGGGTAGAAAACCGCGTCGGAGTTCTCATATAGTATCGGATGTGGGTTTTCGCTTGCGCAGACTACGAACGGTGCATTGGAGATCAGGATAGAAAACCGCGTCGGAGTTCTCATATAGTATCGGATGTGGGTTTTCGCTTGCGCAGACTACGCACTGCGCATTGCAGAGCAGGATAGAAAACCGCGTCGGAGTTTTCATATAGTATCGGATGTGGGTTTTCGCTTGCGCAGACTACGAACGGTGCATTGCAGAGCAGGATAGAAAACCGCGTCGGAGTTCTCATAAAGTATCGGATGTTGGTTTTCGCTTGCGCAGACTACGAACGGTGCATTGCAGAGCAGGATAGACAACCGCGTCGGAGTTCTCATATAGTATCGGATGTGGGTTTTCGCTTGCGCAGACTACGAACGGTGCATTGCAGAGCAGGATAGAAAACCGCGTCGGAGTTCTCATATAGTATCGGATGTGGGTTTTCGCTTGAGCAGACTACGATCGGTGCATTGCAGAGCAGGATAGAAAGCCGCGTCGGAGTTCTCATATAGTATCGGATGTGGGTTTTCGCTTGCGCAGACTACGCACGGTGCATTGCAGAGCAGGATAGAAAACCGCGTCAGTGTTCTCATATAGTATCGGATGTGGGTGTTTGCTTGCGCAGTATACGAACGGTGCATTGCAGAGCAGGATATAAAACCGCGTCGGACTTCTCATATAGTATCGGATGTGGGTTTTCGCTTGCGCAGACGACGAACGGTGCATTGCAGAGCAGGATAGAAAACCGCGTCGGAGTTCTCATATAGTATCGGATGTAGGTTTTCGCTTGCGCAGACTACGAACGGTGGATTGCAGAGCAGGATAGAAAACCGCGTCGGAGTTCTCATGTAGTATCGGATGTGGGTTTTCGCTTGCGCAGACTACGAACGGTGCATTGCAGAGCAGGATAGAAAACCGCGTCGGAGTTCTCATATAGTATCGGATGTAGGTTTTCGCTTGCGCAGACTACGAACGGTGGATTGCAGAGCAGGATAGAAAACCGCGTCGGAGTTCTCATGTAGTATCGGATGTGGGTTTTCGTTTGCGCAGACTACGAACGGTGGATTGCAGAGCAGGATAGAAAACCGCGTCGGAGTTCTCATATAGTATCGGATGTGGGTTTTCGCTTGCGCAGACTACGCACGGTGCATTGCAGAGCAGGATAGAAAACCGCGTCGGAGTTCTCATATAATATCGGATGTGGGTTTTCGCTTGCGCAGACTACGATCGGTGCATTGCAGAGCAGGATAGAAAACCGCGTTGGAGTTCTCATAAAGTATCGGATATTGGTTTTCGCTTGCGCAGACTACGAACGGTGCATTGCAGAGCAGGATAGAAAACCGCGTCGGAGTTCCCATATAGTATCGGATGTGGGTTTTCGCTTGCGCAGACTACGAACGGTGCATTGCAGAGCAGGATAGAAAACCGCGTCGGAGTTCTCATATAGTATCGGATGTGGGTTTTCGCTTGCGCAGACTATGATCGGTGCATTGCAGAGCAGGGTAGAAAACCGCGTCGGAGTTCTCATATAGTATCGGATGTGGGTTTTCGCTTGCGCAGACTACGAACGGTGCATTGCAGAAGTGGGTAGAAAACCGCGTCGGAGTTCTCATATAGTATCGGATGTGGGTTTTTGCTTGCGCAGACTACGATCGGTGCATTGCAGAGCAGGGTAGAAAACCGGGTCGGAGTTCTCATATAGTATCGGATGTGGGTTTTCGCTTGCGCAGACTACGCACGGTGCATTGCAGAGCAGGATAGAAAACCGCGTCGGAGTTCTCATATAGTATCGGATGTGGGTTTTCGCTTGCGCAGACTACGCACGGTGCATTGCAGAGCAGGTTAGAAAACCGCGTCGGAGTTCTCTTATAGTATCAGATGTGGGTTTTCGCTTGCGCAGACTACGAACGGTGCATTGCAGAGCAGGATAGAAAACCGCGTCGGAGTTCTCATATAGTATCGGATGTGGGTTTTCGCTTGCGCAGACTACGATCGGTGCATTGCAGAGCATGATAGAAAACCGCGTCGGAGTTCTCATATAGTATCGGATGTGGGTTTTCGCTTGCGCAGACTACGCACGGTGCATTGCAGAGCAGGATAGGAAACCGCGTCGGAGTTCTCATATAGTATCGGATGTGGGTTTTCGCTTGCGCAGACTACGAACGGTGCATTGCAGAGCAGGATAGAAAACCGCTTCGGAGTTCTCATATAGTATCGGATGTGGATTTTCGCTTTCGCAGACTACGAACGGTGCATTGGAGAGCAGGATAGAAAACCGCGTCGGAGTTCTCATATAGTATCGGATGTGGGTTTTCACTTGCGCAGACTACGATCGGTGCATTGCAGAGCAGGATAGAAAACCGCGTCGGAGTTCTCATATAGTATCGGATGTGGGTTTTCGCTTGCGCAGACTACGAACGGTGCATTGCAGAGCAGGATAGAAAACCGCGTCGGAGTTCTCATTTAGTATCGGATGTGGGTTTTCGCTTGCGCAGACTACGCACGGCGCATTGCAGAGCAGGTTAGAAAACCGCGTCGGAGTTCTCATATAGTATCGGATGTGGGTTTTCGCTTGCGCAGACTACGAACGGTGCATTATAGAGCAGGATAGAAAGCCGCGTCGGAGTTCTCATAATGTATCGGATGTGGGTTTTCGCTTGCGCAGACTACGAACGGTGCATTGCAGAGCAGGATAGTAAACCGCGTCGGAGTTCTCATTTAGTATCGGATGTGGGTTTTCGCTTGCGCAGACTACTCACGGTGCATTGCAGAGCAGGATAGAAAACCGCGTCGGAGTTCTCATATAGTATCGGATGTGGATTTTCGTTTTCGCAGACTACGAACGGTGCATTGGAGAGCAGGATAGAAAACCGCGTCGGAGTTCTCATATAGTATCGGATGTGGGTTTTCACTTGCGCAGACTACGATCGGTGCATTGCAGAGCAGGATAGTAAACCGCGTCGGAGTTCTCACATAGTATCGGATGTGGGTTTTCGCTTGCGCAGACTACGAACGGTGCATTGCAGAGCAGGATAGAAAACCGCGTTGGAGTTCTCATATAGTATCGGATGTGGGTTTTCGCTTACGGCGCGGTTCAGGTGTCCAACGATATATGAGACAGATACTGCGCCATTTCCTTTCCCCAAAAACCAATTATTATTATTATTATTATTATTATTATTATTATTAATATTATTATTAGTATTATTATTATTATTATTATTATTATTATTATTATTATTATTATTATTATTATTATTATTATTATTATTATTATTATTATTATTATTTTCGTCCCGCACGATGTTCTCACGATGCGTAGAGCCTGCAAAGGGATGCATATTGTCATGATGAGCCTAAATATGTCCGCCACAGGACAAAAACATAAATGATTAAATCACTGAATTTTGTGAGGCACAGTCCGCGTGAAGACACTCGCAACACATAATACAGAATAATTTGTAACAACTAACGCCGCATTAATTTCACAAATTGAAATTTAATTTTCCTTGTACCAAATGGTTGATTTTTATTTTGGTGCGCCGTGTCGCACCTTTAGTAAAGATATTCAATGTGACAAAAACCACACAAAAACACCGGTATGACGGTCCGGAGTACTGCCTTTTTTTCATTGAGAGATAACTTGGGCAAGAGCTTTAACCGCTAATTGCAGATTTTCTTTGCACCTGCAAGTGTGGAAGCCAAAGAGAAACACTACGGAAGTAGTACACATATTCTTACAGACTGGTCTGCAGTGAAACACTATGCAGTTCTGATATCTGTCCTTCAAAAGCGGTAGACGCGAAACGCATTCCTGAATGCATCGGATGTCTGGTCACGTTATTCAAACCCGCTGTTCGACAGAGTAGTGAATGTTTGGCTCCGAAGTTCTTACCATTCGGGCAGATTCGCAAGGCGCACGACGTGGTGGTGGTGGTAGTGGTTTTTTATTAAAATATTAGTAAAAAGGAATGAAAAGATTTTTGCTAGGCCCGGCATCTGCCATCGATACTGAAGCACCTGAGCTGGGGCAGCGGAAATAAGGGATATCAGGCAGAATGGAGAAATTAAATAAAAGAGGTGAGGAGACGGGAAGAGAGGAATGGGTGGAATTAATATATACAAACTATTACGCAATAAAAAAATGTGTCCAGGTTGTGCGCGTGATTAGTTCATTTTAAAGGAATTAAAACACGCGCGCACAGCACTGTGTTGGCTACAACTGGAGTGGGGCGTCCAGTTATTAATTGTTCAAGGTAGAACCCGCGGAGCGTTCGGTCACTGCGTGTAACTACCTGACGGAGAACAGACGGGACGTCAAGCTCGTGTGTTCGAGGAATGCACAGAGGCTCAGCAAAGTTCGCTCACGTGTGCGCGCACTGCCCTGCGGCCAGAATAGCGTCTTGATGGAGTCTGATAGTATGCCCAGCGCCCTATAGGCCACAAGCATATTGCGAAGAGCATCGGCGAACGCGGCACAGTGAAGGAGCAGGTGTTCTAGTGTTTCCACTGCACCGAATCCGTCACGTAAATCACTCGTCACGATTCCGTGACGCTCCCGTCGTTGCCCGGGCCACACACAGCCAATGCGCGCGCGGAGGATCATTACACGTTGTGACAAGCCAGAGATTTCGCAATGAGAGTAGGTACATAGAACTTGTAGACGTGCATTGTCTCGTCTCCTTTCCTGCCGGAAAAATAAACCGCCATGTAGTCAAAGCAACACTTACTCCCAAATTCACATTCATTTCCCTACGTATCTGAAGATAAGAGAATTGCTGTACCTACAAATAAGGCATTGCAGAGCAGGATAGAAAACCGCGTCGGAGTTCTCATATAGTTTCGGATGTGGGTTTTCGCTTGCGCAGATTACGAACGGTGCATTGCAGAGCAGGATAGAAAACCGCGTCGGAGTTCTCATAAAGTATCGGATATTGGTTTTCGCTTGCGCAGAATACGAACGGTGCATTGCAGAGCAGGATAGAAAACCGCGTCGGAGTTCTCATAGAGTATCGGATGTGGGTTTTCGCTTCCGCACCCTACGATCGGTGCATTGCAGAGCAGGATAGAAAACCGCGTCGGAGTTCTCATATAGTATCGGATGTGGGTTTTCGCTTGCGCAGACTACGATCGGTGCATTGCAGAGCAGGATAGAAAACCGCGTCGGACTTCTCATAAAGTATCGGATATTGGTTTTCGCTTGCACTACGAACGGTGCATTGCAGAGCAGGATAGAAAACCTCATCGGAGTTCTCATATAGTATCCGATGTGGGTTTTCGCTTGCGCAGACTACGAACGGTGCATTGCAGAACAGGATAGGAAACCGCGTCGGAGTTCTCATATAGTATCGGATGTGGGTTTTCGCTTGCGCAGACTACGAACGGTGCATTGCAGAGCAGGATAGAAAATCGCGTCGGAGTTCTCATATAGTATTTGATGTGGGTTTTCGCTTGCGCAGACTACGAACGGTGCATTGCAGAGCAGGATAGAAAAACGCGTCGGAGTTCTCATATAGTATCGGATGTGGGTTTTCGCTTGCGCAGACTACGAACGGTGCATTGCAGAGCAGGATAGAAAACCGCGTCGGAGTTCTCATATAGTATCGGATGTGGATTTTCGCTTGCGCAGACTACGCACGGTGCATTGCAGAGCAGGATAGAAAACCGCGTCGGAGTTCTCATATAGTATCAGATGTGGATTTTCGCTTGCGCAGACTACAAACGGTGCATTGCAGAGCAGGATACAAAACCGCGTCGGAGTTCTCATATAGTATCGGATGTGGGTTTTCGCTTGCGCAGACTACGAACGGTGCATTGCAGAGCAGGATAGGAAACCTCATCGGAGTTCTCATATAGTATCCGATGTGGGTTTTCGCTTGCGCAGACTACGAACGGTGCATTGCAGATCAGGATAGGAAACCGCGTCGGAGTTCACATATAGTATCGCATGTGGGTTTTCGCTTGCGCAGACTACGAACGGTGCATTGCAGAGCAGGATAGAAAATCTCGTCGGAGTTCTCATATAGTATCTGATGTGGGTTTTCGCTTGCGCAGACTACGAACGGTGCATTGCAGAGCAGGATAGAAAACCGCGTCGGAGTTCTCATATAGTATCGGATGTGGGTTTTCGCTTGCGCCGACTACGAAGGGTGCATTGCAAAGCAGGATAGAAAACCTCGTCGGAGTTCTCATATAGTATCGGATGTGGGTTTTCGCTTGCGCAGACTACGAACGGTGCATTGCAGAGCAGGATAGAAAACCGCGTCGGAGTTCTCATATAGTATCGGATGTGGGTTTTCGCTTGCGCAGACTACGAACGGTGCATTGCAGAGCAGAATAGAAAACCGCGTTGGAGTTCTCATATAGTATCGGATGTGGGTTTTCGCTTGCGCTGACTACGAACGGTGCATTGCAGAGCAGGATAGAAAACCGCGTCGGAGTTCTCATATAGTATCGGATGTGGGTTTTCGCTTGCGCAGACTACGCACGGTGCATTGCAGAGCAGGATAGAAAACCGCGTTGGAGTTCTCATATAGTATCGGATGTGGGTTTTCGCTTGCGCAGACTACGAACGGTGCATTGCAGAGCAGGATAGAAAACCGCGTTGGAGTTCTCATATAGTATCGGATGTGGGTTTTCGCTTGCGCAGACTACGATCGGTGCGTTGCAGAGCAGGATAGAAAACCGCGTCGGAGTTCTCATATAGTATCGGATGTGGGTTTTCGCTTGCGCAGACTACGCACGGTGCATTGCAGAGCAGGATAGAAAACCGCGTCGGAGTTCTCATATAGTATCGGATGTGGGTTTTCGCTTGCGCAGACTACGATCGGTGCATTGCAGAGCAGCATAGAAAACCGCGTTGGAGTTCTCTTATAGTATCGGATGTGGGTTTTCGCTTGCACAGACTACGATCGGTGCATTGCAGAGCAGGGTAGAAAACCGCGTCGGAGTTCTCATATAGTATCGGATGTGGGTTTTCGCTTGCGCAGACTACGAACGGTGCATTGGAGAGCAGGATAGAAAACCGCGTCGGAGTTCTCATATAGTATCGGATGTGGGTTTTCGCTTGCGCAGACTACGCACGGCGCATTGCAGAGCAGGATAGAAAACCGCGTCGGAGTTTTCATATAGTATCCGATGTGGGATTTCGCTTGCGCAGACTACGAACGGTGCATTGCAGAGCAGGATAGAAGACCGCGTCGGAGTTCTCATAAAGTATCGGATATTGGTTTTCGCTTGCGCAGACTACGAACGGTGCATTGCAGAGCAGGATAGAAAACCGCGTCGGAGTTCCCATATAGTATCGGATGTGGGTTTTCGCTTGCGCAGACTACGAACGGTGCATTGCAGAGCAGGATAGAAAACCGCGTTGGAGTTCTCTTATAGTATCGGATGTGGGTTTTCGCTTGCGCAGACTATGATCGGTGCATTGCAGAGCAGGGTAGAAAACCGCGTCGGAGTTCTCATATAGTATCGGATGTGGGTTTTCGCTTGCGCAGACTACGAACGGTGCATTGGAGATCAGGATAGAAAACCGCGTCGGAGTTCTCATATAGTATCGGATGTGGGTTTTCGCTTGCGCAGACTACGCACTGCGCATTGCAGAGCAGGATAGAAAACCGCGTCGGAGTTTTCATATAGTATCGGATGTGGGTTTTCGCTTGCGCAGACTACGAACGGTGCATTGCAGAGCAGGATAGAAAACCGCGTCGGAGTTCTCATAAAGTATCGGATGTTGGTTTTCGCTTGCGCAGACTACGAACGGTGCATTGCAGAGCAGGATAGACAACCGCGTCGGAGTTCTCATATAGTATCGGATGTGGGTTTTCGCTTGCGCAGACTACGAACGGTGCATTGCAGAGCAGGATAGAAAACCGCGTCGGAGTTCTCATATAGTATCGGATGTGGGTTTTCGCTTGAGCAGACTACGATCGGTGCATTGCAGAGCAGGATAGAAAGCCGCGTCGGAGTTCTCATATAGTATCGGATGTGGGTTTTCGCTTGCGCAGACTACGCACGGTGCATTGCAGAGCAGGATAGAAAACCGCGTCAGTGTTCTCATATAGTATCGGATGTGGGTGTTTGCTTGCGCAGTATACGAACGGTGCATTGCAGAGCAGGATATAAAACCGCGTCGGACTTCTCATATAGTATCGGATGTGGGTTTTCGCTTGCGCAGACGACGAACGGTGCATTGCAGAGCAGGATAGAAAACCGCGTCGGAGTTCTCATATAGTATCGGATGTAGGTTTTCGCTTGCGCAGACTACGAACGGTGGATTGCAGAGCAGGATAGAAAACCGCGTCGGAGTTCTCATGTAGTATCGGATGTGGGTTTTCGCTTGCGCAGACTACGAACGGTGCATTGCAGAGCAGGATAGAAAACCGCGTCGGAGTTCTCATATAGTATCGGATGTAGGTTTTCGCTTGCGCAGACTACGAACGGTGGATTGCAGAGCAGGATAGAAAACCGCGTCGGAGTTCTCATGTAGTATCGGATGTGGGTTTTCGTTTGCGCAGACTACGAACGGTGGATTGCAGAGCAGGATAGAAAACCGCGTCGGAGTTCTCATATAGTATCGGATGTGGGTTTTCGCTTGCGCAGACTACGCACGGTGCATTGCAGAGCAGGATAGAAAACCGCGTCGGAGTTCTCATATAATATCGGATGTGGGTTTTCGCTTGCGCAGACTACGATCGGTGCATTGCAGAGCAGGATAGAAAACCGCGTTGGAGTTCTCATAAAGTATCGGATATTGGTTTTCGCTTGCGCAGACTACGAACGGTGCATTGCAGAGCAGGATAGAAAACCGCGTCGGAGTTCCCATATAGTATCGGATGTGGGTTTTCGCTTGCGCAGACTACGAACGGTGCATTGCAGAGCAGGATAGAAAACCGCGTTGGAGTTCTCTTATAGTATCGGATGTGGGTTTTCGCTTGCGCAGACTATGATCGGTGCATTGCAGAGCAGGGTAGAAAACCGCGTCGGAGTTCTCATATAGTATCGGATGTGGGTTTTCGCTTGCGCAGACTACGAACGGTGCATTGGAGATCAGGATAGAAAACCGCGTCGGAGTTCTTATATAGAATCGGATGTGGGTTTTCGCTTGCGCAGACTACGCACTGCGCATTGCAGAGCAGGATAGAAAACCGCGTCGGAGTTTTCATATAGTATCGGATGTGGGTTTTCGCTTGCGCAGACTACGAACGGTGCATTGCAGAGCAGGATAGAAAACCGCGTCGGAGTTCTCATAAAGTATCGGATGTTGGTTTTCGCTTGCGCAGACTACGAACGGTGCATTGCAGAGCAGGATAGACAACCGCGTCGGAGTTCTCATATAGTATCGGATGTGGGTTTTCGCTTGCGCAGACTACGAACGGTGCATTGCAGAGCAGGATAGAAAACCGCGTCGGAGTTCTCATATAGTATCGGATGTGGGTTTTCGCTTGAGCAGACTACGATCGGTGCATTGCAGAGCAGGATAGAAAGCCGCGTCGGAGTTCTCATATAGTATCGGATGTGGGTTTTCGCTTGCGCAGACTACGCACGGTGCATTGCAGAGCAGGATAGAAAACCGCGTCAGAGTTCTCATATAGTATCGGATGTGGGTGTTTGCTTGCGCAGTATACGAACGGTGCATTGCAGAGCAGGATATAAAACCGCGTCGGACTTCTCATATAGTATCGGATGTGGGTTTTCGCTTGCGCAGACGACGAACGGTGCATTGCAGAGCAGGATAGAAAACCGCGTCGGAGTTCTCATATAGTATCGGATGTAGGTTTTCGCTTGCGCAGACTACGAACGGTGGATTGCAGAGCAGGATAGAAAACCGCGTCGGAGTTCTCATGTAGTATCGGATGTGGGTTTTCGCTTGCGCAGACTACGAACGGTGCATTGCAGAGCAGGATAGAAAACCGCGTCGGAGTTCTCATATAGTATCGGATGTAGGTTTTCGCTTGCGCAGACTACGAACGGTGGATTGCAGAGCAGGATAGAAAACCGCGTCGGAGTTCTCATGTAGTATCGGATGTGGGTTTTCGTTTGCGCAGACTACGAACGGTGGATTGCAGAGCAGGATAGAAAACCGCGTCGGAGTTCTCATATAGTATCGGATGTGGGTTTTCGCTTGCGCAGACTACGCACGGTGCATTGCAGAGCAGGATAGAAAACCGCGTCGGAGTTCTCATATAATATCGGATGTGGGTTTTCGCTTGCGCAGACTACGATCGGTGCATTGCAGAGCAGGATAGAAAACCGCGTTGGAGTTCTCATAAAGTATCGGATATTGGTTTTCGCTTGCGCAGACTACGAACGGTGCATTGCAGAGCAGGATAGAAAACCGCGTCGGAGTTCTCATATAGTATCGGATGTGGGTTTTCGCTTGCGCAGACTACGAACGGTGCATTGCAGAGCAGGATAGAAAACCGCGTTGGAGTTCTCATATAGTATCGGATGTGGGTTTTCGCTTGCGCAGACTACGAACGGTGCATTGCAGAGCAGGATAGAAAACCGCGTCGGAGTTCTCATATAGTATCGGATGTGGGTTTTCGCTTGCGCAGACTACGATCGGTGCATTGCAGAGCAGGATAGAAAACCGCGTCGGAGTTCTCATATAGTATCGGATGTGGGTTTTCGCTTGCGCAGACTACGCTCGGTGCATTGCAGAGCAGGGTAGAAAACCGCGTCGGAGTTCTCATATAGTATCGGATGTAGGTTTTCGCTTGCGCAGACTACGCACGGCGCATTGCAGAGCAGGATAGAAAACCGCGTCGGAGTTCTCATATAGTATCGGATGTAGGTTTTCGCTTGCGCAGACTACGCACGGCGCATTGCAGAGCAGGATAGAAAACCGCGTCGGAGTTTTCATATAGTATCCGAAGTGGGATTTCGCTTGCGCAGACTACGAACGGTGCATTGCAGAGCAGGATAGAAGACCGCGTCGGAGTTCTCATAAAGTATCGGATATTGGTTTTCGCTTGCGCAGACTACGAACGGTGCATTGCAGAGCAGGATAGAAAACCGCGTCGGAGTTCTCATATAGTATCGGATGTGGGTTTTCGCTTGCGCAGACTACGAACGGTGGATTGCAGAGCAGGATAGAAAACCGCGTCGGAGTTCTCATATAGTATCGGATGTGGGTTTTCGATTGCGCAGACTACGAACGGTGGATTGCAGAGCAGGATAGAAAACCGCGTCGGAGTTCTCATATAGTATCGGATGTAGGTTTTCGCTTGCGCAGACTACGAACGGTGCATTGCAGAGCAGGATAGAAAACCGCGTCGGAGTTCTCATATAGTATCGGATGTAGGTTTTCGCTTGCGCAGACTACGCACGGCGCATTGCAGAGCAGGATAGAAAACCGCGTCGGAGTTTTCATATAGTATCCGAAGTGGGATTTCGCTTGCGCAGACTACGAACGGTGCATTGCAGAGCAGGATAGAAGACCGCGTCGGAGTTCTCATAAAGTATCGGATATTGGTTTTCGCTTGCGCAGACTACGAACGGTGCATTGCAGAGCAGGATAGAAAACCGCGTCGGAGTTCTCATATAGTATCGGATGTGGGTTTTCGCTTGCGCAGACTATGATCGGTGCATTGCAGAGCAGGGTAGAAAACCGCGTCGGAGTTCTCATATAGTATCGGATGTGGGTTTTCGCTTGCGCAGACTACGAACGGTGCATTGCAGAGCAGGATATAAAACCGCGTCGGCCTTCTCATATAGTATCGAATGTGGGTTTTCGCTTGTGCAGACGACGAACGGTGCAATGCAGAGCAGGATAGAAAACCGCGTCGGAGTTCTCATATAGTATCGGATGTGGGTTTTCGCTTGCGCAGACTACGAACGGTGCATTGCAGAGCAGGATAGAAAACCGCGTCGGAGTTCTCATATAGTATCGGATGTGCATTTTCGCTTGCGTAGACTACTCACGGTGCATTGCAGAGCAGGATAGAAAACAGCGTCGGAGTTCTCATATAGTATCAGATGTGGGTTTTCGCTTGCGCAGACTACGAACGGTTCATTGCAGAGCAGGATAGAAAACCGCGTCGGAGTTCTCATATAGTATCGGATGTGGGTTTTCGCTTGTGCAGACTACGAACGGTGCATTGCAGAGCAGGATAGAAAACCGCGTCGGAGTTTTCATATAGTATCGGATGTAGGTTTTCGCTTGCGCAGACTACGAACGGTGGATTGCAGAGCAGGATAGAAAACCGCGTCGGAGTTCTCATGTAGTATCGGATGTGGGTTTTCGCTTGCGCAGACTACGAACGGTGGATTGCAGAGCAGGATAGAAAACCGAGTCGGAGTTCTCATAGAGTATCGGATGTGGGTTTTCGCTTACGCAGACTACGCACGGTGCATTGCAGAGCAGGATAGAAAACCGCTCGGAGTTCTCATATAGTATCGGATGTGGGTTTTCGCTTGCGCAGACTACGATCGGTGCATTGCAGAGCAGGATAGAAACCCGCGTCGGAGTTCTCATATAGTATCGGATGAGGGTTTTCGCTTGCGCAGACTACGAACGGTGCATTGCAGAGCAGGATAGAAAACCGCGTCGGAGTTCTCATATAGTATCGGATGTGGATTTTCGCTTGCGTAGACTACTCACGGTGCATTGCAGAGCTGGATAGAAAACCGCGTCGGAGTTCTCAAATAGTATCAGATGTGGGTTTTCGCTTGCGCAGACTACGAACGGTTCATTGCAGAGCAGGATAGAAAACCGCGTCGGAGTTCTCATATAGTATCGGATGTGGGTTTTCGCTTGTGCAGACTACGAACGGTGCATTGCAGAGCAGGATAGAAAACCGCGTCGGAGTTCTCATATAGTAACGGATGTAGGTTTTCGCTTGCGCAGACTACGAACGGTGGATTGCAGAGCAGGATAGAAAACCGCGTCGGAGTTCTCATATAGTATCGGATGTGGGTTTTCGATTGCGCAGACTACGAACGGTGGATTGCAGAGCAGGATAGAAAACCGCGTCGGAGTTCTCATATAGTATCGGATGTGGGTTGTCGCTTGCGCAGACTAGACTACGCATGGTGCATTGCAGAGCAGGATAGAAAACCGCGTCGGAGTTCTCATATAGTATCGAATGTGGGTTTTCGCTTGCGCAGACTACGAACGGTGGATTGCAGAGCAGGATAGAAAACCGCGTCGGAGTTCTCATAGTGTCGGATGTGGGTTTTCGCTTGCGCAGAATACGCACGGCGCATTTCAGAGCAGGATAGAAAACTGCGTCGGAGTTCTCATATAGTATCGGATGTGGGTTTTCGCTTGCGCAGACTACGAACGGTGGATTGCAGAGCAGGATAGAAAACCGAGTCGGAGTTCTCATAGAGTATCGGATGTGGGTTTTCGCTTACGCAGACTACGCACGGTGCATTGCAGAGCAGGATAGAAAACCGCTCGGAGTTCTCATATAGTATCGGATGTGGGTTTTCGCTTGCGCAGACTACGATCGGTGCATTGCAGAGCAGGATAGAAACCCGCGTCGGAGTTCTCATATAGTATCGGATGTGGGTTTTCGCTTGCGCAGACTACGAACGGTGCATTGCAGAGCAGGATAGAAAACCGCGTCGGAGTTCTCATATAGTATCGGATGTAGATTTTCGCTTGCGTAGACTACTCACGGTGCATTGCAGAGCTGGATAGAAAACCGCGTCGGAGTTCTCAAATAGTATCAGATGTGGGTTTTCGCTTGCGCAGACTACGAACGGTTCATTGCAGAGCAGGATAGAAAACCGCGTCGGAGTTCTCATATAGTATCGGATGTGGGTTTTCGCTTGTGCAGACTACGAACGGTGCATTGCAGAGCAGGATAGAAAACCGCGTCGGAGTTCTCATATAGTATCGGATGTAGGTTTTCGCTTGCGCAGACTACGAACGGTGGATTGCAGAGCAGGATAGAAAACCGCGTCGGAGTTCTCATATAGTATCGGATGTGGGTTTTCGATTGCGCAGACTACGAACGGTGGATTGCAGAGCAGGATAGAAAACCGCGTCGGAGTTCTCATATAGTATCGGATGTGGGTTGTCGCTTGCGCAGACTAGACTACGCATGGTGCATTGCAGAGCAGGATAGAAAACCGCGTCGGAGTTCTCATATAGTATCGAATGTGGGTTTTCGCTTGCGCAGACTACGAACGGTGGATTGCAGAGCAGGATAGAAAACCGCGTCGGAGTTCTCATAGTGTCGGATGTGGGTTTTCGCTTGCGCAGAATACGCACGGCGCATTTCAGAGCAGGATAGAAAACCGCGTCGGAGTTCTCATATAGTATCAGATGTGGGTTTTCGCTTGCGCAGACTACGAACGGTTCATTGCAGAGCAGGATAGAAAACCGCGTCGGAGTTCTCATATAGTATCGGATGTGGGTTTTCGCTTGTGCAGACTACGAACGGTGCATTGCAGAGCAGGATAGAAAACCGCGTCGGAGTTCTCATATAGTAACGGATGTAGGTTTTCGCTTGCGCAGACTACGAACGGTGGATTGCAGAGCAGGATAGAAAACCGCGTCGGAGTTCTCATATAGTATCGGATGTGGGTTTTCGATTGCGCAGACTACGAACGGTGGATTGCAGAGCAGGATAGAAAACCGCGTCGGAGTTCTCATATAGTATCGGATGTGGGTTGTCGCTTGCGCAGACTAGACTACGCATGGTGCATTGCAGAGCAGGATAGAAAACCGCGTCGGAGTTCTCATATAGTATCGAATGTGGGTTTTCGCTTGCGCAGACTACGAACGGTGGATTGCAGAGCAGGATAGAAAACCGCGTCGGAGTTCTCATAGTGTCGGATGTGGGTTTTCGCTTGCGCAGAATACGCACGGCGCATTTCAGAGCAGGATAGAAAACTGCGTCGGAGTTCTCATATAGTATCGGATGTGGGTTTTCGCTTGCGCAGACTACGAACGGTGGATTGCAGAGCAGGATAGAAAACCGAGTCGGAGTTCTCATAGAGTATCGGATGTGGGTTTTCGCTTACGCAGACTACGCACGGTGCATTGCAGAGCAGGATAGAAAACCGCTCGGAGTTCTCATATAGTATCGGATGTGGGTTTTCGCTTGCGCAGACTACGATCGGTGCATTGCAGAGCAGGATAGAAACCCGCGTCGGAGTTCTCATATAGTATCGGATGTGGGTTTTCGCTTGCGCAGACTACGAACGGTGCATTGCAGAGCAGGATAGAAAACCGCGTCGGAGTTCTCATATAGTATCGGATGTGGATTTTCGCTTGCGTAGACTACTCACGGTGCATTGCAGAGCTGGATAGAAAACCGCGTCGGAGTTCTCAAATAGTATCAGATGTGGGTTTTCGCTTGCGCAGACTACGAACGGTTCATTGCAGAGCAGGATAGAAAACCGCGTCGGAGTTCTCATATAGTATCGGATGTGGGTTTTCGCTTGTGCAGACTACGAACGGTGCATTGCAGAGCAGGATAGAAAACCGCGTCGGAGTTCTCATATAGTATCGGATGTAGGTTTTCGCTTGCGCAGACTACGAACGGTGGATTGCAGAGCAGGATAGAAAACCGCGTCGGAGTTCTCATATAGTATCGGATGTGGGTTTTCGATTGCGCAGACTACGAACGGTGGATTGCAGAGCAGGATAGAAAACCGCGTCGGAGTTCTCATATAGTATCGGATGTGGGTTGTCGCTTGCGCAGACTAGACTACGCATGGTGCATTGCAGAGCAGGATAGAAAACCGCGTCGGAGTTCTCATATAGTATCGAATGTGGGTTTTCGCTTGCGCAGACTACGAACGGTGGATTGCAGAGCAGGATAGAAAACCGCGTCGGAGTTCTCATAGTGTCGGATGTGGGTTTTCGCTTGCGCAGAATACGCACGGCGCATTTCAGAGCAGGATAGAAAACCGCGTCGGAGTTCTCATATAGTATCGGATGTGGGTTTTCGCTTGCGCAGACTACGAACGGTGCATTGCAGAGCAGGATAGAAAACCGCGTTGGAGTTCTCATAAAGTATCGGATATTGGTTTTCGCTTGCGCAGACTACAAACGGTGCATTGCAGAGCAGGATAGAAAACCGCGTCAGAGTTCTCATATAGTATCGGATGTGGGTTTTCGCTTGCGCCGACTACGAAGGGTGCATTGCAGAGCAGGATAGAAAACCTCGTCGGAGTTCTCATATAGTATCGGATGTGGGTTTTCGCTTGCGCAGACTACGAACGGTGCATTGCAGAGCAGGATAGAAAACCGCGTCGGAGTTCTCATATAGTATCGGATGTGGGTTTTCGCTTGCGCTGACTACGAACGGTGCATTGCAGAGCAGGATAGAAAACCGCGTTGGAGTTCTCATATAGTATCGGATGTGGGTTTTCGCTTGCGCAGACTACGAACGGTGCATTGCAGAGCAGGATAGAAAACCGCGTCGGAGTTCTCATATAGTATCGGATGTGGGTTTTCGCTTGCGCAGACTACAATCGGTGCATTGCAGAGCAGGGTAGAAAACCGCGTCGGAGTTCTCATATAGTATCGGATGTGGGTTTTCGCTTGCGCAGACTACGAACGGTGCATTGCAGAGCAGGATAGAAAACCGCGTCGGAGTTCTCATATAGTATCGGATGTGTGTTTTCGCTTGCGCAGACTACGAACGGTGCATTGCAAAGCAGGATAGAAAACCGCGTCGGAGTTCTCATATAGTATCGGATGTGGGTCTTCGCTTGCGCAGACTACGATCGGTGCATTGCAGAGCAGGATAGAAAACCGCGTCGGAGTTCTCATATAGTATCGGATGTGGGTTTTCGCTTGCGCAGACTACGATAGGTGCATTGCAGAACAGGATAGAAAACCGCGTCGGAGTTCTCATATAGTATCGGATGTGGGTTTTCACTTGCGCAGACTACGCACGGTGCATTGCCGAGCAGGATAGAAAACCGCGTCGGAGTACTTATATAGTATCGGATGTGGGTTTTCGCTTGCGCAGACTACAATCGGTGCATTGCAGAAGAGGGTAGAAAACCGCGTCGGAGTTCTCATATAGTATCGGATGTGGGTTTTTGCTTGCGCAGACTACGATCGGTGCATTGCAGAGCAGGGTAGAAAACCGGGTCGGAGTTCTCATATAGTATCGGATGTGGGTTTTCGCTTGCGCAGACTACAAACGGCGCATTGGAGAGCAGGATAGAAAACCGCGTCGGAGTTCTGATATTAGTATCGGATGTGGGTTTTCGCTTGCGCAGACTACGCACGGTGCATTGCAGAGCAGGATAAAAAACCGCGTCGGAGTTCTCATATAGTATCGGATGTGGGTTTTCGCTTGCGCAGACTACGCACGGTGCATTGCCGAGCAGGATAGAAAACCGCGTCGGAGTACTTATATAGTATCGGATGTGGGTTTTCGCTTGCGCAGACTACAATCGGTGCATTGCAGAAGAGGGTAGAAAACCGCGTCGGAGTTCTCATATAGTATCGGATGTGGGTTTTTGCTTGCGCAGACTACGATCGGTGCATTGCAGAGCAGGGTAGAAAACCGGGTCGGAGTTCTCATATAGTATCGGATGTGGGTTTTCGCTTGCGCAGACTACAAACGGCGCATTGGAGAGCAGGATAGAAAACCGCGTCGGAGTTCTGATATTAGTATCGGATGTGGGTTTTCGCTTGCGCAGACTACGCACGGTGCATTGCAGAGCAGGATAAAAAACCGCGTCGGAGTTCTCATATAGTATCGAATGTGGGTTTTCGCTTGCGCAGACTACGCACGGTGCATTGCAGAGTAGGTTAGAAAACCGCGTCGGAGTTCTCTTATAGTATCAGATGTGGGTTTTCGCTTGCGCAGACTACGAACGGTGCATTGCAGAGCAGGATAGAAAACCGCGTCGGAGTTCTCATATAGTATCGGATGTGGGTTTTCGCTTGGGCAGACTACGATCGATGCATTGCAGAGCATGATAGAAACCGCGTCGGAGTTCACATATAGTATCGGATGTGTGTTTTCGCTTGCGCAGACTACGATCGTGCATTGCAGAGCAGGATAGAAAACCGCGTCGGAGTTCTCATATAGTATCGGATGTGGGTTTGCGCTTGCGCAGACTACGCACGGTGCATTGCAGAAGAGGGTAGAAAACCGCGTCGGAGTTCTTATATAGTATCGGATGTGGGTTTTCGGCTTGCGCAGACTACGATCGGTGCATTGCAGAAGTGGGTAGAAAACCGCGTCGGAGTTCTCATATAGTATCGGATGTGGGTTTTTGCTTGCGCAGACTACGATGCGGTGCATTGCAGAGCAGGGTAGAAACCGGGTCGGAGTTCTCATATAGTATCGGATGTGGGTTTTCGCTTGCGCAGACTACAAACGGCGCATTGGAGAGCAGGATAGAAAACCGCGTCGGAGTTCTGATATTAGTATCGGATGTGGGTTTTCGCTTGCGCAGACTACGCACGGTGCATTGCAGAGCAGGATAGAAAACCGCGTCGGAGTTCTCATATAGTATCGGATGTGGGTTTTCGCTTGCGCAGACTACGCACGGTGCATTGCAGAGGCAGGTTAGAAAACCGCGTCGGAGTTCTCTTATAGTATCAGATGTGGGTTTTCGCTTGCGCAGACTACGAACGGTGCATTGCAGAGCAGGATAGAAAACCGCGTCGGAGTTCTCATATAGTATCGGATGTGGGTTTTCGCTTGCGCAGACTACGAACGGTGCATTGCAGAGCAGGATAGAAAACCGCGTTGGAGTTCTCATATAGTATCGGATGTGGGTTTTCGCTTACGGCGCGGTTCAGGTGTCCAACGATATATGAGACAGATACTGCGCCCAAAAACCAATTATTATTATTATTATTATTATTATTATTATTATTATTATTATTATTATTATTATTATTATTATTATTATTATCGTCCCGCACGATGTTCTCACGATGCGTAGAGCCTGCAAAGGGATGCATATTGTCATGATGAGCCTAAATATGTCCGCCACAGGACAAAAACATAAATGATTAAATCACTGAATTTTGTGAGGCACAGTCCGCGTGAAGACACTCGCAACACATAATACAGAATAATTTGTAACAACTAACGCCGCATTATTTCACAAATTGAAATTTAATTTTCCTTGTACCAAATGGTTGATTTTTATTTTGGTGCAACGTGTCGCACCTTTAGTAAAGATATTCAATGTGACAAAAACCACACAAAAACACCGGTATGACGGTTCCGGAGTACTGCCTTTTTTTCATTGAGAGATAACTTGGGCAAGAGCTTTAACCGCTAATTGCAGATTTCTTTGCACCTGCAAGTGTGGAAGCCAAAGAGAAACACTACGGAAGTAGTACACATATTCTTACAGACTGGTCTGCAGTGAAACACTATGCAGTTCTGATATCTGTCCTTCAAAAGCGGTAGACGCGAAACGCATTCCTGAATGCATCGGATGTCTGGTCACATTATTCAAACCCGCTGTTCGACAGAGTAGTGAATGTTTGGCTCCGAAGTTCTTACCATTCGGGCAGATTCGCAAGGCGCAAGACGTGGTGGTGGTGGTAGTGGTTTTTTATTAAAATATTAGTAAAAAGGAATGAAAAGATTTTTGCTAGGCCCGGCATCTGCCATCGATACTGAAGGCACCTGAGCTGGGGCAGCGGAAATAAGGGATATCAGGCAGAATGGAGAAATTAAATAAAAGAGGTAAGGGGACGGAAGAGAGGAATGGGTGGAATTAATATATACAAACCTATTACGCAGTAAAAAAATGTGTCCAGGTTGTGCGCGTGATTAGTTCATTTTAAAGGAATTAAAACACGCGCGCACAAGCACTGTGTTGGCTACAACTGGAGTGGGGCGTCCAGTTATTAATTGTTCAAGGTAGAACCCGCGGAGCGTTCGGTCACTGCGTGTAACTACCTGACGGAGAACAGACGGGACGTCAAGCTCGTGTGTTCGAGGAATGCCACAGAGGCTCAGCAAAGTTCGCTCACGTGTGCGCGCACTGCCCTGCGGCCAGAATAGCGTCTTGATGGAGTCTGGATAGTATGCCCAGCGCCTATAGGCCACAAGCATATTGCGAAGAGCATCGGCGAACGCGGCACAGTGAAGGAGCAGGTGTTCTAGTGTTTCCACTGCACCGAATCCGTCACGTAAATCACTCGTCACGATTCCGTGACGCTCCCGTCGTTGCCCGGGCCACACACAGCCAGATGCGCGCGCGGAGGATCATTACACGTTGTGACAAGCCAGAGATTTCGCAATGAGAGTAGGTACATAGAACTTGTAGTCGTGCATTGTCTCATCTCCTTTCCTGCCGGAAAAATAAACCGCCATGTAGTCAAAGCAACACTTACTCCCAAATTCACATTCATTTCCCTACGTATCTGAAGATAAGAGAATTGCTGTACCTACAAATAAGGCATTGCAGAGCAGGATAGAAAACCGCGTCGGAGTTTCTCATATAGTATCGGATGTGGGTTTTCGATTGCGCAGACTTACGAACGGTGCATTGCAGAGCAGGATAGAAAACCGCGTCGGAGTTCTCATATAGTTTCGGATGTGGGTTTTCGCTTGCCCAGATTTACGAACGGTGCATTGCAGAGCAGGATAGAAAACCGCGCGTCGGAGTTCTCATAAAGTATCGGATATTGGTTTTCGCTTGCGCAGAATACGAACGGTGCATTGCAGAGCAGGATAGAAAAACCGCGTCGGAGTTCTCATAGAGTATCGGATGTGGGTTTTCGCTTCCGCAGACTACGATCGGTGCATTGCAGAGCAGGATAGAAAACCGCGTCGGAGTTCTCATATAGTATCGGATGTGGGTTTTCGCTTGCGCAGACTACGATCGGTGCATTGCAGAGCAGGATAGAAAACCGCGTCGGACTTCTCATAAAGTATCGGATATTGGTTTTCGCTTGCACTACGAACGGTGCATTGCGGAGCAGGATAGAAAACCTCATCGGAGTTCTCATATAGTATCCGATGTGGGTTTTCGCTTGCGCAGACTACGAACGGTGCATTGCAGAACAGGATAGGAAACCGCGTCGGAGTTCTCATATAGTATCGGATGTGGGTTTTCGCTTGCGCAGACTACGAACGGTGCATTGCAGAGCAGGATAGAAAATCGCGTCGGAGTTCTCATATAGTATTTGATGTGGGTTTTCGCTTGCGCAGACTACGAACGGTGCATTGCAGAGCAGGATAGAAAAACGCGTCGGAGTTCTCATATAGTATCGGATGTGGGTTTTCGCTTGCGCAGACTACGAACGGTGCATTGCAGAGCAGGATAGAAAACCGCGTCGGAGTTCTCATATAGTATCGGATGTGGATTTTCGCTTGCGCAGACTACGCACGGTGCATTGCAGAGCAGGATAGAAAACCGCGTCGGAGTTCTCATATAGTATCAGATGTGGATTTTCGCTTGCGCAGACTACAAACGGTGCATTGCAGAGCAGGATACAAAACCGCGTCGGAGTTCTCATATAGTATCGGATGTGGGTTTTCGCTTGCGCAGACTACGAACGGTGCATTGCAGAGCAGGATAGGAAACCTCATCGGAGTTCTCATATAGTATCCGATGTGGGTTTTCGCTTGCGCAGACTACGAACGGTGCATTGCAGATCAGGATAGGAAACCGCGTCGGAGTTCACATATAGTATCGCATGTGGGTTTTCGCTTGCGCAGACTACGAACGGTGCATTGCAGAGCAGGATAGAAAATCTCGTCGGAGTTCTCATATAGTATCTGATGTGGGTTTTCGCTTGCGCAGACTACGAACGGTGCATTGCAGAGCAGGATAGAAAACCGCGTCGGAGTTCTTATATAGTATCGGACGTGGGTTTTCGCTTGCGCCGACTACGAAGGGTGCATTGCAAAGCAGGATAGAAAACCTCGTCGGAGTTCTCATATAGTATCGGATGTGGGTTTTCGCTTGCGCAGACTACGAACGGTGCATTGCAGAGCAGGATAGAAAACCGCGTCGGAGTTCTCATATAGCATCGGATGTGGGTTTTCGCTTGCGCAGACTACGAACGGTGCATTGCAGAGCAGAATAGAAAACCGCGTTGGAGTTCTCATATAGTATCGGATGTGGGTTTTCGCTTGCGCTGACTACGAACGGTGCATTGCAGAGCAGGATAGAAAACCGCGTCGGAGTTCTCATATAGTATCGGATGTGGGTTTTCGCTTGCGCAGACTACGCACGGTGCATTGCAGAGCAGGATAGAAAACCGCGTTGGAGTTCTCATATAGTATCGGATGTGGGTTTTCGCTTGCGCAGACTACGAACGGTGCATTGCAGAGCAGGATAGAAAACCGCGTTGGAGTTCTCATATAGTATCGGATGTGGGTTTTCGCTTGCGCAGACTACGAACGGTGCATTGCAGAGCAGGATAGAAAACCGCGTTGGAGTTCTCATATAGTATCGGATGTGGGTTTTCGCTTGCGCAGACTACGATCGGTGCGTTGCAGAGCAGGATAGAAAACCGCGTCGGAGTTCTCATATAGTATCGGATGTGGGTTTTCGCTTGCGCAGACTACGCACGGTGCATTGCAGAGCAGGATAGAAAACCGCGTCGGAGTTCTCATATAGTATCGGATGTGGGTTTTCGCTTGCGCAGACTACGATCGGTGCATTGCAGAGCAGTTTAGAAAACCGCGTTGGAGTTCTCATATAGTATCGGATGTGGGTTTTCGCTTGCGCAGACTACGAACGGTGCATTGGAGAGCAGGATAGAAAACCGCGTCGGAGTTCTCATATAGTATCGGATGTGGGTTTTCGCTTGCGCAGACTACGCACGGCGCATTGCAGAGCAGGATAGAAAACCGCGTCGGAGTTTTCATATAGTATCCGATGTGGGATTTCGCTTGCGCAGACTACGAACGGTGCATTGCAGAGCAGGATAGAAGACCGCGTCGGAGTTCTCATAAAGTATCGGATATTGGTTTTCGCTTGCGCAGACTACGAACGGTGCATTGCAGAGCAGGATAGAAAACCGCGTCGGAGTTCCCATATAGTATCGGATGTGGGTTTTCGCTTGCGCAGACTACGAACGGTGCATTGCAGAGCAGGATAGAAAACCGCGTTGGAGTTCTCTTATAGTATCGGATGTGGGTTTTCGCTTGCGCAGACTATGATCGGTGCATTGCAGAGCAGGGTAGAAAACCGCGTCGGAGTTCTCATATAGTATCGGATGTGGGTTTTCGCTTGCGCAGACTACGAACGGTGCATTGGAGATCAGGATAGAAAACCGCGTCGGAGTTCTCATATAGTATCGGATGTGGGTTTTCGCTTGCGCAGACTACGCACTGCGCATTTCAGAGCAGGATAGAAAACCGCGTCGGAGTTTTCATATAGTATCGGATGTGGGTTTTCGCTTGCGCAGACTACGAACGGTGCATTGCAGAGCAGGATAGAAAACCGCGTCGGAGTTCTCATAAAGTATCGGATGTTGGTTTTCGCTTGCGCAGACTACGAACGGTGCATTGCAGAGCAGGATAGACAACCGCGTCGGAGTTCTCATATAGTATCGGATGTGGGTTTTCGCTTGCGCAGACTACGAACGGTGCATTGCAGAGCAGGATAGAAAACCGCGTCGGAGTTCTCATATAGTATCGGATGTGGGTTTTCGCTTGAGCAGACTACGATCGGTGCATTGCAGAGCAGGATAGAAAGCCGCGTCGGAGTTCTCATATAGTATCGGATGTGGGTTTTCGCTTGCGCAGACTACGCACGGTGCATTGCAGAGCAGGATAGAAAACCGCGTCGGAGTTCTCATATAGTATCGGATGTGGGTGTTTGCTTGCGCAGTATACGAACGGTGCATTGCAGAGCAGGATATAAAACCGCGTCGGACTTCTCATATAGTATCGGATGTGGGTTTTCGCTTGCGCAGACGACGAACGGTGCATTGCAGAGCAGGATAGAAAACCGCGTCGGAGTTCTCATATAGTATCGGATGTAGGTTTTCGCTTGCGCAGACTACGAACGGTGGATTGCAGAGCAGGATAGAAAACCGCGTCGGAGTTCTCATGTAGTATCGGATGTGGGTTTTCGCTTGCGCAGACTACGAACGGTGCATTGCAGAGCAGGATAGAAAACCGCGTCGGAGTTCTCATATAGTATCGGATGTAGGTTTTCGCTTGCGCAGACTACGAACGGTGGATTGCAGAGCAGCATAGAAAACCGCGTTGGAGTTCTCATATAGTATCGGATGTGGGTTTTCGCTTGCGCAGACTACGAACGGTGCATTGGAGAGCAGGATAGAAAACCGCGTCGGAGTTCTCATATAGTATCGGATGTGGGTTTTCGCTTGCGCAGACTACGCACGGCGCATTGCAGAGCAGGATAGAAAACCGCGTCGGAGTTTTCATATAGTATCGGATGTGGGTTTTCGCTTGCGCAGACTACGAACGGTGCATTGCAGAGCAGGATAGAAAACCGCGTCGGAGTTCTCATAAAGTATCGGATGTTGGTTTTCGCTTGCGCAGACTACGAACGGTGCATTGCAGAGCAGGATAGACAACCGCGTCGGAGTTCTCATATAGTATCGGATGTGGGTTTTCGCTTGCGCAGACTACGAACGGTGCATTGCAGAGCAGGATAGAAAACCGCGTCGGAGTTCTCATATAGTATCGGATGTGGGTTTTCGCTTGAGCAGACTACGATCGGTGCATTGCAGAGCAGGATAGAAAGCCGCGTCGGAGTTCTCATATAGTATCGGATGTGGGTTTTCGCTTGCGCAGACTACGCACGGTGCATTGCAGAGCAGGATAGAAAACCGCGTCGGAGTTCTCATATAGTATCGGATGTGGGTGTTAGCTTGCGCAGTATACGAACGGTGCATTGCAGAGCAGGATATAAAACCGCGTCGGACTTCTCATATAGTATCGGATGTGGGTTTTCGCTTGCGCAGACGACGAACGGTGCATTGCAGAGCAGGATAGAAAACCGCGTCGGAGTTCTCATATAGTATCGGATGTAGGTTTTCGCTTGCGCAGACTACGAACGGTGGATTGCAGAGCAGGATAGAAAACCGCGTCGGAGTTCTCATGTAGTATCGGATGTGGGTTTTCGCTTGCGCAGACTACGAACGGTGCATTGCAGAGCAGGATAGAAAACCGCGTCGGAGTTCTCATATAGTATCGGATGTAGGTTTTCGCTTGCGCAGACTACGAACGGTGGATTGCAGAGCAGGATAGAAAACCGCGTCGGAGTTCTCATGTAGTATCGGTTGTGGGTTTTCGCTTGCGCAGACTACGAACGGTGGATTGCAGAGCAGGATAGAAAACCGCGTCGGAGTTCTCATATAGTATCGGATGTGGGTTTTCGCTTGCGCAGACTACGCACGGTGCATTGCAGAGCAGGATAGAAAACCGCGTCGGAGTTCTCATATAATATCGGATGTGGGTTTTCGCTTGCGCAGACTACGATCGGTGCATTGCAGAGCAGGATAGAAAACCGCGTCGGAGTTCTCATATAGTATCGGATGTGGGTTTTCGCTTGGGCAGACTACGATCGATGCATTGCAGAGCATGATAGAAAACCGCGTCGGAGTTCTCATATAGTATCGGATGTGTGTTTTCGCTTGCGCAGACTACGATCGGTGCATTGCAGAGCAGGATAGAAAACCGCGTCGGAGTTCTCATATAGTATCGGATGTGGGTTTGCGCTTGCGCAGACTACGCACGGTGCATTGCAGAAGAGGGTAGAAAACCGCGTCGGAGTTCTTATATAGTATCGGATGTGGGTTTTCGCTTGCGCAGACTACGATCGGTGCATTGCAGAAGTGGGTAGAAAACCGCGTCGGAGTTCTCATATAGTATCGGATGTGGGTTTTTGCTTGCGCAGACTACGATCGGTGCATTGCAGAGCAGGGTAGAAAACCGGGTCGGAGTTCTCATATAGTATCGGATGTGGGTTTTCGCTTGCGCAGACTACAAACGGCGCATTGGAGAGCAGGATAGAAAACCGCGTCGGAGTTCTGATATTAGTATCGGATGTGGGTTTTCGCTTGCGCAGACTACGCACGGTGCATTGCAGAGCAGGATAGAAAACCGCGTCGGAGTTCTCATATAGTATCGGATGTGGGTTTTCGCTTGCGCAGACTACGCACGGTGCATTGCAGAGCAGGTTAGAAAACCGCGTCGGAGTTCTCTTATAGTATCAGATGTGGGTTTTCGCTTGCGCAGACTACGAACGGTGCATTGCAGAGCAGGATAGAAAACCGCGTCGGAGTTCTCATATAGTATCGGATGTGGGTTTTCGCTTGCGCAGACTACGATCGGTGCATTGCAGAGCATGATAGAAAACCGCGTCGGAGTTCTCATATAGTATCGGATGTGGGTTTTCGCTTGCGCAGACTACGCACGGTGCATTGCAGAGCAGGATAGGAAACCGCGTCGGAGTTCTCATATAGTATCGGATGTGGGTTTTCGCTTGCGCAGACTACGAACGGTGCATTGCAGAGCAGGATAGAAAACCGCTTCGGAGTTCTCATATAGTATCGGATGTGGATTTTCGCTTTCGCAGACTACGAACGGTGCATTGGAGAGCAGGATAGAAAACCGCGTCGGAGTTCTCATATAGTATCGGATGTGGGTTTTCACTTGCGCAGACTACGATCGGTGCATTGCAGAGCAGGATAGAAAACCGCGTCGGAGTTCTCATATAGTATCGGATGTGGGTTTTCGCTTGCGCAGACTACGAACGGTGCATTGCAGAGCAGGATAGAAAACCGCGTCGGAGTTCTCATTTAGTATCGGATGTGGGTTTTCGCTTGCGCAGACTACGCACGGTGCATTGCAGAGCAGGTTAGAAAACCGCGTCGGAGTTCTCATATAGTATCGGATGTGGGTTTTCGCTTGCGCAGACTACGAACGGTGCAATATAGAGCGGGATAGAAAGCCGCGTCGGAGTTCTCATAAAGTATCGGATGTGGGTTTTCGCTTGCGCAGACTACGAACGGTGCATTGCAGAGCAGGATAGTAAACCGCGTCGGAGTTCTCATTTAGTATCGGATGTGGGTTTTCGCTTGCGCAGACTACTCACGGTGCATTGCAGAGCAGGATAGAAAACCGCGTCGGAGTTCTCATATAGTATCGGATGTGGATTTTCGTTTTCGCAGACTACGAACGGTGCATTGGAGAGCAGGATAGAAAACCGCGTCGGAGTTCTCATATAGTATCGGATGTGGGTTTTCACTTGCGCAGACTACGATCGGTGCATTGCAGAGCAGGATAGTAAACCGCGTCGGAGTTCTCATATAGTATCGGATGTGGGTTTTCGCTTGCGCAGACTACGAACGGTGCATTGCAGAGCAGGATAGAAAACCGCGTTGGAGTTCTCATATAGTATCGGATGTGGGTTTTCGCTTACGGCGCGGTTCAGGTGTCCAACGATATATGAGACAGATACTGCGCCATTTCCTTTCCCCAAAAACCAATTATTATTATTATTATTATTATTATTATTATTATTATTATTATTATTATTATTATTATTATTATTATTATCGTCCCGCACGATGTTCTCACGATGCGTAGAGCCTGCAAAGGGATGCATATTGTCATGATGAGCCTAAATATGTCCGCCACAGGACAAAAACATAAATGATTAAATCACTGAATTTTGTGAGGCACAGTCCGCGTGAAGACACTCGCAACACATAATACAGAATAATTTGTAACAACTAACGCCGCATTAATTTCACAAATTGAAATTTAATTTTCCTTGTACCAAATGGTTGATTTTTATTTTGGTGCAACGTGTCGCACCTTTAGTAAAGATATTCAATGTGACAAAAACCACACAAAAACACCGGTATGACGGTCCGGAGTACTGCCTTTTTTTCATTGAGAGATAACTTGGGCAAGAGCTTTAACCGCTAATTGCAGATTTTCTTTGCACCTGCAAGTGTGGAAGCCAAAGAGAAACACTACGGAAGTAGTACACATATTCTTACAGACTGGTCTGCAGTGAAACACTATGCAGTTCTGATATCTGTCCTTCAAAAGCGGTAGACGCGAAACGCATTCCTGAATGCATCGGATGTCTGGTCACATTATTCAAACCCGCTGTTCGACAGAGTAGTGAATGTTTGGCTCCGAAGTTCTTACCATTCGGGCAGATTCGCAAGGCGCAAGACGTGGTGGTGGTGGTAGTGGTTTTTTATTAAAATATTAGTAAAAAGGAATGAAAAGATTTTTGCTAGGCCCGGCATCTGCCATCGATACTGAAGCACCTGAGCTGGGGCAGCGGAAATAAGGGATATCAGGCAGAATGGAGAAATTAAATAAAAGAGGTAAGGGGACGGGAAGAGAGGAATGGGTGGAATTAATATATACAAACTATTACGCAGTAAAAAAATGTGTCCAGGTTGTGCGCGTGATTAGTTCATTTTAAAGGAATTAAAACACGCGCGCACAGCACTGTGTTGGCTACAACTGGAGTGGGGCGTCCAGTTATTAATTGTTCAAGGTAGAACCCGCGGAGCGTTCGGTCACTGCGTGTAACTACCTGACGGAGAACAGACGGGACGTCAAGCTCGTGTGTTCGAGGAATGCACAGAGGCTCAGCAAAGTTCGCTCACGTGTGCGCGCACTGCCCTGCGGCCAGAATAGCGTCTTGATGGAGTCTGATAGTATGCCCAGCGCCCTATAGGCCACAAGCATATTGCGAAGAGCATCGGCGAACGCGGCACAGTGAAGGAGCAGGTGTTCTAGTGTTTCCACTGCACCGAATCCGTCACGTAAATCACTCGTCACGATTCCGTGACGCTCCCGTCGTTGCCCGGGCCACACACAGCCAATGCGCGCGCGGAGGATCATTACACGTTGTGACAAGCCAGAGATTTCGCAATGAGAGTAGGTACATAGAACTTGTAGTCGTGCATTGTCTCATCTCCTTTCCTGCCGGAAAAATAAACCGCCATGTAGTCAAAGCAACACTTACTCCCAAATTCACATTCATTTCCCTACGTATCTGAAGATAAGAGAATTGCTGTACCTACAAATAAGGCATTGCAGAGCAGGATAGAAAACCGCGTCGGAGTTCTCATATAGTATCGGATGTGGGTTTTCGATTGCGCAGACTACGAACGGTGCATTGCAGAGCAGGATAGAAAACCGCGTCGGAGTTCTCATATAGTTTCGGATGTGGGTTTTCGCTTGCCCAGATTACGAACGGTGCATTGCAGAGCAGGATAGAAAACCGCGTCGGAGTTCTCATAAAGTATCGGATATTGGTTTTCGCTTGCGCAGAATACGAACGGTGCATTGCAGAGCAGGATAGAAAACCGCGTCGGAGTTCTCATAGAGTATCGGATGTGGGTTTTCGCTTCCGCAGACTACGATCGGTGCATTGCAGAGCAGGATAGAAAACCGCGTCGGAGTTCTCATATAGTATCGGATGTGGGTTTTCGCTTGCGCAGACTACGATCGGTGCATTGCAGAGCAGGATAGAAAACCGCGTCGGACTTCTCATAAAGTATCGGATATTGGTTTTCGCTTGCACTACGAACGGTGCATTGCGGAGCAGGATAGAAAACCTCATCGGAGTTCTCATATAGTATCCGATGTGGGTTTTCGCTTGCGCAGACTACGAACGGTGCATTGCAGAACAGGATAGGAAACCGCGTCGGAGTTCTCATATAGTATCGGATGTGGGTTTTCGCTTGCGCAGACTACGAACGGTGCATTGCAGAGCAGGATAGAAAATCGCGTCGGAGTTCTCATATAGTATTTGATGTGGGTTTTCGCTTGCGCAGACTACGAACGGTGCATTGCAGAGCAGGATAGAAAAACGCGTCGGAGTTCTCATATAGTATCGGATGTGGGTTTTCGCTTGCGCAGACTACGAACGGTGCATTGCAGAGCAGGATAGAAAACCGCGTCGGAGTTCTCATATAGTATCGGATGTGGATTTTCGCTTGCGCAGACTACGCACGGTGCATTGCAGAGCAGGATAGAAAACCGCGTCGGAGTTCTCATATAGTATCAGATGTGGATTTTCGCTTGCGCAGACTACAAACGGTGCATTGCAGAGCAGGATACAAAACCGCGTCGGAGTTCTCATATAGTATCGGATGTGGGTTTTCGCTTGCGCAGACTACGAACGGTGCATTGCAGAGCAGGATAGGAAACCTCATCGGAGTTCTCATATAGTATCCGATGTGGGTTTTCGCTTGCGCAGACTACGAACGGTGCATTGCAGATCAGGATAGGAAACCGCGTCGGAGTTCACATATAGTATCGCATGTGGGTTTTCGCTTGCGCAGACTACGAACGGTGCATTGCAGAGCAGGATAGAAAATCTCGTCGGAGTTCTCATATAGTATCTGATGTGGGTTTTCGCTTGCGCAGACTACGAACGGTGCATTGCAGAGCAGGATAGAAAACCGCGTCGGAGTTCTTATATAGTATCGGACGTGGGTTTTCGCTTGCGCCGACTACGAAGGGTGCATTGCAAAGCAGGATAGAAAACCTCGTCGGAGTTCTCATATAGTATCGGATGTGGGTTTTCGCTTGCGCAGACTACGAACGGTGCATTGCAGAGCAGGATAGAAAACCGCGTCGGAGTTCTCATATAGCATCGGATGTGGGTTTTCGCTTGCGCAGACTACGAACGGTGCATTGCAGAGCAGAATAGAAAACCGCGTTGGAGTTCTCATATAGTATCGGATGTGGGTTTTCGCTTGCGCTGACTACGAACGGTGCATTGCAGAGCAGGATAGAAAACCGCGTCGGAGTTCTCATATAGTATCGGATGTGGGTTTTCGCTTGCGCAGACTACGCACGGTGCATTGCAGAGCAGGATAGAAAACCGCGTTGGAGTTCTCATATAGTATCGGATGTGGGTTTTCGCTTGCGCAGACTACGAACGGTGCATTGCAGAGCAGGATAGAAAACCGCGTTGGAGTTCTCATATAGTATCGGATGTGGGTTTTCGCTTGCGCAGACTACGAACGGTGCATTGCAGAGCAGGATAGAAAACCGCGTTGGAGTTCTCATATAGTATCGGATGTGGGTTTTCGCTTGCGCAGACTACGATCGGTGCGTTGCAGAGCAGGATAGAAAACCGCGTCGGAGTTCTCATATAGTATCGGATGTGGGTTTTCGCTTGCGCAGACTACGCACGGTGCATTGCAGAGCAGGATAGAAAACCGCGTCGGAGTTCTCATATAGTATCGGATGTGGGTTTTCGCTTGCGCAGACTACGATCGGTGCATTGCAGAGCAGCTTAGAAAACCGCGTTGGAGTTCTCATATAGTATCGGATGTGGGTTTTCGCTTGCGCAGACTACGAACGGTGCATTGGAGAGCAGGATAGAAAACCGCGTCGGAGTTCTCATATAGTATCGGATGTGGGTTTTCGCTTGCGCAGACTACGCACGGCGCATTGCAGAGCAGGATAGAAAACCGCGTCGGAGTTTTCATATAGTATCCGATGTGGGATTTCGCTTGCGCAGACTACGAACGGTGCATTGCAGAGCAGGATAGAAGACCGCGTCGGAGTTCTCATAAAGTATCGGATATTGGTTTTCGCTTGCGCAGACTACGAACGGTGCATTGCAGAGCAGGATAGAAAACCGCGTCGGAGTTCCCATATAGTATCGGATGTGGGTTTTCGCTTGCGCAGACTACGAACGGTGCATTGCAGAGCAGGATAGAAAACCGCGTTGGAGTTCTCTTATAGTATCGGATGTGGGTTTTCGCTTGCGCAGACTATGATCGGTGCATTGCAGAGCAGGGTAGAAAACCGCGTCGGAGTTCTCATATAGTATCGGATGTGGGTTTTCGCTTGCGCAGACTACGAACGGTGCATTGGAGATCAGGATAGAAAACCGCGTCGGAGTTCTCATATAGTATCGGATGTGGGTTTTCGCTTGCGCAGACTACGCACTGCGCATTTCAGAGCAGGATAGAAAACCGCGTCGGAGTTTTCATATAGTATCGGATGTGGGTTTTCGCTTGCGCAGACTACGAACGGTGCATTGCAGAGCAGGATAGAAAACCGCGTCGGAGTTCTCATAAAGTATCGGATGTTGGTTTTCGCTTGCGCAGACTACGAACGGTGCATTGCAGAGCAGGATAGACAACCGCGTCGGAGTTCTCATATAGTATCGGATGTGGGTTTTCGCTTGCGCAGACTACGAACGGTGCATTGCAGAGCAGGATAGAAAACCGCGTCGGAGTTCTCATATAGTATCGGATGTGGGTTTTCGCTTGAGCAGACTACGATCGGTGCATTGCAGAGCAGGATAGAAAGCCGCGTCGGAGTTCTCATATAGTATCGGATGTGGGTTTTCGCTTGCGCAGACTACGCACGGTGCATTGCAGAGCAGGATAGAAAACCGCGTCGGAGTTCTCATATAGTATCGGATGTGGGTGTTTGCTTGCGCAGTATACGAACGGTGCATTGCAGAGCAGGATATAAAACCGCGTCGGACTTCTCATATAGTATCGGATGTGGGTTTTCGCTTGCGCAGACGACGAACGGTGCATTGCAGAGCAGGATAGAAAACCGCGTCGGAGTTCTCATATAGTATCGGATGTAGGTTTTCGCTTGCGCAGACTACGAACGGTGGATTGCAGAGCAGGATAGAAAACCGCGTCGGAGTTCTCATGTAGTATCGGATGTGGGTTTTCGCTTGCGCAGACTACGAACGGTGCATTGCAGAGCAGGATAGAAAACCGCGTCGGAGTTCTCATATAGTATCGGATGTAGGTTTTCGCTTGCGCAGACTACGAACGGTGGATTGCAGAGCAGCATAGAAAACCGCGTTGGAGTTCTCATATAGTATCGGATGTGGGTTTTCGCTTGCGCAGACTACGAACGGTGCATTGGAGAGCAGGATAGAAAACCGCGTCGGAGTTCTCATATAGTATCGGATGTGGGTTTTCGCTTGCGCAGACTACGCACGGCGCATTGCAGAGCAGGATAGAAAACCGCGTCGGAGTTTTCATATAGTATCGGATGTGGGTTTTCGCTTGCGCAGACTACGAACGGTGCATTGCAGAGCAGGATAGAAAACCGCGTCGGAGTTCTCATAAAGTATCGGATGTTGGTTTTCGCTTGCGCAGACTACGAACGGTGCATTGCAGAGCAGGATAGACAACCGCGTCGGAGTTCTCATATAGTATCGGATGTGGGTTTTCGCTTGCGCAGACTACGAACGGTGCATTGCAGAGCAGGATAGAAAACCGCGTCGGAGTTCTCATATAGTATCGGATGTGGGTTTTCGCTTGAGCAGACTACGATCGGTGCATTGCAGAGCAGGATAGAAAGCCGCGTCGGAGTTCTCATATAGTATCGGATGTGGGTTTTCGCTTGCGCAGACTACGCACGGTGCATTGCAGAGCAGGATAGAAAACCGCGTCGGAGTTCTCATATAGTATCGGATGTGGGTGTTAGCTTGCGCAGTATACGAACGGTGCATTGCAGAGCAGGATATAAAACCGCGTCGGACTTCTCATATAGTATCGGATGTGGGTTTTCGCTTGCGCAGACGACGAACGGTGCATTGCAGAGCAGGATAGAAAACCGCGTCGGAGTTCTCATATAGTATCGGATGTAGGTTTTCGCTTGCGCAGACTACGAACGGTGGATTGCAGAGCAGGATAGAAAACCGCGTCGGAGTTCTCATGTAGTATCGGATGTGGGTTTTCGCTTGCGCAGACTACGAACGGTGCATTGCAGAGCAGGATAGAAAACCGCGTCGGAGTTCTCATATAGTATCGGATGTAGGTTTTCGCTTGCGCAGACTACGAACGGTGGATTGCAGAGCAGGATAGAAAACCGCGTCGGAGTTCTCATGTAGTATCGGTTGTGGGTTTTCGCTTGCGCAGACTACGAACGGTGGATTGCAGAGCAGGATAGAAAACCGCGTCGGAGTTCTCATATAGTATCGGATGTGGGTTTTCGCTTGCGCAGACTACGCACGGTGCATTGCAGAGCAGGATAGAAAACCGCGTCGGAGTTCTCATATAATATCGGATGTGGGTTTTCGCTTGCGCAGACTACGATCGGTGCATTGCAGAGCAGGATAGAAAACCGCGTCGGAGTTCTCATATAGTATCGGATGTGGGTTTTCGCTTGGGCAGACTACGATCGATGCATTGCAGAGCATGATAGAAAACCGCGTCGGAGTTCTCATATAGTATCGGATGTGTGTTTTCGCTTGCGCAGACTACGATCGGTGCATTGCAGAGCAGGATAGAAAACCGCGTCGGAGTTCTCATATAGTATCGGATGTGGGTTTGCGCTTGCGCAGACTACGCACGGTGCATTGCAGAAGAGGGTAGAAAACCGCGTCGGAGTTCTTATATAGTATCGGATGTGGGTTTTCGCTTGCGCAGACTACGATCGGTGCATTGCAGAAGTGGGTAGAAAACCGCGTCGGAGTTCTCATATAGTATCGGATGTGGGTTTTTGCTTGCGCAGACTACGATCGGTGCATTGCAGAGCAGGGTAGAAAACCGGGTCGGAGTTCTCATATAGTATCGGATGTGGGTTTTCGCTTGCGCAGACTACAAACGGCGCATTGGAGAGCAGGATAGAAAACCGCGTCGGAGTTCTGATATTAGTATCGGATGTGGGTTTTCGCTTGCGCAGACTACGCACGGTGCATTGCAGAGCAGGATAGAAAACCGCGTCGGAGTTCTCATATAGTATCGGATGTGGGTTTTCGCTTGCGCAGACTACGCACGGTGCATTGCAGAGCAGGTTAGAAAACCGCGTCGGAGTTCTCTTATAGTATCAGATGTGGGTTTTCGCTTGCGCAGACTACGAACGGTGCATTGCAGAGCAGGATAGAAAACCGCGTCGGAGTTCTCATATAGTATCGGATGTGGGTTTTCGCTTGCGCAGACTACGATCGGTGCATTGCAGAGCATGATAGAAAACCGCGTCGGAGTTCTCATATAGTATCGGATGTGGGTTTTCGCTTGCGCAGACTACGCACGGTGCATTGCAGAGCAGGATAGGAAACCGCGTCGGAGTTCTCATATAGTATCGGATGTGGGTTTTCGCTTGCGCAGACTACGAACGGTGCATTGCAGAGCAGGATAGAAAACCGCTTCGGAGTTCTCATATAGTATCGGATGTGGATTTTCGCTTTCGCAGACTACGAACGGTGCATTGGAGAGCAGGATAGAAAACCGCGTCGGAGTTCTCATATAGTATCGGATGTGGGTTTTCACTTGCGCAGACTACGATCGGTGCATTGCAGAGCAGGATAGAAAACCGCGTCGGAGTTCTCATATAGTATCGGATGTGGGTTTTCGCTTGCGCAGACTACGAACGGTGCATTGCAGAGCAGGATAGAAAACCGCGTCGGAGTTCTCATTTAGTATCGGATGTGGGTTTTCGCTTGCGCAGACTACGCACGGTGCATTGCAGAGCAGGTTAGAAAACCGCGTCGGAGTTCTCATATAGTATCGGATGTGGGTTTTCGCTTGCGCAGACTACGAACGGTGCAATATAGAGCGGGATAGAAAGCCGCGTCGGAGTTCTCATAAAGTATCGGATGTGGGTTTTCGCTTGCGCAGACTACGAACGGTGCATTGCAGAGCAGGATAGTAAACCGCGTCGGAGTTCTCATTTAGTATCGGATGTGGGTTTTCGCTTGCGCAGACTACTCACGGTGCATTGCAGAGCAGGATAGAAAACCGCGTCGGAGTTCTCATATAGTATCGGATGTGGATTTTCGTTTTCGCAGACTACGAACGGTGCATTGGAGAGCAGGATAGAAAACCGCGTCGGAGTTCTCATATAGTATCGGATGTGGGTTTTCACTTGCGCAGACTACGATCGGTGCATTGCAGAGCAGGATAGTAAACCGCGTCGGAGTTCTCATATAGTATCGGATGTGGGTTTTCGCTTGCGCAGACTACGAACGGTGCATTGCAGAGCAGGATAGAAAACCGCGTTGGAGTTCTCATATAGTATCGGATGTGGGTTTTCGCTTACGGCGCGGTTCAGGTGTCCAACGATATATGAGACAGATACTGCGCCATTTCCTTTCCCCAAAAACCAATTATTATTATTATTATTATTATTATTATTATTATTATTATTATTATTATTATTATTATTATTATTATTATCGTCCCGCACGATGTTCTCACGATGCGTAGAGCCTGCAAAGGGATGCATATTGTCATGATGAGCCTAAATATGTCCGCCACAGGACAAAAACATAAATGATTAAATCACTGAATTTTGTGAGGCACAGTCCGCGTGAAGACACTCGCAACACATAATACAGAATAATTTGTAACAACTAACGCCGCATTAATTTCACAAATTGAAATTTAATTTTCCTTGTACCAAATGGTTGATTTTTATTTTGGTGCAACGTGTCGCACCTTTAGTAAAGATATTCAATGTGACAAAAACCACACAAAAACACCGGTATGACGGTCCGGAGTACTGCCTTTTTTTCATTGAGAGATAACTTGGGCAAGAGCTTTAACCGCTAATTGCAGATTTTCTTTGCACCTGCAAGTGTGGAAGCCAAAGAGAAACACTACGGAAGTAAAACACATATTCTTACAGACTGGTCTGCAGTGAAACACTATGCAGTTCTGATATCTGTCCTTCAAAAGCGGTAGACGCGAAACGCATTCCTGAATGCATCGGATGTCTGGTCACATTATTCAAACCCGCTGTTCGACAGAGTAGTGAATGTTTGGCTCCGAAGTTCTTACCATTCGGGCAGATTCGCAAGGCGCACGACGTGGTGGTGGTGGTAGTGGTTTTTTATTAAAATATTAGTAAATAGGAATGAAAAGATTTTTGCTAGGCCCGGCATCTGCCATCGATACTGAAGCACCTGAGCTGGGGCAGCGGAAATAAGGGATATCAGGCAGAATGGAGAAATTAAATAAAAGAGGTGAGGGGACGGGAAGAGAGGAATGGGTGGAATTAATATATACAAACTATTACGCAATAAAAAAATGTGTCCAGGTTGTGCGCGTGATTAGTTCATTTTAAAGGAATTAAAACACGCGCGCACAGCACTGTGTTGGCTACAACTGGAGTGGGGCGTCCAGTTATTAATTGTTCAAGGTAGAACCCGCGGAGCGTTCGGTCACTGCGTGTAACTACCTGACGGAGAACAGACGGGACGTCAAGCTCGTGTGTTCGAGGAATGCACAGAGGCTCAGCAAAGTTCGCTCACGTGTGCGCGCACTGCCCTGCGGCCAGAATAGCGTCTTGATGGAGTCTGATAGTATGCCCAGCGCCCTATAGGCCACAAGCATATTGCGAAGAGCATCGGCGAACGCGGCACAGTGAAGGAGCAGGTGTTCTAGTGTTTCCACTGCACCGAATCCGTCACGTAAATCACTCGTCACGATTCCGTAACGCTCCCGTCGTTGCCCGGGCCACACACAGCCAATGCGCGCGCGGAGGATCATTACACGTTGTGACAAGCCAGAGATTTCGCAATGAGAGTAGGTACATAGAACTTGTAGTCGTGCATTGTCTCGTCTCCTTTCCTGCCGGAAAAATAAACCGCCATGTAGTCAAAGCAACACTTACTCCCAAATTCACATTCATTTCCCTACGTATCTGAAGATAAGAGAATTGCTGTACCTACAAATAAGGCATTGCAGAGAAGGATAGAAAACCGCGTCGGAGTTCTCATATAGTATCGGATGTGGGTTTTCGATTGCGCAGACTACGAACGGTGCATTGCAGAGCAGGATAGAAAACCGCGTCGGAGTTCTCATATAGTTTCGGATGTGGGTTTTCGCTTGCCCAGATTACGAACGGTGCATTGCAGAGCAGGATAGAAAACCGCGTCGGAGTTCTCATAAAGTATCGGATATTGGTTTTCGCTTGCGCAGAATACGAACGGTGCATTGCAGAGCAGGATAGAAAACCGCGTCGGAGTTCTCATAGAGTATCGGATGTGGGTTTTCGCTTCCGCAGACTACGATCGGTGCATTGCAGAGCAGGATAGAAAACCGCGTCGGAGTTCTCATATAGTATCGGATGTGGGTTTTCGCTTGCGCAGACTACGATCGGTGCATTGCAGAGCAGGATAGAAAACCGCGTCGGACTTCTCATAAAGTATCGGATATTGGTTTTCGCTTGCACTACGAACGGTGCATTGCAGAGCAGGATAGAAAACCTCATCGGAGTTCTCATATAGTATCCGATGTGGGTTTTCGCTTGCGCAGACTACGAACGGTGCATTGCAGAACAGGATAAGAAACCGCGTCGGAGTTCTCATATAGTATCGGATGTGGGTTTTCGCTTGCGCAGACTACGAACGGTGCATTGCAGAGCAGGATAGAAAATCGCGTCGGAGTTCTCATATAGTATTTGATGTGGGTTTTCGCTTGCGCAGACTACGAACGGTGCATTGCAGAGCAGGATAGAAAAACGCGTCGGAGTTCTCATATAGTATCGGATGTGGGTTTTCGCTTGCGCAGACTACGAACGGTGCATTGCAGAGCAGGATAGAAAACCGCGTAGGAGTTCTCATATAGTATCAGATGTGGATTTTCGCTTGCGCAGACTACAAACGGTGCATTGCAGAGCAGGATACAAAACCGCGTCGGAGTTCTCATATAGTATCGGATGTGGGTTTTCGCTTGCGCAGACTACGAACGGTGCATTGCAGAGCAGGATAGGAAACCTCATCGGAGTTCTCATATAGTATCCGATGTGGGTTTTCGCTTGCGCAGACTACGAACGGTGCATTGCAGATCAGGATAGGAAACCGCGTCGGAGTTCACATATAGTATCGCATGTGGGTTTTCGCTTGCGCAGACTACGAACGGTGCATTGCAGAGCAGGATAAAAAATCTCGTCGGAGTTCTCATATAGTATCTGATGTGGGTTTTCGCTTGCGCAGACTACGAACGGTGCATTGCAGAGCAGGATAGAAAACCGCGTCGGAGTTCTTATATAGTATCGGATGTGGGTTTTCGCTTGCGCCGACTACGAAGGGTGCATTGCAAAGCAGGATAGAAAACCTCGTCGGAGTTCTCATATAGTATCGGATGTGGGTTTTCGCTTGCGCAGACTGCGAACGGTGCATTGCAGAGCAGGATAGAAAACCGCGTCGGAGTTCTCATATAGTATCGGATGTGGGTTTTCGCTTGCGCAGACTACGAACGGTGCATTGCAGAGCAGAATAGAAAACCGCGTTGGAGTTCTCATATAGTATCGGATGTGGGTTTTCGCTTGCGCTGACTACGAACGGTGCATTGCAGAGCAGGATAGAAAACCGCGTCGGAGTTCTCATATAGTATCGGATGTGGGTTTTCGCTTGCGCAGACTACGCACGGTGCATTGCAGAGCAGGATAGAAAACCGCGTTGGAGTCCTCATATAGTATCGGATGTGGGTTTTCGCTTGCGCAGACTACGAACGGTGCATTGCAGAGCAGGATAGAAAACCGCGTTGGAGTTCTCATATAGTATCGGATGTGGGTTTTCGCTTGCGCAGACTACGAACGGTGCGTTGCAGAGCAGGATAGAAAACCGCGTTGGAGTTCTCATATAGTATCGGATGTGGGTTTTCGCTTGCGCAGACTACGATCGGTGCGTTGCAGAGCAGGATAGAAAACCGCGTCGGAGTTCTCATATAGTATCGGATGTGGGTTTTCGCTTGCGCAGACTACGCACGGTGCATTGCAGAGCAGGATAGAAAACCGCGTCGGAGTTCTCATATAGTATCGGATGTGGGTTTTCGCTTGCGCAGACTACGATCGGTGCATTGCAGAGCAGCATAGAAAACCGCGTTGGAGTTCTCATATAGTATCGGATGTGGGTTTTCGCTTGCGCAGACTACGAACGGTGCATTGGAGAGCAGGATAGAAAACCGCGTCGGAGTTCTCATATAGTATCGGATGTGGGTTTTCGCTTGCGCAGACTACGCACGGCGCATTGCAGAGCAGGATAGAAAACCGCGTCGGAGTTTTCATATAGTATCCGATGTGGGATTTCGCTTGCGCAGACTACGAACGGTGCATTGCAGAGCAGGATAGAAGACCGCGTCGGAGTTCTCATAAAGTATCGGATATTGGTTTTCGCTTGCGCAGACTACGAACGGTGCATTGCAGAGCAGGATAGAAAACCGCGTCGGAGTTCCCATATAGTATCGGATGTGGGTTTTCGCTTGCGCAGACTACGAACGGTGCATTGCAGAGCAGGATAGAAAACCGCGTTGGAGTTCTCTTATAGTATCGGATGTGGGTTTTCGCTTGCGCAGACTATGATCGGTGCATTGCAGAGCAGGGTAGAAAACCGCGTCGGAGTTCTCATATAGTATCGGATGTGGGTTTTCGCTTGCGCAGACTACGAACGGTGCATTGGAGATCAGGATAGAAAACCGCGTCGGAGTTCTCATATAGTATCGGATGTGGGTTTTCGCTTGCGCAGACTACGCACTGCGCATTGCAGAGCAGGATAGAAAACCGCGTCGGAGTTTTCATATAGTATCGGATGTGGGTTTTCGCTTGCGCAGACTACGAACGGTGCATTGCAGAGCAGGATAGAAAACCGCGTCGGAGTTCTCATAAAGTATCGGATGTTGGTTTTCGCTTGCGCAGACTACGAACGGTGCATTGCAGAGCAGGATAGACAACCGCGTCGGAGTTCTCATATAGTATCGGATGTGGGTTTTCGCTTGCGCAGACTACGAACGGTGCATTGCAGAGCAGGATAGAAAACCGCGTCGGAGTTCTCATATAGTATCGGATGTGGGTTTTCGCTTGAGCAGACTACGATCGGTGCATTGCAGAGCAGGATAGAAAGCCGCGTCGGAGTTCTCATATAGTATCGGATGTGGGTTTTCGCTTGCGCAGACTACGCACGGTGCATTGCAGAGCAGGATAGAAAACCGCGTCGGAGTTCTCATATAGTATCGGATGTGGGTGTTTGCTTGCGCAGTATACGAACGGTGCATTGCAGAGCAGGATATAAAACCGCGTCGGACTTCTCATATAGTATCGGATGTGGGTTTTCGCTTGCGCAGACGACGAACGGTGCATTGCAGAGCAGGATAGAAAACCGCGTCGGAGTTCTCATATAGTATCGGATGTAGGTTTTCGCTTGCGCAGACTACGAACGGTGGATTGCAGAGCAGGATAGAAAACCGCGTCGGAGTTCTCATGTAGTATCGGAAGTGGGTTTTCGCTTGCGCAGACTGCGAACGGTGCATTGCAGAGCAGGATAGAAAACCGCGTCGGAGTTCTCATATAGTATCGGATGTAGGTTTTCGCTTGCGCAGACTACGAACGGTGGATTGCAGAGCAGGATAGAAAACCGCGTCGGAGTTCTCATGTAGTATCGGTTGTGGGTTTTCGCTTGCGCAGACTACGAACGGTGGATTGCAGAGCAGGATAGAAAACCGCGTCGGAGTTCTCATATAGTATCGGATGTGGGTTTTCGCTTGCGCAGACTACGCACGGTGCATTGCAGAGCAGGATAGAAAACCGCGTTGGAGTTCTCATAAAGTATCGGATATTGGTTTTCGCTTGCGCAGACTACGAACGGTGCATTGCAGAGCAGGATAGAAAACCGCGTCGGAGTTCTCATATAGTATCGGATGTGGGTTTTCGCTTGCGCAGACTACGAACGGTGCATTGCAGAGCAGGATAGAAAACCGCGTTGGAGTTCTCATATAGTATCGGATGTGGGTTTTCGCTTGCGCAGACAACGAACGGTGCATTGCAGAGCAGGATAGAAAACCGCGTCGGAGTTCTCATATAGTATCGGATGTGGGTTTTCGCTTGCGCAGACTACGATCGGTGCATTGCAGAGCAGGATAGAAAACCGCGTCGGAGTTCTCATATAGTATCGGATGTGGGTTTTCGCTTGCGCAGACTACACACGGTGCATTGCAGAGCAGGATAGAAAACCGCGTCGGAGTTCTCATATAGTATCGGATGTGGGTTTTCGCTTGCGCAGACTACGATCGGTGCATTGCAGAGTAGCATAGAAAACCGCGTTGGAGTTCTCTTATAGTATCGGATGTGGGTTTTCGCTTGCACAGACTACGATCGGTGCATTGCAGAGCAGGGTAGAAAACCGCGTCGGAGTTCTTATATAGTATCGGATGTGGGTTTTCGCTTGCGCAGACTACGAACAGTGCATTGGAGAGCAGGATAGAAAACCGCGTCGGAGTTCTCATATAGTATCGGATGTGGGTTTTCGCTTGCGCAGACTACGCACGGCGCATTGCAGAGCAGGATAGAAAACCGCGTCGGAGTTTTCATATAGTATCCGAAGTGGGATTTCGCTTGCGCAGACTACGAACGGTGCATTGCAGAGCAGGATAGAAGACCGCGTCGCAGTTCTCATAAAGTATCGGATATTGGTTTTCGCTTGCGCAGACTACGAACGGTGCATTGCAGAGCAGGATAGAAAACCGCGTCGGAGTTCTCATATAGTATCGGATGTGGGTTTTCGCTTGCGCAGACTACGAACGGTGCATTGCAGAGCAGGATAGAAAACCGCGTTGGAGTTCTCATATAGTATCGGATGTGGGTTTTCGCTTGCGCAGACTATGATCGGTGCATTGCAGAGCAGGGTATAAAACCGCGTCGGAGTTCTCATATAGTATCGGATGTGGGTTTTCGCTTGCGCAGACTACGAACGGTGCATTGCAGAGCAGAATAGAAAACCGCGTTGGAGTTCTCATATAGTATCGGATGTGGGTTTTCGCTTGCGCTGACTACGAACGGTGCATTGCAGAGCAGGATAGAAAACCGCGTCGGAGTTCTCATATAGTATCGGATGTGGGTTTTCGCTTGCGCAGACTACGCACGGTGCATTGCAGAGCAGGATAGAAAACCGCGTTGGAGTTCTCATATAGTATCGGATGTGGGTTTTCGCTTGCGCAGACTACGAACGGTGCATTGCAGAGCAGGATAGAAAACCGCGTTGGAGTTCTCATATAGTATCGGATGTGGGTTTTCGCTTGCGCAGACTACGAACGGTGCATTGCAGAGCAGGATAGAAAACCGCGTTGGAGTTCTCATATAGTATCGGATGTGGGTTTTCGCTTGCGCAGACTACGATCGGTGCGTTGCAGAGCAGGATAGAAAACCGCGTCGGAGTTCTCATATAGTATCGGATGTGGGTTTTCGATTGCGCAG